>NC_089823.1:237775740-238431618 GCF_035046505.1 Tiliqua scincoides | reverse complement strand
GACACAGAATGGGTTCATGGCCATTGCACTTGGGCTGGCAGCATCTCCTGCAAGGCAGGCTGCCAGAGGAGGACAACAACTGAACAGCTGAGAAATTTTGCACTGCAGCAGGATGCCCCAAAGCAGACCAGCAACAACCCCTTTCGTATAAAAAGGACTGTCCAAAGAAGAAACAGGTTGGGGTCTGAAGCTTCAGTAAAACTCAGTCACCCCCAAGTAGCAAGCATGGTGGAGGAGGTCCCACAACCTCACTCTTGCTGGAAGCAACTGGGACAGAATCAAGAGCAGACTTCTGAGCCACCAGCCCTCCTGACTCCTCGCCACCATTCTACAAGGCAGAATACTGCCTCACAGAGCTAACCGGCTCATCTGTAGTTCTTGACAAGGGAGGCAGTTTGAGGAATCCTGCTTCACTAGCGGAGACTGAGCATCATCAAGCAGGGGCTGTCTCGTGGACTCATCAACTGGGAAATGGTCACTCCCCACCTCCCTCTTCTGCTGGGTTTAGGACAGAACTTTCCGTGCCCCAGTGCAAGCAAGAGATGATTTCCTTGGGTCTTTTCCTCTCAGACAAGCTGGACAGGCACAGACAGGAGTTGTCAGGGCTGAAGAAACAGCACTCACCCCCCACCCACCTTCTCCTGGAACTCTTTTCTCAGACTGAAGCAGTCAGTGCGCATTCCCCTTGGCCCTCTGCTCAGCCCCAGGAAGTGACACACAACCTTCAGTCTGCATTCTGTCTGTCCAGGAAGGCACATTTTGTTTCCCAAGACAGCCGCAGCCTACTTCCCTTCTTAGTCCTTCAACTTGAAGCTAAGCTCCACCTTTGGGACAGCCATGAGTTCACACTTGTAGGGTTAAATTTTTGAACCCAAGGCCACCAATTGCTTGGCTGCCAAAGACTAAACTGTCATAGGCAAAAGCAAGTCACTTCTGTTCTCTCTGGTCACTGACCTAAAGGCTCACCTGGTGCTGCCTGGGGATTCCTTCTGGACAGAATCACAATACTTGCAGAACCCCAACAGTTGCTGTAGGGGTTTGTGCCCAAAAGCAACTCCGGGAACACGACTTATGAGATGCCCCTCCAGCACCTTGCAGAGTCAATTTAATCTCTTTTTACAGGCTTGTTGCATTAAAAAGTTATTTCTGGAATTGAGACCTCTGGCTGCTTTTCTACGTGTAGATGTGAAGGGGTGTGGCATGCCTGCTTGGGTGACTGCCTCCAGGTGCCAGCTTTGGGGCATGATTCTATGCCTGCTTGCTCAGAAGGAAGCCCCAAGGAGTGGCCAGAGATTTGCTTCTGCACAAGTGGGTCAGCCCTCCATGCAGGCTGGCACTGGAAACAAACACAGAAAACCAGAGACACATGGATCCTGCAGTCACTTGCAGGAGCAGAAAACGTACTGCCCTCAGAAGGGCAAATCCTCAGGGGGAATTCCCACGCAGTTGGCAAGTGCTGATGGGATACAAGCATGCAGACACAGAACGTCTACCGAAGCACGACGGATGGTACTGGAGGAAGGCCTGGCAAGGCTTCCTCCAACTAAAACCCCTGGGACTGTGGCGAACACATGGTTGCAAATCCCACATGAGCTGAAACTCATAGATATGTTCACAGATGTCATTTCCCACAGATTAACTGTACATCTGGTAGGGGCCTAAGAAGGTCCAGAATGTCTGCTCCAGAAGAGTTGCTGTGCTGGGCTGTAGCAGATCCCTTGCAGCCCTTACACATTTTATCACGTGTCAAACTTTCACAGGCCAAGCCTACATTACATAGACTGAGAAGGTTGACAGGACACACAGGTGTGCGGTGTCTAAGTCCTGTATTAAGTTGAGGTGATTGTGTTTCTGTGACAGAGGAAGACTCCATTTCAGTTCATTATTTAATGCTTGGCCACTTAGGATACTTTGTTATGGTTTTTATTATGTTGTATTTAGTGAGATAAAAACGTTTTTACTGCCCTTCCTCTTCCCTCTTCTCTAGAATGTTACTGATTAGTGGACTGAAAGGGAGCAAAACTGTGCCTGGCCAGCTGGCTGGCTAGAGAAAAGATTAAGTGCTGACCAAGGACAACAGAAGGCAGATAAAGCAGGGCTCCTCTACTGGGAGAACAAAGGGATCCCTGAAGAAACAGGAGGAGAAGCACTTCCTTATCAGTTCCTTGTGTGGAGCTGGGAGGCCCGGAGTGCAGCTCTGGCAACTGGGCACTCCTTGCACCTCTCCTGTTGGGAGCAAACAAGCCGAGATGAGATTTCCAGCCCAGGAGACAAAGACATGGGGCAGAAGCAGCCCACCCCACGGGGAAAACTCTTCAGGAGAAAAAGCCCCAAGGGGTGAACACTGCCACAGAGTGGCTCCACTCAGGATATGGGAGCCTGACATACTCAGCTGAGTCAAAACAATTTGCCCTTGTAGCATCTCATCATTACATCCCATCATTACAGCCTGAAAATCCTAATTATCATAAAATTAAGACAATTAATCTACCTGCAGGAATTTGACAAGGACATCCTACCTTGTGAAGATATCATCTGACCAAATTTCAAGAAGTTTTGATGAGAAATGGCTGAGTTATAGCATCCTCACTTTTAATTACAAGCATTTTTGGTCCTTCAAAAACATACTTTAAAATTTATCCTTTCGGCAGTTCAGAAGTCAAAAATTCAAGTATAATATAAGGGTGCACTTTTAGCTTGGAGAAAATTTTTCAGAGATTGCAAGATTTTAAACTTTCAATTTTAAATCATTCATTTAACTAAGGACACAATCTTGTATCTTGTGCCTGTTTGGTAGATTGCATCTGCCCAGGTAAATCCAGCTTCCCAGAACAAAAATGGCTGCTGAACTTTTTATTTTAATGCATCCAGAATACACAAATGTGCACACATGTGTGTCTGCCAGAAGACAATGGTCCAGGCCAGTAATGTGATACTAGTTCCAGATGCTGCACCCAATGACTCTGTGCCAAGAAAAGTGGAGTCAATCTACAATCTAGGGCGAAAAATGACTGATTTGTGTTCTTTGCATGATTTACTATTTTCCTGCCAGTTACAGAAAAGGTAAAAGACGTATAAGAATACTCAAGTCCAATCTGTTCAGTGCTGAAAATCACCCTCAGTCTTCTCCCACTTCTCCAAATGTGCAAAGATGGAAAAATCCCTGCTTGTTTTAACCATTGCTACAAACAAGTCAGGGTATGAAACTGAGATCCAATGATTCCCCCTGACATCTGAACCAGGATAGGAAAGCCCTGCAACATAAATATCAACTCTTATCTCAAAAGGACAATATTCCAGCCACAAGATGATCACGGCAAGTTAATGATTTATTCTTGTGGCCCACAAAGGCAAAGAGAAACTGAATGTTGTAGGAAAGAAGAAATTTTAGCTATTCAACATCGAAATTTAAAATCATGACTGGCACAGAGAGACTCAGTCGCTACACTACATCTGCTCTCATTTTTAAAAACTAGTTGGGACCAAGTCTCAGGTGCTCCATGCGTCTCGTCCTAGTACCTTGCTGATTAAAATTGTAACCTACCATCTCTCAGTACAACTGCAGTAAAGGGCTGGACTAGGTGATCTAGGAGTTCCTTTCTGTTCTGCCATTATATGATTATCCCAGGTTATAAGGATGCCACCTACTGGACCAGCAACATGAGCATGAATACCAGAGCAAGCCACTCAGGGAAACCTACCTTATCAGGGATGAGTCCATGGTACAGGATACTGTGCATGTCCCTGGAGATTCGTTCCAAGCCACCATACTTAGACCAGACATTGGGATTGTTGATCGACACCAGACCCTCCACAGTAGTCTTCAGGTTACCCAGCAGCTTCCAGTGCTCCTTCCTGAAAGTGCAAACAAGCACCCAAGCAAGCCATTAGTTACACAGCACAAATGACGCTTCCATTGACCAAAGGTCTGGTTGTCCTGGACAGTTGAGCAACATAAGCAGAGTGCAGTCTTGTTCATTCACTTTCAAGGGAAACCACATCCATGCTGCACCTCCTCACTGTCAGTATTCAGCACACATTTCCTTCTGTGATCTTCACTCACCCAGCTCTACCACCTTCAGCAGCCCAAGGATGTCCTGCTCCCTCACTCCATCCTTTATTCTTGCCATCCCTTATACCTGGAAGCCCTTCCCAGAATCCTTCCATGGTGCAAGCCCTCCTCAAAACCAAGTACCCTTTGACCCAACCCCCTGGCTCTGTTCTATAGTGCAAAGAAACCCAGGGAAGTATACAGTCAACTGCATCGTCTGCTTCAGTCTTTCCCCTTGTCTGTCTCTCTATTGCCTCTTTTTGACTCCAAGCCCTTCAGGACCTTGTCTTCTCGCCATATGCAAACTGCCATGCATATGGAAGGTGTTAGATAGCAACAGCAGCTAACATGCTGTGGTCTTGATTACCAAGCTTCCCCACAAAAATTTTCCTCACTCATTCAGCCTTTAAATTAGAAGCTCCTATTTAAGACCAACAAGCAAAAATTACTAAGCGGGAGGGAATGAAAGAGGGTTATAAAAATTGGTCTGAAGAAAACACAGAGGAAAATTGGCTCTCTCAGGACACAAGAATCAATTAAATTTATGGGCAGCAGATTCAGGGCAGCCACAAGAATGAATTTAAGCACACAACACAGAATGTACGAAATTCCCTGCCACCAACCTAAAAGGAGAGTAGCCAGATTGGTGGAAGGGGGGACAAGCAAGCAAGGACTACAAGCCTTGTTCAGCAGCTCTGAATACTCGCTGCTGGAGGGGGTCACCAGTCAAGGGCTGCTGCCATTATGCCTTGCTTACAGGCTTCTCTACAGGATCCAGTTGGACACTCTGGAAACAGGATGCTACAGTAAATGAAACTTAAGTCTGATTCAGCAAAAGTCAAAGACTTCTTGCTCCTTAAGATAGTTTGTCCAACTTGCCAAAAGGAGGAATAGTTCACAGAATCCTAGACTAAAGATGATCTCCAAAGGTTTTTAATAAAAGGGTTGTGATTCAGAGAGCTCCTGCAAAGGCTTGTGTATTAAGTGATTACTACATCAAGACTACCACTCATTTACGTGGCACTTCACAAAATAAGCAAAAGACGGGTCTGTGCCTAAAGACGCTTGCGGTCTACATTTTGCTAGCAGAAGAGACAGACAGAGGGAGGAAAGGCTCATGCTGATAAACATTCACAAGTACCATTGCTGGCATATAAGGTTTTGTTTAAATTGGCATGAGAAGTTAAGGCAAAGGTTTGACAGGAGGCAAACGACTGGAAGTGAGCAGGGGGCACACATGTGGTATTCTAGGAATTTCCAGGCATAGTGGACAGAAAAGAAGAATGGATGAAAGTTTAGGAAAGCAGGAGAGTTTGAGCAGCAGAGGATAGTATAGCCTGTTGTTGAGGTCTTAAGCCTGAGAACAGAAACAAAGGCCGGCAGGCTGCGAGCCCAGACTTATATTTAGAAGCCTCTTCTTGTTTCCGTGCACATCAGAGAAACAGCTTTGCATATCAAGACAGAACTGCACCCTCATGGCCATCAAAACCAGAGGATACTGGAGGATCTAGCAGCTGTCTTTGTTCACTGCCTTTAAGAACACAGAAGCTGATCAAAGTCTGAGCAAATGCCCAGCTGCAGGGAAAGTCCTCTCGCCTCTCTGTCAAGCTCTCTCTCTCTTTCTTAAGGACATTTCACAAAGACACTGAAGGAAAAACCTTTTTTAAATAGTATCTACAGCACATTTTGAGATTCTTGTAATGACATCCCATGTCTTGTGAATAACATTCTTTACCTGGAGGCAGCTGCCATCAACCCCACTGATTTACTGCTATGAATGCAGCACTATTGCGGCTTTGTGAGTTCCCCAATCCCTATCCCCAACAGCAAGAAGCAGAGCAGCACAGAAAACCTGGACAACACCATGTCATATGATGTACAAATGTGCATGAGGGCAGCCATGAGCTGGATACAGGTGAGTTCATCTTCTGTGCCTGGTCAGTCTCCCTGGCTATGGGCCTTCCTTCCTTGCCTCGGTCTGTTGGCCAATATCTCTTCAAACTGGGAGAGGCCATGCTGCACAGCCTGCCTCCAAGCGGGCCGCTCAGAGGCCAGGGTTTCCCAACTGTTGAGGTCCATCCCTAAGGCCTTCAAGTCCCCCTTGCAGATATTCTTGTATCGCAGCTGTGATCTACCTGTAGGGCGCTTTCCCTGCACTAGTTCTCCATTTTGTTTTCTGTTGCATGGTGCAGAGTTGTTGACCAGCTTATCGGTTTTCACTCTAAACCCCACGCACCCCATGAGGTTAACGGACTGTGGCAAGGCAGCACCTTACTGGCTGGGGACTGCCCAGCTTAAGGTGGGCAGTAGCTGCCCAATGAGATGCAATGATCTCTCCCACTGTCGGAAACAGCCCCTGACGTCACGCTCTACGCCAATTGAGCGAAGACTTATAACTGGTAAACTGCTGCTTCCCGTGTTGTGCTCACACCGTATGGCAAAGTTGGAGTGTCCTCTCCAGGGCATGAAGCCTGGGTAAAGTAGGTATGGAGGGCAGGCTGTTACCCATGCAGCAAATCCCCCCTCTCCACGTCACTGGAATAGTCCAATGGAAAGGCAGAACCCAATATGGTTGGTTCCAGCGGTGTCACAGGAGTTGCCAGAGCGTGACTGTATACAGCATATGAACATATGATGCTAATTATACTGTCAGGCCATTCACTGGTCCATCTAACCCATTATTTATCTTCTCCAACAACTCTGTGGCCAGGATCTTTCCTAACTCTGCTACCAAAGAGCCTTTAAACAGGAGATACAAAAAACTGAACCTGGAAGCTTGTGAACGCAAAGCACATGCTCTACTGCTAAGTTATGAACCCTCCGACAATTAATGGATCCCTAGCAACTGAGACAGCAGGGTAAAAACCCTACAAAACCCTTTGCCCAATTCCCCACCCCCTGCCATTGTTTTCCAAAGCCAGAGGCAGAAGCCCTGTTCAACAATACTAGCCAAGATTCTTTCAACAGAAGATCTTTCAATAGAAGATCCTTCCAATGTCAAGAGAATGCATCTGGAACCTTCTGCACATGTAGCTACAGTCTGCTCCCAAAATGGAGGTGGCCAGTGGAAGCAATAAGCGACCCCATTGGTTCCTCCTACTGACTGCGATGACTGCACTGCCACAGGCACAGGTGCTAGATTACGCAGCCTCAGTTACCAGAAGCAAGAGGAATGAAGCCCAGCATCTTAGGCTCATGTAGCACATGCCATTCCTCCTGTGCAAATAGTTCCTCCTATTTAAATTCAAAGTGGGGACGCCCACAATGAACACTTAAATAAATGCACAGTTAAATAAATACGGCACTGCATGAAAACAATTTGAGAGGCACCCTCTTTTCAGGAACATGCCAGATATTCTCCAGCTCCCATCAGGAGAAACACAATTAAGTTAGCCACAGTGACTCACAACACACCCAGGATGCGTTGCTACCAGAAACAAAACTTTGTCTGAGAAGCAATTCCTCTTTCAAAACCTAAAGTGCCAAAATAAAATACAAAGTGAGACTCAGCTTTCCAAGTAAGCAACCCATTAGAAAAAACCCCAAATAAGCAGAACTGGCTCTGAAAGTAAAAAACCAGCAGGGGTGGGTACTTTTCCAGCAATACCGCACAGAGTGCCATGTATAGGACCATCAGACTGGGGCAGAAGTCATGGGCGTGCCCATGGCAGAGTGAGTTCCTGGCGTGTGGGGAACAGGTTCATTCTGTTGAAGACAATGTCGCTGACCTGGAGAAGTATGTGGGCGAGACCTTCACAGACACGAGAGAGACATCGCACACCCAGGCTGACAATTCTGCTGTTGCCACAGAGAGTGAGAGCGCCAAGAAAGGAAACTTTCTGAGGACGTGATAAATTATCCTTTAAAAAGCGACCCATTCCCTGGACTAATCCATGCCCTCTCAAACCAAGGACAGTCCTCTGCAGTTGGGGGGCTCCTAGTAATGAGCGATGGGTTTGTGAGGGGCCATAATCTTCTCCTGTATGCAGGGATTCCACAGCGAGCAAATGGATGCAGGTGGGGTCTCTGAAGATAGAACATTTGAAGACCACTGCGTCAGGTGAATGAAACAGGTATTTTAGGAAGACGGTGCTTTTCATGGGCCTTGCAACCAGCTCAGAGTCCTTAAAACGTTGAAGCTTGGTGGGGTCTATGCTATCCACTGAGGGCTAGCTAGTCAGCAACAGGCAGGGGGGGGGGAGAACAACTCATTCCATCCAGTTTTCCTCCTTGCTAGAGAGGTTCCTCCTGCTTCTTGTCCTGCAACACCTGAAACGTGTTTGGGCATGCAGACCAAATTCACATTCAGAACATCCCAATGCCTACTCTCAGCACTGAAAAGGCTCTTTCTGCACTGAAAAATAAGTGTGTCCTCCTTGGTTCATTTAATGGAAGCAGAAAAGGCATCCATCAGTCACTGTTGTGGGCTACCTGCTAGGAATTCTGAAAAGCCCTTTCCTCTGCTTGCTTCCCAACTTAAGAACATAAGAACAGCCCCACTGGATCAGGCCATAGGCCCATCTAGTCCAACTTCCTGTATCTCACAACGGCCCACCAAATGCCTCAGGGAGCACACCAGATAACAAGAGACCTGCATCCTGGTGCCCTCCCCTGCATCTGGCATTCTGACATAACCCATTTCTAAAATCAGGAGGTTGCACATACACAACATGACTTGTAACCTGTAATGGATTTTTCCTCCAGAAACTTGTCCAATCCCCTTTTAAAGGCGTCCAGGCCAGACACCATCACCACATCCTGTGGCAAGGAGTTCCACAGAGCAACCACAGGCTGAGTAAAGAAATATTTTCTTTTGTCTGTCCTAACCCTCCCAACACTCAATTTTAGTGGATGTTGCCTGGTTCAGGTGTTATGTGAGAGTGTAAAGAGCATCTCTCTATCCACTTGAAAAGGTGTTCTGGGAAACAGTGACTTCAATGTAGACTGCTCTGAAGGCAAAGAACTGTTTCCTAGAACACACACAGCAAATTGGCTTATGTCATCAGCCTTGTTGTTCCTGACATAAAGTTGTCTCTCCTGGGAAACTGAAACTGTAGCCCCAAGCAAAGGATCTCAAGTGACATGAATCAGGGTAGAGGCCTTTTTTGCTGCAGAAGTTGCCAGGGAAGGAAGGCAGTTGGTTGGCAGAACCCAGTCCCTAAACCAGGCTGTACAAAGCCTAGGCTCAGGCCTGCGCAAAGAGGCAACATCCAGCTACTGGCTTCTGGTTGGTTCCAATCTAGGTAGAAGCTGCACAGAACAGGAGGGGATGTGTGAATGTGCTCCTCTCTGACTTTAAAACTTTTGGTGCTAAAGCCTGCTGCTTGAACTGGGCGCTTTTCACTTCTTGGGATATAACTGCTCATTAAGAAAACAAAAAATCACCAGGAAAGTTTCATGTCATCAGCTTCCTCAAGGAGAAAGAATGGGGAGCTGTCTGGGCAGGTTAAGGAGCTTGGCAGGATTAAGTTCCCAGCAATAAACTGGGTCAGGCCTAGACAGAAGCCAAGCCAAGCACTAACCCATGGCTCTGTACCAGACTAATAGCCCACTGACTTGCAACACTGTCAGCAGGGCCAACATGGGAGCGCAGCTGAGGAATTGCCAGAGAAAGAAACCAGAAAAGCAGGCTGTGGGGCACAAAATAGAAGGACAAGCCAAGAAGGGCTGCTACCAGGAAGAGCATCATTCAGAGGCCTCAGGGTCACCTGGTCCAGCCACAGGAAGAGGCAGCCTAAGGAAGAAAACTGTCCTTCACCAGATGCTGCCACCAGCCCAGATAGCCACAGTGCAAGATTGCTTGGCCCTGTACGTGAAGAACTTGTGAGCGCTAAAGAAACAAAGCATCTGCTCGTGAACCTTGCCAGCAGCAGATTCCAAGCCAAGGTCCTTGATCTAAGACTACAACCCTTCTTCAGCCTTGAACAAGAGGGGAAGACCAAAGCAGCATGCAAGAAAATGGTCCTAAGTTCAGTTCCCAGCATCTCCAGTTAAAGGACTAGGATAGGGAGGAATAGTACAGTGAACAGAACCAAGAGCCTCAAACCAAGAACTCCGGCAGCAGTACTCAAGCGCTCTACTCTTTAGTACTACCAAGACAGCTTGTAGGGAGAGCTTTGCTGCTACACTGCACCCCATACACTGCACTGGGTCCCTTTAGGGAGAAGGGCGGGATATAAATAAAGTTTATTGTTATTATTATTATTGTTATTATTATTCACGACAGCAGCCAGGAGGAAAAGTATACCCAGCAACCCAAAAGGAATCAGGTGACCTGGGGAGCTAACAGGGACCTAAATAATAACTTTGATCAGCTCAGATCCCCAATCTGGGCTTCTTGCCTAAGAGAGAAGGTGCTGAACGCAGTCTGCCTTGCCTTGCGCTTTCTGACTGACCATTCTGGAACCTGATCTGCACCTTGTTCTTGAGCCTCTGGCCCTTAGATCTCTATTAGCCTGTAACAGAACCTGACACAAGCACCTTAGACGGCACCATCTGTCTGCTCTGAAACTACCAGTCCATTTTCCCACAGTCAGATCACAGTAGGCCTTGACAGGAGATCTGCCAGAGGAAACACTACAGGGCTAGATGGACCTAGGGCCTGACTCTGAATAAGAGCGCTTCCTATTGTCATTATTTGCCACATTCAAGCAGTTGAAGTGCATTAAGAAAAAAGCCACAATCCCTAGCCAAGATCAGGGATTTGACTCTCCTCTCGACGTTTCAAGATAAAATCACCAACACAATACAAAGGTTGTTTGTCCTGGTGGGCAAAGTCAGCAGGACATCATGGTTTCTCCTAACCAGATTCAGGGTGTGGGCAGCAACGTGCTCTGTTTTGATCAACCAGGTGCTCTGTTGTGTCCATGCCACCGTCCCAGATCTCCCACACCATTTGTTTTCCTGCTGCCAAGGTGCCACTTCTTCAGAGTCATTGCTTGCATTTACTACTAGCTTCTGGCCCAGCAAATGACTCAGCCAAGCCACAGCCATCAGGGTCACCTGATGCAAAACAACTTCCAGGACAAAACAGGCAGTGTTTCAGGAGAGCTGCAACCAGGTAACAGATTCAGGCTAAAAATATACTACTCTGAACAGCTATCCTGTATACAGTACAGTATATAAGCAGTGCTAAGCTGGTCAACAAATTGTCCAGGTTCATCCTTTAGACCAGGGGTCTCTAAACTTTTCAGCCAAAGGGCTGCATCAAATACCTGGCACAGTGGTGAGGGCCGGAAAAAAAATTAAATAAAAAATTTAAATAAATGCATTAGAGATGGAACTTAGATGAATGAATAAATGAATGGGCTCAAATGTCCAGAACTTCTCCAAGCACGAACACAGCCCAAGAAATAAAGCACACACTTAAATGGACCCCCATTCCCCCACCCCCAAAAGCACAACTCTGGTTCTGTTTGGTCAACTCGGCCAGAGGCTCTCAGGGGATCAGAGGCAGGCTGCAGCCGGACAGAGGCTCTCTGCAGGCCGCATCTGGCCCCAAGGCCGGGGTTGGGAGACCCCTGCTTTAGGCAGAGGCTGCAACAAGGAGTATCAGACCTTGGCAGCAGCTGAAGTGAGTGGAAGACAACACACCACCACTCAGGCATGGAGAGCGTTTTGTTTCCACTTGCTTGGTTTGTGCCTGATGCTGTCAAAGCAGCTAGAAATGTCAGTAGCTTTGCAATGCAAATCAAGCGGGTTTGAAATATTGGAAAGTCTATGAACAGCTACTTACAAAATAAGGAAGTCGAGGGGAGATCTCAGCTAGGCCCACCTGCTTTCCTATCATGCCCCTGCCATGCCCAATCAATCACACAAACCAGGTAAGGTGTACTAGAGTAACATCTACTAGTATAATAGCGAGCAAATTTTGAGGTACACAGAACTATTCAGCAGAGGTGTGAGGGTTACACAAACTATCCAAAAAGACTTTAAATATATATATACATGTATTAACATTGCCCACTTGTGGCTGAGAATTACAAGTGCTCACATTTCAGGGTGTATATGAAACACACAGTACGTTCACACTCCTAAAGCTGTAACACTTGAAACACATAAGCACATCAAACACACATCCCTGCGGGGAAGGAAATGATGATCATTATAGCCATCATTCAGTTTTGTCCGATGATGTGTTCTGCGTACCTCAGAAACTGACATCATGCTGCCTGACTTCACATGCTCCTGAAAAATGGATTTCCACCACAGCCATCTCCACACACAACTAGTTAGCAGCCTGCCATTTCCCAATTCAGCCAGCTAGCCCTTATGAATCTTCCAAAGGGACACCATTCTGTCCAGTACCAAGCCCAAGGAAGAGTCCAGTGTGACTTGAAGCATGACACTCCTCGCCTCCAGGGGTGGTGAGTTCGGGGCTACCCACCACTGTTCTTGTTTGGTGGTCTCTCTCTTGGGTATCCAGAGAGGCAAACCCCCGCTGGCACCAGCAAGGCCCTTCAGCTGCCCAGCCCCATAAGAACATCAGCCCTGCTGGAGCAGGATAAGGGGGCACATCTAGTCCAGCTTCCTGTATCTTACAATGTCCTGCTAGATGTCTCAGGGAGCACACAAGACAACAACAGGGATGTGCGGCGGATGGGGAGGTGGGTGAGGCAGAGCCTCCCTGCCGGAGCCCTTTGAAAAGTGCCCCCAGGTGTGAGGTGTGCAAGCTGTGCGCCTGGGTTGTGAGTGCTTGCACACCTCACACGCACTTTTCAAAGGGCTCCAGCAGGGAGGCTCTGCCTCACATGTCTCCCCTGGACAACAAGACACATCCCTGGACAACAAGACACCTGCATCCCGGTGCTCTGCCTTGCCTGGCATTCAGCCTACATCTAAAACCAGGTGGTGGCACAGGCCCATCCCGCCTTGTAACCTGTGATGGACTTTCCCCCCCGGAAATCTGTCCCATCTCTTTCTCAAGGCATCCAGGCCAGGTGCCATCTCCACATCCAGTGGCAGGGAGTTCCACAGAGTATCAACACGCTGGGACAATAAATATTTTTCCTCTATCAGTCTTTCAAAGGCGCCAGACCAGATGCCACCCCACATCCAGTGGCAGGGAGTTACACAAGCTAATGACATGCTGGGTCAGGAAATGGTCTGTGTGCCTGCCCTCACCCCCCAGCCCTCAACGGTGGTGGCTATGGGGCTATGGGGGGGGGGGAAGGCCTCCCCCCCTGCATGGGGGCCCCCCCAGCGCTGACCTGCTCTCCTCCAGCTCCCCGACCTCCATCCCTGGAGGGGGAGCGGCAGTCAGAGGGCCGCGGCGGCCTCCATCCACGCCCCGTCGACGCCCACTTCCGGCGCAGCCCCTCCGCTGTCCATCACCCGAGCGAAGCGTGACCAGAACCGGCGCCGCCTACCGCCCACTTCGCCCTCCCCCTTCCTTCCTTCCGCGCCTTGAACTACAACTCCCGAAATCCTCCGCCCCAAAACTACAACTCCCAGCAGGCACCCCACCAAACCCGCACACTCTCCGAGTTCTGCCTCTCGCGCAACCAAGGCACTACGACTCCCAAGATGCACAGCGAGGCAGGCGTGGCAACCATTTCCTCCTCCCATTCGTTTCAGCTCCTCTGGGAACTACAGTCCCCAGCATGCAAGAGCATTGAGTTAATCAACCCCTGTATTGCCAGATAGATTTTTGAGGGGTGTTTCCACCTTCTGGGCCAGTCTTTTGATGGTAGTGCTTTGCAAACACGGAATGCAAATTTATATTGCAAATATATTTTGATGACAGCGTTTTGCAAATATTATATATAGAGAGATAAAATTGTGTGTGTATTGGCAACCTTCAGTCTCGAAAGACTATGGTATCGCGCTCTGAAAGGTGGTTCTGGCACAGCGTCTAGTGTGGCTGAAAAGGCCAATCCGGGAGTGACAATCCCTTCCACACCGGGAGCAAGTGCAGTCTGTCCCTGGTCTGTCTCCCTGGCTATGGGCCTTCCTTCTTTGCCTCTTAGCCTCAGACTGTTGGCAAAGTGTCTCTTCAAACTGGGAAAGGCCATGCTGCACAGCCTGCCTCCAAGCGGGCCGCTCAGAGGCCAGGGTTTCCCACTTGTTGAGGTCCATCCCTAAGGCCTTCAGATCCCTCTTGCAGATGTCCTTGTATCGCAGCTGTGGTCTACCTGTAGGGCGCTTTCCTTGCACGAGTTCTCCATAGAGGAGATCCTTTGGGATCCGGCCATCATCCATTCTCACGACATGACCAAGCCAACGCAGGCGTCTCTGTTTCAGCAGTGAATACATGCTAGGGATTCCAGCACGTTCCAGGACTGTGTTGTTTGGAACTTTGTCCTGCCAGGTGATGCCGAGGATGCGTCGGAGGCAGCGCATGTGGAAAGCGCTCAGTTTCCTCTCCTGTTGTGAGCGAAGAGTCCATGACTCGCTGCAGTACAGAAGTGTACTCAGGACGCAAGCTCTGTAGACCTGGATCTTGGTATGTTCCGTCAGCTTCTTGTTGGACCAGACTCTCTTTGTGAGTCTGGAAAACGTGGTAGCTGCTTTACCGATGCGCTTGTTTAGCTCGGTATCGAGAGAATGAGTGTCGGAGATCGTTGAGCCAAGGTACACAAAGTCATGGACAACCTCCAGTTCATGCTCAGAGATTGTAATGCAGGGAGGTGAGTCCACATCCTGAACCATGACCTGTGTTTTCTTCAGGCTGATTGTCAGTCCAAAATCTTGGCAGGCCTTGCTAAAACGATCCATGAGCTGCTGGAGATCTTTGGCAGAGTGGGTAGTGACAGCTGCATCGTCGGCAAAGAGGAAGTCACGCAGACATTTCAGCTGGACTTTGGATTTTGCTCTCAGTCTGGAGAGGTTGAAGAGCTTTCCGTCTGATCTGGTCCGGAGATAGATGCCTTCTGTTGCAGTTCCAAAGGCCTGCTTCAGCAGGACAGCGAAGAAAATCCCAAACAAGGTTGGTGCAAGAACACAGCCCTGCTTCACTCCGCTTCGGATGTCAAAAGGGTCTGATGTGGAGCCATCGAAGACAACAGTGCCCTTCATGTCCTTGTGGAAAGATCTGATGATGCTGAGGAGCCTGGGTGGACATCCAATCTTGGGGAGAATCTTGAAGAGGCCGTCTCTGCTGACCAGGTCGAAAGCCTTTGTGAGATCTATGAAGGCTATAAAGAGTGGCTGTCGTTGTTCCCTGCATTTCTCCTGCAGTTGTCTAAGGGAGAATACCATATCAGTGGTGGACCTGTTGGCTTGGAATCCACACTGCGATTCTGGATAGACGCTCTCTGCAAGTACCTGGAGCCTCTTTAGTACAACTTGGGCAAACAGCTTTCCTACAACGCTAAGGAGAGAGATGCCGAGGTAGTTGTTGCAGTCACCCCTGTCACCTTTGTTCTTGTACAGCGTGATGATGTTTGCATCCCTCATGTCTTGAGGTACTCCACCTTCTCTCCAGCAGAGACAGAGGATTTCATGCAGCTCAGTGATGATTCTCAGTGATGATTCTCAGTGATGATCTTTTCTCAGCTCAGCTCGGAAAAGACCAACAAGGCGGCAGACTGGTTTGAAGCCCACTCTGAGGAGTTGACACCAGTCATTGAGGAAAAGAGGAGAGCTCAAGCAGCATACAAGGCCTGTCCCAGTGAGCGCAACCTGCAGGTCCTCCGAACTGCTCGCAGCAAAGTCCAACAGACTGCCAGGAGATGTGCTAACGACTACTGGCTCCAGCTCTGTTCCGAGATACAGATAGCAGCTGACACGGGCAACATCAAGGGGATGTATGATGGTATCAAGCAGGCCCTAGGTCCAACACAGAAGAAAATTGCCCCTCTGAAGTCTGCCACAGGCGAGGTCATCCAGGATCGGGCGCAGCAGATGGAACGCTGGGTGCAGCACTACTCTGAGCTATATTCCAGAGAAAATGTAGTCACCGAAGAAGCACTGAACAACATTGAGTGCCTGCCTGTGCTGGAAGAGCTTGACAGTGAACCAACCCTAGAAGAACTTCACGTGGCCCTGGACTCCCTTGCCTTTGGCAAGGCACCTGGAAAAGACAGCATCCCTGCTGAAGTCCTAAAATGCTGCAAAGAGATCATCATCACTGAGCTGCAATTGTGTGTGTATGTATATTATATTATTATGTATATTATATATATAGATAGATGTTAATGGATAATGTTAAGAATAGAGAGAGAAAAATACAGTATATATATATACAGTATATATTAATATATGTATTATATAGATAGATAATTTATAGATGATAGATAATGTTAAGAATATATAGATAGATAAAAATACAGTATATGCAGTGTATATGCATAAGTATATGGAGGAGGTCTGGTCTAGAGGGCAGGAGGTCTGGTCTAGAGGGTAGAGCCTCCGTCTGCCTGAAGATAACATCCACAAGGTCGCCAGTTCGTCGCCAGTTCGAGGCCATCGGCACCGTGCGACCTTGAAGCAGCTGACAAGCTGAAGCTGAGCCATTCCATCTGCTCTGAGCATGGGAGGATGGAGGCCAGAATGTGAAGCCAGATCGGAACGAAACACCTTGAATGTAGTCGTTCTTGAAAGAAAGAACCTTCTTTGAAATTGTAAAAATCCCTATTTAATAAGGAATTTAAATAAAAGCCTGCCTATGTAAACCGCCTTGAATAAAGTCTTGAATAAAGACCAAGAAAGGCGGTATATAAATACCTGTTATTATTATTATTATTATTATTATATACTGTATGTGTGTATATATAATATATTACCTAAAGTATAAAATATATATATATATTTTATGTATTATATAAATTTAAATTTATTAAATAAATATATATAATATATAATTTTCCTTTTTCTAATAATAATTATATTATTTTATTTTTATGAAATATATATGTATATTTCCTAACAACAATAATAATAATAGTAATAGTAAATAGTATTTAGATTCCACTTTTCAGTGAAAAGTTCACAGAGATAAGTTAACAAAGTGGTTTACAGAGAAAATCAGATATCTAATGGCTCTTTGTTCCTTAAAGGGCTCACAATCTAAAAAGATGACAAAGAAAACCAGCAAACAGAAAGTAGATAAGACACTGCTGGGGTGCCTTTGAAAGTGAATTGGACAGATTGATGGAGCAAAAATATTGCTTGATCCAGCGTGTTGATAACTCCTTGCCATTGGATGTGGAGATTGCACCAGGCCTGGATGCCTTTAAAAGCAGATTGGACAAATTTCTGGGGGGGGAAGTCTATCGAAGGTTACAAGCCGGGATGGGCATGTGCCACCACCTAACATAAGAACATAAGAACACCCCACTGGATCAGGCCATAGGCCCATCTAGTCCAGCTTCCTGTATCTCACAGCGGCCCACCAAATGCCCCAGGGAGCACACCAGATAACAAGAGACCTCATCCTGGTGCCCTCCCTTGCATCTGGCATTCTGACATAACCCATTTCTAAAATCAGGAGGTTGCACATGCACATCATGGCTTGTACCCCATAATGGATTTTTCCTCCAGAAACTTGTCCAATCCCCTTTTAAAGGTATCTAGGGTAGACGCCAGCACCCCATCCTGTGGCAAGGAGTTCCACAGACTGACCACACACTGAGTAAAAAAATGTTTTCTTTTGTCTGTCCTAACCCGCCCAACACTCAATTTTAGTGGATGTCCCCTGGTTCTGGTATTATGTGAGAGTGTAAAGAGCATCTCCCTATCCACTCTGTCCATCCCCTGCATAATTTTGTATGTCTCAATCATGTCCCCCCTCAGGCGTCTCTTTTCTAGACTGAAGAAGCCCAAACGCCGTAGCCTTTCCTCATAAGGAAGGTGCCCCAGCCCCGTAATCATCTTAGTCGCTCTCTTTTGCACCTTTTCCATTTCCACTATGTCTTTTTTGAGATGCGGCGACCAGAACTGGACACAATACTCCAGGTGTGGCCTTACCATCGATTTGTACAACGGCATTATAATACTAGCTGTTTTGTTCTCAATACCCTTCCTAATGATCCCAAGCATAGAATTGGCCTTCTTCACTGCCGCCGCACATTGGGTCGACACTTTCATCGACCTGTCCACCACCACCCCAAGATCTCTCTCCTGATCTGTAACAGACAGCTCAGAACCCATCAGCCTATATCTAAAGTTTTGATTTTTTGCCCCAATGTGCATGACTTTACACTTACTGACATTGAAGCGCATCTGCCATTTTGCTGCCCATTCTGCCAGTCTGGAGAGATCCTTCTGGAGCTCCTCACAATCACTTCTGGTCTTCACCACTCGGAAAAGTTTGGTGTCGTCTGCAAACTTAGCCACTTCACTGCTCAACCCTGTCTCCAGGTCATTTATGAAGAGGTTGAAAAGCACCGGACCCAGGACAGATCCTTGGGGCACACCGCTTTTCACCTCTCTCCATTGTGAAAATTGCCCATTGACACCCACTCTCTGCTTTCTGGCCTCCAACCAGTTCTCAATCCATGAGAGGACCTGTCCTCTAATTCCCTGACTGTGGAGTTTTTTCAGTAGCCTTTGGTGAGGGACCGTGTCAAATGCCTTCTGAAAGTCCAGATTCATAATGTCCACGGGTTCTCCCGCATCCACATGCCTGTTGACCTTTTCAAAGAATTCTATAAGGTTCGTGAGGCAAGACTTACCCTTACAGAAGCCATGCTGACTCTCCCTCAGCAAGGCCTGTTCGTCTATGTGTTTTGAGATCCTATCTTTGATGAGGCATTCCACCATCTTACCCGGTATGGATGTTAGGCTGACCGGCCTATAGTTTCCCGGGTCCCCCCCTTTCCCTTTTTAAAGATAGGTGTGACATTTGCTATCCTCCAATCTTCTGGCACCGTGGCCGTTTTGAGGGACAAGTTGCATACCTTAGTCAAGAGATCTGCAACTTCATTCTTCAATTTCTTAATAACCCTTGGGTGGATGCCATCAGGGCCCGGTGACTTATTGATCTTTAATTTATCAATGAGGTCTGAAACATCTTCTCTTTTAACCTCTATCTGACTTAACTCCTCGGTCAGGAGGGGCCGTTCGGGCAGCGGTATCTGCCCGAGGTCTTCTGCCGTGAAGACAGATGCAAAGAACTCATTTAATTTCTCTGCCATCTCTAAGTCTCCTTTTATCTTCCCTTTCCCTCCCTCACCATCCAGGGGGCCAACCGCTTCTCTGGCGGGTTTCCTGCTTCTAACATATTTGAAGAAGCTTTTATTATTCCCCTTAATGTTGCTGGCCATGCGTTCCTCATAGTCTCGCTTGGCCTCCCGTATCACCCTCTTACATTTCTTTTGCCACAGTTTATGTTCCTTTTTATTCTCCTCATTAGGGCAAGACTTCCATTTATGGAAGGAAGCTTCCTTGCCCTTCACAGCCTCTCTAATTTGGCTGGTTAGCCATGCGGGCACCCTCCTGGATTTAGTGGAACCCTTCTTTCTTTGCGGTATACACCTCTGCTGGGCCTCTATTACTGTTGTTTTAAGCAGCCTCCATGCACTCTGGAGAGATTGGACTCTTTTTACCCTCCCTTTCAACCTCCTTCTAACCAGCCTCCTCATTTGGGGGAAATCTGCCCGTCGGAAGTCAAGGGTTTTTGTGAGAGATTTGCCTGGTATTCTTCCCCCAACGTGCATGTCAAAACGGATCGCAGCATGATCACTGTTCCCCAATGGCTCAGTAAAGTTTACTTCTCTAACCAGGTCCTGCATACCGCACAATATTAAATCCAGAGTCACCTATCCTCTGGTGGGCTCCGTGACTAGCTGCTCTAAGCCACAGCCATTTAGCACGTCAAGAAATCCGGTTTCCTTATCGTGACCAGAACACAAATTGACCCAGTCTATATGAGGATAATTGAAGTCCCCCATGATTACAACCCTGTCCCTCCTTGTCACCTCCCTGATCTGTTTCCTCATTTCAAGGTCCCCATCCGATTTCTGGTCTGGAGGACGATAGCACGCCCCCAGTATTACATCGCTGCACAAGCCTGGTAATTTAACCCACAGAGATTCTACGGTGGAGTCGGACCCACCTTCAATCTCTACTTTGCTGGATTCTATCCCTTCCTTAACATAAAGGGCCACCCCACCTCCAACACGCCCCTGCCTGTCCCTCCTGTAGAGTTTATAGCCCGGGATTGCGGTATCCCACTGATTCTCCGCATTCCACTAGGTTTTCGTTATGCCCACTATGTCAATGTTTTCCCTTGTCACCAAACATTCCAGTTCTCCCATCTTTGCTCAGAGACTTCGGGCATTTGCATAGAAGCATTTGTACATGGAATGCTTATTTGCTCCTTTGTCCCTGCATCCTCTCATTGTGCCCAACCATCTATCACATTCCATCATGCTACCATTCCCAATTTCTTCTCCAACTCTGCTTTTACCTTGTTGTTATCTAACCTCCCCATCCTTGTCCCATAGGAATGAGGAGTCCCAAACCGGATGCCCCTCGGCTCCTGTTGGCCTTCCCCCAGGGATCAGTTTAAAAGCTGCTCTGCCACCTTTTTAATGTTATGCGCCAGCAGTCTGGTTCCATTCTGGTTCAAGTGGAGCCCGTCCCTCTTGTACAGGCCCCGCTTGTCCCAAAACGTTCCCCAGTGCCTAACGAATCTAAACCCCTCCTCCCCACACCACCGTCTCATCCACGCATTGAGACCCCTGATCTCCGCCTGCCTAGCTGGTTTTAAATGTAGGCTGTCTCTGAATGCCAGGTGCAGGGCAGAGCACCGGGATGCAGGTGTCTTGTTGTCCAGGGATGGGCGGTAGGTGGGGAGGCAGGTGAGGCAGAGCCTCCCCACCGGAGTCCTTCGAAAAGTGCTGCCACTAAGTAAAAGAGGGGCACCCACTTGAAAAGGTGCCTCTTGCCCAGTTCGCAGGGAAAATTACTAATATTAGCATAAATTGGCAAGAACGTGTTTCATTCGCATGTAAATACATTAATTTTACATCTGGAAAAATCAAACACGGGCAATATTAAGGCAATTAAATATAAACCAATAACTGAGCTGAGGTGCTGTTCTAACTCAGTCATGATTGTGAACAGGGCCACCCCCCCATGACAGCAACTTAGGGCCCAATCCTATCCAACTGTCCAGCACCGGTGCAGCTGCAATGCAGCCGCGAGGTAAGGGAATAAATGTTCCCCTACCTTGAGGAGGCCTCTGTGACTGCATCCCCACCATAGGATGCAGCACACACCCCATCAGCAGGGTTGCACCGGCACTGGAAAACTGGATAGGACTGGGCCCTGAAGGGCTCGTATCGAGCAGTGAGTTAAGCATGGCAAACCGAAGAGGGTGCATTGTACCCCACATCTGCTCCCCATTCAATCGGCTTCTCACTATCCCTGCTCTTTAGGGGGTTCCTACCATTCCTTTAATGCTGATCAGGGGGTGCCATTGGGCTAGACTGCCCTTGGAAGACTTCATCCCACTCACTTCAGTCCAGGTCCAACATTTACCACCTTCAAAAGTAAGTGACAGTTGCTGAATGATCTCCTTTCTGACCTCAGGGGAGGGCAAGTGCTCTCGAAATCCTCAGCATAGTGAGCAATTTGTCCTCCAGACCAGTGTTTTTCAATTTGTGGGTTGGGACCCCAATGGGGTCACGAAGTCTCATTTGGGGGTCCTGGCAACCTTTCAAAGCCTGTGCAAGAGAGCGCAAAATCTGGGCTTGGTCAAGGACTTTCTAATCAACAAATGTGCATTTTCCTGTCCATTGTGGGTCTCAGCAATTGCAAGGCCATTTCCCTCACTAGAGCATGAGGCCAAACCGGCCCTTGTATTGCAGGGACCTACATTTGTAGGGCAGGAGGTCTGCTCTAGAGGGTTGAGCCTCCATTTGCCTGAAGATAACATCTGCAGGTCGCCAGTTTGAGGCCACCGGCACCGTGTGACCTTGAAGTAGCTGACAAGTTGAGCCGAGCTATTCCATCTGCTCTGAGCGCAGGAGGATGGAGGCCAGAATGTGCAACCAGATCAAGAAAGAAACATCTGAATGTTGTGGTTTCTTGAAAGATAGAAACCTTCTTTCAAATTGTAAAAATCCCTACGGGGATTTAAATTGCCTGCCTATGTAAACCGCCTTGAATAAAGTCTAAGGAGAAATCTGAGGACCAAGAAAGGCGGTATAGAAATACCTGTATTATTATTATTATTATTTGTGGTAGTTCAAGCTTTTGCTTATTTTGCAATGGTCAAGACAGCTTTCTTTAACTCATCATAGGCCATCACATCCCCTCACTAAACTCTGTTGCCATCTTTGTCTGACCATCTTGCTGTTGCTGCATCACATACTTGATGAGTGTTTGACCAACCACAGACCAAACTGTGACAGACCCATCATATTGGATATTTCAAACAATCACTTTGTGAGGCCAGGTTCTGCCTGCATTCCCCACCACTGTAAATGGCTCTCTGCCCCATGGCCTGTTCACAGGGAACAGTGTTGGGATGGCTCAGACTCAACATCTTGGAAGACAAAAAGAACAGTGTTATCCCATAGCACTCTTTGTCTCTGTCCCCAGGACCTCAGACATGGATATGAGGAGAGGGGGTTAACAGTCCCACCCAGCCTCACCTCCTTTTCTTCTGGCAGCCTCCCAGAATCTGTGATCTGCTGACCAACAGAGCTCTGAGCCATCAGCCTTCCTCATTAGCAATCATTCTGGAGTTTTTCAGCCTAGGCCTAGGGTGACAGTGGCCGCAATCCTAACCCGCTTTCCAGCACTGACATAAGGGCAATGCAACTCCAGGGTCAGGGAACAAACATTGCCCCACCTTGAGGAGGCCTCCATGACTGCCCCCCAACTGCAGGATGCAGCACATGCCCCACTGACACAGCTATGCCCCTGCTGGAAAGTTGGTTAGGACTGCACCCAGTAGCACATTGCACATGCCCCAATGTTCCCTCCTCTCCCATGAGGATCTAGATCTGATATATCACATTTGTTATCACATCTGTTGCTCTGCCAGCAATTTTTATAATATGTGAGACCTCGAACAGTGGCTGAAACAACCAGGGGTTTTATCTCCAGAGTTTGTCTCCCTGCTTCACCTCAATAGGGTCACAGCCAGATCACTGCTGCCTAGATGGTGATGGTGGACAGTTGCTTTGTGTATTCAGTGACCTCTGAGTGACTTTTGCCATTTGGGGGCACAGAGAGAATATTGCTTCTATCTCTCTGTAGATCCTATCTTTTGTTCATTCTTGTGTGTGTGTGTGTGTGTGTGTGTGTGTGTGTGTGTGTTTTGTGGAAGTCCAGTGGCAAGCAGCTGGCTTCTTGGCCTGAATAAAAAAATAGCTACAGGCATACAGCATCTGCCACCCTTAAATTCTGACAAATTTATCCAGAGATTTAAAAAAGTACTTAAGCTCCTGTGTCAGTATGATGTTGATATACAAATCAGAGCTCCAAATATCAGCAAGACCCTATTCCCATAAATTATGCCTTAGGTAATATTATTTTTAAAGGTAATATTTTTATTTTATAGCCCTTTTTTCTCTCTAAAGGAGACCAAAGGCAGCTACTGGTAAAAATAAGAACAAAATGAATTGAACATGACTTTTAAATATATGTTTATCATATATAAAATGCTGCTTTTTATACAGATACAATCTATGATGAATATCTATCTATTTTAACCATCTTCCATACAAGAAACTTGCAGCCCAGGCCAGTTCTATCCACCACCAGTCAGTGTTCCCTGTAAGTGATTCATGCCACTGCAAAGACCCCTTCTGCTGTTGCACAGCATCGTGACTGCATCACAGTGCCATCTCTGGACACTTGCTGATGATGTCATGAGTCGCTGTCAAAGTTTGAGCTGCATGTAGCTTAGTGAGAACAGTGCTGCCAGCCCAGAGCATGCAGCACCGTTGACAGAGCATATGCTGCATTTGGGGGGGGGGGGAACCACCGGCCCAGGAGAGGTAAGTAAACGTATTTTTTACTTACCTCTCCATAGACCATCTGGCCTCCAATAGGTCTCCTCAGACCTACACCAGCTCTTTTCTCAGGGACAGGTCCAGTCCAGGAAGGGGCATCTTGGCATGTTCAGCTGCTCCTCTCCCTCGTGCCTGGCCTGCTTCCCGCCCTAATTCATTATTCTCCCTCACTGCTGAATTTACCAGTGACCGCGAGGGATGCAGGAGTTTCAGTGGGCCCATGACTCACCCACACGTGGCCTCTGGCTGTTTGTGCTGGTGGCCATGGCCCGCTAAACCACAGAGTGGCCGCTCCACCACCACCTAGGGACAGACTGTGGCAGTGGCAGATCATGAGATCCACCACCATAAATCTATCATAGGATTGGCCTGCTGGACTACAACTAGTCATGTGAAATAGACATGCATTTTGTTCCTCTGCAGGTTTGCCCCACAGAGTTCCATAAGACTTATTCCCAAGCTCTGCAGGTTTTCCACACACTCTTATGGGAGTTGCTGCTTGCATGGTACATTCACGCACCTGCAAAACTTAGTGCTTTGCATCCCCTCTAGCTGCGCCACTGGTATAAGGGCTATATGAAACATAACATGAAACATAAAAGATCTTGTTTTTAAGACTTGGGCCCCATCCATTATGAAGCCCTTTATGTATATATTCCAAAATATGGAAAAATCTGATATCCAGAATGCTTCTGGTCCCTCCCAAGTGCTTTGGGTAAGGGATGCCCAACATCCCTCCAGTGATTCTCACGCATTTAACACTGGGGCCCACTTTGTAGAATGAGAATTCGTCAGGACCTACCAGAAGTGATGTCATGACCAGAAGTAACATCACCAGGCAGGGAAATTTTGAACAATCCTAGGCTGCAATCCTACCCACACTTACCCAGGAGTAAGTCCCATTGACTGTAATTGTTAAAAAGTATATACATAGTAGTGACAGCTGCATCGTCAGCAAAGAGGAAGTCACGCAGACATTTCAGCTGGACTTTGGATTTTGCTCTCAGTCTGGAGAGGTTGAAGAGCTTTCCGTCTGATCTGGTCCAGAGATAGATGCCTTCTGTTGCAGCAAAGGCATGCTTCAGCAGGACAGCGAAGAAAATCCCAAACAAGGTTGGCACAAGAACACAGCCCTGCTTCACTCCGCTTCAGATGTCAAAGGGGTCTGATATGGAGCCGTAGAAGACAATAGTGCCCTTCATGTCCTCGTGGAAAGATCTGATGATGCTGAGGAGCCTGGGTGGACATCCAATCTTGGGGAGAATCTTGAAGAGGCCATCCCTGCTGACCAGGTCGAAAGACTTCGTGAGATCTATGAAGGCTATAAAGAGTGGTGTCGTCGTTCCCTGCAATTCTCCTGCAGCGGTCTAAGGGAGAATACCATATCAGTGGTGGACCTGTTGGCTCGGAATCCGCACTGCGATTCTGGATAGACGCTCTCTGCAAGTACCTGGAGCCTCTTTAGTGCAACTCTGGCAAACAGCTTTCCTACAACGCTAAGGAGAGAGATGCCGCGGTAGTTGTTGCAGTCACCCCTGTCGCCTTTGTTCTTGTACAGCGTGATGTTTGCATCCCTCATGTCTTGAGGTACTCCACCTTCTCTCCAGCAGAGACAGAGGATTTCATGCAGCTCAGTTACAATGATCTCTTTGCAACACTTTAGGACTTCACTACCCACTCTCTACCCACTCTGCCAAAGATCTCCAGCAGCTCATGGATCGTTTTAGCAAGGCCTGCCAAGATTGTGGACTGACGATCAGCCTTAAGAAAACACAGGTCATGGTTCAGGATGTGGACTCACCTCCCTGCATTACAATCTCTGCGCATGAACTGGAAGTTGTCCATGACTTTGTGTACCTCGGCTCAACGATCTCCAACACTCTTTCTCTCGATACCGAGCTAAACAAACGCATTGGTAAAGCAGCTACCACGTTTTCCAGACTCACAAAGAGAGTCTGGTCCAACAAGAAGCTGACGGAACATACCAAGATCCAGGTCTACAGAGCTTGCGCCCTGAGCACACTTCTGTACTGCAGCGAGTCATGGACTCTTCGCTCACAACAGGAGAGGAAACTGAACACTTTCCACATGTGCTGCCTCTGATGCATCCTCGGCATCATCTGGCAGGACAAAGTTCCAAACAACACAATCCTGGAATGAGCTGGAATCGCTAGCACGTATGCACTGCTGAAACAGAGACGCCTGCGTTGGCTCAGTCATGTCGTGAGAATGGATGATGGCCGGATCTCAAAGGATCTCCTCTATGGAGAACTCGTACAAGGAAAGCGCCCTATAGGTAGACCACAGCTGCAATACAAAGCCATCTGCAAGAGGGATCTGAAGGCCTTAGGAGTGGACCTCAACAGGTGGGAAACCCTGGCCTCTGAGCGGCCCGCTTGGAAGCAGGCTGTGCAGCATGGCCTTTCCCAGTTTGAAGAGACACTTGTCCAACAGACTGAGGCAAAGAGGCAAAGAAGGAAGGCCCATAGCCAGGAAGACAGACCAGGGACAGACTGCACTTGCTCCCGGTGTGGAAGGGATTGTCACTCCCGGATTGGCCTTTTCAGCCACACTAGACGCTGTGCCAGAACCACCTTTCAGAGCGCGATACCATAGTCTTTCGAGACTGAAGGTTGCCAATACAACATACACTGCATATACTGTATTTTTATCTATTTATATATTCTTATTCCCCTGGGGGCTGGGGATAAGAATAGGCCCTCAGTTTGGCTGTACTTGTCGTAAGAGGTGACTAAACAGCCACCGGGTAGATGGGACTCGTCAGCCTGGGAAGGCAGCTCATCTGAGAGAAGGAAAACTGATCCCAAACCTCCACTCCTTGTGGCTACATCCAGTTATGGAAAAGGCTTCAGGAGTCAACCTGAATTGGACTGGCCTTTTCAGCCACACTAGACGCTGTTCCAGGACCACCATTCAGAGTGCGATACCATAGTCTTTCGAGACTGAAGATTGCCAATTACTACTACACAGTAGCCTGTTCAAAGTACAGGTCTATAACTTTCCCCAAATGCTGTCACATACTATGGTAGAATCAAGTCTAATATATCAAAAATAAAATATTGAAATTAATGGGGACCCACCTGAAATGGGCTTGCGACCCACCTAGTGGGTCCCAACCCACAGTTTGAAAGATACTGAAGCCTGTTCAAAGTACAGATCTGTAACGTGTCCCCAAATGCAGTCACACACCACGCAAGCATCAAGTCTAACAGATTAAAAATAATATATTTAAATGAATGGGGTCCCACCTGAAATGGGCTCGCGACCCACAGTTTGAGAAACAGCGCCAGACACTATTTAGTCCCTGGTGTTCTCTCTACCCACTCCAGGTAGCTAGGAAGGCAGCAGCGGAGGACGCCGCCATACCTCCTCCGCGCCTGCAGGGGGCGCGCGAGAGCGACTGATAGAGCGCTGGGGAGGAAGGAAGAAGCGACGTTCAGGAAGGTGCGCGTGCGCAGAAGATGTCGGTGGCTCACTGAGGCGAGGCAGGCGCATGCGCAGTAGGAAGAGCGTTCTCCTGTGTCTGTGAGGGGAGGTGGCGGCGATAGCGAGCGAGCAGCGGCCATGAACGGCTTTGGTGCCGTCCTCAGGAGCGGCGGCGAGACGCTGGAGAAGATCGACATGTCGCTCGGTGAGGGACGGGCGGGGGGCGTGTGGGCCCGACCGGGGTTAGGCGACCGCGGGAGCGCGCGCGTTCATTCGTTCGTTGGAGTCCGCGAGGAGGGGGGAGGAGCCTCGGCCGGGAGGAGCGGTGGAGAATCCACTCTCAGGTGCAGTCTACCGCTCCAGGCTCCGCCTCTGAGGGTGGGCGAGGAGGGCTGCCGCCGTCCCCCCCCTCCCTTCCTGGGGGCGTTGGGCTGAGCGGACGCCTCAGTGGCAGGGGACTGTAGCAACCGAGTGGAGCCTCCAGGGTGAGGCACAGTCTATCTGCAAGCAGCAAAGATGGGGAAAAACATGGTCTGTGGCTGGTTTGTGACAGGGACGTGTGGCGGGTGGGGAGGCAGGTGAGGCAGAGCCTCCCCACTGGAGCCCTTTGAAAAGCGCTGCCACCGTGTCAGGTGCGTTGTGTTGTGCATGGGTTGAGCGTACTTGAGCACCTGACGCGGCGGCGGCAGGGCTTTTTGAAGGGCTCCAGTGGGAAGGCTCTGCCTCACCTGCTTCCCCACCCGCCGCACGTCCCTACCTCCTTCAGTCAGTTTATCTGCAGGCCGGGAGGCTGTGCCTCACCTGCTTCCCCACTCGCCACACATCGCTGCCTTCTTCAGTCAGTGTATCTACAGTCTGGGAGGCTGTGCCTCACCTGTCTCTCCACCCGCCACACATCCCTGGTTTGTCAATATCCTAGAAAGAGGATTGTTTCTCAGCCAGTGGTGCTTGTGGTGGTGTCTGTGTGACTTGCAGGACCCCTGGATGCCTGCCACCCGGCAGTGAGCGACTTGGCAAGACAGCGATTGGAGGCTCTTCCATCGAAGTGTGCTCTTCCATGCTCGAGGAAGCTGTCTCATCCATCCTGAGCCTCTTACTGATGTTGATTGTGTCGCATCTAGCCAAGGAACACAACAGTGGTCAGAGGCTCCAAAGCATGCTTTTCCACTCTCAAAAAAGCCCTCCTGCCCACCCTGAGCCTCTTGCTGGTGTTAATCACATTGGCCTGTAAATCAGGCCAACACAGAAGTAACTGGCGATGATGTCGTCACCAGTTATTTCCAGGTACAGAAATTATAGGAAGGGTCTCCAACAGTGAGGCTAGGAGAGGTTGTAAGAAGAAGAGTCCCACTGGATCAGACCAAGGGCCCATCTAATCTAGCTTCCTGTAGCTCACAGTGGCCCACCAAATGCCCTAGGGAACACACAAGACACAGACACAACCTGCATCCTGGTGTCCTCCCCTGCATCTGGCAGTCAGAGGCAGCTTGCCTCTAAATCCAAGAGCTTGCACATACCTACTATGACTTGTGACCTGTAATGAACTTTTCCTCCATAAATTTGTTCAATCTCCTCTTAAAGGCATCCAGACAAGCCTTTGACCCTTGAAAGCTGCTGTCAGTTAGAATGCACTGTTAAGAACATAAGAACATAAGAACAGCCCCACTGGATCAGGCCATAGGCCCATCTAGTCCAGCTTCCTGTATCTCACAGCGGCCCACCAAATGCCCCAGGGAGCACACCAGATAACAAGAGACCTCATCCTGGTGCTCTCCCCTACATCTGGCATTCTGACTTAACCCATTCCTAAAATCAGGAGGTTGCGCATACACATCATGGCTTGTACCCCATAATGGATTTTTCCTCCAGAAACTCGTCCAATCCCCTTTTAAAGGCGTCTAGGCTAGACGCCAGCACCACATCCTGTGGCAAGGAGTTCCACAGACCGACCACGCGCTGAGTAAAGAAATATTTTCTTTTGTCTGTCCTAACCCGCCCAACACTCAATTTTAGTGGATGTCCCCTGGTTCTGGTATTATGTGAGAGTGTAAAGAGCATCTCCCTATCCACTCTGTCCATCCCCTGCATAATTTTGTATGTCTCAATCATGTCCCCCCTCAAGCGTCTCTTCTCTAGGCTGAAGAGGCCCAAACGCCGTAGCCTTTCCTCATAAGGAAGGTGCCCCAGCCCCGTAATCATCTTAGTCGCTCTCTTTTGCACCTTTTCCATTTCCACTATGTCTTTTTTGAGATGCGGCGACCAGAACTGGACACAATACTCCAGGTGTGGCCTTACCATAGATTTGTACAACGGCATTATAATACTAACCGTTTTGTTCTCAATACCCTTCCTAATGATCCCAAGCATAGAATTGGCCTTCTTCACTGCCGCCGCACATTGGGTCGACACTTTCATCGACCTGTCCACCACCACCCCAAGATCTCTCTCCTGATCTGTCACAGACAGCTCAGAACCCATCAGCCTATATCTAAAGTTTTGATTTTTTGCCCCAATGTGCATGACTTTACACTTACTGACATTGAAGCGCATCTGCCATTTTGCTGCCCATTCTGCCAGTCTGGAGAGATCCTTCTGGAGCTGCTCACAATCACTTCTGGCCTTTACCACTCGGAAAAGTTTGGTGTCGTCTGCAAACTTAGCCACTTCACTGCTCAACCCTGTCTCCAGGTCATTTATGAAGAGGTTGAAAAGCACCGGTCCCAGGACAGATCCTTGGGGCACACCGCTTTTCACCTCTCTCCATTGTGAAAATTGCCCATTGACACCCACTCTCTGCTTCCTGGCCTCCAACCAGTTCTCAATCCACGAGAGGACCTGTCTTCTAATTCCCTGACTGTGGAGTTTTTTCAGTAGCCTTTGGTGAGGGACCGTGTTCTGGGCTAGATCAGGGGTGTCCAAACATTTTAACAAGAGGGCCACATCATCTCTCTGACACTGTGTCGGGACGAGGAAAAAAAAATTAATTCACATTTAAAATTTGAATAAATTTGCATAAATGAATTTATTAGAGATGCAACTTATATGAATGAATGAAGGTTTTGCAGTAGCTCAAGGCCTATAAATGCTTTGCACAAAGCAAGGCCAGCCTTTCCTTCACTGCTGTTGCTACACCAAGATGTGAAACACTAGGTAGTGGAGAGAGCCCTTGTCCCACAGCTCATGCAAGAGATCAAACAGTTGTCATCATGCTGAGAGCAGTTGCGTCGGGCCAGCACAAGCTCCACCAAGTCTCTGAAGGGCCAGAAGCTCATTGGAGACTGGGGGCTCCCCGAGGGCCAGATTGAGAGCCCCTGAGGGCCGCAAGTGGCCCCTGGGCCGGAGTTTGGACACCCCTAGGCTAGATGAACTAATGGTTTGACTCAATATAAGGTAACCTTATATGTTTAATTTACAGCTCTTTTTGCGTGAAATACATGTTTGTACTCGGGAACCTCATTCACTGTAAATTTCCATAAACGTGTAGTCCCAACATTGATCTTTCTTGACCTACTCTGTCCCCTGTATTGCAGTAGAGGAAAAGTAGCTCCAGAGACTGTAGAAGAGAGCAACCAAAATGATTAGTGGGCTAGGGCACCTCCTTTATAAAGAAAGGCTACAATGTTTGGGGGTTTTCAGGCTAGAAAGAAGGTGCCTGAGAGGGATCATGATTAAGGCATATAAAATTATGCAAGGGATGGATTTCACACAACACCAGAACCAGAGGACATTCACTAAATTTGACTGGTGGGAGAGTTAGAAAGGAGAAAAGGAAATGTTTCCTCACCCAGTGAGGTTAATATGTGGAACTCCTTGCTACATGATTTTGTGCTGGCACCTGGCCTAGATGCCTTTAAAAGGGAATTAGATAAATTTATGGAGTAAAGTCCATCATGGGTTACAAGCCACAAAAACTTTGTGTAGTCTCTTAGAAGTAGCCTGTCTCTGAATACCAGGTGCAAGGGAGTGGCAACAGGATGCAGGTATTTTGTTGTCTTACATGCTCCTTGAGGCATCTGGTGGGCCCTTGTGAAATGCCAGAAGCTGGACTAGATGGGCCTCAGCCTGTTCCAACCAGGCTCTTCTTATGTTTGGTCACTTCTGGCAGCATGCATTTCCAGCTGCCTTGCAGTGCTTTACTCCAGCCTATTCCCTGGCTCAGTAACCCAGAGACAAAGCAACACAAGGCATGAAGGACTGAACAGGTAGTGTAGCAGCCTATAGACTGGCACCTCCTTGTACTTTAGATTTGTAGCACGCTTGCCCAAAAAGCTGGTTAATAGGAATATGAGATTGTTGTACAAGTTCATGCAACAGTAAAAAGAAGGCTACACCTTTAGGAAGGTAGTCTACATTTGGCACATAGAATATCCTTGGTTCAATTTCTGACGACTTCGGTTGCAAGGACAGGAGAAGAATGTGGAGGCTTGACAGAAGGCTGCCCTGAACTAGATGAATGAGTTGTCTAGCTTGTTTTGAGACAGCAGCTCCTTGTAGCCCAAGGGGTAGCCCATAGGAGATGCTTGTTTCCTCTCTTAGGGAGTGGATTGGTTTGTGTGGGAGAGAAATGCATGACTTCTTCATGGTACAGATTTGCATGTTTTAAAGTCAAAGTGGGTCAGATTCCTTCAGTGTCAAATAAATCTTCATTTAGTTCAGTAGAACTGTGGATTGGCCAATCATTAACCTCATTGGGCTTTAGGCTGCAATCCTATATCCACTTTCCTGGGAGTAAACTCTACTGAACGCAGTGGGACTTCTGAGTATAACTTATATAGGATTGCCCTGGTTACAGCCATGTGAGTAACTTGTGTTAATGGAGTAACTAATCCTCGTTACATATACAGGATACATAGACATCATGCTAAACCACATAGCACTAAACCAAGGGTGGCAAAGTTTGCTTAATGCATGCACCAATTTAAATTCTTAAATATATTTAGTCACTGTGACTATTACGCTTTAACTAACTGGACTCTCAGTTTATACCTGGTAAATAATTATAAAGCTTGAATAATTTTTATTTGCTTTTTATATTAATAGTGATCCAAAAAGGAGTTCAGCCAACATGATTCTGCAAGCCGCACATTAGATGTCAAAGAGCTTCATGTGGCTCACGAACCATGGTTTGGCCACCTCTGTGCTAAAGTATCACAGTTTTCAGACTGTGCACTTCTCCCTTGTGTGCAAGTAGAGGAAATTTGCAGTTTTTTGTTCCTACTTTAAAGCAAACTGGGACTTCCACTAAAACTGAGTGTTGAGAGAGTTGGACAGATAAAAGAAAATACAGGTTGGGTCTCGTTATTTGTGAAGATTCTGTTCCCAGAACTTATGTGAATGGCAAAAATCTCATTAAAGCAAATCCATTTAAAAAGCAATGTTCCTTTGCTAGGCGATTTAAAAACAGCCTTGCTGACCTCTGTGATGTAAGATGGCGTCATTAAGCAGACAGTCCATCAATCAGCCTCTCTCCAGGTGCTTAGAAAGGCTTCACTCCACACCAGCGACCCCTCCCTTCACCCAGGGAGGGATCGCTTGCCTTGGAGTGAAGCTGTTTTAAGTGCCTGGAGAAAGAATGATTGATGGATTGTCAGCTGGCTGCCCTCTCTTGCATTAACAAGGCTATTGTTAAACAACTTTTTCCTTTAATTTAAAGGACCCTTCTCATTGTGTTGTGATAAAACTGCAGGTAAAAAATCCATGGATAATTAGGTTATACCTGTATTTCTTTACCCAGCGTGTGGCTAGTCTGTGGAACTCCTTGCCACAGGATGTGGTGATGGTATCTGGCCTTGATGCCTTTAAAAAGGAATTAGACAAATTTCTGTAGGAAAAGTCCATCACAGATTACAAGCTGTGATGGGTATGTGCAACCTCCTGATTTTAGAAGTAGACTAGCTCAGAATGCCAGATGCAGGGGAGGGCACAGGGTGCAGACCTCTTGTTTTCTTGTGTGTTCCCTGAGGCATCTGGTGGGCCACTGTGAGATACAGGAATCTGAACTAGATGGACCTATGGCCTGATCCCTCTTTTTCTTATGTTTTTATTACTTAATCCTGGTGTGATATCCAGATTTGTGATTAAAATAAACTGTGGCTGGAACAAAACAAGATTTACTGGATTTGGACACAGTGGCAAACTTCAGTTTGTTTAAAATCAGAAATAGAAACTTCCTCCCGCACACAGGAAGGGGAAATTGGCGTATGCAAATCCAAGGTTTGTGATAAGAATATTAAACCATGGTTTAGCGGGAGACCTGAAGCTGCCCATGGTATTGAGTGAATACCCAAATAGTGAAACCCAAATAGTCTTGTTGGGTGCTGATGGAAATTATGGATGCTGGGGTGGAGGGAGATATCTGTCAGTAGCTTCACCTGCTATTCCTTTCATGAGTCAGATAGCATGTAGAAGATTTGGAGTTGATCCTCTCTGGTAAGTGTGCGCGCTGACTACTTGTACTTAGAGGACTGATCAGGATAAAACAGTATTCTAGCCATTTGTGTCCCAGTGTTTGGACAGGAACAATTTCCCAACTATAAATCCACCGAGCAAAATTTCAATCCCATTGTTCAGCAGACCTTCCAAAATTGCAGAAGCCATATCTGGTCTCCATTCTTTGATTGTCTTTTCTTCTGCCCTGCCCAATGTTAGTTGTCTTGACGGGTGAATCCTGGCTGTCATACTTTTGTCAGGCCCACATTAGCTTGCCACAGTCATGCTTTAAGTAACCTTAAATGTGCAGTCTTCATGAGACCCAGCACGCAGTGTTGATATTATCTGATGTATATGCTGGATTATCTGATGTATATGCTTGAAATAAGAAGAGAGCACTGTAAGCTGTGGGGCAGATGGTGGCTTGTGGAAGGTCACCCACCAAGTTCTGCTGAACTAGCTCTACTGCTAGGATGTTTTCAGCTACCACTTTGACTCAGTCTTGGCTAAGTTCTTATTAATCATATTCTAATGTGGAATTACCAGTGGGATCACACAAAACTGTTTTGTGAGGGTTTTGTCAGACTTCCTTTGTTAAGGCGGTAGAGAAACTCTAGTTGAGGTATTATGTGATGTGAGCTAGGAGTTTGGCTCATTTGCAAGGTGTTTTCTGGAGTCATGATGCTGTGCTGTGCCCATGAGGAGTCCACAGGTCTGAATAGGGATAACTTTTCTTTTGTGCACTGAAATGTGTGCTAAACTTATTCAGTTTATGTTGGCTAGATTTCCAGCTTCCATGTTGTGTTGTGTCTTTCCAGGGTCCTTTCTTAGATCTGGTACCCAGTAGTGCTTTCCTGTTGGTTTTAATGTGGCTAATCAGCCATTTGTCGCTGAGAAACTTTGATCAGAAATTATTAGGGAAGTTGCATAAATGTAACATTTCTTTAAAATCTGGAATGATCATAAACGGTGGCCTATTGTCAAACAAATTGCAGGTTTGTAATACAGTCTGTAACAGCACAATTGCCTGTTCTATAAATAGTGGACTTTCTAGGTTAGAATAGGTTTTTTTCTCACTGAATAACATTCTGCCAGATTCAGGGCAGCAAGACATAAAGACCCCATAGCCTGGAATGGTGTCCTTTCTTGACTGCCAGGCATAAGCATGCATTATTTTGAACTTGCTTGTCAGTATGAATTTGACAACCAGTGGAAGATCTACAAAGCCTAATTTGGTTGTGAAAAATTTTCTTTTGTGTTCTAAAACTATTACTGTATGTTAAAAAAAATACTATACCATTTTTACCATGCCACAGGCTTATTTACAGATTTACAGATTGGTATGCCAGAGGCTTCCTGGAATATTTGGAGTGTTGAGAAGGCTGTTGAAATTACTGGTGCAATGACTCTTGCAGAATTTCTTCTGGCATTTGTGTCTGTGCTTGCAATAGAGCAGCCATTTTCAACCACTGTGCTGTGGCACACTGGTGTGCCGTGAATGGTCCCCAGGTGTGCCGTGGGAATTTGGTAGAGGGTCATTGATCAATAAGACCATTGGGGGATGTAAGCCCCCATTGACAGCACAGTGTGCTTTGTCGATTGTCAGAGAGCTGATGGTGTGCCTTGCCAGTGTGCCGTGAGATATAAAAGGTTGAAAATCACTGCAATAGAGAGAAGCATCAGTAAAAAAGATCTGCAGGAATGAAGTGATGGAACTGGATGAACCATAACAACTTCTATCAAATTGGGGTACTCTGAATTACTGACAGAGCTCAGGATCTTCATGGTTGTAGAAGCAATGCTGGCTTTCAGAAGACTAAGCAGAAGAAAGAAAAAATACAACAAAAACAGCCTCTGTTTAACCCTTTTCTGCCCAGCCCACAGTTGTACACATTTGATCCCTGTTGCGTATATGCAACGCTGGGCAGAAATGGCTTAAGAACATTTAACTTAAGCACTTTCAAGATACAAACATGCCTGGCCATATGTCCATAGATGGTGTTAGTGCACTATGTATGTCCTGGTTCTCTCCAAAGGTAGCTTACATAAATATTTAAAGAGATAACTATACAGAACATAATAATAAACATAAATATACATAATACAATATTATAGTACATTACTAAACATTGAATCTCTTAATCTGGCCAGCCCCAGCAAGCCCTGTCAGCCCAGTTTTCAGGGTAAGACCACACAATGTATGTGGGTGTACTGTAAATTTCATATTTCACAATGTGTTTGCAATCAGCTGTTATAGTGATGTTGTACTTAAGAATAAAACAACATACAGACAGATTGCAGGAGCCTAACCTTTCTTAAGTAGGACAGCTTCTGTTGCAAGTGTTCACAGGGACTTGCAAGCCTTTGCATGAACTGCACTTAGCCACCAATCTGAAATTGACTTTTAACAGCCCAATCCCACCCACTGCTGCCTCAGAGCATACAGCACCACCAAGAGAGCATGAGCTGTCCAGGACCACATAGCCCAAGAGAGGTAAGTATTTGCCCATAGGCTTCCTGGTCCCCACTGGGTCTCCTCAGATCTTCACAAGCTGGTGTTAAGTCTGAGGAGATTCCTGGGGGTAGGTCTGGGCCAGGAAAGGAGGTTAGGGTCTCAGTGTGCATGGCTGCCACTGACATCCTCCTACTCCCAGCTTGGTCCAATCTGCTCCCTGCTCCACCCTCACCACTGATATACCAATGATGGTGGGGGTACAGCTGGCCACTGTCACCCATGTGTGGACTCTTCATTTCTGCAGGCTGTGGCCGACCACATGGCACAGTGACTTTTGCAGTGTCAACCTGGGACTTGCGGTGGCACCGTAAGGGATTTACAGAGATCTGCCACTGGAAGGACTGGATGGGATTGGGCCATGAATACAGCTTGATTTTCCCTGCACAGTATTTGTCATTTGGGGAAATAGCTGTATGCCAGTGAGAACTTCTGGATCACTACCTGGTTGTGAACTCCTACATGATGCATAACCAGTGCTGGGGATCACCTAACTAGGATCAGAAAATGTATGAAACTGCCTTGAAGCAATGACTTGGGCAGAGTATCTTGCGTGTCTTGGAATTGTTTTAACTGGAGATGCCAAGAACTGAACCTGGGACTTCCTGTAGTGTGCCACTGAGTTATGATTCCTACTAAAGCAGCATATGCAACTTGTTCCACAGATGATATCATTAAACTGAATAAGAAAGAAGAGAGGAAGCAATATTCTCCCAGAATGAAGAAGGGCGTTCAACAGAATGGTGCGCGGCAGTTCAGAATGAGGAGAACCAAATGGGGACTCCAAGAGTACACAGGTAGGCTGGAAACATCCTCAGTGGGCCTCAGCAATGAGCAGGAAAGTTGTTCAAATCCTTTCTTTGCTAATAGTAAAAATGAGGGTTACTGAAGAGTCCTTAATTCCGGAGCTCTTTAAATAGTTATATTTACACAGGCAAATTGTCACAAAATTAGAACTCTTCCTTTCTTGCATATGACATTCCATGTGAAAGTAGATGTCACATATAGGAGTACAGTTTCAGAGAATATCTACTTTTATTGTTTAGAAAGCAAGTTGCTAAACCTCATTGTACAGGTGATAAATTACAATGCAGTCATTGTGCAGTTCTAAAGTGCTTACCAAGAAGGTGTGCTCCATCTAGAGCAGGGGTTCTTAACTTTTTTTACCTTTACAGACCACTCCAATGGATTGCCCAATATGTTCTCACACAACCCGTTTCCCAGATTGTTGAAATCAACATCACTAGTCCTATTAGGTATCAGTATGACTTCAAAAGTTGTCCGTAGCTTGGTTTTACTTTACATAAAGAAGGAACAGAATACCTCAATTCATACTGATAATGGTGATAGTTAATTTATCTAATCTAACAACCTTTTTTTTTTTAGTGCAGAGATCAAGTCCCGTATCCCATCATTTGGTTTCCATACCCCCAGGGAATATGAGTACCCTTGGTTAAGAATCCTTGTTCTAGAGAGGAAGCATATATAAAAATAGAACCTACCAGTCCTTCAAACAGATGCCTATTCACACACATCAATCTTACCTAGGTTATGTGTGGTAAAAGTCCACCAAATTCTAGAGAAGTAACTGTGAGTTAAGGCAGAGGAAGGAAAAAAGAAGCATTTTTGGGGGGGGGGGGAAGAACCCTTCCATTTGGGGGAATTCTTTTCCCATCTTTTCAATGAATTTGCTTCAGTAACACTTGGTATATGTGTAACTATTGCTTGAATAAATAGCTATTGCACTTATACCAAACCGTACAATTTTATGTGCTAAGTTATATATTATATCTTCTATGCTTTTAATGTAGTAAAATAGATTTAGATCTTATAAGAAAAGAAATATGTTCCAAGAATTGTGACGTTTTCAAAAACCAAAGCAAGAAATAAAATTCTGGCAATGTATTGTGGCTAGTTGAAGACTGAGTCTCTAATCGGGCACGTCCTCAGTGTCGTCAATTTCCATAGTGTTGCTTATTTCTCCTATTGCAGGTTTTGGTAAGAACCGGTTGGGACGCAGAAAGCGAGTGGCGGGAAAGAGGCGTCCCTACAGTGTTAAAACTGGATTGGCAGCAAGGAAAGCCTTCGGAGCTCACAAAGGCATCAGCCCTCTGAACAGACCACCTCTCAGTGAAAAGGTGTGTGTGGGATTTGTTGCATTTTATTAGTTTGGTTTTTCTCCACAGTTGTGGGCAAGGGAAGAGAATTGGCCCATCCTGTTTTGTGTTGCATTTTGACAATGTCCTTGCTTGCACCATGAGTTTCTTGGGTGGTATTACTACCTCTCAGAGGGCAAAGTACTTTCCGATCAATTGCATTCATCCCTTATAATTTTGAGGTTACTGCTTCTTGGAACTGCAGGACTGTTGTGTACGACTGAGCTAGAATTTACACCTATATTTCCACAGGCCAAGGCTAGTATTCTGTGACTTGTGTAGTGCAGTCCTATGTATATTTACTCAGAAATACATTTGGCTGTATTCAATGAGTCTAACTCCCTGGTAAGTGTTTATAGGATTGCGGCTTTAGTGTGCTGTGGATGCACACCTCACTTTGACTGGAAATTGGAGTAGCTCCTGGGTTTCCATAGTAAAAGTGTTGTGTATTTGAGACACGCTTTTCTGATTTCTAGTACAAGAAGATAGATGCAGACAAATCTTGTTTTGAACCAAAGATTATGCCATTGTGACTGATGCATGTGAACAGACCTTTCCTTGGCCCCTCCCTGCCCCAGTTGAACATAAGAACAGCCCCACTGGATCAGGCCATAGGCCCATCTAGTCCAGCTTCCTGTATCTCGCAGCGGCCCACCAAATGCCCCAGGGAGCACACCTGATAACAAGAGACCTCATCCTGGTGCCCTCCCTTGCATCTGGCCTTCTGACAGCCCATTTCTAAAATCAGGAGGTTGCACATACACATCATGGCTTGTAACCCGAAATGGATTTTTCCGCCAGAAACTTGTCCAATCCAATTTTAAAGGCATCCAGGCCAGATGCCGTCACCACATCCTGCGGCAAGGAGTTCCACAGAGCAACCACACGCTGAGTAAAGAAATATTTTCTTCTGTCTGTCCTAACTCTCCCAACACTCAATTTTAGTGGATGTCCTCTGGTTCTGGTGTTATGTGAGAGTGTAAAGAGCATCTCTCTATACACTCTGTCCATCCCCTGCATAATTTTGTATGTCTCAATCATGTCCCCCCTCAGGCGCCTCTTTTCTAGACTGAAGAGGCCCAAACGCCGTAGCCTTTCCTCATAAGGAAGGTGCCCCAGCCCCGTAATCATCTTAGTCGCTCTCTTCTGCACCTTTTCCATTTCCACTATGTCTTTTTTGAGATGTGGCGACCAAAACTGGACACAATACTCCAGGTGTAGCCTTACCATCGATTTGTACAACGGCATTATAATATTAGCTGTTTTGTTCTCAATACCTTTTCTAATGATCCCAAGCATAGAATTGGCCTTCTTTACTGCCGCCGCACATTGAGTCAACACTTTCATCGACCTGTCCACGACCACACTCTCTGCTGATCTGTCACAGACAGCTCAGAACCCATTAGCCTATATGTGAAGTTTTGATTTTTTGCCCCAATGTGCATGACTTTACACTTAGTTACTTTGAAACGCATCTGCCATTTTGCGGCCCTTTCTGCCAGTTTGGAGAGTTCCTTCTGGAGCTCCTCACAATCACTTCTGGTCTTCTCCACTTGGAAAAGTTTGGTGTCGTCTTTAATTTATCAATGAGGTCTGAAACATCTTCTCTTTTAACCTCTATCTGACTTAATTCCTCTGTCAGGAGGGGCTGTTTGGGCAGTGGTATCTGCCCGAGGTCTTCTGCCATAAAGACAGATGCAAAGAACTCATTTAATTTCTCTGCCATCTCCAAGTCTCCTTTTATCTCCCCTTTCCTTCCCTCAACATCCAGAGGGCCAACTGCTTCTCTAGCGGGTTTCCTGCTTCTAACATATTTGAAGAAGCTTTTATTATTCCCCTTAATGTTGCTGGCCATGTGTTCCTCATAGTCTCTCTTGGCCTCCCGTATCACCCTTTTACATTTCTTTTGCCACAATTTATGTTCCTTTTTATTTTCCTCCTTAGGGCAAGACTTCCATTTACGGAAGGAAGCTTCCTTGCCCTTTACGGCCTCTCTAATTTGGCTGGTTAGCCATGCGGGCGCCCTCAGGGACTTAGTCAAGCCCTTCTTTCTTTGCGGTATACACTTCCACTGGGCCTCTATTACTGTTGTTTTAAGCAACCTCCATGCACTCTGGAGAGATTGGACTCTTTTTACCTTCCCTTTCAACCTCCTTCTAACCAGCCTCATTTGAGGGAAGTCCGCCCGTCGGAAGTCAAGGGTTTTTGTGAGAGATTTGCCCAGTATTCTTTCCCCGACGTGCATGTCGAAACGGATCGCAGCATGATCACTTTTCCCCAATGGCTCAGTAACATTTACATCTCTAACCAGGTTCTGAGTATCGCACAATATTAAATCCAGAGTCACCTGTCCTCTGGTGGGTTCCATGACTAGCTGCTCTAAGGCGCAGTTATTTAACAAGAAATCCAGTCTCCTTTTTGTGACCAGAGCACAAATTGACCCAGTCAATATGAGGATAATTGAAGTCCCCCATGATTACAACCCTGTCCCTCCTTGTCAGCTCCCTGATCTGCTTCCTCATTTCAAGGTCCCCTTCCAGTTTCTGGTCTGGAGGATGATAGTACGGCCTCAGTATTACATCGCTCCTCAGGCCTGGTAATTTAACCCACAGAGATTCTGTGGTAGATTCTGACTGGCCTTCAATCTCTACATTGCTGGATTCTATCCCTTCCTTAACATAAACGGCCACCCTACCTCCAACACGCCCCTCCCTGTCCCTCCTGTAGAGTTTATAGCCCGGGATTGCAGTATCCCACTGATTTTCCACATTCCACCAGGTTTTCGTTATGCCCACTATGTCAATGTTTTCCCTTGTCACCAAACATTCCAGTTCTCCCATCTTTGCTCAGAGACTTCGGGCATTTGCATAGAAGCATTTGTACATGGAATGCTTATTTGCTCCTTTGTCCCTGCATCCTCTCATTGTGCCCAACCATCTATCACATCCCATCATGCTACCATTCCCAATTTCTTCTCCTACTCTGCTTTTACCTTGTTGTTACCTAACCTCCCCATCCTTGTCCCATAGGGATGAGGAGTCCCAAACCGGATGCCCCTCGGCTCCTGTTGGCTTTCCCCCAGGGATCAGTTTAAAAGCTGCTCTGCCACCTTTTTAATGTTATGCGCCAGCAGTCTGGTTCCATTCTGGTTCAAGTGAAGCCTGTCCCTCTTGTACAGGCCCCGATTGTCCCAAAACGTTCCCCAGTGCCTAACGAATCTAAACCTCTCCTCCCTACACCACCGTCTCATCCACGCATTGAGACCCTTGATCTCCGTCTGCCTAGCTGGTCCTGTGCGTGAAACAGGTAGCACTTCCGAGAACACTACTTTTGAGGTCCTGGCTTTCAACTTCCTACCTAATAGCCTAAATTTGGCCTCCAGGACCTCCTGGCTACACTTGCCCACGTCGTTGGTGCCGACGTGCACCACAACCTCTGTCTCCTCCCCAGCACTGTCTACCAGCCTGTCTAGACGAGAAGTGATGTCTGCAACCTTCGCACTAGGCAGGCACCATGCAGTCCTCACATCCGTCGCAAACCCCCCTCTCTATGTTTCTTATAATCGAATCCCCCACTACAAAAAGCCCCCGACCTGCCTCCCGCCGAGGAGTATCCTGAGTGCGTTTGGATTCGGGCCCGTCCCCTGGAGAAGGGGTCCCCCCTAGGGGATTGTTTCCCTCCTCTCCAGGATGATGTCCTTCAGCCCCGAGACTTCCCACCCCCACAGAACTGAACTCACACAGAGGCTAAACTCGCGGTGCCTTACCTGGCACTTTGTTCACAAGGCACTGGGTTTCCCAGAGGCCACGCGCGCTTCTGCCTGAGAGGTTCACGTGGCGCTAGCTTTATACCCCTAGCTAGCTCCTCCTCCCTCCCTCCTTGCTGATTGAAAGGGGCTGGTCTTCCCAGGTGAGATTACAAAAGATCAGGAAGACAAAAGGCTACCAATGGGCCTATTCTACTCTGCAGGCTGCTGAATAGGGTGCTTGGATTTGCCTAATGGGGCTCTTATCACCTCTTAAAGGACAAGGACTATACTAAATTGCCCTGGCTGGCTGGGAACAGGCCCTTCCTAGTTTCTTACCCTCCTACTTCAGCTCTTTTAGGCTGGACTGTTTTTTAACCTCAAGCTGCTTTTTATTTGAGTTTAAACTGCACTGGTTTAAGAGTTTTTTGGGCTTAGCAGAACGTACACACCAAGGTTTACATCCTGTTTTGCCCTGTTTATAAAATAGACACCAAGTGTGCTTCCCCTCCCCTTACCCTCTTCTTTGTTTAGTTTGAGCTCTAGCTCCCTATCTAAATTATACCTCCTGCTTTTATTATAAAGTGTGCACCTTTATTGATTGATTGATTGCTCTCACCTAGATCTTGTGTCCCAATTTACTGACCCTTTAGATTATGTTCTAATTTAGATTAAGTTTAACGGGTTAAGTATAGGGTTAATTTAAACAAGGTAGAAAACTTGCTTTCCACTTTTTCCTCCTATGTTTTATTTACTTTTCCAAGTGCCTGTACCTTGGGCCCTTACTCACAAGTAGGACTCTGCTCCTGCTCAGAGTACACACCTACTCTGTACACCTACAGAGTACACACCTACGTATTTATTTTTATTGCCCTCACCTAGCTCCTGTGCCCCAACTTGCTGGACCTTAGACTACCTCCCTCTGGTTAGATTAGGTGCTAACTTAGGGAAAGCTAAGCTAAAGGTAAAGCTAAATTTCAATATTGGTTTAAGGTTGATTTAAGGTTTGAAGACAAAGAGTTAGAAAGACAAAGAGTTAGGAAGAGTACACTTACCTTCTCATCGTCTTCCTCTCCTCTTCCCAACTCAGAGTCCTCCCCCTTCTTCTTTAAAACTCAGAGGTCCACTTGCCTTCTCCTCGCACAGAGGCTAAACTTGCAGTGCCTTACCTGGCACTTCGTTTCCAAGGCACTTGGTTTTCCAGAGGCCACACAGCTGAGTGAGTGTATAGTGTGGTGCTTTGTTTTTGGCCTCATTCTTAGCTTTGCAGTCTATTCCTACATGACCATATATTGCTGAGGACCAGATTGGAAGCAGGAATACTCCTGCTTCATCATGTTTCTGGGATGCAGGGATAGAGTCCAGAATGGCAGGGGGAGAGTTAGGGTGAGACGTGGGGTGGGAGCAGTGAGGCGAAGGGTTAACCTCAGAAAGAATAGCAACCTGGTTTTGTTTCCCCATTCAGCATACATAAATCTGATGCTACTGGCATTGCAGGTGCGAAGCATCCTCCAACTTGCCTAGGTACAAAGCCCTGCTTGTGACTATGAGGAATGAGTGGGGGTGGGGGAGGAATCTGAGTCACAGGCAAAAAACAAGTATCCCAGAGTTGAGTGAGGAGGCCTAGGGCAACTGGTTGGAGTGTTGAAGAACTTCAGGGGCTCACTGATTTCAGTAGGGTTTACTTCCAAGTAAAAATGTATAAATTGATTCTTTTTTTTATTTGCTGCTTTGTGCATTCGTATAGCCATACACATTTGCAATATCCTTGCATGGGCATTTGTATATTGCCAAGACTGTTGTGTTGTTCCTGAGCAGCTGCCTAAAAGGGGGGCAGTATAAGGCAGCAAGAGGTTCAGGCTCCCAAAAGGAACCCCATTATTCTGGCAGAACTTGATGTGCTCCAGCACAGGAAATTAGAAAACAAGCCTTATGGGAAGGAACAGTAAGGAAAACCATGTTCCCTGCAATGAGCAAAGTAGAACTGAGAAATACCCGTAAATATCAGTAAAACCGTGAAGTTTGTAATCTCCAACACAATACAAGTGTATCTTACCAAAGACACTCTCGTAACACCTGTGCATGGAAGTGTCTCCAGCTGCTAGAAACACATCTATGTACTGGTGTTACATGAGTGTCTTTGGTAAGATACACTTGTATTGTATCAGACGTTACAAACTTCTCAGTTTTACTGGTCCAGCTTAGCAGAAAATGTCTTCTAGCCTGTTAGAAATCCAGTAACCCAGACTTGCCACTGGTCTCTAGTCCACAAAAGCAGATGCCACCATAAGTGTGTTTGCCACAATACTCTTGCTTTTATTTACTTTGTAAGACTAACACCAGGCTATCTCTGAAAATAAGAAAATGTATTGGCTTAATATTGGTTTCTGTCTTTCTCAAGAACATACAGCGGGACTACTCAGTTTTGAAAAGGAAAATGGCCATCCATAGGCAGGCCGAATTGCAGAGGAAGCCAGGAGCTTTTCTCAGGAGTCCATCCTTGATAAACAGAAGGTGAGATGCCAGGATCTCTTGAAATATCCCCCCTCCAAATGATTTTGAATTTTTGAATTCAAAATCAGATTTTGAATTTAGCCGCCCTGGGTCCCTTTTAGGGAGAAGGGCGGGATATAAATAAAGTTGTTTATTATTATTATTCTGACACTGCTGTCTTAACGAGATACGCTTTAGGAGGAGCAAATGTGCAGTTTTCAGTCAAATGAAAAAGAAATATTTGGTGCAAAACAAAAATCTAACAACTAGAACATGCGCAGATCTGTTATCCAGTGTTTTAATGGAGTAAATTTAATGGAGTAAAGGTTCTGAAAGACAGAACCTTCTTCAATTGTAAAAATCCCTATAGGGATTTAGTATAGTCTGCCTGTGTAAACTGCCTTGAAATCAAGTCTGAGGAGAAATCTGACGACCATGAAAGGCGGTATATAAATACCTGTATTATTATTATTATTATTAAATTTGCTCGTCTATGTTGTTGGATAAGTTTGCTTATCAAATACTGCAGCCTAAGGCTATAGTCCTATACCTTCAGGGATTGGTGGGAGTATTCAGCATGAAACAGCCAGCCTTACTATTTTCTCTCTGTTTCTAATCTTCCCAGAACTACTGTTTTTTGTGAATCTTAAACCTGTATTCCCTTTCACACAGTTTTTTACTTCATTTTAAATGAGTCTATGTGTTTAAAATGTCTTTCTTCCACACTATCCCCATTCTAGGGCAGGAAGAGCCTGTTCCAGTAGACAGTGATGCCTTTCAAGGAATCTAGACTCTATGCCTCTAACCTTTGGTCTTCCAAAGCGACAAATGTTTTGGAACTTGTAATGTTTTATTTTTAAAGTTTCAAACCTCTAGACGTAGAGTACAAAAACCCCTTCCATCATTTTCGTGGGTGTTCCCATTTTGGCTTCGGTCCTATCCACCCAGGCCTGGGGACTTCAGAAATAGAGGAAATGATGTAATTGTCCATTACATGGAGACAATGAATGTCAAGCTACTTGTGGTTGAACTCGGTTAATTTTGCTGCTCATTGGTGTTGATATGATATGGGCTGTTAGAAACAAGAAGTGGGACGAGGAGTGGGGAAGTAGGTATTAACCTTGCAAAAGCTATAGTTTTGTGCAGGCCCTAGTCAGAGTGCCACTGGTGCAGCTTTTTACCACAGGTGATTGCCTGTATTCAGCGGGAATTCATTTTGCATTGCTTCATGCAGCAGAGAGGTGGAGTTGGGACCACTGTGTGGTGTGAGTGAGCAAGCATCCTGCCTATCAACCCTGACTTATTCTCCTCATGCTTGCACCAACCAACCTGCATCCTGCCTTCTTAGCTATGTCATTGGCTTGTCCTTTCACTGGACTGCCTGAGTTGAGGTATTTGCCCAGGTTCCCTGGTATTCTGCATACTGCACTGGCGCTGTTGGAACTCAGTCCAACTCCAAGTGTGTCCAGATGAACTGGCTCATGTTTGTTTTCTTTCCCCATCTTTCCTTTGACCTCCCCTCTGTGTCATAACTTTATATTGTAATTCTCTCATGGCAAGGAACGTCTCTCTTTTGTTGCATCACTCCTTAAAAGTACCGTGTACCTCAACATATAACAAATAATCATTTGGCTGTATAATTTTTTTACAGAACTAATATACAGTCATCGTCTGCCAGAATTGGAAATAAATTATATCAGCAGAAAGACATGCGCCAAGCAACATTCCTTTTCAGGAGGGGCCTGAAGGTACTGTGAGATGCTGAACAATTGTGCTAGGCGACTCCTGCAATTCTGTGATTAAATTATCTGATATCCTAGAAGAAGCTTGAAGAAAACTCTGCAAAAGTGGTTTGATTTTTTTTAAAAATTTCACAGCTGAATCGTGGTTTAGGTAACACTTTACCAAAGGTATTAAGAATCCTGGTCAGTATCACTAGAGCAGTTTGGTACATATCAGTGGTTTATTTTAAATGAGTCTTTAGAATGTATTTTTGGGTCTGTGCTGTGTGTTTAAATCTACAGATGCCGCTCAAGAACGTGGGCGAGATCAATATAATGGTCAGATTCACTGTGGATGACATAGTTGATAACACAAGATTCACAAGGGCTTATTTCTTCATGGTTTAATAAAACTCACACACTGAGCCAGAAAACCAAGAGTTTTCACTGGCTAGAATAGAACAGAAGTTCTTGGCAGTGACAGATAACTTGACACAGCTCTGGCTTTGCTCAGAAAAATGAATATATGCATGTTCAAAGCATGCTTACTCTCAAGAAAAGTAGAGTTGTGAAGGGAGATGAGTGCTGTTAATTCTTGGACTGAAAACAAAGGAGTTTGAATCCAACTCTGGGGCTGAGAGACTCAAAGGAACTCTCACAAGAAAATGTATTCCATGCAGTTTATCGCCAGACATCCAGTCTTGCAGCACAGGGGATTGGAAAAAGCAAGGGGCAGGATAAAAGTCCTGTAGGTAGCAGAAGCCATGGACAGTGGTCACTGATACTGGCTCAGAGTGTTGGGTGTAGAACCTAGTGGGTACTTGAAAGGATAGGACTGTAAAATGGGAAGAAAACTTCCCCTGCTCAGTTGATCTTTCGGATCCACTCATTTTTCAACAGATCCTCCCCAAGGAGAGATGCTTCCTTTTTTTTCTTTTTTAAATAAAAAAGCATTAGAGTTTTAATCCTTATTCTACTGCTCAGCAAGAAAAATAAAGAAAACGTAAATACTATACAAGGGGGGCCCTCATATCCGCAGATCCCATTTCTGCGGATTCACTTACTGCATAGGTGAGGGGAGTGCGGAGGGTCCTCTGAGTCCAGCAGAGGCTGTGCACATCTGTCTGTGGCCTCTGTCGGGCTCAGACTGAGCTTTAAAGTTAAAAATAGTGGCTTCTAATTTCTCTGTGAAACTGGAAGTGACATTTTTAATGCCTTATAAGGCATTTGGGGGCCCCAAGGGAAGCCCCAGAAGGCTTATATGGCTCAGAGTACCCTCTGGAAGTGAAGGGGACTGTTCCCCTCATCTCTGGAGGGTGGGGGGAGCACTGTTCCCTGGTATCCATGATTTCAGAATTCTCCTGGATACTGGGACATGCCTGTATGTAAAACTAACCGAAGGAGACATGCTTTGTGTTGGTGGTTTAGTGATTTTTCAATCCACCTTTTGGTCTAAATCACCTATTCAAAGTACCACAGGAAGTAACTGGTGATGACATCATTGCCAGTTTCTTCTGGATTGGGATGCCAGATGTGATACAACAAACACCAATAATAAACTCAGGGTGGACAGGAGAGCTTTTTCAAGCATGGAAAAACATGCTTTGCAGCCTCCTACCACTGTTTGTTGTGTTGTGTTCCTGGTGTCGCCGCCAGGCAGCAGGTGTCCGGTTCCTATAAGTACCAAACAGATACAGCCCAAGTACCACTGGTGGTATCCGTGCCACTAGTGAGAAACAATGATGATCCCTAAGACAGCTTACAACAGATCATACAATTCAGTACAGAGCTACTAACTTAGTAAGTTTGTAAAAATGTGGCTTCTGGAGGGTCTCTTGGTGCTGGGGAAGTCAACAGGAAGTCTGGGGGAACACGATATTAATGCCTCTTCCGTGGTCTCTGATGTTTCTGTCCTTGGAGACCTGTAGCAGGCCCAGCAGAAATGACCCTCCTTTCAGTAAAGTGCTGCCGGTCAGCACATGAGGGACACCTGCTGATCAGATGGAATCCAGCTCCTGGCTCATCCTTCCAGGTTGGGGCAGTTCAGATGCAAGAGGTTCCATGACGGTTGGATATTTATATCCTCTTTTTCTATCTATTTTCAAAGTGGTTAACAATCATGTCATAAAATGTTTCCACTCACCCCACTATGTTACTGTACCAGTCACCTGTGTTTGCTAAGTAGGCAGTTTTATGGACTCCTGTGAGAACCTCTGCCCTTACAGCTATTGAAAAAGTTGGTTAAAAGCTCTAGTAACTTTGGCAGAGCTCACAGTAGCCTACTGAAATAGATGTCATTCTTTCCTTCAACACTCCCCCCTTTCCAGTGGTCTCTAACTGTAACCTTAGACACACTTACTTACTGGAGAGCAAGTCTCATTGAACTTGGAGGACCTCATTTCTGAATCAAGGTGCTTAGGTCAGTAATGGGGCTTCTCTCACCCAACAAACAATCTTTGGCTTTCTTTCTTTCTTTCTTTCTTAGCTTGTATAACTGGATTCCTTTCCTCCCTGCCCCCATAGGTGCAGGCGCAAGTACATCCAGAGGAAGACCTAAATGGCCAAAGCACGACAAGAACTCCTCCGTAGGTATCCTCATTTAATTAACACAGCAGTCATTAATTCTTTTTTGCATACGTTTAAAACAGCTGCGTAAGTTTGCCATTATCCGTCACAATCAGATCTTAAGGTAGTTATATCCTGAATGTCTAAAGGTGGCTGATTCTGGCAACTGAAAGTTTCTGTCCTGGTGGTTACAATGATGTGCTGGAAGCAGGCGACAGTGTCACTGAGGGTTTTTTGGTCTTGCATTCCTAACATGTGTTTGTAGTATGGTACCAGCATGTCTAGGGTGACAGAAGGCTAGCATGCACATTGCATTAAATGTGCAGTTTGGACCTGCTTTTCTGAAGTTACTCTTTAAAAAAAAAAAAAAATGGGGGCAGAGAATCGGGACCATATGAAGGAGATATTTATTTAACCCTTTCCCTTCATGCTTATCATGGTCCTGAAAACATCATGCCCTCTCCCCAGCTTCCTTATTGAGGCAGATAGCAGTGGGAGAAGGATTTGGGGGGAGAGGAACTGCAGCATGAGAGAAACTGTTGACCTGGTAAAAGACTGAGGAACAGATTGATCGTCTCCATCCATGGAAAGCAGGCAGCCCAGAAAAAAGTGTTTTGGCATTCTAATTCTCTATTCTGTCAATTAACATAAGGTGGGAGCCTGACGCAAAGCTTCTGTACAACTGTATGCCCTCTGGCTTTGCTGGGGCACCTTTCACCCTCAGTCCTGCAGTTCCTTCATACAGCAGCTAGTGAGAACTTTGTGCTGTAGAACACCAGCAAGTTTGTTCTGCATTTTGTGCTTTCCAACCAGATGGCGAACATCCACCACGAAGGGAGGAATTTTGACTGTCTCTATTGACAATCCTGGTGCAGTCCCATCCCCAATGTGAGTAAAACAGCCTCATCTTGCATTAGAACCTACTTAAAAGCCCTGCTGCTGAGAGATTAAGTAGTTGGGAGAAGGAAAATTATGCTCTGGTGGAAGATTTTACTTTCATCACTCAGATCCAGCAGAGGCACTACAACTCTGGCCTGAGTGCTTTTAAGTTTTCCTCCTTTCCCCTTATTAGGGGAAAATTTAGAGTAGATTTCTCTGCTTTAACTTTTGTGGAATGAACACTTTTGTGGATCCTTTCCAATGTACTATTGTAATATATATTTTCTGCAGTTTGAAGCCAAAGCTAACAAGTACTCCTGTGCCTCCCTTTCTCATGAAGAGAGACCAGTCAGAGGAGAAGAAGATTCCTAAAGGTGTTCCACTGCAGTTTGACATTAACAGTGTTGGAAAGCAGGTTGGTTATTCTGAGCAATTCTGTGTCCAAATAAAATGCGTGTGCTCAGTTAACAGTGAAAAGTGCTGTAGTTCCCTGGGGCAGATTAGTTGGACTTGATATTTTGCTAAAGAAAGTATGATTTTCAGCTACTCACAGATTTTGGATGGAAGCTGAGAACAGAAGAAAAGCCCTGCTGGGCCAGGCTAATGCTTGTCTGGTTCAGCATCCTGTTTGTCACAGAGGCCCACCAAATGCCTTTAGGAAGTCCCAGAAGCAGGAGAGAAGGCAGACTTCTGCATTCTGGAATAACTGGAATATCAGTTGTGGGAAAGCAACGGCAGGAGAGAAGGCAGGCCTCTCTCCTGCCATTGCTTTCCCACAACTGATATTTCAAGGCATACAGTTGCTGAACCAGAGGTAGCACATTGTCATCGTGACTGCTAGCCATTGATATACCTGTCCTCCGTGGATAATCTTCTTTCAGAGCCATCCAAACTAGTGAACTAGTGACCCCCTGCACATCTTGTGGCAGTGAAATCGGGTTAGACAAATTAGGGTTCTGAGGCCTCATTTTACAAACCTTTTTGATCCTTGTTCCTGCTTTCAGTGTCCTCCAATTTCCCCCTTTACTCGGCTCAGACACATTCAAATATCTTCATTCTGGAAGAAAGCCACCTCTTTGTCACTCTTTCTTCATCCCACCTCCTTCTCAGTCCCTTGTGAACGTCTTATAAAGTCTGGGTCTTAGTCTTCCGACTTGATGTGACCTCCAGTGTGTGTGTGTTGTGCTGAAGTGAAACTATGGCTAATGGCCCAATCCAATAGAGGGCTTATGGCAGTGGATCCAACATTTCACCATCTTAAGTCCTCTTACAGTGTCATAAAAGCCACTGCACCATTGTGCACCATGAAGCCACTGGCACAAATGACTGTAAGCTCCATGCACATGTTAGCTCCTGGACACCCTGCCAGAGCAAGTAAGGTGGTTTGGGGTGTGGCAAGTAAGTGGGGGGTTTGGGGTGCGGACCATGCTAAACTGAGGGTAGGTTGGGGAGTGGATCATGGCAGCAGCATTGCGTGCCGGGATCCTATCCCCCTTTTTCAACCAGGACCCTGTTCCTTGAGGCTCCTCAGACTTGTGCCAGCTAAATAGTTGGCATAGGTCTGAGGAGGCCCATTTGCAATCAGGCAGCTTCCTGGGGGTAAGCAAAAAATATTGTTATGTAAAATATTTTTATTTCCTCTCCTGGGAAACCTGGTTGTCCCCCATATGTTGCAGCATGGCTGTATCCTGTAGGATGGTGGGGATAGGATTGCGGCACAGGACTTATAATTACTTCTCCCTTTTTCTCCAGTCCAGTCTGGAGCTCCTCACAATCACTTCTGGTCTTCACCACTCAGAAAACTTTGGTGTCGTCTGCAAACTTTGCCACCTCACTGCTCAACCCTGCTTCCAGTTCATTTATGAAGAGGTTGAAGAGCACCGGTCCCAGGACAGATCCTTGGGGCACATCGCTTTTCACCTCTCTGTATTGTGAAAATTGCCCATTGACACCCACTCTCTGTTTCCTGGTCTTCAACCAGGTCAATCCAGGAGAGAACCTGCCCTCTAATTCCCTGACTGTGGAGTTTTCTCACATAGCCTTTGGTGAGGGACCGTGTCGAACGCCTTCTGAAAGTCCAGATATATAATGTCCATGGGTTCTCCCACATCTACTTGCCTTTTGACCTTTTCAAAGAATTCTAAAAAGTTCGTGAGGCAAGACTTACCCTTACAGAAGCCATTGCTGATTCTCCCTCAGCAAGGCTTGTTTGTCTGTGTTTTGAGATTCTATCTTTGGTGAGGCATTCCACCATCTTACCCAGTATAGATGTTAGGCTGACTGGCCTATAGTTTCCTGGGTCCCCCCTCTTTCCCTTTTTAAAGATCGGTGTGACATTTACTATCCTCCAATCCTCTGGCACCGTGGCCATTTTGAGGGACAAGTTGCATATTTTAGTCAAGAGATCAGCAACTTCATTCTTCAATTCCTTAATAATTCTAGGGTGGATGCCATCAGGGCCCGGTGACTTATTGATCTTTATCTTGCTCCCTCTCCTGCAAAGATTTCAGGGCAATGTATGTTATGTGTATCCTTTACCCTCACAACAATCCTATGAAGTTGAGAGATGATGTTTGGATCGGAGGTACTCAGTGGCTTTATAGCTAAATGAGATTTTGAACCTGGGCCTGCCTGATCCAAGCCCAGCACTCTTAATACAGGCTCAAGTCCAGCTTGGGTGAATGAGGTGGGTTCAGGCTATTCTAAGTGTTGATGCTGCCTTCTCATCTGGAGGGCCTGGGCAGTGGGAAGGTGAATGAGCCACCCCATCCAAGCCATCGTGTTCCACAAGAGTTGAAAGGAGGGAGTAGGACTCCACAAGCCCATACAAATGGTTTGCTGCAGACTGTGGCTGAAAGTATGTGAACTTAGTGGCTCCTTCCTGCTTGTGGAGTTCCTCCTAACAGTATTGTGTGAGTGCTAAGACACCTTAGGCTGTCTGTATGTGTAAAATGTGAGGAGAAAAAAATAAGCAAACGTATTGATGTAGCAGATTAGTGCTGCTGAAATATTAAGCAGATTTTTTTTCTTGCCCCTCTTCTGCCTTGATTAATACCGTGACTGTTGTAATAATTCATATCCTCCTCTTGTTTTTCAGACAAACATGACTCTCAATGAGCGCTTTGGGATCCTGAAGGAACAGAGAACAGCGCTGTCTCAGAACAAAGGGAGCCGCTTTGTAACTGTGGGCTAGGGGCTATTCAAGAGGGTCCTATTTCTCTAAGAAACTGAACTAGCAGTGGGCAGAAAAGTATCGGATATGTTGGACTTTGTGTCCAGATGCTGATGAAGCTGAATATTGTTTTTGTTTGTTTTACTGTTTTCACTTTTAAATAGTTAAAAGAAACAAAAGTCTGGCATGATACTGGACCCTAAGAAAAGAGAACATTCAGTGTGGTTGGTTTAGACAGCATCATGTTACTCCAGTAGGAAGAGTTCATATAGCCCAACAAGGAGACACAAGACAAATGTACTAATTTTGGTTCCTTATGCAGCCAGTGGATGTTGGCTATTTAAACTAGTGGTCAGTTTTTGCTCCACACACCACTGCAGAAGAGAATGTAGTACCTTTTCATTTCTGTCAAACTTTGTTCCATCATTTGGCATAAAGCCTGAGATGAAGGGCACCTCCCTGCTCCTGGCCACGTCTCTGCTGCGTCAGGTCTATGATCCACCGAACCACTGCACTTCAACTGAGGCTGGAAGTTAGCAGTTGTTTGGAAATTGAGAAGGCGAAATAGAGTTCAAGATTTCGTGGAGAGGTTTGGCTTGGCAACTAGACCATTGTCACTCTTGCAAGTGACAATCAAGAATGAGGCCTCCAGGAGTGGTCAGTCTCTGTGTCAGTCTCTGTCGGGTAATAAAAAATTAAATCAACCCAAGTAAAAAAAAAAATTTTTTTAAGCTGCCTGTTTGCTTAAAATCTTCATTAGCTGAAACTACGGTTTGGTTACCATTTAATGTTACCAGATAAACTTATTTTTGTGGTTGTTGTGTTGTAGAAATTTGCACTCTGTGGCTGCTATACTTAATGTTAGTTTCAACAGGTGAGCATCATGCTTATTAAAGGACCTTCCTGTTGTATCAAGGGATCAGAAGCAGTGGAGTCGACATATCAACACACAAACTTTGTGTGCATACAGATTCTTGAGTTAGAACATGCATAATTTTCAGAATGGGGACAATCTTTGGTCTTGACCCAGAACTCAAGTTAGTTCAACCATGTTCAGAACTAGAGCATGAGTAAGCAATACCATTGCCTGTGAGGATATCATTTGCTTCCTGAACTGAAAATATCCATAGTGGTGTATTTAGATCTACCTAGAAAAAGGACACTACCTGGTTTTCTCATTCTTTAGAAACCTGATATGTTTTGTTTTACCTTGAAATCTCCAGATAAGGTGTTTATCCTGGGATTTCAAAACAAATCTATTTGGCGGCAGCAGGGCTTCCTGAGAGCCATTTTAAAATAGTCATGACCCATGACAATGTTCAACTTCTTCTGTTTTTAATTCTTTGAAATACCTTCTACACCTTTTGCAATGGAAAAAGTTTCCAATATGAATTTTTTTATTTGTTTGTAGGAATTCTGTTGAAGAAGTCTCTGTTAGAGTTGAAGTAGACTGTGTAAGGGATTATCATCCTGTGTTTGGTTTCTACCAGGATGCAGTATAAAAAATCATTTTGCATCAACATGGATGCAAAACATTGATGCAATGCATCTCAAGAGAGCTAGTTTGTATTTAAGGAGAATATGCTTTAAACTGTACCTTTTGGTATTTTTTTTGGAAAAGTTAATACATTTGGATCTATTCTAAAGCTGTTGGACTTTTTAAAAATAAAAAAGTTACAAGTTTTCTGTTATGTGTGCTTAGTGGCTTATTTTACAACAAGAATTGCAAATCATGTTGTTGAAATTATTAATGCGCTTGAATTCATCATATTTTGGTGCAAAGAGATGGGGTAAGTGGCACCTAAATCCCCCTCCCCCACCACCTGAGAACCAGCTAGTGGATGGGTAAGTGCAGTGGCATACCTAGCACCGCTAGTAACGGGCAGGCTGCTCCCTTTGGCAGCTTGAAGCTGGGGTAGACCTAGCTGCCCCTTGAGAGATGGGGTAAGGAAACCCCTACTAGATCAGACTCTTGACCCATTTAGACCAGATTCTGTTTTCCACAGCTGTGTAACCCACCAGGTGCCCTCTGGGAAGCTCACAAGCAGCAGATGAAGACCCTACCCTTCTGCTGCTGTCCCCTGCAACAGGTATTCAGAGACCTGGAAGTTGTAGAAAACCATCATGACCGGTAACCACGATAGACCAACAAATTCATTCATGGATTTGTCCAATCCCTTTTTGAAATCACCCAATCTAGTAGCCATCACCACATCTTGTGGTGGTGAATTCCATAGATTAATTTTGGACCAAACTTTCCATAGATTAATTTTGGAACAAACTTTCTTTGGTTTGTTCTATATCTTCCTCCAATCAGTAGCAATGAATGACTCCAGGATTTAGTGTTGCTCCTTAGCTGCCTTTCCTTTTTTTTTTTTTAACCAAAAACAGCCACTGGAAAGATGCTCTGTTGGGTTGAATACGGACAGTTGCTTTCCCTTGTAAAGTGCATGTTACAAAGGTGCCTCTTACAGCACAATCCTGTGCATGTCTTCTCAGAAGTATGTGTGTTTAGGTTTGCAGCCCATGTCCTGTTAGCAGGGCAACAAGTGAAAGATTTCAATGGAGCCCCGGTAGCATTGTCTTCACACTTATTTTTTTACGTTATCGATTTCCATAATACTCACATTTTCATTTTTCAGTGCTATAAAGCTTTGCTGTCAGAATTTTAAATGCACCATGGTTGGGCCAAAGCAGCATGAGGCTGGTGCGGTTCACAGATAAATTACGATACTAAATCTACGCACCTGCATTGTGAAGAAATAGATGTTATATCTCTGCTACTGGAAAGAAGCCCTAGCCACAGTGGATCAGACCAAAGAGGGTTCATTTGGCCCAATATCTTGTGTTCCTTTGTGACAGATACCTTGGAGAAGCACACATGTAGGCCTTGAAAACCATAAGCTCCTGCTTCCCAACATCAGATTTTTCAGCCATTCTGCCTCTGGACATGAAAGTTCCCCAAGCCATCAGTGTTAAGCACCATAAACCCCATTAAATAACTATTACTCTAAATTACTATGATGCCTGTTGCAAACTTAGGGGGGTTTGGGGTGCTCAGAGTTCTTGGTTCTCGAACCCTAAAGCCCTCAAGCCCCCCCCCCCGTCCAGTAGTACTGCCACCACCCTGTATGTGCCAGTGCCTCAGTCCAAGCACACTGAGACCCTCTAGGCTTAACTCTACCCCTTGCAGGCACTGAGCTCTTTCTCCAATTAAAGCTTCAGTCCTCAAGTTACTAGACCTCAGTGAGCACTTGGTAGCTTGCTGAACAGCTAGGCAGGATTCTGAACCTTTGTCCCCAACAGAAAATGAAACAACTTGGTAAAAGAGGTTTCAGTTTATTACTTACGGTTACATAAGGCAGCAAATGCTAGAGGCATAAACATCTAGGAAACATATCAGCAATAAAATAATAAAGCTAGCTGGCTATCATTATTAATTCCTAACTCTCACCTGGGTCAACTTCTCATGTATATCTTTTAGCTCCAGGCTACCTGTGAGGCCAGATGCCCAAGGTGGATAGTGGAGCTCACCTCGTGTAGGATGTTGCACCCAAAACCTCTGTCCAAGAAGGAGACCGGACACCCCCTTGTGCCCTCATTATTATATTTCTTATGCTAATAGTACTGAGGTGACTTCATACTTATTTAGACTGTCCAATCAGAAACTTTTGAGGACAGAACCTTCTCAAAGTGGGCCTGCTTGCTAACCCGTCATAGTTCTTACCCCTCCCAACTGGAGATCCACAGCTGCATTTCATCAGCTTGATAAGGCGCTGTTGTGACTTGCCAGGCAGTGGCAGGGAAGAGTAGGGGCTGTGGGCTTTTGCTGCTTCAGGTGCAGACTTTTGAGTGCATATGGGCCCCTGCCATGTGCCCCATCAGACCCCCCCCCCTACTTAGAAGCTGGATACTGTTGTGAAACAAATAGAAGAAATTTCACAAACTATCTCAGCAGTTTATTCCACTGAATATTAGGAAACTTAGACCCAAATCCTAACCAAGTTTCCAGCACTGGCAAATTTATGGAGGACAGATCTCTTAGTGGCTACTAGTCATGAGGGCTCTGTGCCCCTGAATACCAGCTGTGGGGAAGTAGTAGTGAGAGAGAAGTGTATCTTCTCTTCTGCTATTGAATTTGGCTTCTGAGAGGCAGCTGGTGGGCCACTGTGAGAAAGAGAATGCTGGATTAGATGAGCCTCTTTGACCTGATCCAGCAGGACTTTCCTTATACTATGTATGCTTTATACACACACAGAAGACAAGACAGGAAGATAGATGTTGCAGAGTGCCAGGGCTCCTTTAACAAGCAACACCTTACCCCCTCCATATGCTTACCCTCTGTTGATGATCTGTTCTACCACCTGTAAAACTTGAAAGTTTGTTAGATTTCATTTGGAACCAGTGTGGGTTCTAATGGACCAATGATATTGAAATTCTTAATATGTTTTCATAGGCTAAGGTTCACTTTGATAGCCAACATAGGGCCCAATCCTATTCAACTTTCCAGTGCTGATGCAGCCTCAATGCAGCCCCCAGGTAAGCGAACAAACAGTCCCACACCTTGAGGAGGTCTCCATGACTGTCCCCCACAGCAGAGTGCAGCATACCTCCCACTGGCACAGCAACATCAGTGCCAGAAAGTTGGATAGGATATGGCCCATATACAAATAAATGTTTGAGTGAATGTTCAGACTGTGATGCTCAGGGAGCAAGACCCATTGGACATACTAAAAGTACCTAGGATTCTTCTGTATATGTATTTGGCTGTATACACTAGTCTAGCCTGGGACGGAAAGCACGTTTTTTCTTTCTAGTAATTCAATACAGACATATGTCACTACTTTTGTGCTTGGTCCTTTGTGGGAAGGAGGGGGAGGTGTATCCACTGCATATGGAGTTCAGTTTATTTTTTTAATATGTGGTGCTTTAAAAAAGTAAAAAAAAACCTCAGCCTAATAAGCCAGGCAAAATGTTTCCAAGAAAATACACTTAGGAGGGGGAAAAACACAGTGTAAAGCACTTCTGGCAGAGTGGAGGAAGCTGCATAAGAACAGGAACTGAGGGGCAGGAGTGACGTGTATTTTGTCATTCCAAAACTATGATTAGAGGAAGCAGCAGCAATTTCTGACAGTCCAATGCTATGCAGGTAAGTGCCTTTAAAGTCAATGGGCTTACTCCCAGGTAAGTGTGCATATGATGGCAGCCTGAGAGCCCCATCTTATACATGTCTACTCAGAAGTAAGTCCCATTCTAGTCAGTGAGACTTACTCAGTCTCAGGCTACCATCCTATGCACACTTACCTGGGATTAAGTCCCATTGATTAGAATGGGACTTACTTCTGAGTAGACTTGGATAGATCTGCTCTCTGAGCCCAGCGCCAAACTAACAAACTGGCTCAGAAGAATGACCCTCCGTCCCTTTCCCGCCTCTGTATCACGCGGTGCATGCGCAGTCCCTCATAGAGCGGCCCTCCCGCGCGCCGCCCATTCAGCCTTCTCCAATCGCGCACGCGCTTTTCCTGGCTCCAGCGGCGCATGCGCAGTCCCTCTTCGCGTGCCCTCCTGTCCACTTCCGCCCTTCCCCGCGAGCGCGTGCGCCGTTCGTGGCTACCGGGTGGCTCCAGTGGCGCATGCGCAGTGGGGCGGGAGCCGCTGAGGGAGGAAGGGGGTGGGGGAAATGGCGGCCGCGGTGTTGGCGGCGGCTGAGGGCGGCGGAGGCGGCAGCGGCTGCTCGAGCGGGGCCGGGGCGGCCATGTCGGGAGCGGCGGGCGCCTGCCAGGCGGCGGGGCCGTCGTCGTGGACGCGCTCCCTGGAGCGGGCGCTGGAGGAGGCGGCGGCAAGCGGCGCCCTCAGCCTCAGCGGCAGGAAGCTGAGGGACTATCCGCGGAGCAGCGCCGCCGGCCACGACCTTAGCGACACCACGCAGGCCGGTGAGCGGCCCTCGGGGTGGCGGCGGCGTAGCCAGTGGGGGGGCGCAGCCAGAGGAGCAGCGGTGGCGTAGCCAGTGGGGGGCGCAGCCGGAGAGGGGCAGCAGTGGCATAGCCAGAGCGGGGCAAAGCTCTAAGTTGGGCAAGCACCTCAAGGGGCCCCCCCTTCGGAGCCATTCCAGGTGGGGGGAGCAAAACGGAGCGGCTCGCCTTGGATTAAAGTCTGAGGAGAAATCTGACGACCAAAGAAACGTGGTATATAAATACCTGTATAAATAGAGCTTTACTCCCTTCTGGCTATGCCACTGAGCAGCACCCCCCACAGCATCAGCCCACCTGAGCCCTCATGGGAGGGGAGGGTTGGGAGTGACAGACAGGTGTCTTCACCCCTCCTCTCGTCTGTCATCTCCATTGGAGCATGGGGGGGGGCAAGGACTGCCGAAACAGAACCGGACTTCATAAGGGGCAGTGTTGATCAGCCTGTTGCATCCCCCCCCCCCACTGTACCACTTTTTTGCACGGTCCTCATTTGGAAGTATGTGTCAGACGGTGGCATCACCAGTTAACACCAGTGGTGTAGCTGGAGGGCTCGGGTCTTACGGCTGCAGACAGCGGGTCCCATATCGGGTCCCGAGACCCACCGCATCTGTCGGGTTCTGTAGAAGAAATGGATGAGTGTGAGATTCGAGGTAAGATGGAATGGCTAGAGCAGCGATTTTCAATCACTGTGCTGTGCCTTGATGTGCCGCAAATGGTTCACAGGTGTGCCATGGGAGTTTGGGGGAGGGTCATTTATTAGTAGGGCCAATGGGGCTGTGAGACCCCCACCAGTAGCATGGTGTGCCTTGTCAATTGTCAAAAAACTGATGATGTGCCTTGAGAGTTTTAGCACTCTGTCAGTATGCCATGAGATGAAAAAGGTTGAAAATCACTAATCTAGAGCGAGCCTCTTCCTGTGAATGTCTGAAGCTGCCTTGTATTTAGTTCATTAGATCATCTTGCTGGTGTTGTCCACTCCGATTGGTAGTGTGTCTCGAAGCCCTTTCTAGGCCCTGCTGTGTGAGTAACTGGAGATCCTGGAGGCTGAACTTTCTACTTACTGGATGTTCTGCCACTGAGCTGTGACCCCTTGTTGGCAGGACTCTATACAGCTTTGGAGGTAATAGAGATCAGTGGCGTAGCTAGAAGATTTGCAGGGAGCCTCACCACAGCATGCAAGCGGCCCTTCCCCTTCGTAACCAGGTGTTCCACCTCTGTGTTGCTCCCACAGCCTGGAACTCGAGGGGAGAGGCCGCTTGCATGCTGTGGTAAGGTTTCCTGCAAAACTTAGTGCTTTGCACCCCATATATTTACACCACTGAATGTGACAAATCCCTACCAGGTTCAAGGTGAACAGGAGGGCTTTTTCAAGCGTGCTTAAAAGTGCAAGCTGGAGCTCTGCCCTCCAAGCTGAGCCTCCTACTGCTGCTTGTCATGTTGTGTTGCTCTTGGCAGGAACTTCTGCCAAGTGACAGGGGTCTGGGGGTCATGTCTGGGGGTCCCGTGGGTACCACCAGTGTGGTACAAGTACCACTGCTTGAGAAATGCTGTGTTAAGGAATTTGTGTGAACAAATGCAGGTTTGTGCATCCAGTTGAGGACTGTGAAAACGATGAGCAGCTATTCTGCTTTAAGATGCGCAGAATGATGTACAACTTCCCCATTTCCTTGTTTAAAATGATGTAAAAGAGTTTTCGAGTCATAAGGGGTGGGGTGGGGTGGGGGTGAAAGGCAGGGTTCCTTAAGGTGCAGTCCTAACCAATATTCTATAGCTGGCATAGCTGTGCCAGTGGGGCATATGCTGTATCCTGCAGTTGGGGTGCAGTCATGGAGACCTCCTCTAGGTAGGGCAACGTTTGTTCCCTTACCTGGAAGTTGTATTGCCCTTATGTCTGTGCTGGAAAGTGGGTTAGGACTGTGGTCCAGGAAAACCAACAGTAGCTTTCCTGTTACTGTTGTGGGGGTGGGGGGGAGAGTGCTGCAGAATGAAGGTGGAATACCTGGGTGGCTGGTGGTGTGGGTAGAACTGGTTTTTGACCCAAGGTTATTTGGAGAATGGCAAAAGCAAACCTTTGAATCGCATTACTAGGGAGGACTTGGGCATTGGGGCTGTGTAGGACCTATTTTATTGCACAAAAATCTGCTGTCATGTGAGCCCATGCTTTTCAATTAGCAGTACCACTGATGATAAACTGCACAGTATCACAGGTGGCTGTTGGCACACTGCCATAGGGACTGTATGACACTGCTCTGCCTGTCATGCCCCCACCAAAAGTGGGACAGCAGTGCACTCGTAGTAAGGTATTAGAAATGCCATCTTTGAAGGGCCAGGGTAGAACAAAAAAACTGCATAGCAGAGGTCAGGAAGTGGCAACAGTGACCAGTGAAACTTTTCCCTCACTGCAGAGGCACCTGCGGGGTAAGCCACCCACTTGTGTGCACAGCAGCCATCTCCATTGGCAGCTAGGTTTGGAAAAGCGGGTCTTTGCAAAAGAGGGATTGAAATCCTCTGGCATATGTTACTGCTGTATGTTGTACAGTTGAATGTTTCATTCTAAATATGGGCTTGGCAAATTCAGATTATTATAAAAAGGCCTGGTAGCTGCCAATTTCATAAAAACACTTACACAAGCGAATAAAGAGGCTGAATATGGAAGCCAGCAGTTAAGAAAGGTTAATAAATGCAAAGTGTGTGTATTTACAGACATATGTAAATTAGAACAAGCTGTCAAACTGGACAGAGGGATGAACAGAATGCAGATGGATCCAGATGAATAGTCAAAAAGCCTGGAAGGAAGGAATATAATTCAGTGGCTGGAAGTGTAGTGTTTATTTCATATGATTTGTCTTATAATTTGATTTGTTTATTACAAATATGAGTCAGCTTAGTGAATAGTTTTCTCCATTGTTAAATGGACTAATGCATTACTATCCACGACTGCAAACTTCTGAAACTGCTACAACTTTGTTGAAAAATTTAATTGAAAAATCTACTATAAGGAAAAGATTCTTCTGAAGAGCTTCTAGATGTGAGTCTGAGGCTCAAGCTCACTGTCAGATCTGCTCTGGATTTGCTGAGTGACCTTGGACAGGTGAACAAAATTGTGAAGGATAGGGACTTGCATGATAGTTGATCAACTTGAATGTTGTACGGTACTGTATTGCATTTTATCATTTAAAACGCTATGGAATTAGTGATATAATATAACCAGCCGCATCTTTATTATGTTGTAATTGCAGTTCTCTTGTTTTTCTGGTGATAAAAAAAATGTTTGATGAGTCTAATTCTGTTTAAAAAATATTCAGTCGATAAGCTTGTGGTGAAAGAGATTAATACTGGAAGTGCTTTAGATAAACTCTTAGTAACCCTATAGAATTGGCCAAAAGAATTCAGTTACAGCTGTGGACCGAGGCTGAGAGTGGCTTAACTAAGGCCATCTAGTGAGTTGACCTGGCTGAGGCCAAAATCTTATTTACACTTTAATGGAAGTAAGCTACATTGACTATAGTGGGACTTACTTCTAAGTAGATACATACAGAATTGGGCTCTGAATTGAAATTTTTTATCTGGGACTTTCAGGTTTATCATTCATTCTCTAATGACAACACTTTCAAAATGTGGCTGTTTCCTAAAACTCAGAAAACAAATGAAATGACTATGCAGCTGCAACCTTGAACACATTTACCTGGACATTCTATTAGAATAATGGTGCTTAGGATCCTGATTTAAATGTATTCAGGATACAAAAAATAGAATTCTATTCAGAGGTATGAATAATAGAATTCTAGAGTTTGGAAGGGGCCTTGGCGACTTAGTCCAAGCCACTGCTTGACACAAGAAAATCGCTCTAGAGCATCTCCATAAGGTGTGTCTCAAACCTCTCTTTGGAGACCTCCTGCGAGGGAGTACCCACTGCTTCCCTCAGTAATTGGTTCCATAGTTTAAACTGCTCTTACTGTTAAGAATGTTTTTCCTGATGGCCAACCTAAATCTCATCCCCTGCCTCTTAAGCCCATTTGATCTAGTTCTGCTCTGAGAGGCAGCAGAGAACAAACCTTTGCCTGCTTCCATGTGTCTCCCATTTGAAGAGGTCTATCATGTTCTCTCAGCCTTCCCTTCTCCAGGCTAAATGTATTGAACTTCCAAGACAGAGCTCCAGGGTTCTCCACCTGAAATTGTCCTCCAGATTGGTAAGGAGCCATTGATGAGCATTCTTTGTGTATGGTTATCCAACCAGTTGTGCATCTATTTAGTGGTTGTATTATCTAGTCCAATGTTTCTCAAAGTGTGCTCCTAGGAGCCCTGGGTCTCCCTGAGGTCCCTTCAAGGGTTCTGTGAGCACACCGTGGTCGCCGTCTAACTCCTGGTAGGTTTGCTTATCCATTCCTTTCTCCTCACCTGTTTGTTGCTTTCAGTCCTCATTCCCTTCCTGTTCCGGTTCTTCTCCTGTACTCAATGTTGGTCTTGGTGCTGTGCCACTCTGTGCATATGTTAGCACTCTGGGGCTCCCCAAGACTCTGTGTATGTTCTGGCAAGACTCCTGTTAGGAGTCTTCAGAGGAGACTGAATGCTTCAGAGACTGAAAAGTTTGAGAACCGCTGATCTAGCCCAGTGTTTCTCAAATTGTGGGTCGGGACACACTAGGTGGGTGGTGAGCCAATTTCAAATGGGTTCCCATTCATGACAATATTTTATTTTTAATATATTAGACTTGATGCTACCATAGTATATGACAGCATTTGGGGAACTGTACTTTTAACAGGCTACTCTATATGCTTTTAACAATGATAGTAAATGGGATTTACTCCTGGGTAAAAATGGTTAGGATTGTTAAAAAATTGTCCTGCTTGATGATGTCACTTCTGGTCATGACATCACTTCCAGTGGGTCCTGATAGATTCTCACTCTAAAAAGTGGGTCCCAGTGCTAAAAGTGTGAAAACCACTGATCTAGCCCATATTTTAGTCGTTTGCTAGCCAAGATGTTGTGGGGAAGGGAACTATGTTGAGTTCTTTACTGAAATCAAGATAAATGACATTTTTAGCATTCTCACCATTCGTTAAGCTAGTAACCCCATCAAATAGGAGGATGAGATTTGTCTGGCAAGATTTATTTTTGACAAATCCATGTTGACTTCTGATAATAGTTGCACTGATAGCCAGATGTTTACAGATTGTTTTATGATTTGTTGTAATATCTTTCCTGGTTTTGAAGTCAGACTGACAGACCTATAATTTCCTGAGTCGTCCTGTCTTTCTAGAGAGAAATGAAAGAGAGGAATGTCAGCAATGGTTAAACAACTTTCAATTATTGTATAGTGGTTAGAGTGATGGATAAGGAAGTTCTGGGTTCAGTGTGCTTCTTAGCCATGAAGCTTCCTGGGTGACCTTGGGCCTAACCTATCTTAAGGATGCTGTGAAGTTAAAAGGATGTGGAGGAGCAGTGTACATCACCCAGAGCTTCTTAGAAGAATGGCAGTCTAGTCTACAAATATGAAAAATAATAAATAAATAGTGCATGACTGTGAACTGACAGAGAATAGAATTAAATCTCTTGCCCCACGTTTACTTCTTCATTATAATGTCCTGGCTTGTGTGTGTGAAATTGGGGAACTTCTGTGTGGATAGAAACTGTGTTGGACAGTGATGCAAAGGAAACATCCAGTACTGTAGGATTAATACAGCATTCTGCAGTAAATAAAATAGTGAAAGCCTTAGTAAAAATAGCGTTTGTTTACATAAGTACTTGAATCCAGCCATTCTTATTACAGGTTACTTGCTTTCCTTAAACTCTGTGTATCTTCTTATCACCTTTAAAACAACTAAAGCATATACTAGGTTGCAAATTGAGCTTGTTGTACCTGGTTGCCTGTGGCCAGTAAAGATTGCCTTCAGGCGATTAGGTAGAGAAACTTTTCACAAGTAGGTTCTTCTCACCTGGGTTATAAATGACAAAAAGTTGTAGGTGAATACTTGGTATGGAAATTTTTAAGGCTGTTACAGCTGGTCTGGAATTGAACCGATGAGGGCTGTAGTGTTACAGAGATATTTAGCACTATCATACTTTGTTACCAGATAAATTATTTGTAAACTTCTAATAGTTGTGTTCACTCTTTTGGTTGTGATAAGGTGACAGTCTCAGCACAGTGTGTTGATTTCTTATATCAGATGCAGATATTTGCATCGTCATCCTAATTTCCTGTTTTGAGATCCAGCAAAAGCGCATCTTGTTAAAGGTTATGACAACAAAAAGCATTTAATTCATTGTGACTGTGCTTATCCCCAAGGTAAATTTTGCTATTAGTTACTCAACATAAGTTGATTCAAAACAGTTGTGGCTACGAAGGCAAGAGTTCTGGCCCTGTATACCTTGCAAGTTCAGGGACCCTGTGAAGTTAGTTTTCCTTCCCATATGTAGCCAAAATTAACCATGACTAAATAGATTGTGAAGTCATTGCCTTTTTTCAAAAAACAAGTTAGTATGAAGCCATGCCAGGTTAATGGTTCTGTAGTTAATGTGAAGATTTCCTTTTTCACGTTGGTTGCTGTGCTGCTCTTCTGCCCTTCCTCTGAAGACTTCAGAGTGGCATTCATGGAGTTATCCTATTTTTGCAGTTACTTCGTGAGGTAGACTAGGCTGAAAGAAGAGAATTTGCCCAAGTCAAGCACTCCAACCCACTGTATACTTCCTAGTCTCTGAAATAGACTTGTATATCAAACAATTGTTTAAAAATACTTTAAAATTGTTTATAGTATTACTTTTAATCAATACATGCTATAAATAGCACCCCTTATTGCCATAGGACAGATAGATTCTATATGAATAAGAATAGCCCCACAGGATCAGGCCATAGGCCCATCTAGTCCAGCTTCCTGTATCTCACAGTGGCCCACCAAATGCCTCAGGGCGTGCTCACCAGATAACAAGAGACCTCATCCTGTTGCTCTCCCTTGCATCTGGCATTCTGACATAGCCCATTTCTAAAAGCCGGAGGTTGCACATACACATCATGGCTTGTAGCCTGTAATGGATTTTTTTCTTCAGAAACTTGTCCAATCCCCTTTGAAAGGCGTCCAGGCCAGACGCCATCACCACATCCTGCGGCAAGGAGTTGCACAGACCAACCACACGCTGTGTAAAGAAATATTTTCTTTTGTCTGTTCTAACTCTCCCAACACTCAATTTTAGTGGATGTCCCCTGGTTCTGGTGTTACGTGAGAGTGTAAAGAGCATCTCTCTATCCACTCTGTCCATCCCCTGCATAATTTTGTATGTCTCAATCATGTCCCCCCTCAGGCGTCTCTTTTCTAGGCTGAAGAGGCCCAAACGCTGTAGCCTTTCCTCATAAGGAAATAGCATCTGTACAAAATTGTCAGCACCATGAATTAACAGTTGGCTAAAATGATTAACTACAATCTCTTTGGTCTGTTATGGTCAACTTTGTTCATTTATTGTACTTTTGTGGCAGTTCATGGGAATACTTGTCACTCAGATTCTCATCTTTAGTAACTGCTTTGATTGTAATTGTTCAGGAGCGCTCAAATGGAACAATTTGCTCCATATAGCATCATGATAATGAAACATGGAATGTAATTACAACTTGGGTGCGGGTGGGGGGGTAGTTTTTCCCCCCACATTGTTGAATTATATAAAATTACACTTTGGGGAGAAAAAACCTGTGTTGGTTCAAGTTACTGTAAGAAAGCACACAACCTTTTTCTCTACTAATCTCTGTTTGAAAGTACTAATATGGATTCACTTCAATTTCTCTCACACAGTTCCTTTATTTAATCCAGGTGAAAGGCACATATCCCTATTTATAAATTATTGGTGGACATTTGAAGCAAGGAACTGGTGAACATTTCACGTACTCTGTCTTCTTGGCTGTCTGTCAGGATCAGTCAGTGAGAGGGAGTTCTCTCTGTCCTTTCAAATTTCAGATGTATAGAGGAGAGCTGGCTGGTGTTTAATGCAAATCTACAGGTAACATGTGAACTAGCCCAGGAATTTATGTTCATAGTTAGTTCTGATGGTATAGTATAGTTAGTATAAGGTATGGCAAGGACCAAAAGTACATGAAGTCTAACCACCCAGCTGCAAGGCAGAATCCTCTGCATTAGATTAGGGCCTTGGTTCTCAAACTCCTTGGGAACCCTGCCACTGACCCCTTAAGTGGTAGAGGAACGGGGAAGTCAGTGATGTGATCCCCAGGATGGTGCTGCTGTCAGGTATGGGAGAGTTTTTAAAACTTACCTGAAAGCAACTCTGTGAGATTACTCTGTGAGATTCTTCAGTAAGACTGAGAATAAAATAAAAACTCACTCTTAAGAGTTTTTAAAACTTACCTGCAGCCAGCACTGGAGTCCTGGGGGGTCTGGGGAGCCCTCCACAGGGCTCCAGACATATCAAAATAACAAACAAGGGCACTTCTAGTTTTGCAGTGAAAACTGGAAGTGCCCATTTTTTTTTTTGTTTTTGAGTTGCCATCCTGGGGATGGCACATCCTTTGAGTGCCATCCTGGGGATCGCATCGCTGTTTGTGGATAGTGGGAAACTTGGGGGGGAGAGGAGTTTGTCTTTTTTGTGTGTGGGTTTTTTGTGTTTTTTTGTGTTGGTTTTGCAGAAGGTATAAGCAGCGGAAGAGGTTCATGGTGTTTCAACTTTTGGTAAAAGACTTTTTGTGAAATTAATCAAGATCCAGCCCCCCTGCTCAATCCAATACCTGTAGAGACAAGGTTATGTTCCAAAGAGACAAGAAGTACAGTTGTGGCTTTGGTATCTGCAAGGAATCTGTTCTTGGAACCACTGTGGATAACAAAAACAGCAGATAACAAAATCTGTAGTTTGGCCCCTTTAGGGTTCAATCCGGGGTCACCCTTGGACTGGTGCAAGTCCCTTGTGCCAGCCCAGGAGGTTTGCAAATGTGCCGTAAAGAATGTTTGTGCCTCCTCTGGAAGAAGCAGTACCAATGCAAGGAGGTGCGCTGGAGCACAGAGGCTCCATCCAACCTCTGCAGCAGCTTCCCCCAGGTAAGTTGCCTCGGCCAAGCTCGGCCAACGCAGGGGTCTGGGGAGGAGGCAGTGGGGCGACGCCAGGGGCAGGGAACACAAGGTGAGGCTGGGACCCAGCTGTTATGGGGTCTGGAGTGCATGGAGGCTGCTTAAAACAACAGTAATAGAGGCCCAGCAGAGGTGTATACCGCAAAGAAAGAAGGGTTCCACTAAATCCAGGAGAGTGCCCGCATGGCTAACCAGCCAAGTTAGAGAGGCTGTGAAGGGCAAGGAAGCTTCCTTCCGTAAATGGAAGTCTTGCCCTAATGAAGAGAATAAAAAGGAACATAAACTGTGGCAAAAGAAATGTAAGAAGGTGATAGGGGAGGCCAAGCGAGACTATGAGGAACGCATGGCCAGCAACATTAAGGGGAATAATAAAAGCTTCTTCAAATATGTTAGAAGCAGGAAACCCGCCAGAGAAGTGGTTGGCCCTCTGGATGGTGAGGGAGGGAAAGGGGAGATAAAAGGAGACTTAGAGATGGCAGAGAAATTAAATGAGTTCTTTGCATCTGTCTTCACGGCAGAAGACCTCGGGCAGATACCGCTGCCCGAACGGCCCCTCCTAACCGAGGAGTTAAGTCAGATAGAGGTTAAAAGAGAAGATGTTTCAGACCTCATTGATAAATTAAAGATCAATAAGTCACCGGGCCCTGATGGCATACACCCAAGGGTTATTAAGGAATTGAAGAATGAAGTTGCAGATCTCTTGACTAAGGTATGCAACTTGTCCCTCAAAACGGCCACGGTACCAGAAGATTGGAGGATAGCAAATGTCACGCCTATTTTTAAAAAGGGAAAGAGGGGGGACCCGGGAAACTATAGGCCGGTCAGCCTAACATCCATACCGGGTAAGATGGTGGAATGCCTCATCAAAGATAGGATCTCAAAACACATAGATGAACAGGCCTTGCTGAGGGAGAGTCAGCATGGCTTCTGTAAGGGTAAGTCTTGCCTCACGAACCTTATAGAATTCTTTGAAAAGGTCAACAGGCATGTGGATGCGGGAGAACCCGTGGACATTATATATCTGGACTTTCAGAAGGCGTTTGACACGGTCCCTCACCAAAGGCTACTGAAAAAACTCCACAGTCAGGGAATTAGAGGACAGGTCCTCTCGTGGATTGAGAACTGGTTGGAGGCCAGGAAGCAGAGAGTGGGTGTCAATGGGCAATTTTCACAATGGAGAGAGGTGAAAAGCGGTGTGCCCCAAGGATCTGTCCTGGGACCGGTGCTTTTCAACCTCTTCATAAATGACCTGGAGACAGGGTTGAGCAGTGAAGTGGCTAAGTTTGCAGACGACACCAAACTTTTCCGAGTGGTAAAGACCAGAAGTGATTGTGAGGAGCTCCAGAAGGATCTCTCCAGACTGGCAGAATGGGCAGCAAAATGGCAGATGCGCTTCAATGTCAGTAAGTGTAAAGTCATGCACATTGGGGCAAAAAATCAAAACTTTAGATATAGGCTGATGGGTTCTGAGCTGTCTGTGACAGATCAGGAGAGAGATCTTGGGGTGGTGGTGGACAGGTCGATGAAAGTGTCGACCCAATGTGCGGCGGCAGTGAAGAAGGCCAATTCTATGCTTGGGATCATTAGGAAGGGTATTGAGAACAAAACGGCTAATATTATAATGCCGTTGTACAAATCGATGGTAAGGCCACACCTGGAGTATTGTGTCCAGTTCTGGTCGCCGCATCTCAAAAAAGACATAGTGGAAATGGAAAAGGTGCAAAAGAGAGCGACTAAGCTGATTACGGGGCTGGGGCACCTTCCTTATGAGGAAAGGCTACGGCGTTTGGGCCTCTTCAGCCTAGAAAAGAGACGCTTGAGGGGGGACATGATTGAGACATACAAAATTATGCAGGGGATGGACAGAGTGGATAGGGAGATGCTCTTTACACTCTCACATAATACCAGAACCAGGGGACATCCACTCAAATTGAGTGTTGGGCGGGTTAGGACAGACAAAAGAAAATATTTCTTTACTCAGCGCGTGGTCAGTCTGTGGAACTCCTTGCCACAGGATGTGGTGCTGGCGTCTAGCCTAGACGCCTTTAAAAGGGGATTGGACGAGTTTCTGGAGGAAAAATCCATTATGGGGTACAAGCCATGATGTGTATGCGCAACCTCCTGATTTTAGGAATGGGTTAAGTCAGAATGCCAGATGTAGGGGAGAGCACCAGGACGAGGTCTCTTGTTATCTGGTGTGCTCCCTGGGGCATTTGGTGGGCCGCTGTGAGATACAGGAAGCTGGACTAGATGGGCCTATGGCCTGATCCAGTGGGGCTGTTCTTATGTTCTTATGTTCTTATGTTGGATCCTAGCCCCCATACCTGAGCAGCACAGAGCAGCTTGAAGCTGCTCTGCTGTCCTTGAACTTATGCCACTTCAGGATGTGACGCAAATCCGAGGAGACCCATTGGGGCTGTGCAGTGGCTTACCCAGGGGTAAGGAGAAGAGTTTTCCTTTACCCTACCTCTGACTGAGCCACTTTAGGGCCCTGTCTTGTGCTGGATACAGCGCAGGCCTCCTGGCCTGCCTATTCCAGCACAAGATAGAATTGTGCTGTTAAACTCTCTGAAAGCAACAGAGCTGTGTTCCGGTTGCTTCCAGAAGGCTTTCTGAAGCCTGCAGAGACTGTTCATGTTTGCCCACAGCCTCTGCGGGCTTCGGAAATGTCCAAATACACACTACTTAGGGGCAGTAGGGGCAGGAGTTCTGGTCTAGAGGGTAGAGCCTCCGTCTGCCTGAAGATAACATCCACAAGGTCGCCAGTTCAAGGCCACTGGCACCTTGCGACCTTGGAGCAGCTGACAAGCTGAAGCCAAGCAATTCCATCTGCTCGGAGCGTGGGAGGATGGAGGCCAGAATGTGAAGCCAGATCGGAATGAAACACCTTGAATGTAGTCGTTCTTGAAAGAAAGAACCTTCTTTGAAATTGTAAAAATCCCTATTTAAATAGGGATTTAGATAAAGCCTGCCTATGTAAACCGCCTTGAATAAAGTCTTGAATAAAGACCAAGAAAGGCAGTATATAAGTACCTGTTATTATTATTTATTATTATTACTTCTGGAGGGAAACTGGAAGTGATGTTTTTATGTCTTATAAGGTATTCCGACACGTGTCAGAAAGCTCCCCAGGGGCAACCAGAGCACAGCTCCAATTGTCTTTGGAGGGCTCAGTTTGGGCCAAGTCTGGCTCAGCGTGGGTCCGGGGGACCTGCGTTGAGCCAGATCCGTGATTATAAAATCTGTGGATAAACAGTCTCCACCTGTAGTGTGAAGAGTTGGTGGGAGCACAGAGAACTGGGGGGGGGGGAAGGATTGATAAAGACACAGATTGTATAGACTAGTGAGCCAAAGCAAAATTTGTGGATCCTTGCTGTGACACCAAAATAACGAAGCACGCTTTCAAAAGTTCTCCATTTTAAACTGGTGGGGTATGTTGTTCCCACAACTGTTCTTGAGCAACTGCTGTGCTCAGAGTGCAACGTTCTTAGTAGTTGACCCCCATAAGGTTTGTATTCAGAGTTCACAGTGGAGAATTGAATTACTGTACAGAGAGAGATTTGTCTGTCCTGAACCTCCATTTGAGTTCAGGGTTCCAGGTCCAAAACTGCATCTAGTCACAACTTTTTGAATGAGTGCGACTTCTATTGATCCTTGATAGTAAAGACAAAAACAAAAGCATGATGTTACACACATTTACTGTAACATGATGTTACACAAATATTTACTTGAATACTCAGCCTATCTTCTAAAGGAGGTAGGCTTATCTAATCAAATCATTTGTAATCCTTGATAAATCTCTGTGCATGAGGTTAATTGACACTGTAAAAGCCCTGAGTCATTAATGACCTCCAAGTAAACAGAACATGGTGATAATAAATTACTTTCCTCTGTGTTTGAGCTGTTCAAACATTTTATCAACTTTTGTAAGAAGATGTTACAAGCTTGATGTCACCTTGATGTTGACATAATGTCCTAATATTCCAAAAGGGGAGGAGTCACGAGTATCATACTTGTTCATCTCTTTTTGGTAAACTTTGAGGCTCGCAGGGAAAAAAATGAGTTGATTCGTTTATTTGCTTGTAAGAACAGAGCTTTTTTGTCAGTTGCAGTCGCTTGCATGATTTGTAATGGTTACGATGTAATTAGTATTTTTCTTTATAGAGAGACTCTTATGCTTTTATGTGTTTAAAATCTAAAGCAGTTCTTGATGTCATTGTGTATGTCAGCAAGCTTGAGTCTTAAATTGGGCAGTCTGCACAGATGGTTAAAGGGGTAAAGAGGAAGGGTAACAGTGGATAAAGCTGTAATCAATTTAGCAATATACAGTTGGACAAAGTGGATTTTAAAAGATTTGGAGAAGCAACGATTTTGACATATGGCAGACTGGGTTTTCGGCATAGTATTTTAATCAGCATCATTTCACACCAAAGTGGTACACTCTGTTTGCAGCTTTGAAACTACCTTTAAAATGTTCTCTTTCCAAGTGGTTGTTTCCTCTGAAAAAATACAGTGCAGTAGACAGGGAGTACAACTACCCCTTGACAAAACAGTGGGTCTGACAACACAAAGGAAATGAACTAGAAATGATTGCTGAGTCCTGCAAAAGAGCATTTGCAGTTGGCGAACAATTACCATATCTGTCCTGAGGCATTTGCTACTGTGAGCTCATCTTATCCCCACCACAGTTTTGCAGCCATGTCATAAGAATTGGGGGGCTGGGGGATCAGAATAGGGTTCAGTTTGGCTGTACTTGTCGTAAGAGGCGACTAAACAGCCACCGGGTAGATGGGACTCGTTAGCCTGAGAAGGCAGAGAAGGAAAACTCCCATCCCAAACCTCCACTTCCTTGTGGCTACATCCAGTTATGGAAAAGGCTTCGGGAATCAACCTCGAGGCAAAATCCGGAGTCGGAGTCCCTGAGGCAGTTCGTGGCTGAACACAGTCACGTTCTGGCAACTCCTGCGACGCCACTGGAACCAACCGTATTGGCTTCTGCCTTCCCTTTGGACCATTCCAGCGATGTGGAGAGAGGGGATTTGCTGCATGGGAAACAGTCTATCCTCCATATCTACTTTACCCAGGCTTCGCACACTGGAGAGGACGCTCTGTTCCAGAACCACTATTCAGAGCGCGATACCATAGTCTTCTGAGACTGAACGATGCCAACATAAGAATTGGTGCTGAGTGCCTTGGGGCTTGAGGAACCTGAGAGTCAGGAGCTGACTCTCTTTGCTAGCTCCTGGACCCTTGACTGGGGGAAGGAGCCTCTATCATATCCCAAACCTTCCAGGAGAATCAGTGTCTTCTGTTCTTCCTTAGTTTGGTCAGTTTATCACTGAGAGTACTTATGTGACTGTCCTCCTTCATTTCCAACTGCTCTTGCTGCTGCCTACCTCTTGATGTCTTTGAAACTTCCTTTTGTCCAGACGTGCTGCATCTTCTGGACCCTACAGGCATAGTAACAGCTCTGGCTTCACATCTCTATCTCCGCTCTCTACTCCTCCATTATCTGCAGACTTGCTAGTTGCTGGGTCCTGATCTTACCAGCTCAACAAGAACTGAATATTTGTATAGATGGCCCATATTATCTGCAGATTTGGAACCCACAATTTCTTCATCTGCGGCTTTTGAACCTGTGGGGAAGGGCCCACCTGCACTCTCTGAAGGTGACTGGAACAGTGTTCTGGTGTATTGAATTGACATAATAGTGGGTCTGCTAATATGGTGAAAGATCCAAGAATGCAAGGAGAGCCCTCCTGGATCAGACCAATCTAGACTAGCATTCTATTTCCCTCAGTGGCCCACTAGTTGCTTGATCATGGGAGACCTGACTTCAAAGTCTCACAGAAGAGTAAACCCTTTGGGATGGTTTAAGTAAATAATTTGTCCTTAGTCGAGTCCCTGTTGGTGTAATTAAAGTGTGACTTCCATTACAGGAGATGTACCAGGGCATAGCATGTTATTAGTGGGACTCTGTGCATGATGAAGGTTGTGATGTGCTAAAGAAAATACTAATTCAAATTTTTGGTGTGTTAGGAATGTTTGTGATTAACAGAGTAGCAAGTCAATTCCTGGGTCCCTCCCTCTGTTAATTAGCAAAATACTGGGGCCTCCAAAAGTCCAGAAGTGTTTGTATAGGCACCCACGCAACAGTGTCAGGGTATAGGACATGTCTCTCCCTTGAATAGTTTGTCCCAAACTTCAGCTTGTTTACTTTGCCCCATAGAAATCAGACTGAGTTATTGAGAGTAGGTCCTACTTCTGTCAACAGGACCCTACCATCAATTATTTTTGTTGGTTTGCAAGACAAAATCAGCCAACTGGCCTGCTCCTGTATGCTTTCTCCTGCTTGCCTATAACCTTGCTTTAGATATCATGGTTTATGACAGGGGTCTCCAGACATTTTGGCCATTTTGACATGAAATATCTGGCACAGTGCTGAGGGCTGGAAAAATTTAAATAAATTAGAGATGGAACTTAGATGAATGAATAAATGAATGAGTGAACTCATTCACTCAGACTCTCTGGCCCTCAGAACACCCTCCAGATGCAATCAGAGCACAGCTCTGGTCATGTTCAGTCGAGTGGGCCAGAGGCTTTCAGGGGACAAGAGGCTGACTGTGGGCCTGATAGAGGCTCGCTGCAGTTTGCATCTGGCCCCCCGGGCCGGGGTTTGGAGACCCCTGGTTTAGAACAAGGGTCAGCACTGATAGCATTAGCACATCTGCCTCTTGGATAATATATAAAACTGCTTATCTACCTAAAGAAAGCACAGGTCATGGTTCAGGATGTGGACTCACATCTCTGCGCATGAACTGGAGGTTGTCCATGACTTTGTGTACCTTGGCTCAATGATGTCCGACACTCTTTCTCTCGATACTGAGCTAAACAAACGCATTGGTAAAGCAGCTACCACGTTTTCCAGACTCACAAAGAGAGTCTGGTCCAACAAGAAGCTGATGGAACATACCAAGATCCAGGTCTACAGAGCTTGCGTCCTGAGTACACTTCTGTACTGCAGCGAGTCATGGACTCTCCGCTCACAATAGGAGAGGAAACTGAATGCTTTCCACATGCGCTGCCTCCGGCGCATTCTCGGCATCACCTGGCAGGACAAAGTTCCTAACAACACAGTCCTGGAACGTGCTGGAATCCCTAGCATGTATGCACTGCTGAAACAGAGACGCCTGCGTTGGCTCGGTCATGTTGTGAGAATGGATGATGGCCGGATCCCAAAGGATCTCTTCTATGAAGAACTCGTGCAAGGAAAGCGCCCTATAGGTAGACCACAGCTGCGATACAAGGACATCTGCAAGAGGGATCTGAAGGCCTTAGGGATGGACCTCAACAAGTGGGAAACCCTGGCCTCTGAGCAGTCCGCTTGGAGGCAGGTTGTGCAGCATGGCCTTTCCCAGTTTGAAGAGACACTTTGCCAGCAGTCTGAGGCTAAGAGGCAAAGCCCATAGCCAGGGAGACAGACCAGGGACAGACTGCACTTGCTCCCGGTGTGGAAGGGATTGTCACTCCCGGATTGGCCTTTTCAGCCACACTAGACGCTGCTCCAGAACCACCATTCAGAGCGCGATACCATAGTCTTTCGAGACTGAAGGTTGCCAATACAATTATCTACCATTTGTAAAAGATTTCAGATAATTTCTGATGAAGTGAATTTAGTCAACGGGAGCTTATGCTGAAATTTGGTAGTCTTTAAGGTGCTAATGCTATCAGTTGTGTTACCTGCAGTAGATTAAAACTGCTCCCTCTCTGGAACTTCTGAAAGCTGTCTTCATGTATGTGTCAGCTTCTTAAAATTTAGACTTCGGAACTAGAACAAATAATCAAACTTGGTCCCTCTGTTTTTTCAAAATATGAGGCAGAAACTGCTTTAGCATTTTTCTATGTTTTTGGTACTGTCGCAGCAAAATAAAATTACTTATTTCAAGTACTTTCTGCCGCACTGTCTTCTTAAAGGTGTGAAAGAGAATGAATGTGTTGCTGCTTTTCCTGTTTCTGGAGTTGTTCTTCCTTTTTGCTGTTGAAAGGTACATCCTGCTTCCTGTCTGTTGTTGCTGTGCCACAAAGTTCATGTGTTAAATGTTCAAAAAGAGGCAGGCTTTGTGTTTGAGACAGAAATGTTGGGTTTGTCACCTTTGATTGTTACAGTACAAGAAGGGTGAATGTAAGTGACAATTTCTTCGAAAAACAGCATGCATTCATGTTGTCATGCAAAGTTTTTCTTCCTATATAAAAATATAGGGGGCCTGGGCTCAGGGTGCCTGAAGAGACACTTCCGTATGAACTTATTTTGTCCATTTGGATCATTAGAGGCCTTTCTTTGTTCCCTCTGCTTTTGGAGGTGAGTTGGGTGATTGTTTAGAGAGAGAGAGAGCGAGCGTGAGCTTTTTTCCGGCATGGTACTGCATCCTTGGAACAACCTCCCCAAAAGGGTCTGCTTCTGGTACCTTGGTTAGCATTTGGTCATTCAGCAAATACCCCTTGTCTGGTTTCTCTTGAATCAAGTTGTTTTGGTCTAGAGTTGATGGTTATTCTGCTGTTGTTCTGCTTCTCTTGGTGTGGTAATTTTAATGAGATTTTTGTATTGGTTTTATAGTGGAAATTGTCAGCCGCTTTGAACATATTTTGTGGTAATGCAGGATGTACATAATAAAACTATTTTTAATATGCTGTTTTTTGAGTAGAAAATTGTAGCGATGTTACCTTAATGTAGTGTTATCTAGGTTTGCATAAACAGAGTAAAAGCTGACTGGCATGTGGATGGGAGAGCATGCAAAGTGTTGTAAAAGATATGGCTTTTGTGTCATTAATTCCTGTGTCTTATGACTTGGAAGTACTGTTCCTTCTAAGCCATGCAACTGTGCAGTTAGAATTGGAGCTCTGCACAGCTTCCTTCATGGTGCTCCAGAGCTCCACAAACACTGTAATTTTTACAGAGAACACTGTTTGGGAGTCTGTTTGGTCAGGGAAATAATTGTGTATATTCATTGTTGCAAAATGTAGACAGTTTTATAGATAAGGCATAGTAAAATTTGAATGAGTTTGCTGGAGGTCATTTATTTATTAAAAGTATTTATTAGTTGGGCTCAAGGTGGCTCAGAATTGTAAACGAAAAACCAAAAAAAGGCGGCACTACTGGCCAAAAATAAGTAAAGAAATAGCCAGCCAAACCAAAACAGGATACATTTTGCACCCCCTCCAAAAGACCACTGAAGAAGAGGAAATATGCACCTCTGGAGAGCAAATTCGTTTCACTGCCATGTTGTAGAAGTCCTGCTTTTCTCTGCAGTGGTTTTCACTTTACATAAAATTGGAATACAAAGCCTGTGAAGATGAATAAAGCCACTGTAGGGTAGGTGCCCTCTGAGATACATGGGCCTTAAGCCTGACTTCAGTCATGCCAGTGAAACAAAACTTAAGGTTTCTTGGTTTATAGACCTGTCTTCTCCAAAAGCGAACCATTCTTGTTTGTAGGTTACAACTTTTAATGCGCTTTCTAATTATGTGATAATATCCTTTCTGTAGTTATTTTGCAAGGGATTAAGAACAGCAGACCAGTCCCCTTCTCCTTCCCCTGTGTCTTTTTCTTCTTTGGCAGGGGTGTGGTGGTAAACAAGGAAACTTGCTGGTTTCATCTCTTCCTTTTGCTCACCTTTGTTACTGAGCACTGCCACTTTTTGTAAAAAATAAAACAAAACCCAATTTTTTTTTCCATTGCCATCTACAGTGCTTCTCAAACAGATGGTAGAATTTGGTATTGACAGATTATGACATTTTCTCGGTTGGATGCCACCAGCTTAGAGTCAATGGGATACAGTGTTCCTCACTTCCTGGTCTGCAGATGTTACATAATGCTTTTGTGCTCTTTTGAGAGAGTTGCTTCCGCCCTGCATGTGATTGCTGTTTGGTAAGGGTCAAGAGAGTGCGGTATTTTTTCAGAGTTTGAAAAGTATCAAGTATGTACATGAAAGTTATCTAACAAATGGTTATGCCTGTGTTTGCTTTGTGACTTGGTAGAGAGCTGTGGCTTGCTACTTATGCCTAGTTCTTTCAAATGGCAGATGAGGTTGTAAACCTGTTTCTAGACTGTACAACTTGAGATTGCAAGTGTACACTTACATGACTTATTGCTGCTCCGTTAACAACAACAAAATCTTAGCACATAGAAAACAAGCCTATCGGAGAGAAGATGCCTTGCCTAGCTATCTCCATTTGTTATGGAAAAGGAATTGTGTTTTATTCAAAGGAGTACTCTGAGCTTCCATCTGAAGTAATGTCTAGACACCATTCTCACCTTGCCTACTTTTAGTAAAAACTAGGCCTCTAAAATTGTGTAGAAAGTGAAGCTTTAAGAATTTTCCTCTATTCTTTACAATACCTGTAATAGAATTCTGTAACTGACTATAGAAATTAAAATCCTGTATTGTGATTTAAAGTAAGAATTTCGCCTAGCTACCACTCTTTTTAAAGAGTGCAGCCCAAATTTAAACCTTTGATTGGTGTGGTGTTGCTTCCTTATCATTTGATATTGTTGCAGATATAGTTTATTGTTGGTTTTAATTTTAGGGTCTGATTAACTGTTTTCATCCCTTGCCATAACAGACCAGTAATGGTTCCCCCATCCCAGAAAATGGTGTGAGGAATCCTGTCAGAACAGTAGGTGGAACTTGGGCTGATGATTAGAACAAGGTGTGAATACTAAGTCAGGAAAACTGAGCTTATAAGTGGGTCAGGATTGGAACTCAATGCATGCTTCAACCTCACAATCCACAACTTTGAATTGAGGGTCACATTCATTGTTGGCATCCTTCAGTCTCGGAAGACTATGGTGTCACGCTCTGAATGGTGGTTCTGGAACAGAGTGTCCTCTCCAGTGCGTGAAGCCTGGGTAAAGTAGGTATGGAGGATAGGCTGTTACCCATGCAGCAAATCCCCCCTCTCCACGTCGCTGAAATGGTCCAATGGAAAGGCAGAGGCCAATACGGTTGGTTCCAGCGGCGTCGCAGGAGTTGCCAGAACGTGACTGTGTTCAGCCACGAACTGCCTCAGAGACTCCGACTCCGGATTTTGCCTCAAGGTTGACTCCTGAAGCCTTTTCCATAACTGGATGTAGCCACAAGGCAGTGGAGGTTTGGGATCAGAGTTTTCCTTCTCTCAGAGGGTCACAATACAGTCCAAAGTACTCCTGAGTAATTCATAGCTTCTTCAAAGAGCTACAGCAAGATCCATGGATTAAACCAGGAATGGGCAAACATTTTGGAAGGAGGGTCTCATCATCTCTCTGACACTGTGTTGGGGGCTGGGGAAAAAAGAATTTACATTTCAAATTTGAATAAATTTACATAAATGAATTCATTAGAGATGGAACTTATATGAATGAATGAATTTTACTGAGTTTATTTATAATACACATGAGAACTATAGTACAACCATGTAGAACCACATGAGGACTATGAATTGTTTGCCACGCACCTCTTGCAGAGTGAAAACATACAGACCAAGCCAGCAACATATGGAGACATAAGTTGTTCAGAGACAATGGGGGGTTGAAAACACATGGAGACACATGAAAACAATCATAGATGTGTTTTCACCAGAAATGCAGACTAAGGGGCCAATCCTATCCAATTTTTAAGTGCTGGTGCTGTTGTGCCAGTGGGGTGAGCACTGCATCCTGTGGTAGAGGGGCAGTCATTGGGGCTGGTAACTGGGAACAGGTGTTCTCTTATCAAGGGGCTGCATTGTGGCTACACTAGAGCTGGAAAATTGGATAGAATTGGGCTCTAAGCCAGAAAAGTGAAGGGGGGGGGTATAAATAACTCCTGAGCACAGATTGGGACAAAACTGTATCAGAGGCAAGGAAAAGCAAACCTTGCTCTATTTCAGCCCGCAGCTTGCATCTGGTGCGGTCTCCAAAAGTCTCTGACAGGCCAGAGGCTCATTGGAGACTGGGGGCTCCCTGTGGGCTGAATTGGGGGTCCCCAAAGGCCACAAATGGTCTGTGTGTTGGGGTTTGCCCTCCCCTGGATTAAACTGACGCAAAGGATGCACATGAAGACCTCTAAAAGGAAAATGGCTACACTTGTAACCCACGATGAATGTAGATGCTGTATATGGGTATATGCTTATGGGTGTGTTCAACCTTCTGATTTGGCTATCTCTGGATGCCAGATGCAAAGGAGTGGCAACAGGGTACAGCTACCTTGTCTTGAGTGCACCTTGAGGATCTGGTGGGCCACTGGTAACATATAGGAAGTTGGACTTGATGGACCTTTGACTTGATCCAGTGGGGCTCTTATGTCATGCCGGTGTAGTAGGAGCCCCAAGCCAAGCTATCCTATTTCCAAGAGATAGGCTAAGATCGTGCAAACCAGATCCCACCGGTTGTGTTAGAAGTCATTTCTCTCATTTTCTATCTCCAGTTGTGTATTGTGGAAGTGTTGCTGCTGCAAAAAGGCACCTTTTTAAAGTGGTGTCCTCTAATATTTAGAGAGCAACTGTCTCTTTTTACCACAACATGGTGTCTTTTTCCAGTGGCTGTTGCTAGTGTCTCTTCTGTATTTTTTTTTTAATTGTGAGCCCTTTGGGGACAGGGAACCATTGATTTATTTTATTATGTAAGCTGCTTTGTGAACTACTCAGGTTGAAAGCATTATATGAATATTCTTAATAAGGTTTTAATGATAATAATAGGTTTGGTTTGACCCAATATGACTTTTTCCTGGGGTTAACAGTTGAATGTATTTATAGCAAACTTGTCATCACATAAACATTCTTTTAAAAAATGAAATCTTGTATGACTTCACAATGGCAGTCCTGGCCTGGTACCTCCTGTGGCCATGACAATAAGCTGCCATGCCCCCCACCGCTGGGATGCTACCTCCTGCCTCCCTTCGGGGGGGTCTGGGTAAGGCACACACTGCCTTCCCAACCCTCCAAAGGACTTGTAAAGCCGAAAAAAACCTCACTTCCAGTTTTGCTGAGGGAACAGAATTTGTGTTTTTATGCCCTTAGAGACGCTTCCCTTACCCTCAGAATGCCTTCTAAGTGCATAAAAATGTGATTTTTTGGCTCTTGGAGGGCTTTACATGGCCTTCAGATTGTAGGGGAGGCGGCACGCTGGCTTCCCCAGCTCTCAAAATGCCTCTGGGCAAAAGGGGTGGCCTCTGGGGGCGGCCCTCAGATTGGCACGCTGGCCAACTGAGTGCCCTGGGGAGGTGGATTTCGGCACAGCAGTGTCCCACAAGCCTGTTGCCCGGGGCATTTTTCCCCCTTGCCCCCTCAGGTACACCCCAGCTACTTCAGTATAAACTAGTATTTTTCTACAACTGAAAGAAGATAGGCTGTTGACTTGGTGAGGAACATTTGTTTGCTGGGCCACTGTAAGATAGAGGAAGCTGAACTAAATGGGCCTTTGGCCTGATCCACGGGGCTTTTCTTACGTTCTTATGTTTGCTTTTCTGAAATGTCATTGATGCCACAAGTTTAAATACATTAGCTTTTCTTTCTGTTTTTCTTGTGATGCTGTATTCTTGCTTAGTTTTCTAACAGATTTGCAAACACCACTTTGTCAGAAGATGGTTTTTTTTTTGTTCAGAAATGTTTAAATGAGGATGAAGATTATGATTTTTTTTTTCTGGGAACTTTGGAGACAACAACTCCAGAGTAGATAATAGATAATAGTACTTTGTATATGTGAAATCAAGAGAAGGAACTTTTGTTTATCAAAAGATAGAACTCTGTGTACCCTTGTGTTTATTTCTTTGTGCTTGTGTGCTCAATACTATTGAGTATTGGCTCCCCCCCCCCCCGTAAGGAACCAAAGCACCACTGCTGGCCAACTTCACACACCTGTCACCCTAAGGTTAATATCCTACATAATGGGTCTGGAAGCAGGTTTGTGCTGTTTTCTTTCTGTATAGAACATAACCTAAGAGCAGCCCACTGGATCAGGCCAAAGGCTCATCTAGTCCAACCTCCTGTATCTCACAGTGGCCCACCAAATGCCTTGGGGAGTACACAAGACAACAACGGAACTGCATCCTGGTGCCATCCCTTGCGTCTGGCATTCTGAGCGAACCCACTTCTAAAATCAGGAAGTAGCACATACGCATCATGGCTTATAACCTGTGATGAACTTTTCCTCCAGAAACTTGTCCAATCCTCTTTTAAAGGCATCTAAGCCAGATGCCATCACCACATCCTGTGGCAAGGAGTTCCACAGACTAACTACATGCTGAGTCTTTTGTCTGTCATAACTCTCCCAACACTCAATTTTAACAGATATCCCCGGGTTCTGGTGTTGTGAGAGGGAAAAGAGCATCTTTCTATCCATCCCCAGCATAGTCTTGTAGAGCTTACCTGCATGTGCAAAAGGAGAGAGAAAACATATAGTAACCCACCTCCATGTGCCACATGAATGAAACATGCCCTCCTCTGTTACTTTCTTGCTGCCTCTATGCATACTTCCATGTAGTAGAGAGCAGCAGGCAAAGAGAGTAGGTCTAAAATTGTGGTCAAAATCAGCCCCTCTTTTACTAGTTGGCAACCTTCAGTCTCGAAAGACTATGGTATCGCGCTCTGAAAGGTGGTTCTGGAGCAGCGTCTAGTGTGGCTGAAAAGGCTGATTCGGGAGTGACAATCCCTTCCACACTGGGAGCAAGTGCAGTCTGTCCCTGGCCTGTCTCCCTGGCTATGGGCCTTCCTTCTTTGCCTCTTAGCCTCAGACTGTTGGCCAAGTGTCTCTTCAAACTGGGAAAGGCCATGTTGCACAGCCTGCCTCCAAGCGGGCCGCTCAGAGGCCAGGGTTTCCCACTTGTTGAGGTCCACTCCTAAGGCCTTCAGATCCCTCTTGCAGATGTCCTTGTATCGGAGCTGTGGTCTACCTGTAGGGCGCTTTCCTTGCACAAGTTCTCCATAGAGGAGATCCTTTGGGATCCGGCCATCATCCATTCTCACAACATGACCGAGCCAACGCAGGCGTCTCTGTTTCAGTAGTGCATACATGCTAGGGATTCCAGCACGTTCCAGGACTGTGTTGTTTGAAACTTTGTCCTGCCAGGTGATGCCGAGAATACGTCGGAGGCAGCGCATGTGGAAAGCATTCAGTTTCCTCTCCTGTTGTGAGTGAAGAGTCCATGACTCGCTGCAGTACAGAAGTGTACTCAGGACGCAAGCTCTGTAGACCTGGATCTTGGTATGTTCCGTCAGCTTCTTGTTGGACCAGACTCTCTTTGTGAGTCTGGAAAACGTGGTAGCTGCTTTACCGATGCGTTTGTTTAGCTCGGTATCGAGAGAAAGAGTGTCGGAGATCGTTGAGCCAAGGTACACAAAGTCATGGACAACCTCCAGTTCATGCGCAGAGAGTGTAATGCAGGGAGGTAAGTCCACATCCTGATCCATGACCTGTGTTTTCTTCGGGCTGATTGTCAGTCCAAAATCTTGGCAGGCCTTGCTAAAACGATCCATGAGCTGCTGGAGATCTTTGGCAGAGTGGGTAGTGATAGCTGCATCGTCGGCAAAGAGGAAGTCACGCAGACATTTCAGCTGGACTTTGGACTTTGCTCTCAGTCTGGAGAGGTTGAAGAGCTTTCCATCTGATCTGGTTCGGAGATAGATGCCTTCTGTTGTAGTTCCAAAGGCCTGCTTCAGCAGGACAGCGAAGAAGATCCCAAACAAGGTTGGTGCAAGAACACAGCCCTGCTTCACGCCGCTTCGGATGTCAAAGGGGTGTGATGTGGAGCCATCAAAGACAACAGTGCCCTTCATGTCCTTGTGGAAGGATCTGATGATGCTGAGGAGCCTGGGTGGACATCCAATCTTGGGGAGAATCTTGAAGAGGCCATCCCTGCTGACCAGGTCGAAAGCCTTTGTGAGATCTATGAAGGCTATAAAGAGTGGCTGTCGTTGTTCCCTGCATTTCTCCTGCAGTTGTCTAAGGGAGAATACCATATCAGTGGTGGACCTGTTGGCTCGGAATCCACACTGTGATTCTGGATAAACGCTCTCTGCAAGTACCTGGAGCCTCTTTAGTGCAACTCTTTTGTGCATTTGCACAATTAAGATGAAGTTGCATTATTTGATCCTGAACCTTTGATTTCTTTCTTGAAATCTGTTCTATGGGGGAAGTAGTCTCTAGCAGGGAAAACAAGCCTCTAATGAGGCAGACTATAGTCAGCAAAAGGTTATGCTATAATAAATGTGTCAGGCTTGTATCCTAGGTATCATGAGCACAATAGAGCCTGTGCTCCTTATCTTCTCTACCCCCCTTCTTCTCTAATCAGACTGGCTACCCCAGGCAGGAAAGAATGTTCCTGAATCTACATGTGGCTCATTGGCAATGGAGTTTCAAGCAAGAACAAAATTGCTGCTGGAGGATTTTCCATCAGCGTTTAAGACTGCTGAGGCTGCATAGGAGCTTCTGGAAAATAGTATCCAGAAATAAGGAAAAATAGGGGGAATAACAGGGTTTTCTTTGCAAATTATATTGCATGCTGTAGCCAACGATAGTAGAGCATGACTTTTCCTCAGAACTTACAAACCTGCCGACATGCATCTGTTTATCATTTGTGGCCTAAGAATGATGAGAAGCAAACTTAAATTAAGATTTCTTGCATGGTATCTCGGAGGTGGTATGGAGATGGCAGTTGGGACAACAGCTCAGGAGCATGTGACAGACTATGCAGAGATAATTGCCCAGTATAGGAGTGGGCTCCTAACCCTTAAGTAGAAGTGGGAAAGCTGGAATGCAATCTTGGTGAAAATTTCTGTTAAGTCCCAGTCTGATTTTTAAGCAAGGTTTGTTGGGAACTGAGCCACCTGACTGACCCAGAGCTGGATTGGTGAAGGTGTCACAACTACATCAAGCCTTGTTAAGGGAGAATGGCTTCTGTAAGGGTAAGTCTTGCCTCACAAACCTTGTAGAATTCTTTGAAAAGGTCAGCAGGCTTATGGATGCAGAAAGATCTCTCCAAACTGGGAGACTGGGCAGCAAAATGGCAGATGCGTTTCAATGTAAGTAAACATAAAGTCATGCACATTGGGGGAAAAGAATCAAAACTTTACATATTGGCTAATAAGTTCTGAGCTGTCTGTGACATACCAGGAGAAAATCTTGGCGTTCTGGTGGACAGCTCGATGAAAGTGTTGACCCAATGTGCGGCAGTGGTAAAGAAGACTAATTCCATGCTTGGGATCATTAGGAAAGGCATTGGGAATAAGACAGCTAATATTGTAAAGCCATTGTACAAATCAATGGTAAAGCCACACCTGTAGTATTGCATCCAGCTCTGGTTGCTGCATCTCAAAAAGGATATAGTGGAAATGGAAAAGGTGCAGAGCAACCAAAATGATCACTGGGCTGGGGCACCTCCCTTATGAGGAAAGGCTACAGCGTTTGAGGCTCTTCAGCCTAGAAAAGAGGCCCCTGAGGGGGGACATGATTGAGACATACAAAATTATGCAGGGAATAGATAGAGTGGATAGAGAGATGCTCTTTTCCCTCTCACATAACACCAGAACCAGGGGACATCCACTAAAATTGAGTGTTGGGAGAGTTAGGACAAAAGAAAATATTTCTTTACTCAGCATGTATTAGTCTGTGGAACTCCTTACCACATGAAGTCGTAATGGCATCTTGTCTAGATGCCTTTAAGAGGGGATTGGACACATTTCTGGATGAAAGGTTCATCATAGGTTACAAGTCATGGTAGATATGTGCAAGCTCCTGGTTTTAGAGGTAGGCGACCACAGTTTGCCAGATGCAAGGAAGGGCACCAGGATGCAGGTTGTGTCTTGTTGTCTTGTGTGCTCCCTGAAGGATTTGGTGCGTCACTGAGATACAGGAAGCTGGCCTAGATGGTCCTTTGTCCTAATCCAGTGGGGCTTTTCTTATGTTCTTAAAGAGTGATGATGTCAGTGTAGAACGTTTATGTAGAGTCATTGTTGAAGGTTTATGTAGGGCTCGTAGCCAATCATGAAGTTGGATTCAGTTGAAAGCTTTCATGGCTTCCCAAGTATTCCATTTTGAATGACAGACAACTAAACGTCTCTATCCTTTAACCCACAGTCTTTTGGGCTCTGGTTCTGCAATAATTTTAGGCTCACTACAGTTTATGGAAAAGCAGCTGTGAGTGTCATTTGTTGCTCTGAAATGTATGCATCAAACTTTGTTACAAACAGCTGTTCATTAATAATTGAAATTACTGGTTTCTATTATAGCATTTTAAAGGCAAATCAGTGTTGAGCTCAAGACAAGAGACTTCTACTGACCAGAATCTTGTAGCTTCTACTTGAGTGTATCTTATTCAGGCTGAAGGTGACGAAATTTTTAACTTATGGAATTTAAATTTATACTTCTAATAGGAATCTGTCTTCTTTGGATGGTCTCTTGGGCAGGATTTTCTTGATGCCTGTGCTATATTGTTAATTCATGTCTCAACATTGATTTGTTTTGTACTAAACCAGTAAATTGGCACAATTCCAGTTTTTCTAGTAGTCTGGTAATTGTCCTGTTCAAAATTCAAGTATGTATTTAAAAAAGAGAGAAAGAAAAACCTATAATGGGCTCCATTTGTTAAGGATGATGTCAGCATAAAGGATAATCCTTAAAAGAACTTTAGACTCCAGGCCAATAATGTTGCTTTTCAATAGATACCATTCTCTTGAAGACATGACGTAGGGTCTACAGTTGAACATGGCAATTTGGTGACCTTGCTATGTCACCAAGCACTGTTATATAGGGTAGTTGTTCAATGATGGGGAATTACATTCCAGTATCTTCAATCAGTCTCTTCATTTGACACTTTTGCACAGCATATATGTGAAGAAACATGAGATTATGTAATAGGCTGACCCAGACTTTTGAAACCTGGGGCATTGTTTGGTTTTTCCTGAATTAAAATTTGAAGCACTTCAGTTCCCATAATATTGAGCAGGTGTCCTGCCTGCAGCTGGTGGGGTAATGCAGTAAATATTGCATTATTGCACAAAGGGAGGTCCCAAAGGGCATATGCTGGAAGCTTTTGGCCTCCGAAGTGGTAGGCCGTTCGCAAAAGACAGCCTGAAAACCTAGAGTTATTTGGTGAATGTCTTAACTCTGTGCAAGTTGCGTATAGAGTTATGGAAATCCAGAACTACAGCACTTAAGGTTGTCATATTTGCCCATGGTACGTACATGGTACCCAGCAACGAGTGTCTCAGAGCCCAGCATAATAATAATAATAATAATAATAATAATAATAATAATAATAATAAAAATAAAACTTTATTTTTATCCCGCCCTTCTCCCAAAAAGGGACTCTAAAACTGGCCCTGATATTGCCTCTTGTCCCCCTTGTCCAAGCATTTGGGGCAGCGGGAATAGAACTGTGCTTTCTGGTACGGTTTCTGTGTGCAGCCCATTTTATAACTGACAGGTAAAGGGGAATCCCAAAAACTTCACTACTGCTCAACATGTGACCTTTCTTGTGAACACACTATGTTGTATGCATGGTGGCTTTGAATTTTGGCCCATCCAGCCCATAGAATTCCTCACTTCACAATTGTGTAAACAGGCCCTCAATCTATAAGTGCGTCAGTGAGTGAACACTGGAAGCTGGCAAAGTTTCAGGAAAGGGACTAAGAACTTCCTTCTCGATATTTTGTGAATGTAGGAGGCTAACTGAAGCCAGGTGGAGAAGTTGGGTAAAGCAAACTGTCATCTGCCATTTGAAGTGGAGGCCACAGGCAGGCATGAGAATCAGAGTGGCAGTGACAGACCCCCTCTGGTGGCTGGTATGGGACAGCCCACACACAGATATTTCATTTGAGGGAACTTGAAACATTCTTCATCAGTAGCCTGTAGGACTGCATCAGAATCTCAAAGTTTGATTGGCCAGCCAGTCTTCTTCCTCTCACCCTGTCCCTTGTTGCTGTTGCAGCTTTTCCTGCTACTGTGGATGGATGATCCACGTGCCTGATGTGCATGTGCATCTCAAGGCATGTCTAAAAATAGCTACTGTGTGGTATAGTTCCCATGGTACTGTCATGTTGGATTCATGTTGGTTTTTTGTGCACAAAAAAGGAAATGCACGACATGGTTCTGGATTACTGACAATAACTCTGTGCAGCAAGACAGTGTCACAGTTTTCTTGCTTGAGTGAATTGATTGGTGATGGCCTGACCTACAGACCGATGAAGCAAGTGTCTTAAATATGAGGGGAAAGACCTTGAACTTCCACACTAAGAGCCATTGACAATCCAGGTTCCATGGCATTTGTAGCATTCAGTTTGGAACATAGTTATGTAGGCAAACTGATGAATTCTTTCTAAGTAGGCAGGATTTAAAAAAAGAAAAAAGACCACAGCTGCCCTTATATACCCTCTACTTCTGTTATGCGCAGGGCCTCTGGACCCTTTTTCTCAGAATGACAATTTCATTTTATTTTCTGGTGGAGTTTTTTTAACAGTAGCAGAGACTAACTTTAAACCTGTTCCCTAAAACCTTGAACTTTTTCAGTTTATCAAAACTTGAAAGCCAAGAGAGCAAGGCACCTTATTCACTTCTCAGCATAACCATCTTGCAGCATTTATTTATTTAGTTCAGCCTATTTTAGTCATCTTGGCTCAGTGCTTTATGTTTACTTGAACAAGGAACTTACTTAAGCTTTTGGCTGGGACCCTGAAGTGAAGGGAAAGAATAAAAGATTATTCAGCTGCTACGAAGAAGGGAGTTTTGCTGGAATTCTGCAAGAAGTTAGAGCTCACACGAGCGAGCAGAAGCGCTAGGCTTTAACTTATGGAACAAGAGGATAGTTATATGTCACCGATGTTCTCTGTTGTAGAGAATGTGAGAAGGTCAGAAAAAGCTTTCCTTGGGTGTCGCCTGTGTCTTATCAGTTCATTGACTCGATTTTGCTTATAAATGAGACTTCCAGAACTATTTTATACCATTCCCTCTTGAGAGTTAAACTAAACTTTGTGTTCCATGCTTCTCAATTGTTACATTTATACAGTCAACCAAACATTCATTTGTTGCCTGCTTATTGATAGCAGAATTAGACTGGAATCTGGCAATGCCCAGATTTTCTGTTCTTCGTTATGTTCGTATACCTGTCTTGTAATACAGTATTCATGTAGTGGTTGAATATAGCTTCCTGTTGTCCTCCTTTCTTAGGCTTTAAAGACAGGGAACCAACCTTATGTCCATGATCCTTAGGACAGCATGAAGTGTTTCGAGGCTGAGATTTCGAGACTTCAAGATTGAGAAGTCAGATGGAAAAAAATGGGCCTATCAGTGGGTTTTAGTCATGATAACTAAAATAACCCTCAGGTTCAGGAGTGATATTTTGTTGAATAATGGTTGCTAAGGGGTTGCAAGGGCTGTTGCCCACATGCCCTGCTTATGGGCTTGCCGTAAGCACTAGTTTAATGAGGGTGGGAAAGAGAATGCTGCACTTGATGACTCCGTGGTCTGGTCCTGCAGGGCTCTTCTTAAGTAAGTGGGTTTGAGTTATTATACCCCCAATTTTCCCTACTATATGAAAGAACTTGGTGGAGTACAACACTACAGTCCCAGCCCTCCACATAATTTGTTCCTTTAAAAGCAGTTTGCATGAGATTCAGGTTGCTCACTTCAGGATTCAGCCTCCTCTTTCTTGCATCAAAATTGCTTTGACTTACAGGAGAAAAATACTGGAATTAACTATTCATGATTAGTGAGAAATTTTGCTACTGTGCTAGGATAGTCTTGTGCAAGTTGGTATAAACAAAAATCAGTTAAAGATTACTTGCTTTCAGCTGGAGCAGAAAAAATTGGAAGCCTATTAAAAATAGTCTTTTCCTTATAAGGAGCACAGTTCTTGCTTGCGTGCCGTCATGATAGCAGTCGTAGGAACTGTGCAGCACTATAGATTTTCCATTTTACTTATTTTAACAAACAGGAACACTGTTTGTAAGAAAGAGCATTTCTAGAACTCTTTTAGAAAACTTACCCTTTCTAATTTGTGGTAATAATATAGGTGGCTTGTTAAATGAAAACCACATCAGTTTTAAATTACTGTTGTGCTTCAGATTGCTGGGTGACTTGCGTACAATTCCAAAAAATACATAGTAATGACTAACTCTTGCTTTAGTGTGTAATTCTTGAGGTTTCTGTTAGTAAACAAGGATGTGAAACTGCAGGAAATTGGTAAAAAGATGAATAAAAATTAGTACAAATGTTACAGAGCAATTATTTCTTACTCTTCTGTATTCTGGTATTCTGTTACAACATTATCTTACTTGGAATGGCATGTACTATCATTATCTTTATTAAATTAAGACTACAGTCCTAAACACTCTTACAAGGAAGTAAATGACATTGAACTCAACCTGATTTACATTTGACTAACTATGCATAGGAATATACTGTGCAATTTCTAATAATTTTTTGCATAGGTTTTGTTTAATATGACCGTGTAGGTATAAGGCATGATAGAATGACCTATTAAATTGTTTTTTCAAGTGGTACGTGAAGTGCATACATATACCTAAGTAAATTAAGCTTACATGGGCAAGATTTAATGCAGCATTTTAAATCTTGTAATAGATGTGTTGCTCTACAAAGTTCCAAAGACAATCCACTGTCTAAGTTTTGACAGTTACGGAGAACTCTCCAACAGCAGCTTGCTTCTCACTAGTTGTAGCAATTGCTGCACTCCCCCCACCCACTGTGTGTTATTTTTTAGCCTTAATTTTATTGTAATCCATAACTTAGTTGATTTTCTGTGTAATAATATTGATCTACCCCTGCTTACTGGATAAGAGGCACTTTTTCAAGTGGGTGCTTCTCTTTTTAGCAGGGGGAGAGTAACTGGCCCGCCTCTCCCCAGCAGTGTCTTTCTAGTGGCTGTCTGCTGATGTTTTTTTACATCTTTTAGAATGTGAGCCTTTTTGGGACAGGGAGCCGTGAGTTATTTGATTTTTCTCTGTAAACCGCTTTGTGAACTTCTGTTGAAAAGCGGTATATAAATACTGTCAATAATAATTAATAATCTACAGCAGTTTTTAATATTCAAAATGTCTTGTTCAGCACTGTCAACTGGGTGGAGGCAGTTTTCATCTTTTTCTAAATAGAAACTGTAGTTGGGAAGCAGAGAAACTGAATCTGTATGATAGAGGAGTGATCTTAATCTTCTTGATATCCAGGTCACTGTCCGCTTGCCCAGCAGTAAACACCAGGTCCAGTGTGTGCCCTGCTGCATGTGCTGGGGCTGGAATTACCTGAGACAGGCCCACAGTTTCCATGTTGGCCATGAAATCCTGTGTTGCACCTACAATAGAGCCCCGGTGTGGATATTGAAGTCCCCCACCACAACCAGGGGCAGCCAACACCATGCCAGAGATCTGGTGCTCCCAGTAATGAGCCATGGCCTGTGCAAGCCCTACCGCATCTGTCGACCCATCATCCTCTCAGGGGCGGCAACAACTCTCTCCCCCACCTTTCCTCCCTTCACTGAAAACGCATCCTCCCTCTGGCAAGGCCAAACTCGTCACCGAGATAACCCAACTTAGAGAAAGCCCCCCAGCTCTCCACACACAGAGAAGATCCACATGGCAAAACAAACCCTCACCACCTGCCTATCTCAGGAGGAGCAGAAAGAGGCCCTGAATGTCCCTCTACCGCCTCTCATGAGAACAGCACCCCTAAACTCTCCCTCTCACAAGGGTTTCTGATGGTTCAAAGGAGGAGCATTTGCCATTGTTGCTCTCCAAAGGGGTGACCTCCTTTTCAGATGAACTACCGCACAGGCCTCTGGAAAATGACAGTCCAAGGGAGCAAAGTTTCAACCAGGCTTGGGCAGGTTCTTTCACTCTGCTGCTGTCTTTCCTTCAGTAATTATTTGAGGGTACTGGCAGGGCTCTCTGCTGATGTTCCAGTGCTGGGGGTGACCTGTCCTGTCTGGCTCAGCAGCAGGCTGGACTGGACCAAATACCCCACCCCAGAAGATTATTGTCCGGGGCAGCTTTCGGCTAGGCCAGAACCTTATATTCTGATGAGAGGCACACGTCTGCCTCCATCTTCTGTGTTCATGTCTATAAAACTCCAAAATGCAAAGCAAGCATAATTTGAAATTATTTTATAATGCGTTGATAGCTGTTATATCTTAAGTACACTGCATATTCATATATATCTGTTATTATGCTGATTATGGTGCTATCTTCATACCGATACATAAGAACATAAGAACAGCCCCACTGGATCAGGCCATAGGCCCATCTAGTCCAGCTTCCTGTATCTCACAGCGGCCCACCAAATGCCCCAGGGAGCACACCAGATAACAAGAGACCTCATCCTGGTGCCCTCCCCTACATCTGGCATTCTGACTTAACCCACTCCTAAAATCAGGAGGTTGCGCATACACATCATGGCTTGTACCCCATAATGGATTTTTCCTCCAGAAACTTGTCCAATCCCCTTTTAAAGGCGTCTAGGCTAGACGCCAGCACCACATCCTGTGGCAAGGAGTTCCACAGACCGACCACGCGCTGAGTAAAGAAATATTTTCTTTTGTCTGTCCTAACCCGCCCAACACTCAATTTGAGTGGATGTCCCCTGGTTCTGGTATTATGTGAGAGTGTAAAGAGCATCTCCCTATCCACTCTGTCCATCCCCTGCATAATTTTGTATGTCTCAATCATGTCCCCCCTCAAGCGTCTCTTTTCTAGGCTGAAGAGGCCCAAACGCCGTAGCCTTTCCTCATAAGGAAGGTGCCCCAGCCCCGTAATCATCTTAGTTGCTCTCTTTTGCACCTTTTCCAATTCCTCTATGTCTTTTTTGAGATGTGGCGACCAGAACTGGACACAATACTCCAGGTGTGGCCTTACCATCGATTTGTACAACGGCATTATAATACTAGCCGTTTTGTTCTCAATACCCTTCCTAATGATCCCAAGCATAGAATTGGCCTTCTTTACTGCCGCCGCACATTGGGTCGACACTTTCATCGACCTGTCCACCACCACCCCAAGATCTCTCTCCTGATCTGTCACAGGCAGCTCAGAACCCATCAGCCTATATCTAAAGTTTTGATTTTTTGCCCCAGTGTGCATGACTTTACACTTACTGACATTGAAGCGCATCTGCCATTTTGCTGCCCATTCTGCCAGTCTGGAGAGATCCTTCTGGAGCTCCTCACAATCACTTCTGGTCTTTACCACTCGGAAAAGTTTGGTGTCGTCTGCAAACTTAGCCACTTCACTGCTCAACCCTGTCTCCAGGTCATTTATGAAGAGGTTGAAAAGCACCGGTCCCAGGACAGATCCTTGGGGCACACCGCTTTTCACCTCTCTCCATTGTGAAAATTGCCCATTGACAGCCACTCTCTGCTTCCTGGCCTCCAACCAGTTCTCAATCCAGGAGAGGACCTGTCCTCTAATTCCCTGACTGTGGAGTTTTTTCAGTAGCCTTTGGTGAGGGACCGTGTCAAACGCCTTCTGAAAGTCCAGATATATAATGTCCACGGGTTCTCCCACATCCACATGCCTGTTGACCTTTTCAAAGAATTCTATAAGGTTGGTGAGGCAAGACTTACCCTTACAGAAGCCATGCTGACTCTCCCTCAGCAAGGCCTGTTCGTCTGTGTGTTTTGAGATCCTATCTTTGATGAGGCATTCCACCATCTTACCCGGTATGGATGTTAGGCTGACCTAACACAGCATTCCCATCTCTGTGATGGTGATGGGTGATTCCATTTCTGAGGTGATCCAGTAGCCTCCGTCTTTTTGGTGTGCCTGCTTTTAAGTAGGAGACCTCCGGGATCAACAAGGGAAGATACAGAAAGAAGTACAGAGATGTTGATTTGAAAGCTATCTTTGAAAGATGCTGATTTGGAAGCATGTATGAGCTATTGCGCATACAGTGGACTCTCGGTATCTGTGGGGGATCTGTTCCAAGTCCCCCCCATACCAAATTCCACAAGTAATGAAATATGTGCCGGGGGGGGGGGCTCGTGCAGCTGCATCCAGCCCTCCAGAGGTCGCCCGTAGCCTCCACACAAGGCCTCCTAGACACAACCAAAGGCCTTCTGAGGTTCGGGTAAGCCTCTGAACACCTCCAGGCGTGGCTGGAAGTTGTTGTTGTGAATTGGAAGTGCTGGAGGTGTTCTGCAGGTGCCCTCCAGCTGTGGGTTTGGCATCTGCTGATAAGGAGGGCCCAATGTACTTTTTGTAACAGTTTTTTTTCACTATGACTCACAAGCCTGTTTCTTTCCCCACTTTCCAATTCACTTGCGATTTTTTTTAAATTGACTAATGTGTTCTAACTAAATCTGGTTCTTTTGAGGAGAGAGAGCGAGAGCTTGTTAAACTTCTGAGTTTGGCAATTGGCTAGATATTCAGTAATGGGTGTATTTACTTCTGGTATACTTACTTTCAAACACGTAATTTGTTACCTATTTTTACTCCATTTCTGCAAGTAATTGTGATGTAATTTGATATGTTTCCTCCTTGTTAGATTTCACACTTTCATTTTTTCTCTTTCAGATTTATCACGCAACAGGCTTTCAGAACTGCCTGCGGAAGCTTGTCTCTTTGTTTCCCTAGAGAGCCTTAACTTGTACCAGAACTGTATTCGCTATATTCCAGAAGCTATCCTGAACTTGCAATCATTGACGTTTCTAAATATCAGGTAACCACGAGTCTTATGCAACTCTTGACTCGTCAGATTGAAATATGCTACACCAAGCCAGAGATGATGTATGTACTCTATAGATAGGTCTCTGTTGGATGAGCAAATGGTACTTTACATTGCTAGTGCTCAGTGTTCTTTTCGTAGGCTTAACTTGAATAAAAACATTGGCTGTGATTCAAAGAGTTCTGTGAGCACACCAAGACTCCGGATTTCCTGTTCTGACAGCAGCTACTAATGCTGTATTGAAGGCCATTCCAGAGGGGCTTCTGGCATCTTTTTTTTTGAGGGGGTGTGACATGATGGGAGGCAGGGGAGTGTAGGAATCGGGGTCTTCCTCTTTAAGATAACTTGCATAGTGGTATTGAAAGTTTTCTTAGAATGATGCACAATTGAGCTGCAGTGAATGTAAAAATAAGTCACAGAGTTTGCTTTGGCACCATCCCTTGGCCAGTTCAGTTTGCCTCGCTTCCTTTGGCCTTTTTTACAATGAGTTTAAAAAAAAATATAGGATGTGAGTCAGAGGATAACTTCCTATTGTTGTTCATTTAAAAATATTATATTTTGCCAGCTGATACTGTACAATCTCTGCTGTTTGATGTTGCATTGAACCAGTGGCATAGCTAGAGGGGATACAAAACACTAAGTATTGCCTCAATTTAGCGTGCAAGCTGCTCCTTCCCTTTGGAGGCAAATGCCTCTGTTTTGCTCCCCTGCCTGAAATTACTCTAAAGGGGAGGAGCTACTTGCACACTGCGGTGAGGCTCCCTGCAAAACTTAGTGGTTTGCTCCCCTCTAGCTACGCCGCTGCAGTGAAAATCTTAAGTTTCATGCGCTTTAAAAATTTGACCATGTATTTTATTTTTCTTGAATAGTCTTTCCAAAGTAGGGTTATTCTAATATTTAGCCCTCAGAGAATACAAGACACAGCTTTTTCTACCAATTCTATTTTAATCCAGAAGGTCAGGCTGGGGGAAGGAATTGCCATACTGGTAGTGCTGCGCTGTCCCCAGACAGGCATGGTTCTCAAATCTGGTGTTGGCACTAGAAGTTGGTGTCGTAGACCAGGGGTGCTCACACTTTTTTGGCTCGAGAGCTACTTTGAAACCCAGCAAGGCCCGGAGATCTACCAGAGTTTTTTTTACAATGTTCGCGCCATCATAACATATAACATTTATGTGTACAATGTATGTTGGTGTACCTTGAGCCCCACTGAGTATAACAGGACTTACTCCTGAGTAGACATGCCTAGGATTAGGCTGTGAGGCTGCAATCCTAGCCACACTTACCTGGGAGTAAGCCCCATTGAGTACAGTGGGCCTTACTCCCGGCGTTTCCTCCCAGTGGCACCTGAAGGGGGGGTCGGCACTCCGCGATCTACTCATTTTGCCTCGCGATCTACTGGTAGATCGCGATCCAGCTGTTGAGCACCCCTGTCGTAGACAAAGGGGTGTTTGGGAGCTTGCGGTTCTTGGTTTTCTAACCCTAAAGCCCTCAAGGCCCCTTGCCCAGTAGTACTGAAACCACCCTGTATGTGTCAGTGCCTCAGTCCAGAGACACTGAGACCCTCTAGGCTTAATAATATCCCTTGCAGGCGCTGAGGCTCTTTTTAATCAAAGCCTCAGTCCTCAAGTTAGTGGACCTCAGTGGGTACTTGGTAGCTTGCTGAACGGCTAGGCAGAATTCTGAACCTTTGTTCCCAACAGACAATGAAGCAACTTAGTAAAAGGTATTTTAGTTTATTAAGTACATAAGGTTACACACTCTACAATAAGGCAGCAAATGCTAGAGGCATAAACATCTAGGAAACATATCAGCAATAAAATAATAAAGCTAGCTGGCTATCTCTATTAATAGCTGTCTCTCACCTGGGTCAGTTACTCTTGTAGATCTCTTAGCTCCAGGGCTACCTATGGGGCCAGGTGCCCATGATGGACAATGGAGCCCACATGCTTGCAGGATGTTGCACCCAAAACTCTGTCCAAGAAGGAACCCCTCACACCCCCTGGGCACTCATTATTGTACATCTTATGCTAATAGTACTGAGGTGACTTCATACTTATTAGATTGTCCAATCAGAACCCTTGAGGAACAGAACCTTCTTGAAGTTGGCCTGGTTGCTAACCGCTCATAGTTCTTACCCCTCCCAACTGGAGATCCACAGCTGCACTCAATCACCCTTAAGAACATAAGAACAGCCCCACTGGATCAGGCCATTCTTGATAAGGTGCCTCTCTGTCTGCTAAGGTGCTAAACTTTCCAATTGGTTGTAATTCTTGTTATCTGTCCTTCCTGGCCAGCAAAGGAGAGACAACAAATCCTTTTGTTTATTTACTCACATTCCTGCAGCTGGGAACTGCTAGCAACTTCTCAGTTACACTGTCTTAGTTTGATTCAGGCTTCTTATGCCAACTTAGGCCTAACATGTACTTATTCATGTCAGTTGACACTAGAACACCTGTGGGTTCTTTGGTACTCTTAAAGTTGCTGTCTATCCCTGAACCTTAGCAATCATCTAGAACTGTAGTGCTTCTCAGAGACCAAGTAGCAAATCCTAGAGAACTTGGGTAAGAATGAAACGGGATTAATTTGCTGTAAGCTTCCTGAATACTCTACTATCTTAGCATTCAAACACCATTGAAAGTGTTCCCCAGGTAATGCCATTATACAGAGTAACAGCACAGGCTAGCAGTTCCGATGTTTCTCCTTTGTTAATCTACTCCCAACAACTGTAAGAGATGGATAATTGCAATCAATGATGTTGTAGTATTGAACATCACAATTGCTATCAGCACATCCCCATCTGTAGCAGTTCCTCAAAGGGACATCTCCTCCCCAGCCCTACCAATGATCTCAGGTTTCCTTCATGGGTCTTGAGTAGGAATTAAGCTTAATCTGGCTGTAATGAGTAGCAGATTCTGCATAGTGTCCTTTCATTGCCAATTGAGAGACTGGAAACAGTGTGTAGAAAATAAGAGCATCTCACTTTCTAGCAAATGTGCCACACTGGAACTGTAGTTCCTGTATTTTTGTATTATTTTATGTGTTTATACCCCACTCTTTAAATCATGTTCCCTGGTGATTTACAGCACAAATATAGTGAACCCCTGCTTTATGATGATAGTCTGTTCTGGAAACACCACTGTATTGTAAAAATATTGTAATGTGAACATGGGAACACATTGTTTTTGGTAATTTGTTCCAAGATCTCAGAAGTTGATGATTTGCCACAGAACTAAGCTATTTCCTGCTCTAAAAGTTGATTTAAAATGTGGCTACTGCACTCTTTAGAGGCCATGGTTATCAGTTTATACAATGTTGTAATAATAAAACACAAATGACAAGGTTGTATCCTGCCCTCCACACACACAGTCACAATATTAAAAATGCTGCCGTTGGCTAACATGCAACCAAAAGGTTGCACTCACATAGCTGATTGGCTAACCTATCACCCATGAGGTCTTGTTGGCAGCAGTTGTGACCTTATCGTAAAATGAATAACTTATTGTATAGTGAACCTTGTTTTACTACAGAGAGTCCATTGTAAAGTGATTTGAGAGGTCCACTGTGACACAATATACGTATATTGGCTTTCTCTTGCTACATGTGAGCTTAATAGTTTTCTCTCCTGTTCTGATGACTTTGTTTATACTTTTTCTCCTCTACCTGAAAAGTCGAAATCAGCTCTCAACATTGCCTGTTCACTTGTGCAGCCTCCCCTTGAAGGTTTTAATAGCAAGCAATAATAAACTGGTCTCATTACCTGAAGAAATTGGACAACTTAGACACCTGATGGAACTTGTAAGTTTATAAATATTTTACAACTTCAAATGTTTAATTTCCTAAATCAGTCAATCCTGTGATTTTTAATTTTATAGGTTGAGGCATCTGCTTTTTGTGCACTTTGATTAATGTTGGACAGAAGTCCTTTAGCCTATAGCAATAGTTCTTACACATTTAGCACCAGGACCCACTTTTTAGAATGAGAATCTGTTCAGGACCCACCGGAAGTGATGTCATGACTGGAAGTGACATCATCAAGCAGGAAAATTTTTACAATTCTTGGCTGCAAGCCTACCCACACTTACCCAGGAGTAAGTTCCATATACTGTCGTTAAAATAATATATATAGAAATTTGTTAAAAGTACAGGTCTGTAACTTTCCACAAATGCAGTCACATATCAGGGTAGCATCGTTGTTGGCAACCTTCAGTGTCAAAAAGACTATGGTATCGTTGTTGGCAACCATCAGTCTCGAAAGACTATGGTATCGCGCTCTGAATGGTGGTTCTGGAACAGCGTTTAGTGTGGCTGAAAAGGTAGCATCAAGGGTAGCATCAAGTCTAATATATTAGACTTGATACTACCCTTGGGTAGTTTCAAGGTAGCACCTGGGTACCCCAGGGTAGCATCAAGTCTAATATATTAAAAATAAAATATTTAAATGAATGGGGACCCACCTGAAATTGACTCATGACCCACCTAGTGGGTCCCGACCCATAGTTTGAGGAACACTGGCCTACAGCATATCCTAGTGTATCCAGGATGGCTACAAATTGGACTGTATTTTCAATAATCTGGATAAAAACAATCCGATGAATCTTGGTTCCCACCATTAGTTTGATACAGTTGAAAGTTATCAATATCTTAAATTGTCTCCAAACCCATCTTTTAACATGATAGCAGTGACTACAAAGGGAGCATGCTGGATGTTAATGTGTTTTTGTTTTAAGCTCAACATGCTCAACATGCTTCTTTCTCCAGCTCTCCTTGAAATGAGTGAGATTGCTGCCAAATTCTTGTGGCTTTGGTTTAGTTTTATGGCAAGTTGCAAAAGTGTTGGATTTGTTTAAACAGTGAGATGTGGACACTCAGAAGAGAGCCACAAATGAATTTTGAGTGCATATTCCTTATCCTTTTGGTGAAATCTTTGGACTGATATAGGTTGTAGTGATATTCTTCACTGACTACTTGTAACCTTTATCATCAGTTGTTATCATGGGAAAATTAGGTTGACTGTCAGAGCTGAATACCAGAGGACACATCTCATACAGACACAACAGAAAATCCTCCAAATGATGGCTACTGCCTTGGTCATTTTGTTATTGGGGAGTATTTTGGGGGGCATTTTGATTTAGTGCCCAATCTTTCCAGTGCCGATGCAGCTGTGTGAACAGGCTCCATTAGCCTTTTAAGAAGGGCATTGGCTGGTTGGGGCAGGGCAATCATGGGGGCCTGCTCAACATAAGGGAATGTTTGTTTCTTTATCTCATGGCTGCACTGTGGCTGCATCAACGCCGGAAAGTTGGGTGGGATTGGGCCTTTCAGCTGGCCACGTCTGTACCATTTTCACTAATTCCTTTCTGTATCTTTCTTCACACTTCTATACCTTTCTTCACACTTTCCTTACCCAGTGTGTAATTAGTCTGTGGAACTCTTTGCCACAGGAAGTAGTGATGGCATCTTGCCTAGATGCCTTTAAGAGGGGATTGGACAAATTTCTGGAGGAAAAGTTCATTACGGGTTACAAGTCATAGTAGGTAAGTGCAAACTCTTGGTTTTAGAGACAGGCTGCCTCTGATTGCCAGGTGCAGGGGAGGGCACCATGATGAAAGTTGTGTCTGTTGTCTGGAGTGCTCCCTGAAGCATTTGGTGGACCACTGTGAGATATAGGAAGCTGGACTAGATGGGCCTTTGGCCTGATCCAGCGGGGCTCTTCTTATGTTCTTATGTAACCATTGACAGATGAAGGAATTGCATCTTCTGAAACCACTGAGAAAAGCTGCCTGGCATCTCTTCTGGTGTTCAAATACATAAAGCTTTGGCAGAATGTATACAGTACCTTCTGTTTTCCCCAAGCTTTATGTTGGAAGAGGAACTCGATGATTGTCATTTCATTTATTTGATATGTTTTATTTGCATCATCTTTGATTTTTGTATGATTGCTTTGTGTTTGGGCTCAAGTGCCATAAGCTTTGAAGCTTTCTATTTTAAAAATGTACCTTCAGTACAGAACTCTTTCTGAGCTATACAACTGTTTGCTTCCAAAGTATCACAGCAGTAAATGATTAGCACTTGGAATAACTTATCTTTTGCTGTTTTTAATATGCACATATTACTTATGTAATTAACAGTTTGTTTGGGAGAGCAGGATGTTTATGATCCAGGATAACATGACCCGCCTTACTTTTCAAGCATTGCTGCTACCTATCTTGGAAACTGAATTTTATTTCACCTCTTCTAATGTGTCAATATTGTGTTCATTTTATATATAAAACACAGCTTCTAGTCGCAACGTAAATTCATTCACTGTAGAAGTTCATAAATTTTTAGCCAGGGATGTGCAGTAGGTGGGGAAGTAAGTGAGGCTAGCCTCCCCACTGGAATCCTTTGAAAAACAGTACCGCCGTGTGAGGTACACAAGCACCCACAATCCACTGCACTGCACAACCCCACCCACTGTGTGTCCCTGTATTTAGCAAGAGCTGAGATTTATTTAAGGGCTGGTTTACATAGCCCCTCTTACATACCTGAATAATAACATTTTTTTAAAGCTGATCTTGTGGTGTTGTGGTTATTTGAAAACTTTGGATTGCTGAACAAGGCATGTTGGTGATGTTTGATCAAACACTTTGTCACATAGCCAACTTTAGTAAAAACTGGTAAGCAGACTTACAGGTCTTTCTATGTTGACTGAAAACAGCATCATAGAATTTCAGGCTAAGGCTTTCTCATCCCTACTTCCTGTGATCTTTAGTGGGGAATGCTGAGAACTGAACCAGAACATTATACAGGTCCATCCTTATATTTGCAGGGGATCCATTCCAGGTTTCCCTTCGGATGCAAAAAGCCACACTAACTCAAATGTGGCTAAAAAAAAATCCTGTCCTCTTGAAAATGTTTGAAGAAGGGGGAGGGAGGAAAGGCTTCTGCAATGAATTCTTGGGTGACACAGGGCCGAGGAAAAGGAGGGGGGCCTTGGCACAACCCAGAAATTGCTTTTTGAAGTGCCATTGACAGTCCCCCAGTCCTTGCCAGTGCTAAGGTAAATGGAACTTTTTTTGCTTCCCCACCTTTCTTCAAACTTTTTAAAGGGACTGGATTTGTAAGAAGCTCAACATGGATGACTGTGGCACCAAAATCCAACGATGAAAAGGAATTACTGTACATGCAAAACTATGGTGTCTACCAATTGGCTCTGGCCACTCTCCAAACAGGAATGAACCTGCCTACTTGCAAGAGGAATAAGGCTAATGGCTTCACATTGGCAAGGCTATGCCGGGCTATGAGCTGCTGTGTTTCATTTGATGGTATACAACAACAAAAGTTGGAATTTTTTAAACCCAACTGCTCATGCCACAAACTTGTTTTACAGGATGTAAGCTGTAATGAAATACAGACAATTCCATCACAGATTGGGAGTTTAGATTCTCTACGGGACCTGAACCTTAGAAGGAATCACTTGGTGCATTTACCTGAAGGTAAGAACTGCAGATGTGAAGATGTGCTAATGCCTCTGGACACTCTCTGAAATCAGCTAGTTGTTTCATGTGAACAGCTTTTCTTTTACATTTAGTTAATTGTGATTTCATTCATGTTTACTTCTGCAGAGCTTGCAGAACTGCCTTTGATTCGGTTAGATTTCTCCTGTAATAAAATAACAACAATCCCAGTTTGTTACCGGAACCTCAGGCATTTACAGACAATCACACTAGACAACAACCCACTGCAGTCACCCCCTGCACAGGTAAGGTGTAAACAAATACCAAATCCTCTTTCCTAAATATGTCAAATGTTCAAGAGAGGATGGAGCAGCCTTGCTCAACCAAACAACTGCCAGGATAAAACTGTGTTACAATTTTTCAAAAGGAGTAGCTATTATAGAGCCTTGGAAAACAGCAGTCATGACCTTCTCCTCGCTGTTTATGCTTCTCGCCCTTGTGATGAAGATGGTTAAAGCAGGTTCTGGCTTGCTGACCGCCAGTGATATGCAGACTTGTATGGAGAATGTACACTCCTTAAGGAACCATATGTTTCTCTTCCCCCACCCCCTGAACTCTCATTTCATGTTGCTAAACTGATAAAGGCAGGAGTGGAACCATTTGTCCTGTAACCCCAGTTTTATAAAAATTGTTCCCAGAGCTTGATGCTGCCAGTCATCTGAAAAATCAAAATGTCATTGCTCATTTGTTTGCCTGCGCTTTGCTTTCTGTGTTTATGGTATTACATTTTTTTGTCGCAACAGTGCTTAGTTAATCTTTTTGTGCAAGAAGTGAGTTGAAAGTATTGGATATTTGAGTACATTGTTTTATTATGTTTATGTGTTTCACTTCTTTGCACTTCCTCTAAAGATATCAGGGTAGTTCATGTGTAGCTCTTGGGCAAGACAATAATCCTTTGGTTCAGTACTTTGTAAATCACAACAGATAGTAATTGTTCCCACATCGTGTTCAGATTTTTGTAATGGTTTTTTTCTTGTGTCAGATATGCATAAAAGGAAAAGTCCACATATTTAAGTATCTGAATATGGAAGCATGCAAAGTAGCGCCAGAACTTCCAGATTACGAGAGGCGCCCAATGGGGTTTGGCTCTTGGTAAGTGTGCCTGGATTTCAAATTCACTGTATTTTAAAGGAGTTTTATAAATATATTTTTAGTTCTTTGTTTTTGGTGTTAAGACCTTCTTTTGTGCTTAATAAATCCTGCCAAGTTTTATAAACCTTGTTTTGTGTGTTTAACCTTTTGCACAGGATTTTAAAGCTTTTCTGGTCTAGCCACAGGTGTAAATGCTGAACTTTGATCCATTCATCAAACACCGTTGTTCTTGGCAGGGCCTCCTTTTGGCTTAGCCCAGTAACATACATCACTGGGCAGTCAACCGAATCATGAGTTGCTAAATTAAGATGACAAGCGCTTAGAGTGCTGTTTCTATTTACCTTGCCTCACTTGGCGCTGTATAATAACAGAATGCAGCACTCCTTCTAAAGACGGAATATATGTGCAGTGATCTTGCAAAGTGCTGCTAAATGACAGTTGAAGAGGTGGCACTGAAGTTGGTGCAGAACAAGTTGGAGAAACTTAAATAAGGCAAACTAGTGTGGTTGTGCTAGGAACTGAATGAAAAGAGGAACTTGCATAATAGGTCAGAGAACTCTTTGTCTGGTTTGCTATCTCACATCAGAAAACACACTTAACTGTGCAGTCAACAGAGGCATTTTCTGACAGTCCACTTGGCTTTTCAGAATCCCAGAGCTTTGTACTAGAATTCTTGTTTGTGTGTGAAATAAATATGACTGGGATGTACTATACATAAGTGTTGTCATTAAGGTTTCAGGGGTGGTTTCCTCACCTAGTTGCTTCTACTCCTTCCTCCCTCTCTCCCTCCCCAATCTGTGTGTTGTTGGCAACCTTCAGTCTCGAAAGACTATGGTATCGCGCTCTGAATGGTGGTTCTGGAAGTATCTGACTACTAAAGACATAGTGACCACCAGGAACAACATAGTACAATAAAATGGGGGGGGGATGGAGAATGTGCAATAGACGTTCATAGCTCCATGGAGGGAAGGAATGCTTGCAGTCTTGGCAGGAGAACCAGCCTGAACTTGGTGTGTGTAAGTGTTGCAATAACATCTGTAATGCTTCCTTTCTCTGCTTGCACAGACTTTCCAGTCAAGTCAGATAAAGCACCAGCAGCCAACCCTGCTGCCTAATAGTTTAATCAGCTGTGAGAGATGATGAGCGAATGAGCCCTGGCTACTGCAGCTATTTATTTATCCTTGCTTTCTGTGTTAAATTGTTGAGTGTGATTTTTTTGTGAACTATCTTTATACTGTTATGAGCCTCCTTGGGACTATTTAGTGAAGGCAGGGAAACTCGAGAAGCATCAGGCTTGTGGCAAATGTGCTCATAGTGGTCTCTATTTCTGGCTTTGAATGCTAGGTTCTTGAAACCATCAGCTAGCTGGTCTTCCCCCATCCAGTACAGGTTATTGAAGGAGAGCTTCATAAGGGGTACTTGGTCCTTGTCTCAGGCTAGTAGATAGAGGCAAATTATATGACAGCCGTAAGTCTGGAAAGTCAAAGTGGAGGATAGCAGAATGTTTCCAATTTGGACTTGTAAACCTGTCATCCTAGTGGATAAGGACAAAAAAAATCTAATGTGTAATTTCAAAACTGCTTTATTGATTCTTTCCTAACTTTTAACTCTCTTTCAAAGCTGAACAATAATAGACAGAAATCTTTCAATTACGTATAACCACTGGAATATGTGAAAGTATCTGTAAGATTGCTGTAGCTGGGCAGAATCTAGTGTATGCCTGAGAAGAGTTTGGCACTCTTTGTGAAGCTCAGTATTGCTCAGTGAAATCTCAAGCTGTCTATGTGTGCTCTGCTATGTGTGCAGGTGCTCTGTATGGCATCAGTTGGTTGGAGGTGGGACTTGAGTGCTTTTTACATTTCCTTAATTTTTGCTAGTGGCTGCAATTCCATGACCAGCTATGCCTGCACCTTTTAGGAATGTAAGAAGAGCCTTAATGGGTCAGGACCAAGGACTAAGCATAGAATTGGCCTTATTCACAGTCACCGCACACTGGGTTGACTCTTTGCACCCCCCCTTTCCCCTCAGTTATGCCAGTGAGGCATCTGGTGGACCACTGTACAGGAAACTGATACAAGAAACTGGACTAGATGGGCCTTTAACCTTATCCAGCGGGACTCATATGTTCACTGCCATCAGTTTGTACAATGGCATTATAATATTGGCCATTTTGTTCTCAGTTCCTTTTTAAAAATAATCCCAAGCGTGGAATTGGCCTTATTCACAGCCAACGCACACTGAATCGACACTTTATTCGAGCTGTCCACCAGCACCCCAAGATCTCTCTCCTGGTTCCATCACAGAGAACTTAGTATAGCCTATTAGTATAGCCTATAGTGAACTCTTGCTATAATGAATTCATGGGGAAAAGAGGTGTACATTAATGCCAAATATCTGTTAAATCTGCATGTGTTGAGTTCCGTGGATATGTGCATGTGCTGAACATATATGACTAGTTTTTAATAAAGCAGAAAGTGTCCATTGTTTGTGAAGCTTGTTAAATCGGGGTCTGTTAAATTGGTTGTTCACTATATGCTTTATCTTCTCCAGTGGAGGCTCAAGGTATTGAAAGGGAGAAATATTGTAAAAAATACAGCACAAAATAAGTTTCTCAAGGAAACTATATAATTTAGGAGAGTAGCAGCTGTGGGCACATCTGCCTGCATCCTAATGGAATGGGGGAATCGAGATTGGGGTGCTAGGAGTCACCATTAGCTCGCTGAGAGACACGCAGAAGCCTGGGTTTGCTCAGCTTCTAGGCTCTTCTGCTGGACCAGAGACTTAAAGGGATTTTTCAGAACCAATGAGTTCCGCTCAGAAGTTGAGTTGAAAGAACAGAATCAATGAAACAATATAACATGCCCCAGAGGGTGTCTGCAGACTGGGTAACAGAGTGATGCAGTCAGTGGACGTTGATGGAACTAAAACTAATCAGGTTGGACACTTGGTCATTACTGCTTAGGAAGGGAAGCTGTAAGATAGCCTTCGTTGAAGTAAAGTGGAATAGCCCAAAAGGGAAAGGTTTTGTTTCCCCTGGGGGACATTTTTACAGCATTGTTGTAAGAACAAAAGGAAAAAAAAACCACCCAGACCTCCAAATCTGAACTTCCAAGCTGCTGGTTGTACAAAGCTGATAAAATTTGAAAATTAGTAGTTGAGCCCTGTAGTATATTGGCAATCATGACAAATGGTCTTTCTTTTGACCTAGGCCTAAAAATCACTCAGTTCGAAAGGTTGTTTGTTTTTTGGGGTGGGTACATAAGAGAGGTGAAGCATCATCATAGTTGTTGCCAGAAACTTGTTTTTCTCTTGCCAGCATCCCATTTTCCATAGAGAGCAACCCATAGAGTAGTTAGAGGGAAGTTCTTTACCTTCTCGTATAGCACCAGAACCAAGGGACATCAATTAGATTGACTGGCAGGAGAGTTAGAACAGACAAAAGGAAATATTTCTTTATCCAGCATGTAATTAGTCTGTGGAACTCCTTGCCTTAGAATGTTGTGATGGCACCTGGCCTAGATGTTTTTAAAAGGAGATTGAACAGATTTCTGGAGAAAAGTCCATCACAGGTTACAAGCCATGATGACTATATGCAACTTCCAGGTTTTAGAGGTAGCCTGTCTCTGAATACTAGATGCAGGGGAGTGGCAACAGGATGCAGGTATATTGTTGTCTTGAGTGCGTATGCCCTTAGGCATCTGGTGGGCTGCTATGTTCATAGGAAGCTGGACAAGATGGGCCCTTAGCCTGATCCAGCAGGACTCTTCTTATGTTCTTATTGTCTCATTGGCCATGTCATATTCCCTCAAGAAATTAGGGAGGCAAAGAAAATAGCGGCTACAGTGCACTTTACACATGAAATGTGTTCTTAAAAAAAGAAAAGAATGAATCTTGTAGCACCGTAAAGAATAACCAGTTCACAAAAAAAATTGTCTTTGGCTTGGCAGAGTTAATTAGCAGAAGGATTTCTGTATCTGAGAAAGTGGATTGTAGTCCCTGAAAGTTTATGCTGAAATAAATTGGTTGGCTTTTAAAGTGCACTGATTTTGCTACAGCAAAGCCCAGGTGACCTTCGGGAATATTTTACCCAGTGGCATCGCTAGCGGGGTGCAGGGGGTGCTGTTTGCACCGGGTGACACGCACAGGGAGGTGACACCACTGCTGGCCCAAAATTTTTTAGATCCTGTTATTTTTGAATATTATTATTATTGTTATTGAATAATGTTATTATATTATTTGTAATGTTATTTTTGAATATCATATATATCGGTGTTGTGGGTTGGGGCCCACTAGGTGGGTTGTGAGCCAGTTTCAGGTGGGTCCCCATTCATTTCAATATTTCATTTTTAATATATTAGGCTTGATGCTACCATGATATGTGACTGCATTTGGGGAAATGTTATAGACCTGACCTTTTAAGAGGCTACTCTGTGTATGCTTTTAACAATGATAGTAAATGGGACTTACTCCTGGGGAAGTGTGGGGAAGTGTGGGTAGTATTGCAGCCTAGGATTGTTCAAAATATTCCTGCTGGATGATGTCAGTTATGGTTATGACATCACTTCCGGTGAGTCCTGCCAAATTCTCATTCTTAAAAGTGGGTCCCGGTGCTGAATGTGTGAGAACCACTGTTGTATATCATTCAATGTGAAATTTCATACAGAATGCAATGAAACAAATTGTGTTGGAATATTTCTCTTCTATCAAAAGATATAGCCAAAAAAACAGTGGGGTGGTGCAATTTTGCATCATCACGCCCACCACCTGGGGCACTGCCCAACCCACTGCATGGGAGGATGTCCATCATGGAGGAGTCATGCTGGCCTCCCACTCTGGGTGATGCAAATCCGAGTGACACTACTGCTCTTACAATAATGATGACGCAACCCAGGGAATATTTATTTAAATTAAATATCCCACTTTTTGGTCTGAATCAACAGTGTGAATGTAGGGCATGAGAGCCTGAGGATGTCCTGTATTTGTGGTGGGTTCAGGCCTTATTCTGTTTATGTGGTGCTTAGAGATTTAGTACTTAGGTTGCAGCTGTAAACATGCTAACTAGGGAGTAAGCTCAGTTGAAGACAGTAGGTCACTGTGTTAACACAGGGATTGCACAGTTAGGATGCTTAACCAAAGTGAGAAGATTTTCCCTGCCAGAAAACTTACAATTTGCACTCTAATAGAGACAGGGCGGAAAAAAATGAGGAGAAAGGGAAGGATCAAAGCAGACCCAAACGAAAGATGATGAAACGGCAGTAATGTGGAAACGAAGTTAAAAGAAGTGAAGTTGGTTTTTGAAAAATGGAAGCAGATAAAGTTTGCTTTAGAGTTGTTCAAGGAGGAAAAGCAGAACAAGTAAGTTTTAAGACGCTTGTGGGCTGAAGAAACAGCAGAGACATAATGAATGATTGAGTGATCAGAATTCCAGAAAGCTGGAGGAGCTGTGAACACTTGTGTGGAAGAGGAATTGGGCTTGAGTTACAAGGAAACGTGGGTGAGTCAAAGAGAGTAGACGGAGCATGACAGGAAGTTAGAAACTAGAGGGGATTTACCAATAAATCAGACAGAAGTAGAGAGAAGTGTGTACAGAACACAAAAAGGATTAGGTAGCCAGTGAAGAGAGCAGTGAAGTACATTTAGATGATAAGCAATTACAGTGATGCAGAGGAGGAGTTAAGGGCTTGGAATATGCAAGTGTGTCAGGATTATAGAATATAATATGTTAGTGCAGCGAATGTACATTGGCAGAGAGCACTGTGTCTCGGATGTACGTGTGAGTTAGCCCTGTTGGGTGAGAGGGAAGAAAAAGAATATTGTCAACACACAGTTGATACCTGAAGTGAAAGAATGCTAAAATCATCAAAATATAGTAGTCTTATTATGAGTGATCATTTTTTGAAATTTTGCTATAACTAGGGATACAAATTCATGCCTCTTACATTCTTACAAGCACCTTTTTTGCTTTTATGGAATTTCCACTTGTAAAGCATTGCCAGGAACTTGTGCTGGAGAAGATATGAGGGATGAAAGGCTGGTTTTTGACTATGAGATGCAGGCAGTTTGCCCAGTCCTAGTGCCCTTGCCTGGGTTTCTGCAGTCTCAGTGTGTGTGCCTGTGCAGTCCCTCCTTCATGCAGTCAGCCCCCCTTCTCTTACCCCCCTCGTAATGGTTCATGCGTGTGAGCACCGCAGCAGATGAGGAAAGAGGGTGGGGCGCTGTTGCAGCAGGAGGAGGGATTTCAAAAGAAGCCTTCCCTATCTCACACGGTGCATGTGTACTCTTTCCTCCCTCACTCCTGCAACCTGGTCCCCTTTCTCCTACCCATTCCCATCTTGGAGTGGTCCATCTGCTTGGCTGCTGTTCATGTGTGCAAGAGTATTCTAATAGGTGAAGAAATAGGGAGGGGCTGCAGTGATAGGAAGCTGAAGAGGAGACCCCCACATTGGTGAACGTGTTCTTAGCAAAGATTATGACTGCCAATTACTATGTGCTTATCCCTCTGCCCAGCCTATACCCCGCCACTCCTACTTCAGAGATACTACTTTCATATTTAAGTATCATTCTGTGTTCTAGTTGGCTTATTTCTTGGATTTTGGTGGTTAATATTGGGTTTGGGAGCCAATTAGAAATTGCAACATGGGATCCTAGGGAGAATCATTTTCATGCTACAGTACAAGGTTTTGTTGTACGAGCCATTTTCATGGAACAGATTAAGCTTGTATAATGAGAGAGAAATTGGTGAAAAAAATGTGGATAGAACCTTAGAGGAGGCACCAGGAGACTGAAAATTTGAGGGAAAGCTATGAATAGGAGTAGAACAAAAGAAGGACATCACTGTGGAAACCTGGGCTCGCTGGATTAAATCTCTAGCAAGAACATTGCCTCATCCCAAGTGATGGACAAAAGAATTGCTGGGCTGAGGCAGAGGTCTCTTGATTGTGTTAAGATGTATCTCTGGGGCTCACAGGGGTTGTTCAGCTGGGTGGGCAATGCTGTCTAGCACTTGGTAATCAGAATAGACAGAATTTAAACCACTGGTTCCATGGACTAAAGGTGTTCTGCAGGACCCTAGAAGGACCCTTTCTTTATTGGTTTCCTTGGGACCCTCTGTATGACTCCATGTTGTCTTGCTTGCCCAAGCAGGCATGTATCTCAGGTAGAGATGGGAAGGAGAGGTTTGGCTGTGCTTTTATGTAACCATCTGTTGCTGAGATCTGCTGTGTTTAAACTGCAGTCCTCTCTGAGCAGAAGTTTACTATTTACGCATAAGAACAAAAGAACAGTCCCGCAGGATCAGGCACTAGGCCTATCTAGTCCAGCTTCCTGTATCTCACAGCGGCCCACCAAATGCCCCAGGGAGCACACCAGATAACAAGAGACCTGCATTCTGGTGCACTCCCTTGCATCTGGCATTCTGACATAGCCCATTTCTAAAATCAGGAGGTTGCACATGCACATCATGACTTGTAACCCACAATGGATTTTTCCTCCAGAAACTTGTCCAATCCAATTTTAAAGGCATCCAGGCCAGATGCCGTCACCACATCCTGCGGCAAGGTGTTTCACAGACCAACCACATGCTGAGTAAAGAAATATTTTCTTTTGTCTGTCCTAACTCTCCCAACACTCAATTTTAGTGGATGTCCCCTGGTTATGGTGTTATGTGAGAGTGTAAAGAGCATCTCTCTATCCACTCTGTCCACCCCCTGCATAATTTTGTATGTCTCAATCATGTCCCCCCTCAGGTGCCTCTTTTCTAGACTGAAGAGGCCCAAACGCCATAGCCTTTCCTCATAAGGAAGGTGCCCCAGCCCCGTAATCATCTTAGTCGCTCTCTTCTGCACCTTTTCCATTTCCACTATGTCTTTTTTGAGATGCGGCGACCAGAACTGGACACAATACTCCAGGTGTGGCCTTACCATAGATTTGTACAATGGCATTATAATATTAGCTGTTTTGTTCTCAATACCTTTTCTAATGATCCCAAGCATAGAATTGGCCTTCTTCACTGCCGCTGCACATTGGGTCAACACTTTCATTGACCTGTCCACCACCACCCCAAGATCTCTCTCCTGATCTGTCACAGATAGCTCAGAACCCATTAGCCTATATGTGAAGTTTTGATTGTTTGCTCCACTGTGCATGACTTCACACTTTGCATACATGATGCCATATAAATAATGTTGATTAAAAATGGTTTCCCAAGCAAGTGACTTTTTGAAATGACAGCCAGGCACAGAGCGACTTGCAATTAGCACTGCCTGGGTGAAGCCGTCCCTTTGCTGAACTTTCCACTTGCCCATTATTGCTGTCTTACTGCAGATCTCCCTGGGGCATTCAGTGCCAGTAGGACAGCTTTATTCATTTCTAAAAGCCCATTTGCAGCAGGTCAAACAAGTCTCATTGTTGCTGTGTGTGGCACTTGTCAGATATGACATCTGGGGTGGCCACAGTGTTGAGCTGTCTGGTTACTGTGCACACTTGGAAGAGAGGGAGTGCTGCATAGGCCCACCACTCTGTGTCCTTTCACTTGGTTCGAAAGAGCATAGCCATAACAAGACTGTCAGCTTAATGCATGAAAAGTGAACTCTGTCTGCTGGAGGTTTATTTGTAAAACCTCTCAGCTCTTTAAAGGATTAATAATGCAGAATTAAATATGATTTGGGCATCTTTTTATATTTGGTGCTTGCACATTCTAGGCCTTTGTAAATAGCTTGAGAAGTTGTGAAATAGCAGTGAGAAGGCAGTGTAGAAATCAGAAATGAACGAACAGTTTTTTGACTGTGCTGTAAAGCACATAACACACACATCACAGTATCCTATATCAATAGCTAGTTTTGCATGACAGTGTTGATACACAGACATACATAGGTATTTGTATATGGCCTTCCTCTGTTTTTTAGACAGCATTCAAGGTAGTTTACGCGGACAGACTAGACCAAACCACCGTTTTTCAATGGGATTTTTACAGTATGTTCTGTGAAGAGTCACAGACCCCTCGGTCACCAGGTGTTGCCTTCACAGTGTGGTTGTCTTTACTGTGGCTTAGATCAGCTAGTCACGGAGCCCACCAGAGGACTGGTGACTCTGGATTTAATTTTGTGCGGTACGCAGGACCTGGTTAGAGATGTAAACGTTACTGAGCCATTGGGGAACAGTGATCATGCTGCGATCCGTTTTGACGTGCACGTTGGGGGAAGAATACCAGGCAAATCTCTAACAAAAACCCTTGACTTCCGACGGGCAGACTTCCCTCAAATGAGGAGGCTGGTTAGAAGGAGGTTGAAAGGGAGGGTAAAAAGAGTCCAGTCTCTCCAGAGTGCATGGAGGCTGCTTAAAACAACAGTAATAGAGGCCCAGCAGAGGTGTATACCGCAAAGAAAGAAGGGTTCCACTAAATCCAGGAGAGTGCCCGCATGGCTAACCAGCCAAGTTAGAGAGGCTGTGAAGGGCAAGGAAGCTTCCTTCCGTAAATGGAAGTCTTGCCCTAATGAAGAGAATAAAAAGGAACATAAACTGTGGCAAAAGAAATGTAAGAAGGTGATAGGGGAGGCCAAGCGAGACTATGAGGAACGCATGGCCAGCAACATTAAGGGGAATAATAAAAGCTTCTTCAAATATGTTAGAAGCAGGAAACCCGCCAGAGAAGCGGTTGGCCCTCTGGATGGTGAGGGAGGGAAAGGGGAGATAAAAGGAGACTTAGAGATGGCAGAGAAATTAAATGAGTTCTTTGCATCTGTCTTCACGGCAGAAGACCTCGGGCAGATACCGCTGCCCGAACGGCCCCTCCTAACCGAGGAGTTAAGTCAGATAGAGGTTAAAAGAGAAGATGTTTCAGACCTGATTGATAAATTAAAGATCAATAAGTCACCGGGCCCTGATGGCATACACCCAAGGGTTATTAAGGAATTGAAGAATGAAGTTGCAGATCTCTTGACTAAGGTATGCAACTTGTCCCTCAAAACGGCCACGGTACCAGAAGATTGGAGGATAGCAAATGTCACACCTATTTTTAAAAAGGGAAAGAGGGGGGACCCGGGAAACTATAGGCCGGTCAGCCTAACATCCATACCGGGTAAGATGGTGGAATGCCTCATCAAAGATAGGATCTCAAAACACATAGACGAACAGGCCTTGCTGAGGGAGAGTCAGCATGGCTTCTGTAAGGGTAAGTCTTGCCTCACGAACCTTATAGAATTCTTTGAAAAGGTCAACAGGCATGTGGATGCTGGAGAACCCGTGGACATTATATATCTGGACTTTCAGAAGGCGTTTGACACGGTCCCTCACCAAAGGCTACTGAAAAAACTCCACAGTCAGGGAATTAGAGGACAGGTCCTCTCGTGGATTGAGAACTGGTTGGAGGCCAGGAAGCAGAGAGTGGGTGTCAATGGGCAATTTTCACAGTGGAGAGAGGTGAAAAGCGGTGTGCCCCAAGGATCTGTCCTGGGACCGGTGCTTTTCAACCTCTTCATAAATGACCTGGAGACAGGGTTGAGCAGTGAAGTGGCTAAGTTTGCAGACGACACCAAACTTTTCCGAGTGGTAAAGACCAGAAGTGATTGTGAGGAGCTCCAGAAGGATCTCTCCAGACTGGCAGAATGGGCAGCAAAATGGCAGATGCGCTTCAATGTCAGTAAGTGTAAAGTCATGCACATTGGGGCAAAAAATCAAAACTTTAGATATAGGCTGATGGGTTCTGAGCTGTCTGTGACAGATCAGGAGAGAGATCTTGGGGTGGTGGTGGACAGGTCGATGAAAGTGTCGACCCAATGTGCGGCGGCAGTGAAGAAGGCCAATTCTATGCTTGGGATCATTAGGAAGGGTATTGAGAACAAAACGGTTAGTATTATAATGCCGTTGTACAAATCGATGGTAAGGCCACATCTGGAGTATTGTGTCCAGTTCTGGTCGCCGCATCTCAAAAAAGACATAGTGGAAATGGAAAAGGTGCAAAAGAGAGCGACTAAGATGATTACGGGGCTGGGGCACCTTCCTTATGAGGAAAGGCTACGGCGTTTGGGCCTCTTCAGCCTAGAAAAGAGACGCTTGAGGGGGGACATGATTGAGACATACAAAATTATGCAGGGGATGGACAGAGTGGATAGGGAGATGCTCTTTACACTCTCACATAATACCAGAACCAGGGGACATCCACTAAAATTGAGTGTTGGGCGGGTTAGGACAGACAAAAGAAAATATTTCTTTACTCAGCGCGTGGTCAGTCTGTGGAACTCCTTGCCACAGGATGTGGTGCTGGCGTCTAGCCTAGACGCCTTTAAAAGGGGATTGGACGAGTTTCTGGAGGAAAAATCCATTATGGGGTACAAGCCATGATGTGTATGCGCAACCTCCTGATTTTAGGAATGGGTTAAGTCAGAATGCCAGATGTAGGGGAGGGCACCAGGATGAGGTCTCTTGTTATCTGGTGTGCTCCCTGGGGCATTTGGTAGGCCGCTGTGAGATACAGGAAGCTGGACTAGATGGGCCTATGGCCTGATCCAGTGGGGCTGTTCTTATGTTCTTATGTTTATGTTCTTACTGGCTGCTTGCCATTGAGCTTCAGGAGGAATGGTAGATTATAAGCCTGGGCAGGTCTTCGAGATTGTTTCTGTTGTTGCCAGCTGGCCCTTGCAGACACTCCTGCACTCTCACTGTGGCAATCGACTCATTAGCGACATTGTCTTGCCTCAAAGAATACAGCAGCTTTTCATAGCCTGGCATTCCTTCTCCTATCCACACAACCCACAGATTCTCCTGCTTAGCTCTTAGGCAGTACTGGCAGTTCAACCATCAGGTCACACTTCCTGATACCTAGAATTCTGTCTGCCACACAAAACAGAAAGATGAAATAGCATTTTTATAGTTGATCTGTGGTTAGAGATGGCAAGTTTCTGAAATGCAAAATTTTTATCTCTGATGATAAGGCAAAGCACCCTTCTGAAATACTGAATTTTCAGTGCCTTTAGGCTGGAACAAAACAAAGTGTGGAGTTCTTTCAGTATTTAAATAAAATAAACAGATATATTTTGGAACACAGGTGTACTTTAAACAGGCTTTTTCTTAGGAGGTTTTAAACTCCAGTGAAGAAGCAGCTGGGTGACCCCTCTAGGTTTTGCAGAAATGCAAGATGTGCCTCTCAAAATTTCAGGGAAATTGGTGATTGATGGTTAACTGATTTTACCTAAGATCCACATCGTAGTATTCTTACCATGAAATAGAAATATGTGGGAATTTCTACATATTTTTCTGAGGAAAAATCCATTACAGGGTACAAGCCATGATGTGTATGCGCAACCTCCTGATTTTAGAAATGGGTTATGTCAGAATGCCAGGATGGGTGCCAGGTGCCAGGCCAGGGTGCCAGGCAAGGGAGGGCACCAAGATGAGATCTCTTGTTATCTGGTGTGCTCCCTGGGGCATTTGGTGGGCCGCTGTGAGATACAGGAAGCTGGACTAGATAGGCCTATGGCCTGATCCAGTGGGGCTGTTCTTATGTTCTTATGTAGGAAACAGCAAGCAGGTTGTGGGTACAATATATAAGGAGAGCTCTGCTGGATAAGACCATCCAGTCTAGCATCCTGTTGTCTCTGGGAAGCCCACAAACCAAAGAGACAAGCATGCCTGTGTTCTACCATTGCTTTCCTACACAACTAGTAGCCCTTTATAGACCTGTTCTCCATTAATCTGCCAAATCTTTAAAGCCATTCAGGTTAGTGGGGCATTACCATTGCTCTGGAGTGCAGAGTATTGAAGAAACTGTATTTCTTTTTATTGGGTGGGTGCTTTCAATTTGATTTTTATATTGATTTTTCTTCTCTTTCAAGAAGTCCAGAGTAGCTTTTAAAGGACCTCTCCTGTTTTTAGTACACTAAGTATAACAGATATCATAGTCATAACTAAGCTGCTTGTTTTTGGTGAGTAAGATAGGATTACAGTGTATGTCTTACTGAACACAATGGGCTTACTTCTGAGTAAAATAAATAACATCATTTGAAAACACCTCTAGGCAGGACATGGTGCCTCCTGCCTGAAGAGTGTCTCTGTCCAAAGATGAAAAGAAAGGATCTGATGGAATGAAGGGGCCACATGGATGTGGTAGTGGCTGAGGAGACCTTCATGGGCTGAGGATTTACATTTGCTTTTCCCCAACGCTTAAATGCTTTGGCAACCTTCACAGCCCAAAGCAGCTGATCAGAGCCTCAGACAGTTGGCTAGCAGAAAGGAACGTTTCTTAATCTGGAAGAAGAGTGCCTCTTTCACTGAATCTCATTAAGCATGGAAAGTTCGCGATGACTAACAGGTTGAATATGTCCCCTTGTGCTCTGTGATATATAATCTTTCCCAAAGAATGTCTAATCTATGTTTACAGTACAATAACTAAAATTGTATCTCCTTGACAGCCATGAGGAACTGTACTCCAGCCGCCCATATGGAGCTCTGGATTCTGGCTTCAATAGTGTGGATAGTGGAGACAAAAGGTGGTCAGGAAATGAAGTAAGTGTGCTTGCTTTGCTTTTGTTTGGGAGATAATTGCAGTGTACAACAAGAGGAAAAAAAGTCAGACAGAATAGCAGTGAGAGGCACTGGGTTGGTTCAACCATCATGTGAAGCCATAGTTATGTTGTTACTATGGTTTGATTATCCTAACCGGAACTTCCAATTAAGTGTGGTTTATCTCTGACTAACAAATCAGGATTAAACCATTATCTGAATCCATGGTTTGAAGTTGGCTTGTTAAGCACAGTTAGTTCTAACAGTGATTTTATGTGATGTTCAAACAAGAATCCTGGCTTGTTCCAGCAGATTCATCCTCACAGCTCTGGTATCTAGAGAAACACAAGGTGAGATCAGTAGAGGAACCCCTTTGTTTGTCCACCTCTCTCTCACTTTAAAATGCATGGGTAGGCTTAACCACTTCTTGAAACAAAACACATGCAATCAGATGTGAACAGATCAAAGCTATCCCTTCCTCAAGCTGTGGTTTGTAAATAAAGGTATTTTAATCCCTTTTTGGTGCGAGATCAGAGATGGGAAATGGGAAAGAAACAGTGAACTAGTCTTTGTGAATGTTGGCTTACAATCCCTTTTTCATCTTCAGACCAATGGGAATAGTCTGCTATTAGTCTGGAATAGTCTGCAGGGAATTATTCCCTGCTAATTGGGTAAGAGGCACCTTTTCAAGTGGGTGCTCCTTTTTTTAGCAGGGGGAGAGTAACTGGCTCACCTCACCCCAGCACTGTCTGTTCTAGTGGCTGTCTGCTGGTGTTCTTTTTGCATCTTTTTAGATTGTGAGCCCTTTTGGGACAGGGAGCCATTTAGTTATTTGATTTTTCTCCATAAACCGCTTTGTGAACTTTTAGTTGAAAAGCGGTATATAAATACTGTTAATAATAATAATAATAATTAATAATAGTGTAGCTGAAGACATAATAGGAGTACATCAAGCATTCACACTGAAGTATGTGTTGGTTTCTGGGTGTGTTGTAACTGAGATGCATTAATGCAGAAGCGTATCTCCTTGCAGCAGAAACTCCATTTACCATATCAGATTGCCGCCATGTGGTCCTATGAAGCATCCAGAGAGGGTTTTTAGAATTTTATAATCACTCTTCCTACACCTATATTGATCTGTATCTTGGGGAATCATGGGGTGTGATCTGGTATTCCAAAGCTGGCACTAAGTCTGGTCTTGGGATTTGGAAGCGCAGTGGTTTGATTCAGAGTTCACAAGTACAGGAGCAGATGCTGCTGCTGTCTTTTTTGAGTGCAGTATTACAATCCAGTGTTGTCTCGCTATGTGGATATATGGAAAGTGGTGATGTGTCTTTCTTATGCTAGAATATTTCCACAACTGCTTCAAAACTGTACCAAATTTGTGCAACAGAAGTTTTCACCCCCTTTTAAAGTTATCTTTTCTTAAAAAACAAAAAGGGGGCAGGGGCTTTATAAGACAGAGATGCAGAAACTCATCCAAAGCCATTCATTGAATCCATGTTTTCACTGAGATATGATACTATCAGTTCTTTAAAAATGCATATTAGCTGTGGGGGCAAAGGCAGCATAAAAAATAGGCAAGTTCAATTTGTGTTTCCAGGTGTGCGCCACTTAACAATGGGAATACATTCTCCTATCCCCATTATTATGTGATTAGGTAATTAAGTGAACATTTAGTCAAATCTGTTGCCTTTGTTGTGTAAACAGACACTCACTGCCAGACACTAGCTGGCTGCACAGGCTACTGGAGACTGATTGCCTCTTCTTTGCCTCTCTGTGGTGTAAAAATAGACTCTGTTGCAGGCTACAGGAGATGTGATTGCCTCATTAAGAGCATCTTTATTGTGCTTTGACCACTGTCATATATCCGATCCATCGTTAAGCAAATGTTGTTAAGTGGTGCATGCCTGTACTTTCTTTTGGCTACCCTTTAAATCCCTGTAATCAAATTAAGGAGAAGCTATCTCTAGCATGCCATTGAGGTGCTGAGGATTGTTTTAGCAGGCTAAAATAAGAAAAATGTGGGTCAGATGGTGTGTTTCTTTATTATTTCTTTTCTTTTAATGAAGCCTATAGATGAATTTTCTGATCTTCCTCTGCGTGTGGCAGAGATCACAAAAGAACAGAGGATAAGAAGAGAGAGTCAGTATCAGGAGAACAGAGGGAGTGCAGTTGTCACCAATGGTGGAGGTAAATGACATTCCTTTGGGGGCTTTATGCTTAAATGTGTATTTACTTGTTTTCTAAATGGGCAGCTCTGGAAAGACCTCTGGTGCAAACTTCAGAGCAATACTTGTGTGTGAGAAACGTGTATACACCTTAGAACCACATCCTTTTGTGTTTTTCCGAATCATGGTGAGCCACACTGAGATTCTTAGATTTGGTCAGCTACAGAGACTTCAAGTTTGACTTTTCTCCAAATGATGGGCATTTATATTTTCAGGAACATACTGGTTTATTGGCAGTGATACCATGAGAAACTGTCAATGTTAGTTGAACTGAGAAAGAGTGGAACAGTCACCTTTAACGCAGGAAAACTGGGTCTTTTTGTGACTTCTTCCAATATTCCAGGCTCCTTTCTCATCTTGTAATTTATTTCCCAAGTGTACTACTGCCAATGGTAACAGAGGATCAGTTCATGGCTCCCAGGGAATGGGAATCTCTTAAGGTATTCTGGACAGTAGGTTGTGCAGTATTTTTATAAGGTGGTTTGGAGCATTGAGTATGGCAAAGTCTTAACTAGACTTGCAGGAGCAGTGATGAGTAAAAAATGACCCAGTTAACATAATGAGGAGCAAAATCAATGGGAACTCACAGTTCCTCTACTTCGTACACTTGGTCTGATATTTTCCAAACACTTCTGTATTATTTTTTCTCGTTTTCCTTCATTTCTCACTTCGTACTTGAAAGTCATGAACAGCAAGTAAAATGGTGAAGAATTTAATTGCAAAATTCTGTTGCACAGAAACAGAGTGGAGGGGGCAGTATCCAGATTCACTTATCCATGGATCGATCTGTGGGGGCCCCCCCGCGATCTGCTCCCCTCGCTTCTGAAGAGTCCTCTGAGCCCAGCAGAGGCCACAGAGCTCCCTTAGCCTCTGGAGCGTGGAGGAAAGGCTTTTGCTTGTGCAAGAATCCTACAAGCCAAAGGCCATTCTCAATAGCCTTTTTGCAGATTCCAGCTGGTGAGACCTAAAATGGTGTGAACATTTGTCAGTATGTACATCTGGCTCACCCATTAGTTCATGAGACTGATTCTGAGATTTCAGAATTCACAAGGCTAACAGAAATCAAAAATACGTGTAGATCAGAATACCTTTTTTGATGCACCCAGGTAAAGAGAGCCTAATCAACTTGTGTTTGCAAAATACAGCATTTTCATTTACCACTCATTGGTAATTCAAGGCAGGGGAGCCAATGTATAGGTTGCAAAACATTTTTAGGGTAATGGGCGCTAGTTAAGTGAACTGCTGTAAGCCATTAGTCTCTGATTACGTTAGTGAGTAATAAAACCCCTTCATTGGTAGGACTTTTCTTTGTCTCTAATGCATCCAAAAACATTAAACCCCCATTAAGCTAGTATTTAATACCTGTAGATTTATTCCCTACAGTCGATCCTTTTTATAAAGAATTGGTTGCTTGTTTTGCTCATTGGTTGTATAAAACTCATCCAGTCTGCAGTGGCTTTTGTGAGCACTGTACTTGCTCAGACTATGGCTGCAGTGCAATTTAAGTTAGTGTTTCCGCCCTGCTGTTGCACATTCTAATTACTCTTCTTTTCTTTGTATGTGCCAAGTGGAACATGATCTGGATCAGATTGATTTTATTGACAGCTGTGTCACTGAAGAAGAGGAGGAAGAGGTGAGGCAATCCAAGTGCATGGAGTCAGACAGCCTCAGCTCACAGTTCATGGCATATATTGAACAACGGCGAGTCTCTAATGAGGTGGTGCTTTCTTTTAAATTGTGTGTGTGTGTGTGTGTGTGTGTGTGTGTAAGCAAGATCTTTGTATTCATGTTTCCTGTCTCAGAAGGAAAAGGTGATGTGTGTTAGTTGGCTTTGAGGTCTACAAATTCAAATAGTTCTTTGAGCAACTTGGCTCAGCTGACATAAGGTGTCTTTGCTTGTGGCCTGACTTCTTGCTGTCTTCCAGGCACAATTCATGATATTGGTTTTGTGAGGACCATTTACAGCCTAAGTGATATGGGCTCTGAGAGACTACTCTTCCCCTTGTTTTCCCAGTGCTTTGCCCAGTAGCATCTTATTGACTATACAGTGTATTCAGAATCTGTAGGGTGAGGGCAACAGAATTACTTTTGGTGACTGCCCTGTGTTTGAAAATGATTCTGGTGATGATGGTCATGAGTACCTTCCTTATGAGAAGAGGCTTATTAGCATGGGGAGAAAAGTGATTAAGGGAGAACATGATTGAAATTTATAACTTTGGTTGTAAAATTCCCAGCCCTTTAACAATTAGACAACATTGGGGGGGAGGGGAAGGCAGGATATTCCCAAAAATAATTAATGTGCTCTTCCACCCTCAGTGTTAGCTGTGGCAATTTCTGATGCTCCAAGGAAGGAAGAAGGGAAAGCTCGTTTTTCTGTCTTTCTGGAAATCAAGCACATTCAGCTAGTCTTGGGGGTTTATTCTTGGAACATAAGCTTGAATACTGTGCTACTTCTGTCCTGATTCATAACTGCCCTGTGGTGCTGAGCAGAAAGGTTATAAGTTAGAATCCAAGCTAATTTGGACACACCAACATTCTCACTTCAGATGCTCACGTTACTTCGTGGGTCAGACTGTGGAGAAATCAGCCTTCCCCAGAGTGAGAAATATAGGGTTGTGTGTCTTGTTTGACTTGAGATAATTGGTTGCATAACTTTACAGTAGCAAATTAACATAGTAGAGCTGGATTATCATTGTCCTGTTATGGTACTTAAGAACATTCTGGTAGTTAAAATTAAAGTATATTAGCCTGTTTGGCATGAAACAGAACAAAATCTCTTCTATATGGGAAAATGCTGCTCCTTGATAAAAATGCTCAGTCACTTGGAAGGTGAAGAGTGTTGAGCAGCACTTGTAAGGACAGTTAAGCCGGAACTCTATTGAGAAGTACAGTGGGCCCTTGGTATCTGCAGGGAATTCATTCCTGGATTCCCTGTGGATAATGAAATCCATGGAAAACCCTCAAAGGACCTCCTGGATGTGATCAGAAGTGTCATCTATTTGCGCCCAGGAGGTTTCTGAAGCATGTGACCTCCCTGGGCCTCAGAACACCTCCCAGGTGTGACTGGTGGCATCCAGGAAGTCCTTGAAGCCCTTCAGATATGGGATCAGTGCCTGAGTTGAGTCAAATCCACGGGTGCCAAACCCATGAGAGGGGGCTGTTGTACTTGATGGTCCGTGCTGTGCCCTCACCGGTAAGCCTAAATCAGTAAACATTGACCTTTTGGGTGTTTGGTACAAGTGCTACTTTGTGAACCCTTCAGCTTCCATTCAAGTGACTGTTGGGTAGCTGCTTCTCTTTTTCAGAGGAGCTATTTTGAACCAATGAAATTGCAGCTGTTAATAGCAGCCAAAGGCTCTGGCTGATTGCCTTGTCTTTAACCTGAAGTACCGTATTTTTCGCTCCATAAGATGCACCTGACCATAAGACGCACCTAGTTTTTAGAGGAGGAAAACAGGAAAAAAAATATTCTGAACCAAATAGTGTAATAAAATATTTAATAAACTATAACAGAATAACATTTGAACCATGTAAAGTGAACAGCAGTCAACAGTGGCATTAAGAACCATTATCACTGTCATTAACAAATGGAGAGACTTAAAGGTTTGAGTACTCTAGTTTTCTGGAAACCCCAAAAACTCATCATCGCTAGAGTCAGAATTTATGAAGCTCACAAAAGCAGGTGCACACAAATAGGGGATCACATTATCTTTCTGCTACAATGATATTCTGCCAAATCCCAATCCACTGGGCCTTGTGCCCGCTTAAGGCTGATCAGTCCCCCTTGTGCAACTCACTCGTGCAGCAAGCAAAAGTGAGTTCAGTTCCAGTCCACAGATGCCAAGTAAATCAGTTCCATCAATCAGAGTTGCCAAATCAGAGTCCAGAACCAATAAGCCAAATTACAGTCCAAGGTCAGTCAAATCCATCAGGGTATCCAAGTCCAGTCGCAATCCACAGTCAGATTCCAAATTCAATAAACCCAGTCAGTCTCCTCTCCTACCTCCAACCTGCACTCCTTCAAAACCCACAAACCCTTTCTGCCTCAGGTACTCCTTATATCCCTGAGGGCCCTATTGCCTTCCAGTGGCTGCAGCTGTGCAGCACACTCTGCTGAATGCCCAGGCCTTACCCTTAAAGGGGCCACTGCTGACACCACATCTACCTCCTCACCAGTTCTTCCATGATTCCAATACAAATGAACAAGTGGAAAGTCCAACCACAACTTGAATTCTCAAGACACAACAAACCTCTGGATTTATGGTGAGAACCGAGCCTTACTGGGGCTTGTGCAGTAAGCAAACACTGGCATTCTGACCAAGGAGACAGTTTTTTCTTTGTGATGGGGGGGGGGGCTTACATTCAGATGCTGGATGAGGTGAGTGAAATCACCCCTCCCCTGCTGTGTGAGTGTGGGGGGGGGGCAGAGCATCTGTGTGTGTAAGAGAAGAGGGAAGCCTGTGTGTGTGAGAGAGGGGGGAAAGTGTTTGTGTTGCAGAGAAGCTGTGATGCTCTAGGCTTGGGGGGGAAGCAAGAGTCTGTGATGCTCCAGGCTTGGGGGGAGAGAAGATGTGATGCTCCAGGCTTGGGGTGGGGGGAAAGAGAGGCTGTGATGCTCCAGGCTTGGGGGGGGGAGAGAGGCTTTCCTGGGAGTAAGCCCCCCTGACTCTAATGGGACTTACTTCAGAGTAGGCATGCACAGGATTGGGCAGCGAGACTGCCACCCCACCCACGCTTTCCTGGGAGTGAGCCCCAGTGACTCTGAGACTTCTGAGTAGCCTCTGACTGCCCAGGGAAGCAGAGCAGAGCGAGCAGGCAGGGGGCGGGGCCAGGGCTGGGCGGAGTTTTTTTGTTGTTTTTTTGCAGTATTCGCTCCATAAGACGCACACACTTTTCCCCCCACTTTTTTGGGGGGGGAAAAGTGTGTCTTATGGAGCGAAAAATACGGTATGTACAACTCTGTAATTTCCAAGACTGAGTATGTTGTCTTCATTACTCCTTTGCTGTATACCAACTGTGAGCAGGAAAAGCATATAGAAGGATATCTGTGGTTATAGTCTTATTATCAGAATATGTATGTACTGTTTTTTCAAGAAAAAAGTTCTCAAAGCAGTGTGCATAGCAAACAAACTTAAGAATGCATTTTCAAAGAGAGATCCTGTCCCATAGGAGCTCAGTCTTTTTGCACATATGTGAGAGGCACAAACAGTATCTGGAAAAGACATGGTGCTGGAATGAAGTGGGTCACTTTCTCTTCCCTAGTAAAACAGAACACCACTTCAAATATGACTCTGCTCAGTTAACAGCGTAAAATTGTCCCTTTTCAACCCAGCATAGTGCCTTTTCTAGTGGCTGTTGTTGGTGTCACTTCAATGCTAGAGTTGGTGCTGATCACAGTTCATGGCCCACTTGCTTTAGGCAAGTTCGGCACTGGGAGGATGAACGAAAATGGCCAACGCCTGCTAGAACTTTGCTGTCATCATGGTCTCTGTGTCAGCAACACCTTCTTCAACATGAAGCCCCAACATCGAGTCTCTTGGAGACACCCAAGATCAAAGCACTGGCACCAGCTCAACCTGATTCTCACCAGATGCTCCAGCCTTCCCAGCATCAAGGTCACACGTATTTATCAGGGTGCTGCCTGCGACGCTGACCACTCCCTGGTGTGCAGCAGAGTGAAACTGCAAACAAAGCAACTGTATCACACGAAAAAGGAAGAAAGACCTCACATTGATACCAGCAAGACCCGGGATCAGAGAAAAGTGGAGGAATTTACATGAGCGCTTGAGGAATCTCTTCCAGGCCTGGCCGATGCAGATGCATCCAACAGATGGGAACATTTCAAGAATGCCATTTACAACACCGCCTTGTCCATATTTGGCAAGAAGACCAATAAGACGGCAGACTGGTTTGAAGCCCACTCTGAGGAGTTGACACCAGTCATTGAGGAAAAGAGGAGAGCTCTAGCAGCATAAAAGCCTGTCCCAGTGAGTGCAACCTGCAAGTCCTCCGTGCTGCTCGCAGCAAAGTCCAGCAAACTGCCAGGAGATGTGCTAACGACTACTGGCTCCAACTCTGTTCCCAGATACAGATAGCAGCTGACACAGGCAACATCAAGGGGATGTATGACAGTATCAAGCAGGCCCTAGGTCCAACATAGAAGAAAACTGCCCCTCTGAAGTCTGCCACAGGCGAGGTCATCCAGGACCGGGCGCAGCAGATGGAATGCTGGGTGCAGCTGTACTCTGAGCTGTATTCCCGAGAAAATGCAGTAACCAAGGAAGCACTGAACAACGTTGAGTGCCTGCCTGTGTTGGAGGAGCTTGACAGTGAACCAACCCTAGCAGAACTTCACATGGCCCTGGACTCCCTCGCCTCTGGCAAGGCACCTGGGAATGACAGCATCCCTGCTGAAGTCCTAAAGTGCTGCAAAGAGATCATCACCACTGAACTGCATGAAATCCTCTGTCTCTGCTGGAGAGACGGTGGAGTACCTCAAGACATGAGGGATGCAAACATCATCACGCTGTACAAGAACAAAGGCAACAGGGGTGACTGCAATAACTACTGTGGCATCTCTCTCCTTAGCGTTGTAGGAAAGCTGTTTGCCCGAGTTGCACTAAAGAGGCTCCAGATACTTGCAGAGAGCGTCTATCCAGAATCGCAATGCGGATTCCAAGTCAACAGGTCCTCCACTGATATGGTATTCTCCCTTAGACAGCTGCAGGAGAAATACAGAGAACAACGACAGCCACTCTTTGTAGCCTTCATAGATCTCATGAAGGCTTTCGACCTGGTCAGCAGGGATGGCATCTTCAAGATTCTCCCCAAGATCGGATGTCCACCCAGGCTCCTCAGCATCATGAGGTCTTTCCACGAGGACATGAAGGGCACTGTAGACTTTGATGGCTCCATATCAGACCCCTTTGACATCCAAAGCGGAGTGAAGCAGGACTGTGTTCTTGCGCCAACCTTGTTTGGGATTTTCTTCGCTGTCCTGCTGAAGCATGCCTTTGGAACTGCAACAGAAGGCATCTATCTCTGGACCAGATCAGATGGAAAGCTCTTCAACCTCTCCAGACTGAGAGCAAAGTCCAGCTGAAATGTCTGTGTGTCTTCCTCTTTGCCGATGATGCAGCTGTCACCGCCCACTCTGCCAAAGATCTCCAGTAGCTCATGAACTGTTTTAGCAAGGCCTGCCAAGACTTTGGACTGACGATCAGCCTGAAGAAAACACAGGTCATGGTTCAGGATGTGGACTCACCTTCCTGCATTACAATCTCAACTGGAGGTTGTCCATGACTTTGTGTACTTTGGCTCAACGATCTCCAACGCTCTTTCTCTTGATACCGAGCTAAACAAACGCATGGGTAAAGCACCTACCACATTTTCCAGACTCACAAAGAGAGTCTGGTTCAACAAGAAGCTGACAGAACGTACCAAGATCCAGGTCTACAGAGCTTGCATCCTGAGTACACTTCTGTACTGCAGCGAGTCATGGACTCTTCGCTCACAACAGGGGAGCTCACAACAACGCTTTCCGCATGCGCTGCCTCTGATGCATCCTCGGCATCACCTGGCAGGACAAAGTTCCAAACAATACAGTCCTGGAACGAGCTGGAATCCCCAGCGTGTATACACTGCTGAAACAGAGATGCCTGCGTTGGCTTGGTCATGTTGTGAGAATGGGCGATGGTAGGATCCCAAAGGCTCTCCTCTATGGGGAACTTGTGCAGGGAAAGCTCCCTATGGGTAGACCATAGCTGCGGTACAAGGACATCTGCAAGAGGGATCTGAAAGCCTTAGGAATGAATCTCAACAGATGGGAAACCCTGGCCTCTGAGCGTTCTGCTTGGAGGCAGGCTGTGCAGCATGGCCTTTCCCAGTTTGAAGAGACACTTTGCCAACAGACTGAGGCAAAGAGGTAAAGAAGGAAGGCCCATAGCCAGACAGACAGACCAAGGTCACACTATACTTGCTCCCAGTGTGGAAGGGATTGTCACTCCCAAATTGGCTTTTTCGGCAGCACTAGACGCTGTGCCAGAACCACCATTCAGAGCGCGATACCAGAGTCTTTCGAGACTGAAGGTTGCCAACAATATTGAAACAAATAGAACTTTCCTGAATTATGTTTTCTGAACATTGGAGCATGTCGCTTGAAGCTTCATGCTTAATAAAGCGACTGACTTGGGAGTGACTGTGAAACTTTTAAAGGCAGTGTGTAATTTAACGTAGGCTCCAAATACATCATCTTTAAAGTAACTGGGGGATTTTTCTTTGAATAACTTCAGCTTTTGCCTCTTAACAGTTCTGTGCATAAGGAGGGAAAGTCTATTCCCTGCTGTGATGGTCTGGACTGTGGGAAATGAAAGGACTGTTAATAAGCCTAAAATCAAATCCAGGAAGTGTTCATTAATACATTTTCTCCTCTGTGGCCTCTAATCTAAACCCATCCATGTACAAGTTACAAGAGTCTTGCAATAAGGGGCTGCAGCCCATGCAGGGTGAGCAGCCTGCATGGGATAATCTTTTCCTTTGCTTAACAAGTAATGTACCTTGTGGTCAAATCACAATCTGTGCCTTCATATATTTGTTATAATATGGCAGTGAGCTGAAGCTAATTTTGCTTGACTTATCCTCTTCTGGTGAGAAGATTCTCTTTTAGTGTTCTCGCAGTGTCTGCCACACATCCTAAGTACTTGGGCCTAACACAACTACCATTTTTCTCTTGAGGCTAAGCAGCAGTGAGACTTATTGTTCCTTGACATACCCGGATGACCTTCAGATGAAAGCATTGGATTTCCCCTAGGGGCTGAATGTGCTGCTTTTGTGCACTGTGAGAGAATATCTCCATGTCTGTGGGCCAGCTTAATTACTACTAATTTGATGGTTGGCTAAAAAGGTCCTTTCTATGTGCCCTAATTTTCATTCTTGAAATTGTAATGGCTCAAATTTCCCATCACCACATATTAATTCTGCAAGTAAATTCCTAAGTTGTTATTCTTGAAGTAGTATTCAGGGATAATAATAATAAATTATTATAATTTAATGCTACTAATAATCTAATACTAATAATATTATAATAAATTATTATTCCTAAAGCATTAATTCCTAAAGTACACCCTGAGCAGCAGTGCAGTAGACTCGAGTGAATTGCATTGCTGCTCAGGGTGTACTTTAGGAGCAGGTTAACAAATGACAGGCATTTCCTTACCCTTTAAAAAAGTACCCAAGACAGGGCTCAACAAATTTAGGTTGCCATGGCGACTCAACATTTGTTCAAGACTCCTGGGGAAATGCCTGCAAGGCTACAACTGAGGGGCAGTTGTCATGCAGCTTCTTCAGCAGCTGGAGAAGTGGGATTTTGTTGTCCAAAAACCAAGGGCAGCAGTAAAGCTGTAGCTGTAGGACTGGGGAGATGCCACTGCAGGAGGAGCCACTGTAGAATGGAGAAGGAAAAAGGAGAGTGGAGTTAGTTTTAAATGATACTTCTGGCACTCTGCTTAGAGGTGTGTGTCGCATGGAGCCAGCCGTAGTTTGCAAACCCAGTTTGAACCATAGTTTTATATTTATGGGCTTGGCCTTAACCATGGTTAGATGTTCCTATATAACACCAAACCATTGCTGATTATTGGATCTTCTTCAGGGCTTAGAAACTCACCAAACCTGTTGCTGACAGGGGGCACTTAAAATTAAAAAAGTTAATCATTTTTTTTGCAGAAAAGTAGTTAAATTTTAAAATACAGGTGTGTGTCACTTGGGGATATGTTCTTGGATCCCCATTGTTAGTGATTAGATCGTTAAGTGAACATTCAGCCCAATCCAGTGCCTTTGTTCTGCAAACAGACACTCCCTGCCAGATACTCTCTGGCTGGGCAGGCTATTGGAGATAGATTTCCTCCTCTTTGCATTAAGAGCCTCTTTGTTGTGTAAATAGTCACTTTGCTGCAGGCTGTGGGAGACTTGATTGCTTCATTAAGAGCCTCTTTTTTGTACTTTGACTACCATTGTATATGCAGTCTGTCATTAGGTGGAAGGTTGTTAAGCGAATCATGCCTGTATCGTATATCTCCTTTAATCCCACTGAGAATTTATTCTGGCAGATGAGGTTCAAAAACTTCTGTAGGATAACACTGAGCCTTACATATCTGGGAAACTTGTATCAAAGATTGATTAGCCCAGTTTTTTTAAAGCATGACTTTCTTTTCCCTGTTTTCTGACTTGTCTTTGTGGCAGTTGCCAAAGTTTCATTGAGGAGAGATTGTGGAGTATATGCTGTCACCACTCTTTAACTTCTGTGTTCAGAAATCCTGTATAGTTTTGCATTAGTTGTGTCTGTGAACGTCACCCATTCAGTGCTATAGGGTGATCCTGTTTTTAACTAATAGACGCAGCAGTTTACAGTTCATTATATGTGTGCTAGAAAAAAGGTTCCAAGTATTTTGTTGGATCACATTTTTTTTGAGCTAGACCTGGAGTGTCAAACATAAGGCACGCAGGCCAGAAGTGGCCCCGGGAAGCAATTTATCTGGCCCCCGATATAATTGGGCTCTCCTAGCTTGATAATTGTACTCTTTTGAAAGTATGAGCAAGTATTTACAGATTTTCTCTTACATCATTTGCATCTAATGAGTTTCTATATGAGAACTAAGTGCTTATTTCTGGCCATCATCTGTTTAATGATGTCACTTTCTGCTTAATGACATCACTTCCAGCCCTCAGCAGCTACCATGAATGCTAACTTCGCCTCTCTGTATGAAATGAGTTTGACATCCCTGATCTAGACATTGTGAAAACTAATAGTTATAGAATCACTTTGATGGGAATATCACCTTTAATTTGTGAAACCAGTGTGGTGAGTGGTGGGGATTATGACCACTCTCTGCACATTAGAAACACTGGATCATAGCCAAAAGAAAGTGGCAAAGCACATTGGAATTGGTGAAACTTCAGTTAATCACAACTAATTCAATAGTATTTAAGATTCACTTTCTTTGGAGCAGCCCATTGATTTTTATTTTTGTGTTCCGTTTCTTCCTTTGCTAAGGGCTCGCCAGTAAAATTGACACCCATCCGAGAATTTCATAGGACAGAAGATACAAGAAGATTCTTGCATCACAATAGGTGAGTTTTATTTTGTTTCATATACTAAAAACTCCAGAATTCTGCATGATAATTCATGCTGCAGGGTGTGGAATATGCCATTTGATATGTTAGTGCTCAAGTTTTGTGGTAACATCATGTTACATTTCTAGTCCCAGAGTCTTTATATTATTGTTGCATGTGGGCCTGGTGCACATGATACTCCCCCCCCCACACACACACACACATACAAGAAGAGGAGGGTGTTGCAGCACACTGGTGTGCTGAGAATAGTTCAGAGGTGTGTCAAGGGAGCACAGCACTTGGAAATCTCTGGAAAACCCTTCCTGGTTCTGTGTTTCTAGGGCAAGTGTCTGTAGTATTGAATTGTATGTCCCCCCTCCCTTTCCCGGCTCCTTACCCAGCAGCAGTGGGAGGGACATACAATTGCTACTGCAGACAGTTGCCCTAGAAACAGAGTCGCAGAACCAGGAAGAGTCTCCTAGAAGTTGGAAGGGACATCACAAGAGTCGAAGTCCATAGGGAGGTCACTGTGCCATGAGATGAAAGAAAATCGCTGGTGTAAACTGTAGTCCCCAAACTTTAAGCTGCACAGGCCACATCTATCTTGCTCTCAGGTCGCCAGAAGAGGTCAATCATAGAAAACCATATATGCAGATGTGCCCCAGTATCTGTGAGGGTTCTGTTCCAGACCCCCCCCCACAGTTATGTGAAATCTCAGACACCATGAACGCCCCACCCTCTGAGGGGAACTGTGATCTGGAGGGTATTCTCTGAACCGCACAGAGACCATGCGCTTCCGCCCATGGTCTCAGTGAGCCTCAGAATGACAGAGTGGCCAAACCCAGCAGGAATTCCATCTTACAGAAGGAAGATGATGCATGGTGATGAGTGATGTTGGGGAATGCACTTTGCATGGTCCACCTGTTGGAAGTGCCACCAGAAGTAACTGGCGATAAGTGTAAAGTAATGCACATTGGGGCAAAAAAAATTCAAAACTTCACATATTTGCTAATGGGTTCTGAACTGTCTGCAACAGCGCAGGAAAGATATTGGGGTACTGGTGGACAGTTCAGTGAAATTGACGAACCTGTGTGTGGCAATGGTGAAGAAGACTAATTCCATTCTTGGGATAATTAAAAAGAGAATTGAGAATAAAACAGCCAGTGTTATGATGCCATGGTACAAATAGATGGTAAGGCCACACCTGGAGTATTACGTACAGTTCTGGTCACCATATCTCGAAAAGGATATAGTGGAACTACAGAAGGTGCAGAAGAGAGTGACCAAAATGATTAGTAGTCTGGGGTACCTCCTTTATGAGGAAAGGCTGAAGCGTTTGGGGCTCTTCAGTCTAGAAAAAAAGCGCCTGAGGGGGGGACATGATTGCGACACAAAAATATGCATGGGCTGGATAGAGGGATGTTCTTTTCCCTTGCACACAACACCAGGGACAAGAGATATCCACTAAAATGGAGTGTTGGGAGAGTTAGAACTGACAAAGAAAATATTTCTTTACCTAGCATGTAGTTAGTCTGTGGAATTTCTTGCCACAGGATGTGGTGATGGCATCTGGCCTAGATGCCTTTAAAAGGAGATTTGATAGATTTCTGGAGGAAAAGTCCATCACAGGTTACAAGCCATGATGGGTATATGCAACCTCCTGGTTTTAGAAGTAGGCTGTGTCTGAATGCCAGATGCAAGGGAGTGGCACCAGGATGCAGGTCTCTTGTTGTCTTGTGTGTTGCCTGAGGCATCTGGTGGGCCACTGAGATACAGGAAGTTGGACTAGATGGGCCTTTGGTCTAATCCAGTGGGGCTGTTCTTGTTAATGCAACAAACACCAAAAAAAGGTTCATGGCAGACACGAGAGCTTTTTTAGGCATGCAGAAAGTGCATGCTGTAGCTGTGCCTCTGAGCCAAGCCTCCTGCTGCTGCTTGTTGTATTGCATTGCTGGTCTCTCTGCCAGGCAGTGAGGGTCTGGGGGTCCATTGCATACAGCAGGGCACCATGTTAAGTACCACCAATGACACAAATATCACTGGTTGAGAAACACTGCACTAAACCTTGGTTTAGTGTTGCATATGAACTAAACCAGGATGTTCCTTATTAAACTTGGTTAAGAGTGCACTTTCATGTGCCCTTCCCCTCATGCAGATTTCTCCCCCCTCCATTCTTTTTCTTGATCATTGTTACATCAGTACCTTTGTTAACCTAACAGTGTTTAGAAGTGAGTTAAAAAACTTTTGTGGTAACTGTTAGTGCTAACATCAGTGCATAAGTCATGGTGGACAGTTGTCAATGTGGGGAAAATGCTTGAGCAAGAGATGAGACGGAAAGGGAGTCTGCAAGCCTGCAACAGGCGCCTAATTTCATAGATCATTATTTCTGCACTAAGCATTTTACTCTTATAATGCAGTCATCTCATTGAGTTCTTTGATGCAAACTCATTTTGTTTCAATTAAGATGTTATCAGAGTCAGTAGCAGTCTTCCCTCTTTATCATTTATGATAGTATTGCTTCCAATTTTTATATGTATAGGCAGCCTTGTGTATGGATTTTCAGAAGTAATAATCCCTCAATTTTGCCAGAACTGAAGGAGCAACTTGCTGGATTATTACTCTTCAGAGAATAACAGTATATGAAATTTGTGTCTTTAAAAGGTTTTTCAGTTTAACACCTAATCCTAAGTAGCAGAGATTATTGCGTAAAGTAAAATTAACTTCTGAAGAGTTTCATGGGTCATAAGCTTTTTATCACCTAACCAAAAATGGTCATTATGCTCTTGACCTGGAATCTTAGCCGCTTAAATTAGAACAAGACACAAGAAAAGTATGGAAATCAGCCTGGCTTATACGAACAGCACCTGTATTGTTGGTTATCAGTGAAAAATAGATTTGGCTAAACTCAAGCCAACTTTTCAACTGCAGGATTCAGGACATGATTCAAATCAGATTTAAGTTTCACTAGATCTACATTTGGATCCAGCATGGGGTAGGCGCTTTCTGTTTCGTAGTCTGATACAATGGTGTAGCTGGTGGAGGGGGCGACTGCACCAGGTGACATCACCCCTCTGGTCGGGGTGACATCACTAGTGGCCAATATTGTGGAAACCTTGGTATTTATGTATAATACTGTAAAGTTATATATCATTCAACAGGTAATTTAACACTGAATGTAATGAAACAAACTCTTTAAGTGTTCTATCAAAAGATATAGCCAAATAACCAGAAAACAGAAACATAACTGCCTTATGTAACAAAAAGTGGATTTTCTTAACTCAAAACTATTGAGACTGATTGTTTTGATAGCCAACTAGGTGATGTTATGACACAGCATGGAACCAATAAGGTGTTAGTAGGAGTCAGCAGAAAAAATGGGTTTTGTATATATGCAGGTGGAATGTTTGGGTGCTGTTAGTTGTTGGCTTAGCTGACTTTAAAAGTGGATTCTAAATATTTTTGGTGGTCTATAGGTTTATCAGTGGTTATTAACCTTGATGGCTGCACTGAACCATCAGCAAGAAGAAGGGCAGTATGCCACTTAGTACTACATGCAGGGGAGCAACAGCAGGGGAAGACACTCACTTTCATCTCATGCTTGTGTGGGAAATGTCCACTGCATTTTATTTATTATCTGGCAATTACTCATTATTCATTAATTCATTTATGAATTATGTTTATGGTCATATTTATTACTGAAAATAATTTTGTTGTATACTGGGGTGTGTATGGGCCCTGGGTGTCAAATGATCTAGCTACACCTCTGGTCTGATGATGCTTTTTGCTTTGCTTGTTTACTCACTGCTCATTTCCTGTCCGGATGCTGTTCTGCTTCGTTTCCCAGTATTTATAATGTGTCTTTTTGTAAATCAGTATATTAATAGTGAACTTTGGTGTCTCTGTACATATCCAGTTGCGGACAAATAGGTGTACTCTTATTTGATATACACATGTATACCAGTTGGTAAAGTGCCCCTCCCCGCAGGGCCAGTCCAAGATTTCCTGATGCAGGATGCCGAATGCTGTGACCCTTACCCAATGATGTGTGAGGCTCTGCTCCTCCTTCTCTCTAGTGCTCTAGCTCAGCTCCCCTCCACATTTCCTCCTCCTCTCTGTCCTCCTCTTCCTTTTCCAAGGAGTGGAAGAAGGAAGATACAGTAGAGGCAAGTAGGTGGACAGGCACCCCCCACCACTCTGTTGCCACTGGTTCAGTTGGCCTCAAGGATGAGCTGACCCAGTGTCCCCCCATCCCCCGCCCCCTGAAAGCTTGCAGCAGACTTTGCATTCTCAGGGGCCACCAAGAACCATGAAGTGTTGAAGTGGCAATAAAAAATGCATCTATTATAATTCTCCTAAAGAAACACAGTACAAACGTGTTTACAGATGGTACCTGACATCTCAGCAGTTAAGTGAACAGTTTTAAATACTGGAGTTGCAATAACATTGACCCAGATCTATTGCATGCCTGTTGGCTGTGCCCCACTGCTCTGCAATTTTGACAAATGATTCTTTCCTCAGTTGCATATATAACAAGTCAGGGGCTTCCTGTGGGAGTCATTACCATACTTGTAAAATAATTTAGAATAACAATTTCACAGTTTCGCACTTTTGATAACAAACTTGCTAATAGCTTCTACAATAGTCTGGGAAACAAAGTGACAGCTAGCAATAGGAAATGTTCCCAAGGGCTCTTGAGCAGATCAACTTACTGGTTTACTGTGCTGTAAAAACCAGCAGAGGTGCATTTTCTTTAAGAAATGGCAGATATTTATTGTTTACTAGAATTTATTGTATAGTTAGATGAAAGTGGACCAAATGGTCTTCACATAACACTTTGAATCTTTTTTTTATGTTAATATAGTTAAGTAACAATGCTTTACGAGGGAGCCCGTATCCACAGATCCCATATCTGCAGATCAGGTCTGCGGGCCCCCTCCAGAGGACCCCCTCCAGAGGGCTTCCTCAGGCCTCCTAATGCCTTATAAGGCAGTGTTTCTCAGCCACTGGTACCAGTGGTGTTTGGTGGTAGTCTCAGGACCCCTGGACACCTGGTGCCTGGCAATGAAACTGTCAATGCGATGCAACAAGTAGGATAGGAGGCTTGGCTTGGGGGGCACAACTCCAAAGCATGCTTTTCAGCACTTGAAAAACCCTCCCATCCACCCTGAGCCTCTGTTTGTCGAGTCACAGGTGGCCTCCCAACCCAGAAGTATCGGGCAATGATGTCATCGCCAGTTACTTCCGATAGTACTTCAGATAGATGGACCATGTGAAGTGGTATGGTGGAGGACAAACCTTGAGAAACACTGTTATAAGGCATTAGAAATGTCACTTCCAGTTTCACAGAGAAACTGGAAGTCGTGTTTTTTTAAACAAAAAGGCTCTTTAAGCCCCACAGAGGCCGTGGACGGATGTCCTGCTGCTGGGCTCAAAGGATCTTTGGAGGTGAGGAGAACAGAGCTCCCCTCAGCTCCACAGGGTGGGGGGGGGGAGGCATTCACCCATATCTATGCTTAACCTCAGGAGGTTCCAGGATGGAACTCCATGGTTACAGGGGCACGCCTGTATTTTCTATTCCTTCTTTATAGTATTGTACAGTAGTTGTGGGGTATGTGTTTAATCTAAAATAACTGTATTTCTTGAGATTTTTTTTCTTCTGGAATAGGAGAAGAAATTAAGTTCCCATTCTGTTTTTGTTGCATCATAACCTTTATTTTTTTTTGTTATTTATATTAAATTTTTAAAAAATGATTAAATGGGCAAACATGGGGGCAGGGAGAGGGAATTGTCCTGCTTGAACCTATTGGTCTTTAGGGCTGGAAATGGACAACATTTTATTGTATGACCTACCTGTAAACAGATAGCATAGACCTATTATAGTACTCTTCCCTCCTGAGGGAACTAAACTTGTGAAAGAATATCTCCAGAAATTTCTACAGAAGAAGGAATTGGTGGGGGGATGAACCCATATAATTTGTTTAATACAATCTGCACATCTGCCCTAAAGTTAAGGATCTGTTGCTTTTGATAAATGTGTTTCTCCATTTTGCCTTAGAACAATTTGCTTAGTATGTTGGTCTAGTACCAATGCTTTTTTTCTTCATCATAAGAGCATACCAGTGGAATTGTAAAAGTAGGGTATGGTGATTCTTTGTGGCTTACATTCCAAGTAAAAATACACTTTTAAAATGGAACTTGGCCTTGTGCTTTGTATTTACACACTCTCTGTTTCTGGTCAGTTATAGTTAAGGATGATATAACAATTTTTTTGTGACGTTCACTGTGCCAGTAGAAACTCCCATTTTAACAAATGCTGTTCTCAATAGCCCCTGATTCTGTAATTTTTTTCTATATACTGACTTGAATATCATCAGAATTGAATTTAAATGCCATTTAGTCCTAAAACATAGATTTCCTTGATCTGGTTGTTTTAATTTCCCGCTTTTCTAAAGGGGTTTCTTTCGGCTACTCATAAGTTAATACATTTCTTTCATATTATTAAATTTGTTCTTTTTTCCTCACTATTTATGCATGCTTGCAGAGATACGGATGAATTAAGGCGACCTGAGAGTCTGACCTTGATGTATGATAGAGAGAGGCAGCAAGTGTTAAGAAGCTACTTAGACCGGGCAGAGAGGTAAGGAAAAAAGCTGGTGGATGAGCATTGCAACGAGCACTTACGGTTTCGCATAAAGTTATTACTACTACTACTACGAACAGTATTTATATACTGCTTTTCAACTAAGTTCACAAAGCCATTTACAGAGAAAAATAAAGTTCCAATGTTGCATTGAGTCTTGTGCTGGGGGTTGTTTCCAGTGGTTTGTATCTTGAAGACTTGTTGCTACTGTTGAATTTGGTAGTTGGGGCATTTGTTTCAAGACAGGATGGTTGTGCAGGGAGCCCTAGACCACTTGACATGGAATGACCCTAAAGCAAGGAAAAGGAGTTTAGCGATTGTGGGCTATGAGTACCTGGAATGATCCTGAATAGTGAATTGTTAACCATAAGCCCTGGGAAGCCTCCTGTCCCACCACTTCTGGTTTCAAAGCCTTCAGCAGAAACTGTCAAAGAAGGCAAAACATATCACTGCAGACATTAAAGTCAGAAATCTGGTTGTGTTAAAACACCATTGAGTTTACAGTGCAACCATGTGAATGTAGATATTTAGGAAGAAGAGCTTTATTCTGTGGTCAGTCTTAACCTCATTGTTGTAGCATTATATATAGTGAATGAGAAACATTTATTTTATATGCTATAAAGTTTTGTATTTTTGCCCTCAGAGGTTCCAGTGAGTCCTGTAGCATTCTGTCCCTTTCCAACGCACACAATCAGGTAATAGACTCTTTGCTGTTGTGTTGAACAGTTAAGGACCTGTGATCTTTTACTTTGTGTGTGGCTGCTTACACTCTCTTTGATGCATGCCGCAAAACCACTTTTTCCAGGTCTCTCACTCAGATGCAGATCTGCACAGAAGGCGGGAGCATTTAGTGGAGCGCACCAGGAGGGAAGCTCAGCTTGCTGCTCTTCAGTATGAAGAAGAGAAGATGAGGACAAAACAGATCCAAAGGGAAGCTGTACTTGACTTCGTCAAAGTAAGTCCATTTGAGTTTTTACTTCTTGTTTAATGCACAGCTTCCTAGAACCTCCTGAGCAGAGGCTGTGAATGGTTTAGCATTTGCCATTAATGCCAAAGCCCTCAGGTTTCCTTCTCAGGACCATTTATTTTTGCCAAGCAGGATACAACCCTACAATAAAATAGCTACTCTAGTAAAATGAGCATAACTAAAAACCAAATAGTCATAAAACAAGATGAAACAGTAATAGAATTGATAGGCAGTGGATCCCAGGGTGTTCCCACATGCTGAACCTGCCCAGTCCTCCCCACCTCTTTCTCCATCACAGTACATATGAGTATACCTTTCGAAAGGCTGCAGGGGAGCCACCCTCAGCATTAAGTGCCTAACACACACGCATGCACACAAACCTTGGTTTGAGTCATCTGTGTGCCCTGATAAGAAGTAACCCACTTGCAAAGACCTCCCTTGATCATGAGAGCCTCTGCTGGGAGTCTACCATAGCCATGGCAGTGATGGTCTCTGCATCTTGGTGGAAGGAGATGGATGTCATCTGTGTATACAAAGGTCTCTGCTTCCCATCTTCTGCTTAGAAGTTGGATCATGCCCAACTTGTGTTTTAAAAGTTGTCTGAATTGGCAGCAGACACCTAATATGTAGGATGGTTTTTTCTTATCTCTGAAACTTGAAAACCATACAGTTCTGAAAGGGTTTAGACTAGTGGTTCCCAACCTGGGGTACGTGTACCCAGAGTGGTACTTGCCAGGACCTTTAGGGGTACTTGAAAAAAATTGAATAATGGCGGAAAAGGCAGGCCTTCCATGGCTTGCATTAGAATGCCTTGCGGGGCTAATCTGAGGGGCACAATTTATGGAAATGAGCTGCCAAGGGGTAAGCAAGTAAAAAAAGTTGGGAACCACTGATTTAGACAAACTGCATCCTTCTGTTGGCAGTTTCTTAAGGTTCTAAAATTCAGGGCATTTTCACCTGCTTCTGTTATCTCTATTCTTAGGGTTTTCACCACCCTGCACAGTGAATTATTTCAGTGGGCTTAGTCACTATTCACTGGTGGATAATTCAAGCATTTCAGGTTACGCCAGGCCATCGTGGAAGAAGTATAACAGAACACGGTGGAATTACGAATGGTTTTTAAAAAGGGCAAGATATAGTTCTGCCAACTCCATACTTAGGAAAAACATATTGGTAATAAATATTGGTGGTGACCCATGCAGAACTGGGATATTTGTAGACCAACCGACTTTTGCAGTAGATATGGGAGAATAATAATAATAATAAATAATAATAACTTTATTTTTACCCCGCCTTTCTCCCTGAAGGGACTCAAGGCGGCTTACAACATACTAAAAACAATTTAAAAACAAATAAAAACATATTAACACATCATAAAAAACAGCAGTCAGAGTAAAAAAAATAGGTAAAAAGAGCATAGAGCAGCAGCAAGTCATAAAAGAATCAGGCCTGTAAAAAATATTAAAAGATGTTAAAAAGATGTTAAAAGGCCGAGAACTCAGAAGGCCTGTTTAAACAGAAGGGTCTTCAGGCCTTGCCGAAAGGTCTCAAGAGAGGGAGCCATTTTTAAGTCAAGAATACTGGTGTAGCTGAGTACATTTGATGACACTTGTCACAATTATCACCGTTGGGGTCAGGGAGAGATTAGGGGAATTCCCAAACCCTGGCAGGGTGCAACCCACACCCTCCTCCACCAGCCTAATCCAGCTAACCCCTGAAGGATAATGTGGTCTGCTTATTATACCATAAGGACCCTGGTTCTTTTGAAGTACATTCTCTTGATCAATAAAATGCATTGCACGGAATCTTAAAAATAGAAGGAATTTATTATAAAACAGGTTAGACTTTAAGGAAGCTCTAGTTGCTCCATAAACATTAGCATGTGCATTTACAGTAACAGAAAGGCTAGTTAATGAAACAAGAGACTCAGGGCCCAATCCAATCCAGTTTTTCAGCACTGGTGCAACTGCAATGCAGCTCCAAGGTAAAGGAACAAATGTTTCCATACCTTAAGGAGGCCTCTGTGACTGCTGCCCCACCACATGATGCAGTGCATGCCCTATTGATGCAGCTGCTCTGGCACTGGAAAATTGGATAAGATTGGGCCCTAAGTTGCTAACATTACTGGCCAATCAGCCACATAATACTTCTTCCAGCATGCTCTAGCACAAGGATTGCTAACCCAAGCTTCCTTCCTCCTGCTGAGCTCCTGCCTTCTTTCTCTGTGAACCCACATCCAGGTTTTTAATACTCTGAATTACTAATGAACTGCACCTAGACAATTTCGGATCTTCTGCCCAGCAACCAGCTTAAAATCTATTAAAGGAAAAGGTAACTTGACCAACCCTGTGACAACAGTGTTTTGTATGGAATCAGACCACTGGACCATCTAACCCAGTGTTGACTGGCAACTACTATCCAAAAGCTCAGAAAGTTTTTCTAGTCTTGTTATCTAAGACAGTCTTATCAAGAGATGTCAAGATTAAATCTGGACCTTTTGTGTACAAGGCAGGTGCTTTGCTGCTGACCTGTAGCCCCTCCCCTTTGCTCAGACATAACAAAATTTCATCTGTTATGGGATTGTATTTGGAATGCAATTTGCCATCAGTTCATGACTACTTTAATACAGTCTCCTTAGTACTTGAGGAGAAAAATAGGATATTGTAAAATTCTTAGACATCCTCTTGGCCTCACAGAATAGTTTCTGTTTCATATATATGTTCTAACTCCAAGCTGTTCTGGCTCTTTGTGATGTATATATACCGAATGAACAAACTTCTTTGTGCAGTGCCGACTCTGTACTTTTCTCCTAGGCAGGTAGATTTGCAGTCATAGGTCAATACTAGGAGCAGTTTGTGTTTGTGGAACAGGTTCATACCCCTTGTGTTTTTTTGTTCCTTTAGGCTAAAATAGCCACTAAGTTTTTGTATTAATAAAAACTGTGTAGTTTCTGTTTTGGCTGTTCTGTTTCAAAGAAGTACTTTAATGTTCCCATTTTTGCACACACATGCTCTTCCTGTTTTGCCCGCCATTTCTTATACCCTAGTTTGTATGTTCAACTTTTCTCTATTAAACTGTTCCTTTTGATTCTTTTAAAGCAAAAAGCATCCCAGAGTCCTCAGAAGCAAAGTCCTCTGGACAGTGAGGTAAGAATGGACAGTGATAAACTGCCTTTTTTTTTGTAACTTCTCAAATATTTTTGGGGAAATATTTGCTATGTAATGCTGTGAATCTTAATAAGTTCAGATTCTACCCTTATAAATTAGAGATTCCTCCTCTGCCATAGAAGAGTTGTTTTAGTTTCATATTTGTCGTACAGGCTTTTTTCACTTTTACTCAGCTCTGGGTTTATGCCTTGAGTCTTTTGCTTGTAGTAAACATGAGCAGCATGAGCATTTCAAATAATAGCAGGGCAGGCCTGTCAATGGGTACTGGTCAGTGGGTACTGGGTCCCTTTAGGGAGAAGGGCGGGATATAAATAAAGTTTATTATTATTATTATTATTATTATTATTATTATTATTATTATTATTATTATTATTATTATTATTATTATTATTATTACTGGTCGTACATGCTGCCTGGTACTGCTGACAGGATGTTGACAGAGTAGCATATTTGATCAGGACCAAGAAATTGGGAGACCTTCCTGCTTCCCTTTCCTTCCCCCTGCCTGTTTGCTACCTTTTGAAATGGTTGCGCATGATGCAGGCTGGGAAGAACTGAAGCAGTGATTATCCTTGCCGGAGCAGTGTGGCAGCTGTTGTTCTGTCTCCCCTCCCCACTTCTTCCTTCCTTGTGGTTTTGCTGCTCAGTTTGAAACAGGGGCATTGTAGAGTGGGACCAGAATAAGCAAGCATAGAGGAACACCACCCTGCTTCCCAAAAAATGGAAAACTTTGTTTGAAAGTGGGTGGCACATCTCTGGATTCCTTGATCCGGTTCCTTCTTTACCACGCTCCCATTTCAAATAGAGTGGCTGTGACCAGAGCTGCTGGAAAAGCCAGCAAGTGGGGGGGGAGAGAAATGGGGGGAGGAATCCTGAGAGGAAGTATGGTCATGGTCTCCTTTGTACACTGCGGAGGGGAGGAGAACATAGACAGTGGGGGAAGACATGGGGGTAGCATCTCTGGACCTGATCCCAGGTGCCCAGTGAGTCTGAACAGTCAAACCGAAATTACAGCAGCAACTTTTTGTGAAGTACTAAAAGAGCACTCGCATAGTTGCTGTTGCTTGGCTTACTCACAGTTCATCCATTTCATAATTTGTAAGAGACTGAATTCCATGTTGCCCCTAAAAATCAAAGAATATGGCTACCACATGACCAGGCTGTTAAGATTTACTTTGTTGAATCTCATTCGCCAGCCAAGATCTGCTTTTGCGCACTTGTATGTTTACTATGTGTCCCTGTTTCAGAGCAGTCAGTGGATTTGCAGCATGGTCCATTCAGTGGATTATTAGAAACCACATTTTCTTTGTAAGGTAGCAAGATCTCTTTCAGCTGATTCTGGTGCTTCGAAACATAATTTTACTTGGTTGTCAGCTGCTCTCCTCCCATTGGTATTCTCTGTAAGAAGTGTTTGCACAGCACAAGGCTGGATTTCTTGTTTTACAAATGGAAAATATTTTTTACTTAGTGGTCTGCCACTTCACAAGAATTGATACAGTACACGGCAAAATGTATAGAAAAGTGTTTTCCAGTGATCTGCTTTCTGTGAATCTGGACTGGTTTCAAGTAGTTCTGTTGTCTTCATTTGACTGTGCTTCAGTTCCTCAAACTGTTTCTGTGTGTGTTCTTTCCTAAATAATGTTCTCCACTGGAAAGACTACATATTCAATTGTGCTGTTTTGGAGTCAACCCAAAACCAAATCACTGCTGAATCAGCTGCAGATGTTTTAGTTCTTAGATTGGGAGGTGTGTAGGCTTCTTCCTACTCCACCCTATTCTTTCAGTTTTACTTTACGTATTATCGCCATGTTTCTTCTGCATAAAGAAGCTTGCCAATTCCAGAAATCAGTGCCTGTCTGCATATTGTATTGTGCTGTGTTCTGTTCCTGATGTTGCCATCTCTCCCACATTCCCAGTGCCCCTTTCCATCCAGAAGGTCTCAACACACTGATGATAGTGCCTTGCTGGTGGTAAGAATCCTGCACGCAGTGGTCTGTTTAGAGGGCAGCATCCTAGGCAGTAGTTGGCATGACTTTTATGGTTTGCTTAGATTAGGCAGTTTAGTGTACTCCAAGTAAATAAATAGCATAAAACATGGCAATTTTTCTGGCATAACTGTTTTGCTTTGAATTATCACATTACGCTTCTCTTCCTACTGCTTGAAACTGAGTGCCGTCAGTATTTTTCTTGATGTTTTCCTGGGTTTCCTGTTCTGATGTAGCATTTAAAACTTGCAGGATCATTTGCAGAAATCATCTTGTAAGTGTGTGTTTGTGAAAACGTGATGTGAATAAAATATTGTCAGTGAAGGTACCTTTATACAACATACATCTTAAAAAAAAAAAGCGGTTATCGGCAAATAACTTTTCCATGTTTTATGCTATTTCCTTCCTTCATTGTTATCTTTTAAAATAGCAATTGAAATCTAGTTTTTCTGACATTTGTAGAAAGCTCTGACCTGCCTGCTTGCCTTGCATGACTTGCATGTCTCCATTTTATTTGCTCGTGTATATTCTCTTAAGTTATGTGTGTAACACTTCCTACATGTGCCATCTGTGTTGCCGGCACTGAAGATCTAAATGCACAAAAAAGTGCAAGTTCTTGTTATCACATTCTGGTCATGGCTTTCAGCATTTCTGTACATTTTCCTACTCTTGTTATGAAAAAAATATGGTAGGTAAAGGCCAGAAGATGGGTTTCCCATCCTTGACTGACGGAGAAACCCTAGTTAATGTTAACTATATTTAAGGTCAGTGTCAAGTGATACTGTATTACAAATAGGAGACTGGGAGGATTTCATGCCAGAGCATGTGGCATGCATGTGTGTGTAATCCTGGAACTCTCACACACTATGGATTAAGGAACAGGCCACAATGTATCTGTTCTGGCCTTTGGTTGTGATTTTTCTTTCTGTAGCAGTAAGAATAACTACTAGTTAGAAATGGACAAACTTTGTAACTAGACAACCTCTGTCTCTTTGAAAGTAATTGTCATTCAGTAGTTGCTAGACTTAAGCAGTTGCTTCTTAGCAAAGGTGTTACATTGGAAGTTACATTGGAAGTTGTCAACTTCCAGTTATTTGTTCCTTCTTTCTATCATTCATGTAGCTGTGAAGTGTAAACTGCCACGTATCTCTTAATTTTCATAAACTTTGTAAAAGTGGAATTTATGCAGAGTGGGTATTTTATTTGCTTGCCTAGTATAGATTTTTGTGTCTCAGGTCTTAGGGTGAATTGTAATTTTTTTGGTAAGTTCTCCTTGACAAGCTCCATGAAAATGGACGGAACTTGGACAATACTCAGCATACTGTATTCACAGATCCATTTCTGTTAGACTCATTTAAATTATTCTTGCTTTATAAGGGAGTAGTTCTTTAACAATATAATGGAGTATTGTCTAGGACGCTAATAATGAACATTTGTTTGGTACTTCCCTGTTGCACTATAACCAAGTCTGTTTTTGTCTTGCTGTGAACAGTGAACTTGATTCCTGAATTAGGAAACTTCTGGGAGGTAGGCCTGACAAACAGGCACTACTGAATAATCCCTGTGCCCTTTGTATTCAGGACTGCACTGTCTCCTGTAACTTTTTTTTTTGCTTGCATAGCAGTAGAGTCTTCAGTCCTTTTCTTTGCCTCTGAGGTTTTTGCAAGTTTTCCATCTGCTTGCTATAGTTTTATTTGCAGCTGGGATCGAATTCTAGTTTCTGAAGTACTGTAACTGTTCAGCTGCAATTAAGTGCTGTCCGGTTCTGAATTATTAGCAAGAATGTTTATTTTCTGGAAAGCAGAGCACAGCCATCATCAGTGCCTGCATAACACTAACAGTGAACATGTTTTTCTTTTGTGTTTTTCCCATCATTTACATGTGAAATGAGCACATGAGATGAGCATGTTGGAGAGGTAGATATAGGGACTTGGGCTGCATTGGGCTTTCCAGCAGGTGCACAACATGGTCGTAAGCAGGCATGCCGTAGCCGAAAGTGATGTGAATCTGCTGACAGAGGCTAACCGTGTCTTGCGCTGTGCAAAGGGGACAGTGTGGGAGGTGGCAAGAGATTGCTTGCTGCTCTTACTGCTGGAGTGATGACATCACCCCTTTTGAGCCCCCTTCAAAATCATCAAATGGACCTGGAAATTATATTGAAAAGCAGAACATTTTTGTCAATTTTGTTTTGTCTTTGAACAATGCCACCCACTTTCAGATTGACTCTGCAACCATCAGGACCATAATTGGTCACATTTTTCATCAGTGTACTTAACAGTTTCACCAGTGGCCAAGAGGGGAGAAAGAGGGAACAGAGAGAAGGGCAGAATGGCAAGTTGATGGTAACAGGGGGAGGGTATGAGCCAAATACAGCCACACATAGTTGCATTTCATTTTCTTTCAGTTGGAGGTGAGTACAAAGGGGTAAAATAACAAGTTACATAAAAGATAGGTTTGGGGCAGTTTTTTTTTTTTTGAAAGAAGGTTTGGAAGATTTCCTTCATAAATAGCCTTCAGCCATGTTATACTGTAGTGAGAAGTGGGAAGAGTCTTGATGTCAGTTCCCTTCTGTGGTTCACAGAGGGGGTCAACCCTGCCCAGGCACTCACCCCTCCTGCTGGTTTTACTGCTTTACAGGCCAGTCTTGGTAGAACTGCCACCACCCTGTATCAGCCAGTGTCCCAGGCCTGGGGACCTGGGGCCCTCCGGGCTTTGTTCTAGCTCTTGCTGGGCTCCCACCTGCGTTGGGACCCAGTCCTCAAGATTCTAGACTCCAACGGACATTACTTGGTCAAGCTACTAAATGGTTAGGCAGGATTCTGACTCCTATTCCCAGTACACAATAACACAGGCTTGTAAAAGATATTTTAGTTTATGAAGAGATCAATGTTACACAGACTTAAAGGCTTAAAGCAGCAATTGCAAGCATACAGACAACTATGAAATACATCAGTTTAGAATGACAGCTAGCTTCCTAAACTTAACTAATTATTTCTCACCTGGTCAGACGACCACTGAAACACAAGCTGGCTCCCAGGCTACCTATGAGGCCAGTAGCCCATGATGAACAAAGGAACCAGGACATGAGCAGCAGGTCAGGCTGCACCTCAGACTCTGCCTGGTAAAGAACATGCAACACCGCTTGGGGTTTGCTTTTATCCCTTTATGCTAATAATTAATGAGCTGACTGAATAATTACAACACTGACCAACCAGGTTGCTTGATTACTAGAAACTTCTTTTAAGGGGAATAGGTGGGAAAAAATAAAGGGAGCAAGGAGACTGAATTCATCACTTGTGCTAAGAATCCATTATAGCTATTAAAATCTGTACTGTTATTTTTTTTGTTGGACCGGATTGTGGGATCGGCACTATACCAGTTACTTTTAAAACTTACCAAGTTAGCTAGCCAACCTGCTCCTTCTGACTTGGCTGTGTAGTCCACAGTAAAAGATTGCCTTTCTCATTCTTTGTTTCTCCTGTGTCCACTTGTTCTGTTTCATCTTATGTCTACAGCAAGCATTTTGGCATGGGATAATCATAATTTTGCATGCAAATGTCAGGCATAACTGGTACTTACTGCAGCCCTGTGTAATTCTGAAATACCACTATGCTTTTTTAAAAAAAACTTTATTACACAACCAAAGTTTGTGGTATCTTTTGTTGTTTTCATTCTCGGATATCAGTTGTAACCCGAATCCCTAAGAGGAGGCATTCTGCTGTAATGTCTGTAACGTTCCTGCATATTTGACAATTGTTCTTAGTTGCACAGTTCTGGAAGTTTAGTCATTGGCCTTTGGGAGCCAAATCTTCAAATCTCCATTGAAAACACCTTATATGCACATAAGTGAACAAACTTGGAGAAGTTCTATTTATGGGACTGCCTTATGCTATATTCTCAAGCACCCCCAACTGCGATGTTATCACATCATGCATTGTGAATGTTGATGATAGCAACAAGTTCATGTTCTGCAGCTCAACAACATCACAATCAGGGCTTTGGTAGGTTTGCAGCTTGGACCGTATGGCAGATCACTTACTGCCACAGGAAGGCTGATGTTGGTTGTGCTCATGGCTTATTCTGTGTAAGAGCACCCTTCCAAGCAAGTGTGTTGGGGCATACTTCAAATAAGATTTGACCCTTCGTTCAAGTCATGGGAAGGAGTCATGGTGATAGAGCACCTGCTTTGCATTCAGAGAACCTCAAGCTCAGTCCTTGCACTTCCAGTTAGAAAGATCTCAGCAAGACTGAGAAGGGCTGGTCCGTCTGTGACTTTAAAACAGTTACTGCCAGCCAACTGGCGTTGCCATTACTGGGCTTGAGGAATTAGTGGGTTTGACTTGGTATAAAGCAGCTCCATATGCTCGTGTGCAGCACTAAGCCTGTTGCCAAGAGTTGTGTGGGTCTCTTCTGCTTTGCCTTCTCTGTTTTCTACAGGTGATTCTCTGCCTCACTCCCTCTCTTCTCCCCATCTCTCTTCTCTGCCATCCCTCACAGAATGGCTTTGAGCCTGTCTTAGTGTTTGAGATTGACAGTGACACGAACACCATTAAAAGGAGGCCAGGAACACTCAACCAGGTGAAAAGCATGCAGCGTGTGACTGACTTGGCTAGATTGTCCGTCTGTTTTTTCTGCTTATCAGATGCGGTGGGCAGTGTTGATCCTTGTTTCTGACCTGTCCCAGCCTGCCTTGCTTTAAAATGGAGACGCAATGAAAAGTCTCCTTCTGCTTGTCCAGCTGAAGAAACTAATGTGTCTTATTGGGTGACAGTCTTTGAACTTGGAGAGAAATAGTTGTCATGCAAGTTTGCATTGTGTCTGGAGGGGAGGTAGTGGAGATCAGGGCACTGAAGTAAAATACAAGTAAAGTCAGATTTGAGAAAAGAGCCTTGGTAGTTGAGACCAGAGATCCATCTAGCCCAGCTTTTTATTTCCAACAGTGACTGGCCAAAATGCTTCTATGAAGTCTGCAAGCAGGGCTCAAAGGCAGCAGTCTTCCCCTGCTGCATGTCACTAAGAAACTAGGAATGAAAGGCATACCAGTTCTGAACATCAAGGTTCTATTTAGTTATGAATAAAACATCATGGATAGGTCAGTCCTGGATTGTATCTTATTCCCTTTTAAAGGCATCTAAACCAGTGGCTATCACCTATCTTATGGTAGCAAATGTCATAAGATGTGTGAAGATGTGACTAAATCTGAGTTAGCAGTGTGATGCAGCTGCAGGAATGGGTAATATGAGTTTTGGCTGAGTTGTTACAACCATAGTTTCCCAGTTGCAAGAAGTAACATTCTCTGTACTTGTCACCGTCCAGTGGTCCAGGTCTCTAGGGATGTTCTCTGATCCATCAACTTGGAGACATTCTCTTTATGAAAGTATTGGCTGAGGCCAAATTAGGAGATAAAAGTTGAAAAAGCAAACAGAAGTTAAGATAGTAGTAGATCATGTCCCCTTCCATAGGAGACATTAAGATGCAATCCATAACTACTTCTGTTCCTTGCAATTTTGCTCCCCCTTCCCCATTGGAAGCTCTAGGAAGTGGGAATGAGAGTGCTTCCCCAATCTGCAACTCTCAGCCAAGCATGGGGGTATCACCAAAGATAGCCAGCTGAGAAGTCATAATTCCTCTGTATTCTATGCTAGTCAGGGCTTGCTTGGAGCTCTGGGCACTGTGCTTTTAAAATATAGACAAAATAGTGCAGGTTTAGAGAAGGGCAACAGAGAGCCCTGTGAGGAAAGGGTGAAGAAACTGGGTATTTATAGCCTGAAGAAGAGAAGACCAAGAGGGGACATGATAGCACACATCAAATATCTGAAGGGCTGTAACAAAGAAGAGGGTAAAGACCTGTTCTTTGTTGTTGCCCAAAGCAGAACTAGATCCAGTTGGCTTAAGTTACAGGAAGATTTCAGCCGAACATGAGGGGGAGTTTACTAGTGGTAAGGGCAGTTCAACAATGGATCCAGTTACTGGGGAGGAGAGGCCTCCCTTGCTACAGGCTTTCGAGCAGAGGCTTGACAGCCCCCTATTGAGAATTCTCTAGCTCTGTATTTACTACCCTGAGCAGGGAGTTGGACTAGATAACCTACAAGGGTCCTGCTCCACTCTAGTTTCTACAGAATCCTTTTTCTGGTCTGTCTTGAATCTGCTAACAGTCAGTTTCATTCAGTGGCCCCAAGTTCTGGTGTTTTGAAACAAAGCAAAATGTTCCTTCCTCTCTACATCTTCCACTCAGTGTACAGTTGTATAAACCTGGATGATATTTCTCTGTAGCCTTCTTTCTCTCTTTAACTAAAAACCACAAACTGTTAAACCTTTTCTCTGAGGAAAAGATTCTTCAGCCTCTGGAACATTTCTCAAAGTTTCTCAAAGAACTCAGGGTTTTCATTTCTGCTTGTATAGTGCTTGAAACCACCAGTGATGGTTAACCTTATGAATTATTGAGACTTGAAGGTATTGAGGGTTTTAGTTTACTTCATAGATTAATGTACTACCCTTCAATATGAACATTCTCAACGTTGTTCACAAAAGACAATAAAATGATGAAGAGTTGTCAAATAAACTTTCAAAGACAAGCAGGATATTATACTGAAGTGACAACCCATACAGTAATTGATCATAAAAGTCCAGAATTTCATGGTGAAACTTAAATACTACACTACTACTGTGCAACATCTTGGACAACAGATGAGACCAACATTTTCTGACCATCAAAACAGCTTCAGGCCTTCAATTTGTCCGTTCTGTCATTTTGCATCTGATATTTTTCTGTGTTTGCGGGGTTATTTTGCAGAGATGATTCTGATTTTTCATTTTTAAAACTGTCAGATACATTTGCATCTACCTATGTGGTAAATCAACATTCTACTATAATAATTTTCAACCAAACTCCTTAGTTAAAATAAATGACCATATCTACTGTCAGGCTTGGATCCTGGCAGGCCAGAGGTAGAGATGAAGGTAGAATATAACTCCAGGCGTCATAAGAGTAGCAAACCAACCTGATAGGGAAACTGTTTTAGAAGGGAGGAGACCAAGATCAGCCAGGAAGGGCACTGGTTAAATTCATCAGAGGCGTACTGGGTTTGGTTGACCTATGAACCCTCAGTACTGATTGCATTGGTAGCACCATGGAAGTGGGCAGTTTGGGGCTTTATCCCATTGCCCCAGCAACTTGGTACTGATGCTGTCAGGGAATATTGCATGGTTTGTTGTTAGCTTACTGTGCCTGAGCTCAACACATCCAGTTAATCTGGATTCTTTCCCCTCATTTTCCTTGAAATAGAAATTCTTCTGCAGATTCTGTCCACAACCCAAGATCTATTTGGTCTGGTTGGTCTTGTGAACAGTGTCTTTTCCTTTTTTGGCCAGGGCAGAATCATTGCTTGATTATCTTTCAGGTCCCAGAGTGACCTGAAGCAATAGCTTGAATCCTTGTACTGTCATACTGTTGAAACTGGTTCAAGGGATGGTACTCTTGAACCACTTTCTCCTTAGTGTTTGCATTTGTTGGAAACTGAATGTGGGCCACTCAGAAACATGCAACTGTTAAAAAAACAAAACAAAAGCACTTCCAGAAGCATCTGCCCTTAAGCTTTGGGCCAGATATGGGGTTCTTTTTTAGAATAGCAAGCCTTTTTTGAAAGTACACTTGCAAAACAGAATCTGCTTACAAAATCTGCTTACAACAGATTAAAAAACGTAATTTAAAATAAAAACAGCAGTCAGATAAAAAATAGGTAAAAAGAGCATAAAGCAGCAGCAAATCATAAAAGAATCAGGCCTGTAAAAAATATTAAAAGATGGTAAAAAGGCCGAGAACTCAGAAGGCTTGTTTAAACAGAAGGGTCTTCAGGCCTCGCCGAAAGGTCTCAAGAGAGGGAGCCATTCTTAAGTCAAGGGGAAGGGAGTTCCATAGCGTTGGTGCCACTACTGAGAAGGCCCGGCCCCACGTACCTCCCTAGGCGGCGGCACTTGTAAAAAGGCCTTCTCTGATGACCTAAGAGGATGAGCCGGATTGTATGGGAGTAGGCGATCTCTAAGATACCCTGGCCCAGAGCAGTATAGGGCTTTAAAGGTCAAAACCAGCACCTTGAATTGGGCCCGGAAATGAATGGGAAGCCAATGCAGCCGCTGGAGAAGCGGACTGACAGGGTCGAACCGCCTACCTCCAGTAACCACACGGGCCGCTGCATTCTGCACTAGTTGCAGTTTCCGAACCGTCTTCAAGGGCAGCCCCACATAGAGCGTGTTACAGTAATCTAACCTCGATGTCACCGAGGCATGGATCACCGTGGCCAGGTCTGCACGATCCAAGTACGACCACAGCTGGTGCACCAGCCGAAGCTGAGCGAAGGCCCCCCTAGCCACAGCCGCCACCTGGGAATCCAGGAGCAGCTGCGAGTCCAGGTGGACCCCCAAGCTGCGGACCTGCTCCTTCAGAGGGAGTGCAACCCCATTCAGCGCAAGCCGCTAGTCCAGCACCTGCATCGAGGATTTCCTAACCAGGAGAGCCTCTGTCTTATCCGGATTTAATTTCAGCTTGTTAGCCCCCATCCAGATCCTCACTGCCTCCAGACAGCGCTCCAGGCCCTCAACTGCCACCCTGGAGTCTGGAAAAAAGGATAGAGCTGGGTGCCATCGGCATATTGATGGCACCCCACTCCAAACCCCCGGATGACCTCTCCCAGTGGTTTCATGTAGATGTTAAATAGCATGGGGGACAGAATTGAGCCCTGTGGCACCCCGCACCTCAAGGGCCAGGGTGTCAAACAGGCATCCCCCAGCACCACCATCTGGGACCGACCCTCCAAGTAGGAGCGGAACCACCGCAAAACAGTGCCTCCAACTCGGCCAATCGGCCCAGAAGGATACCATGGTCGATGGTATCAAAAGCCGCTGAGAGGTCCAGCAGGACCAACAGGGATGCACTCCCCCTGTCCAGTCCCCGCCGTAGGTCATCCACCAAGGCGGTTTCACATATGTTGTACATATGTGATGGAAACCATAACAATTAATGAAAAGTTATTTGAAGAAATTTTAGAGTAACACTTGGCACCAAGATACTTCTCTGTGATTGAACTTTTATTTGAACTTGTTTGGTTTCAGCAAAGCTCTTGTATATGCTGCATTGGTTAGTGACCTGTTTTTCAATGGCTGGCTTATTGGCAGCTCTTTCTTTTGCAGTGCTTATCCCAAAAGCGTTCAGCTTTCACGATGGTGTAATACTGTTCTCCATTATTGTATTTCCAGAAGACTTTGGCTAATTATGTTAGAGAACTTCTTTGTGGCATAAATAACAAAGAACCTGGTGGTTGTAACATTTTAAAGATGAACAGATGTATTGTGGCAGAACCTTTCATTGACTAGAGTTTGCTTCAGCTGATGAACTCTACTCCACCAAAACTTGTGCCACAGTACATCTGCTAGTCTTGTTTCATTGTAACAGTTTAACCCAGCTTCTACTCTGGAAGTCTTGATGGCATGTGCTGCTTGTTTTAGTGAATTGTCTTGTTCCCCACCCTCATTGCACCCTGAACATACTCTTTAAATGAAACTTTTTTGTGCAGTTTTCTACTATTGCATTTTCTTTTTTATCCACAGAGTGATGACAGATCCACCATCTCGCCAAATTCACCTACATCTCAAACAGGTAAACTGGGAAGGGTTGGAGAAAAAAGAATCAAATGCATCAATTTGCGAAAGCTGTTGGTGTGCAAGCTATGTGTCTATCGGCTGAGAGTTTCAGCCTGATTCCGAGGACCAGCACAACACCTCAGCCTAGCATCTTAGTAACACTGCAAGCAAATTCAAGACTATTCCCCACACTGGGTCAGTGCTGTGCTTGCAGCAATCATTGCTGCCAGGCAGCGACATAACTAGAAGCCCCAGTGCATGGGGCAGCAACGTCATGTGCCATCGTAGCATCCCTTCTGGGTTCTCCCTAGAGGAGGAAGTGCTGATGGCTTCATACCCCACATTCCTTCTCCTGTGGAGCTCCCTTTTGAAGGGGTGCCCACTTCAAAGGAGAGCCTCCACAAGAGAAGGAATGGGGTGCAGAGTTACCACACTGAGCACCTCTCCTTTGGGCGAACTGTAAACAGTGCAAGGCAGTCACTTCTGGGTTGTCCCTGAAGGAGGAGGCACAGGCGGTAAGTGAGCCGTTCTCCCACTAGTAAGTGCTGCATACAAATGGAGAACCAAAATATGACCCACAATTCAGATGAACACACTGTCTTATCACAGCTTGGGAAACCATTGAATTCAAAAATAAAGCACTGAATGAATGGGTCTTATTTATTAACTGCTAGAATATAAATTTTCAAGAAAGAAATTTATATTTTCACCTTTATGAAATGTAATCATTGATATTTCCTTGTTTGCCAAGTTTATGACTTCATACTGTATTTCATTTTTTATGACAGTAAAATTTTAATTAAAAATAAGTACAGGACTATATAGCCCAGATCTCACGCGTATAGCTGATCTACTTTCTCCAACTATCTTGACTTTCTCTCCTCCAATTTTGCTCTTGATGATCTTCAATCTTTCATCTACTTCCCTCTTCTGAGACTTTCTGCATGAAAATCACCAGAGCTCTTACTGTCCAATCAAAGAGTCTCTTTTCTGTCCTCTTCTTCCTTTGCTTACTCTTTTTTGTTTGGTGCAGATTGTCATCATCTGTGACTGCTCCCTTCTTGGCTTAAATCTGTGTTTTTGTCCTCAAATGGTTCTCTTCCTAGCCATCTAACGGCTCATTTGATATTTCCACAGGGGAAATTCCTCTTCCTCTTTCCCTTTCTCTGTTGGGTCCTTTTGGATTCTGTTCTTTTCCTTTTGCTGTTCTTTCTCTGTATGCTGGCCCTGTGTGGCATCCCATAGCTTTCTGTACTACCAAATCCAGTGGCTTTCAGTGGGCTATATGTGGGCAATAGTCAGCAATACCTTTCGAGTCGGTAACTGCCTCCTTCCCTCCAATTCCATATCTCTTAACTACCTCTGACATTTCAGCTTGAATGCTTCATCATTGTCTCAAACGCCATATGTCCAAACTGGTCTTCTCATCATTTCCCCCAAACCTGCCTTTTTTTGCACTGTCTCCTTGTCCACCAACAATGACACCATCTGCCCTGTAGAACAAGCATAAAGTCTTGGTGTTTTCCTTGACTCCCCTCTTCCCCTTACTCCCCATTTTCAGTCTGTGGTTAAATAATCTCAGTTTTCCCTTAACAATGTTATAGGATTTTAGTTCTTCCTCTCTGCCACTTTGGCAAAAACCCTGCTTCATATCTGGTCATCTCTTGCCTCAACTGCTGCATCGTTCTCCTTGCTGGCTTTTCATTGGTTTATCTTAGTCCCCTCATCTCCCTTCAACACTCTGCTGCTGCTAAGGTCATTCATCTTGCTTGTTGCTGTGACCATATGATAGGTCCTCCTTAAAACCCTTCATTGTCTGTCCCTGGATCCAGTGCATGGCCTCACCCCTTCCTACATATGCTTCCCCTGTTCATGGTTGCCTACATACCCTTTCCTCCCTCTGTTGTGTCTGTCTAAATTGAAAACCTCAAGGCAGGGACGCGTCATATGTGTAAAGCACCATACACTTATGATGCTATATAAATCAAATAAGTAGTACAGTCAAATAGGAAAGATTAAATTTCAAGGGTTGTGAGGAATTTATGCGACCCAAAGGCCTCAGTCATGGGCTGCTGTTTATCTTGCATCTTTACAATGCTCACGTGTAAATTGTTTGTTAGCTTACAGTTTCATTCCTCTAATTATTGTTTTCCTGAGCCCATAGAACACTTGAAATAACCTCTTTTCTTCTCCACTGCCCCCACCCCCACCCGTGCCTGTCTACATTCAGTTCACCTTTTTTCTCCATATCCTGGCCCTGCTGTTCCTCCTGCCTACAGAAATCCTCCCCAGCGACCTGAGAGCTTCCTTTTCCGAAACACTGCAAGGGAGGAAATGAACAAAGGTAGGCAGTGCAGCTGGATGTGATACACTGGCCAAATATTCTCAGCATGTCCATTAGCAAACTAAAGCCCAGATGTGTTGCTTAGGCGATTGCTTTGTTAATGGCCTTGATCTAGTTCTTAGAAACAGCAGGCAAGGTGGCCAGGTGGACTGAACTGAATCACTTCAGACTGCAAATGAAAGGATCACATGATTGAATGATCCGCCAGCCAAAAAAAATTAAAATCCCTTCCTATACAAAGTTAGAATTTGGGAGGGGGGGAGAAATGCGTGACTCATTTTCTGCATGTAGGGAATGTTTACATGGAGTAGCATTCAATCACAGGAACCTCCAGTCTGAAGTGAGGTGGTCTAAATATAAACTTACCACTTCATCCACTCTTTTAAGACCTGAACTTTTGCTTGAAAAGGCCTCATTTATGTGTTGGTTTGCTCCTTTCCCCTTTGAACAGCTATCCCATTTCCTAGTTTGGGGGTTGAGAGGGAATGTCTGTTGGCATCCTTACCACCCAAATTCAGCAGATGCAACTCTCCTCCCCCCCCCCAGCTCAGTCTAACTTGCCTGATGGTGCCATGTCAGAAAGTGACCCAGCAGCTGCTCATGGTGCCTGTCCCTGTGGAGTGCCATGATTAGGAAGCTCTTCTCTGACTCCGTAATCCAAACCACTTGGAATCAGATCTTGCTATCTTGGAGTCTGCAGAAAGCAGTGCAGTCTTGCACTCTTGCTCAGTTGGTGCTTTGCTTTGTTAAATAGATTATATATTTGATAATGGTTTTATATCCTGCCTTTCCACTATTTAGATCTTCAAGGCAGCTTGCAAACATGTTGCAATAGGGTTGTTTATGGTCTCTGTAGGGGTAGACTTTCACATGTAGATCTTGCCTCCTAGAGCAAACTCCCTTGCTTTATGTCTGATCCCAACTCAGGTTCTTACTTTCTCAGCCTCAGTGTTAGGGCAAAATGGGTACCCTCGCTGGAAGCTCTGGCCACCCAGACCAAATCCAGGAGTGTAGCAATGTCCAGGTCAGGAAGACGGGGCTGCTCCTGGCCATACTGGGCTCTTCCCACAGTCAGCTATGTACAGCCTGTAGCCTGGTCCAAAAACTGGAAAAGCAGGTTATTCTAAAGGACTGCTGCAGGCAGGGTGGCAAGCTGTATGCTCTGCATGACTTGTTTATTGGCCTAGAACAAGGCCAAGAAGTAAAGGGAGAGAACAACACAGGTTACACAAGCATGTTGCCTCAATGAAGAATGAAGGCTTCTCAAACTCCTGTGAGTTGCATGAGACAGAACAGCATGAAAGGCCTACTTACTGTTGTCCTTATGGTCCAGGGCTGTCCAACCATTTTGGTGTTTGTCCCATCCCCCCCAATACCACTTTTGTGAGTACCACTACTACCAGAAAGAGTGGCTCTGTGCAGGAGTATATGGCTTGCTGCACAGTTGTACTTCTCCAGTTGCTGCTGCTTCCTGAAATCTACTCGACTGACCTAAGCCTCTTTTGAAGGGCCAAATCTTGCACAGCCAGACCTTGTCGCTGGTGCATCCCCACCTCCGCTATCTTCACCTCTGGTGTGGGTCAGGCCAAGCAGAGCAATGCCATGACGTGCCATCAGCCAAACTCCTACCAATGGTTGAAAAGTGCTGGAATGGTCCCTTATTATTTTTTTGCCTTTTCTAGCCATTTCATCACTGCCCTCTTCTGCCTCGGTTCCTGCTAACAGCACTGAAGATCATAGTGAAAACCACAATTCCAAACTGCAGGAAGAAGATGTCGAGCTGATAGAGCAACTGCGGAAAGTACGTAGCAAAAATTTCTCTGTGTTGAAGTTGTAAGAATATACCATCCACCTTGCTACTTAATGCCTCAATGTACATCTAACCTAGACCAACATCTGGTTCCAGTGGCAGCCTGCCAGATGCCTCTGTGAGGCTCACAAATGGAGTGTGATCATGAGGACTGTCCACTCACTCTGTTATCAGGATGCTCTAAGACGCAGCATGAACACAAAAGGGAAACTAACAAGGGTGCAGGGATTGAGTGGCAGTGGCTTATGGTACCAGCTCAGTGGACTGGCTTGAAATGAGGAGAAAGGCAAGAAAGTGTGTGCAACAAATGTGCAGCCTTTATAGTTCGGCTAAAAGTTCAATTACCAGGAGGGGAATCAAAAAGAGTGCAGTGCAGTGTTTGCAACATTCACTCACACATCTGGCCCTAAGTCAGGAATTCTTGACCAGGCATATCCATATCCCTTTGGAACCAAATGATGGGGGTATGGGACATGTCTGAAAAATTAAAAATAAAATTGTTGTCAAGATGCATAGAAACTGCTGCCAGACTTGGCAATCCTCTTAGGAGTGAAGGTTGGTATGGGATGATGAGTGTCCTCAGTGCATTTTTGCAGCCTTTTTTGTTGTTTCTACCTGACCATGCTGCTGTGATTTGATTTTTTAAAATCAAAAATCATAAATGGCTTAGATGCAGGACTGCTGGAATCATGCTTGGAGAGAGGGGTTCTGAGTGAGTTATTTCTAATGGATCCTCAAAACTGGTCATTGCTTTTGTACGTGCAGTTGTAAATTTACTGGGACTATAAGCTTTGGAGTTTACGGATTTGATGTGCATGAACCACAAGGCCAGTCTCGGAAGGGACATACCAAAGTGCTGACAAAGTAGGCTTTTGGCTACCAAAATCTGTCTGTCCAGAACAACCTATTAAGTTTTGCAGAGTTTTAATCATCTTACCTTTCACTGTAGCAGACTAAGGGCCCAATCCTTTCCAACTTTTCAGCACCAGTGCAACTGCAGTGCAGCCCCAAGGTAAGGAAACAAATGTTCCCATACCTTATGTGACTGCCTCCCCACCACAGGATGCAGTGCACGCCCCATTGCACTGCACCAGCACTGGGAAATTGAATAGGATTTGGCCCTAATGTGGCTGCCGCTACGTTGGCTACGCTACATTGATCCTTGAGGGATGAGGTAGATATTGCTGGCATTTTAGAGTAAAAGGCATCACATGCCACAGCCTCAGCAGTGTTTTTGGCCTCATCAAGCATTGTGTGTTGCATCCTTCATTATAATTTTTGTGCATAAGTTTTCTTACCATTTGGCCTCATGACTGAAAAGGAACAAGGGAGGGATAAACATGTCTACTTCTGCACTCTCAGCATACCTACCTGATTCACAACAAGTTAGTTCTTGTATCAGTAATGTATGTGTTAATTATTTTAATGTAGGAAAAAATGCTGGGCTCATTCTTGCACCAAAAATGATAATGCAGAACATGGCCTCAAGGCAGCCAGGTTCTTTGCATTTCAGCAGTATCTGTAGGATATGGTTATTCAGTGTCCTCTTACATCAGTGTCTTTGGTCTTTGCTGTGATTTGCAGTTTGCCCTTTGGCAGAGTGGCCTTTTTTTCTTCCTCCAACTGGTGGAAGTGAATGTCCATCTCATGCATCTCTCCTTTGCAGAACATTGAGTCACGGCTAAAAGTGTCTTTGCCCAGTGATCTTGGAGCAGCACTGACTGACGGCGTGGTGCTCTGCCATCTAGCCAATCATGTGCGGCCTCGTTCTGTTCCTAGTATTCATGTCCCCTCACCAGCTGTTGTAAGTATTCAGTGGGCAACTTTGAGACTGCTTGCAAGAATTGGCACTTATTTCTTACTCTTTATGTGTATTAGTTTACCCCACCTTTCCACTTGAGGGTGGCTTATCAAAACAGTAGCCTACTGTTAACATATAAGAACTTGAAATAAAAACAAAAACTATCAATACAAGCAACAGTATAAAACACACTAGCAATGCACTGTGTTTTCGGTGCTGATGAAATAAAACACCAGCAGGAAATTCTCCAGCAACTTAGTCTTCCCTAAGACTAAGGCATGCATCCCAGAGATCTAAGACTATGCAGACACATAACCCAAACCTATCCACACTTTCTTGGGAGTAAGCCCATTGACAGTAATGGGACTTACTTCTGAGTAGACATGCATAGGATTGGGCTGTAAGACTGCATTCCAGAGATCAGGTGCCACTCAAAAGAAGGCCCTATTCCTAATGGATGTCAGTTTCAAACAAGGAAGATGCTTTTACCAGGCCCTTTCCCTACCTCAGTGACCTCAGGATATGGGGATGTGTATATGGTAAAGAGTCTCTCTCAAGTATTCGTGCACCTTGGTTTTTTGCTCAAATCTTTTGGACACATTTGCCTTTCACATTTCTCTGAAATGCACCAATACACAATGGCCTAAATTGTAAAGGTTAATCTTTACAAGATGGGCTTCTAATTCTTTCTGATTTCGCTGACACTGTTGGTCTGGATGAGCCTTTGCTGTCCTCCAAGGCCCCAAATCTAGAGAGTACTGACTATCCTCTCCTACATTCAAGGCAGTGTACAATTAAACATAAAAATACAGCCAGAAAAACATATTCTTCTGGGTTAGCTTTAAAGCATTGCTAATTAACAATGCCAAGCTTCTTCTCCCTTTTCTCCTGCAGCCTAAATTGACAATGGCCAAGTGTAGACGGAATGTGGAAAATTTCCTGGAAGCTTGCCGAAAGATTGGTGTACCTCAGGTAAGACAGAAATCTTCTAACTTTGTGTGCCACTATATGCAGCATTTCCCCCCCCCCCCCGTTTTATGTGATCAAAATGTTTGCTAATCACAGTAGGCCACTTTTCTCTCACATGGACCAAGCTGAATATGCTGGAGATGCTATTTGCTGTACCACAGGGTGCTCAGAACATATTGTAATATACTGTACTGAAAAAGTCATTTTTTGTTCTGAAGGTTTGCAGTCAAATAAGTATTTATGTATTTCAGTTAATATTTTTCTGTTAAGAAGGTGGCTTACAGCAATTTAGAAAATAGTAAAATATAGTATTAAGCATATAATGAGTTAACAATGCACTATAGCAGAAATACAATATAAAGCAGGAGTCCAAAAGCCAATGTAATTAATTACAAGCCAGGCAAAATAAAACCTACAAATGTAGGGAGTTAAGGGAAAAAGAGCAAAACAGGAAGATAGCTGCACCTTTGTCCTCTTCCAGCTGACTTAAAAACCTTGGGAGTATCCCTCCCCCCCCCAACTACTCAGTATGCTGAGTTGGGAAGTCCAGTGTAAAACCTGAAATCAGGTTTGGTTTTGCTGCAAACAGTTGTTTTTGAAGGAGACATCCTTGAATAGTGGAGTATAAAACTGGGTTCAGTTGACAGTATCTTCCATCTATGAGCATAAATCTGTTACTTATCTATGCAAAATAGAGGGCCACTTTTCATGATATTTGCTCATAGGAGACCCTACCCATGATGAAAATCCTAACATGCACAGGGTTTGTTGTCCTATTTATTTGCATCAGGCATAGTGTACTAAACCATTCTCTAGGCCCTCTTGTGCCTAAAGAGTCAGACCTAGGCAGGACTGGTTTCAGTTTTCAGGGGTCCCTGGCCAAAGGGTCCTTGTGGACCCTCACCTATACTGATTGAACCCCTGTACTCGCAGTGGTGATGGTTAGCTGGGTTTATTGAACAGTGGAAAGATAGTATTAGCAAGAGAGTAAGGAGAGAGTGGCAGACCACAGGTGATCCAAGTGGCAACAATAGGAGGAAGAGGAGCAGTGGGAGTGGAGAGTGCTGGTGATTCAGCATATTCCCTCATCATCCTCATAGCACTCATGCAGCAGACAGCAAAACAGCAGCAATGGCAGGAGGAGATGATGTAGTGACAGTGAAAGAGGTGGGGGAGGGGAAAGTCACCAGTGCCATGCCCTGACCTAGTGTTGCTCTGGTGTGACAGTACATCAGGGGAATTACTGATGTTTGCATTCCAGTCTCTCAGTGCTCAGCACCAGGGGGAAATTTAAATGAGTTTTGGAGAGGTAGGTGGCATGAATGGGCTCTCAGAATTTGTCTAGAGTGCCATGGGCTAACACCTGCTCTGCACCCAAGTTTGCCAGAGAGCCTGGTAATGTTTTAGGACACCATGCCTGGAGTGACACAAAGTTCCACATCATTCTTTGTCCCCTTGGGGAAACTTTCAGGGTCACGTCTACCAACTAAAATCACAGTATAGGATTGTCCAGACATTTGGCAAGCTGAGAGGAAGTGAAATACTCTCTGTCTCTATTTGTGAGTGTGTGCCTTCCTCAGATTTAAATTTACTTTTTTTCCTTCGCCCGGGCTCCTGTGGTTGAGTAACCTTTAAATAAGGGATTGGCAATCTATGATCTGTAGACTGGATTCGGCCTGCCACCCAAAGTCATCCAGCCTGTGCAGACCTCGGCTTGAGAGGCACACCAGACAGGGAATGGCGCCAGAGGGAATGGCGGAGTCGCCTGCCCAGGTTGCCTGGCACAGGGACTCTAGAAACCTGGGCAGACACCTCTGCAGTTTCCCATCTGGCATGCGGCAAACTGGGCAGGAGGCTTCATCTCCCAAGTTGAACTCTGCATAGCCACTTACAGGCGCTCTGCAACCCAGATGTTTGGAAATGACATGATGGCTCCATCGTCTAATGTCCCTTCCCTTTGCCTGAGAAGGTTGCTGACCCTTGCTTTAAATGAGTATTATAAAGAGATTCATTTTCAACTATGTAAAGTGATGCTTGACCTGGTCTCTGATGGTAGGTATCCAAGCATAAGGTCCCACTCAACAGTTGACATCCTAGCTTTAGTTTGTAGTTGACAGTTTGTTTCCCAAGTGACAGAAGCTGATGCAGTTGAGCACATAGTACTTCAGCTATTGGCTCCCTTCTCGCTGTCCTCCAAAGAGCTGCTCAATTGATGCCAAAATCTGTGTGCTGTCATTTGCTGCAGTCTTTTTAGCTGCAAAGTCTTTCAGCGTACAGTGAACCCTCAATTTAATGGTCCTCAATTCATTAGACTTTGGGAATTATGAACTGTTTCCAAGCTCTCAAAGGTCCTTTAACCCACAGCTTTATAGAGGACCCTCAGCAAAGCCAAAGGTGCTCTATAAGGAAGTGAAGAAGTCAGAAAGTGTGGGGACCAGGCTTGCTTTCCTTCCAGGGCTGTTGCTGAAGCTGCGGTTCTTCGTTTTTCCCCAGAACAGCCTTGGGAATAAAAATGTCTCCATATGTTGAGTGCCTGCTCTAAGGAAAAAGGGAGAGTACAACTTCAGCATCAGTCCTGGAAGGTAGATAAGCCTGCCCCCCTCCCAACCATTACCTACCTAGAGATCTCCACTGGTGCTGCAGCTCCTCTCTCCAACGGGGTTTTCCTAGAGCACCCTGGTGGGGAGCAGCACAGAGTGGCAATGCCAGTGGAGCTTTCTGATGTAGGGGCTTAATGGGCTAATGGGGTGGGGTGTCTGGATTTAATGGACTCTCCTTCCCTTCATTATTTTTATTTATTGATGCCACCTTTCCCCAGGAACAAGCTTGGCACTCAATAATAATAATAATAACTAGGTATTTATATACCACCTTTCTGGTCATCGGTTTACTCCTCTGACTTTATTCAAGGCGGTTTACATAGGCAGGCGTTTCTAAATTCCTCAAGGGGATTTTGACAAACATAGAGGTTCTCTCTTTCAAGAACCAACAACATTTCAGATGGATCTTCCTGGTTTTGGTCTCACTTCTGGCCTCCAGTTCTCTCATGCAGTCTGACAAGCAGTTCCATCTCTCACATGGAGGGCAGCCAAGATGCTTCTTGATCATATCAAGAGCAGGTGGAATCACTCAGTTGGGCTTGTCAGCTGCTTCAAGGTCTTGCCATTCTCAGCCGGTCAGGGAGCTGCCGGTGTCCTTGAACTGGCGACCTTCTGATGTTATCTTTGGGCTAACGGAGGCTCTACCCTCTAGACCAGCCCTCCTGCCCAAGGTGGTTTGCAACAAAATATTAAAACATGATACCAGTGGCATAGCTAATGATCATGTAGCCCGGTGCCAAGCTCAAAATGTTGCCCCAGCAGTGATGTCACAACCGGAAGTGACGTCACACCTGGGCTTTTTTAAAAGTGAAAATTGGGAGGAACCCACCTCCTCCCCCCCCCCCCAGCAGCTTGCCACCTACTTGTTCTGCTGCCTCTCCCCAGTCAGTTTCACAGCTAGGGCATCTATCTGCTACCTGGAGTCAAAAAAGATTTGTAGCCCCCCCCCCCACACACACAAAATCAAATTAATAAAGTAAACAAATAAAAAGTGTGCCCCAGATAGGTTCAAGACACTGTACTGGGGTGAAGACAGATTATTATCCTCCCCTTGCTAAATATAAGAGGGGTACCTCTTGAAAAAGTGCCTTTTACCCAGTTAGCAGGGGTAACTGTATTATGATACATGGAAATGAGAGCTGACTCATATTATTGGTTTCATGCTGTATCATGATAACATGTCATTGCAGCATGTCAATAACATCATAATATGTCACTGGTTCTCAGAACAATCAGTCTCATAGGTCGGTTTTGAGTTAAGAAAATTCACTTTTTGTTCCATAAGGCAGTTGTGTTCTCATTTTCTGGTTAATTGACCATAACTTTTGGTAGAATACAGATATTCCAATGCAGATTGTTTCATTGCATTCTGCATTAAATTACCTTTCCAATGATATATAACATGATGGTCTTAAATTATACATACCAAAATTTTTCACAATTTTGGTCACTAGTGTCAAGCTCAGCTTGTTGCCCCCCTAAAGCTTGATGCCCGGTGCAGCTGCTGCCCCCTGCACCACCTTAGTTACGCCACTGCATGATACATAAAATATGATACATACATATTAAAACATGATACATGTATAAAAACAATACTTAAAACCACAGTGGGCTTAAAAGCAGGTTTAAAATATCAAAACATCAAGCAAACAGAAGATTAAAAAGTCCAGCAGGCCTCCAAGATCCTCAGCTACCAAGACTTCCCACCACCCTACCCACCACTAAAAGCTATTTGAAATTAAATAATTTTCAAGCCCCTCAGAAAGTGTCCAGGAAGGGGGTTGATTGTAATTCACCTGGAAGGGATTCCACATTCAGGGAGCCACCACCCAGAAAGCTCTTTCTCTCACTTCTGCCCCCTTGCTTCAATCAAGCGTGGCACACATAAGAAAATGTAGGAAAAGCCCAGCTGGATAAAGCCAAAAGCCCATCTAGTTCACCCTCCTGTATCTCACAGTGGCCCACCAGATATAAGAACATAAGAACAGCCCCACTGGTTCAGGCCATAGGCCCATCTAGTCCAGCTTCCTGTATCTCACAGCGGCCCACCAAATGCCCCAGGGAGCACAACAGATAACAAGAGACCTCATCCTGGTGTCCTCCCTTGCATCTGGCATTCTGACATAGCCCATTTCTAAAATCAGGAGGTTGCACATACACCTCATGGCTTGTAATCCACAATGGATTTTTCCTCCAGAAACTTGTCCAATCCCCTTTTAAAGGCGTCCAGGCCAGATGCCGTCACCACATCCTGCAGCAAGGAGTTCCACAGACCAACCACACACTGAGTAAAGAAATATTTTCTTTTGTCTGTCCTCACCCTCCCAACACTCAGCTCTAGTGGGTGTCCCCTGGTTCTGGTGTTATGTGAGAGGGAAAAGAGCATCTCTCTATCCACTCTGTCCATCCCCTGCATAATTTTGTATGTCTCAGTCATGTCCCCCCTCAGGCGCCTCTTTTCTAGGCTGAAGAGGCCCAAACGCCGTAGCCTTTCCTCATAAGGAAGGTGCCCCAGCCCAGCATCATCTTAGTTGCTCTCTTTTGCACCTTTTCCATTTCCACTATGTCTTTTTTGAGATGCGGCGACCAGAACTGGACACAATACTCCAGGTGTGGCCTTACCATCGATTTGTACAACGGCGTTATAATATTAGCCGTTTTGTTCTCAATACCTTTTCTAATGATCCCAAGCATAGAATTGGCCTTCTTTACTGCTGCCGCACATTGGGTCAACACTTTCATTGACCTGTCCACCACCACCCCAAGATTTCTCTCCTGATCTGTCACAGACAGCTCAGAACCCATCAGCCTATATGTGAAGTTTTGATTTTTTGCCCCAATGTGCATGACTTTACACTTACTGACACTGAAGTGCATCTGCCATTTTGGTGCCCTTTCTGCCAGATGCCATTCTGCCAGATGCCTCAAGGAGCACACAAGACAACAGGAGACACAAAGAAGGGCTCCTTTGAAAGGGACAGGCTGGTCTGTAGGGGAAAAAGCAGAACTTCAGATACTCTGGTGGCCCCAAATCATTAACTCATTAGTCTTTTAAATTGAAGTCCTTTAAATTGATGAAGTGTTAGCTGTTTTTTTTTTTCTTTTGCAAGTTCAACCTCTTTTTAACAACTCTGCATCCCTAATTATTAACTACTATATAACTACTATAAGCAACTGCTTTGGCCAGAGATCTCTAGAGCAATATTTGGAGTGATGAGGGGCAGGTGCTTTGTGTTTGCTTCCTGCCAGTTAGCTGGTACATGATTGACACATGCTACAGTTCTGTATTTTACCAGCGGCAGTCCAAGGGCATGGAACTGCAAGAGTTACAAGACTTCAGACACCACACACCTTCCTCCAATCAGTTCTTCCCTTGGCTTTCCAGTGTAGTTCCAAACAAGCCTCAGGTGGCAACTGGAATGTACAGGAAGGCACATAGGTGTGAAGACGGTCCTTGAGGTATCCAGTTCCAAAACATTTGCAGCTTTAAAAGCTCCAACCAGCACCTTGAATTGAGCCTGGAGAGAGATTGGTAGCCAGTGCAGTTCCTGCAAAATTGGGGTGTCTGTTCATATAGCGTTTTCTTGCCAGATGTAATGGTGCATAATCCATGCTACATGTTCCTAAGCCACAAATGTTGGGGGTGGTTGTGCCAGGAGAACCAAGGACAACATTCATGGTATCAGCAGGATAGGGAGTTAGGGGAGGATACACCTGTTACAAGAAAGAAAGGAACACTGAGAGCACAGCAGGTCTTCAGGAAGTAACCTATGAAGCATCTGTCTGGTTTCACTCATGTTGAAACTCATTCTGTAACCTAGTGCTCTTCACAACTAGGGATGGTGAAGGCTGCTGTTGCCTTCTCTTCTGGAAATAAGGGGACCCTGTTGCTCCTGATTTTAGAAATGGGTTATGTCAGAATGCCAGATGCAAGGGAGGGCACCAGGATGAGGTCTCTTGTTATCTGGTGTGCTCCCTGGGGCATTTGGTGGGCTGCTGTGAGATACAGGAAGCTGGACTAGATGGGCCTATGGCCTGAACCAGTGGGGCTGTTCGTATGTTCTTATGAGGAGCCTGAATTGAATGGCTTCTTTTTAATTTGGTTTGCATGCAATCTGCACACCCAAAAAGACCCAGGTGCTATTAAAAGATGCTTTGAATTCTTCTTCCTGGTGCGCTCTTCAAAAACTTATACTGGTTGTCACCCAGCGTTCGTAAAGGAAGTTTGTGAGCAGCACCTGCCCCATTCTCTGCACTGCTGGGGAATGAGTTAGGTTTATTGAGGAGTGTGCCTTCCCGGATCTACAGATTTGCTTTTAAAGCCACACACACCTACCAGAAATGCTAAACTTGAGGCGGTTGTGTTCCACTTCTTTTGAGCTGGTGTGTGTAAAAAACAGACGTTTCTCAGAGTGGCCATTTGTACAAATAAATACCTTTTGAGACAGCGGATAAGACCTGCTTCCCAAGCAGAGTCATGCACACACCCCAATCTCAGCACAGGAACCTACAACTGAGTGGTTTGGTGTGCAGAAATCCTAAAAGCTAATCTGGATAATGATGTCCTTCAATCCTCTCATCAATTCACCATTAGCAGAAAAGCGAAAAGTCCAAACATGCCAAACTGCTAAGTGCTAAAATGCCATGCTAGGTGGGTCCCTATGCAGGATCCTATTCTCAAAGACCAGCTTTGCATTGCTGAGCAAAATGCAGTGCAGCTTGTGGGCAGCGCCCTTTCATTCCAGTGGGGCTTTTTCTTTCAATACTGTAAAGCCTCTTCCTGAAAAACAAGAGCCTGTTTTCGCTCGACCACTAGAGGCAGTTGGTTTATAAAGTCGTCTGCAAGATCCTTATAATTTATAAGAGGCAGTTTGTTTATTATTCAGTTATGTATAATTGGAGGAAAGACGTTTGGAAGTTTCTGTGTGGAATATGGATGACTTTGAACTGAACTGACTGCGTCGTGGATGCTTGCATGGCTGCTAAGACTGTTGCTAATTTTTTTTTCTGTCTGTTTTCCCTTCCTGCTCACACTTTGGACAGGACAGTCTCTGTTCCCCTTCTGACATTCTTCAGCTAAACCTCAGCGTTAAAAGGACAGTAGAATCTCTTCTTTCTCTGGGGACAGATTCAGAAGAACCCAATCTTGTGTCCCTTTCCACTCAGCTATGTGGCTTTGCGGCGTTTTACTGTGCTCTGATGGCAATGCTCTGTGTGTTCTATCGCTGGGTCTTTTTCTTCTAGCTGAAGCTCAGGGGTGTCATGGACTTGCTTCAACTCTTCCAAGTTATTGGTAAACAATCTGTGTTTCAGCTGAGAACTTTCTGTGTGTCAGTTTTTCCTGGTCCACCAGCAACCTGCTCGGCACAATGCAGAATAGACTCTTTGCAAACCCTGTTGTTAATTGTGACTTCTTCAGTCAGTTAACTAAGTGGTCCAAGGGTTTTGAATTGTGTGGCTTAGTAACAATTCCCTGTATGATTGAAATACTTTATGCAGATGCAAAAAAAATGTCCTATAGACATTAGTTTACTTATTGCACGGTTCTGAATTTTTTTTTTTAGAACAGGAAAGAGCAGAATATCCACTCTTGTGCATGCAAACCCCACTTTCTTGGGGTGGGCAGGTAGATATTAGAATTCATGGACCATTAAAAAAGAAAATCAGGATGCTGTGCTGAAGGAAGAGATTCCATCTCCCTGACTGTAAAATTTTCCACTTGAACCTCCTTTGGTTTCATAAGGATTTAACCAACTATGAAATGCTTTTTCAAAGTCTTCTCCACAAGCACTAAAAATAGAATCAATCCTTTTTAAAAACAGAGAGTGGAGATTGCTCAGGGTTCTTCAGATGCTTCAAGCATATGCATCAGGGACCTCGTTTTCTGTAAACTGTGGTATCGCCCCAGCCATTCTGATTCAGAAGACTCCTTCATGTGGCTGGGTCACTCCTACATTTGCAAAGCAGCGCCAGGCTGTCCAGTAGAACATGAAACTGCAGGTTTTTAGAGCAAGTCCAGCTGTAATTCTGTGTGGCCTTATCCATGCAAAAACCCCTCCCACATGAAGGGTCTGTGGAGGTAACACATGTAAAAGACTGCATCTCTTCTGAGATCAGGAAAGCCACGTAGTTTTTCTGATAATTAAGATAGTAATCTTTGGGAGTCCCTCTCTGACCTCATATTGCTCCAGGGTGAATGATGTGCATGGCCAGATTTTTGTACAGATGACCCAACAGAGTCACATGTGCACCAGCAATTAGTGCTGTATCCAACAACCACTCTTGCTTCACAAGTCCCCCACTTCCTATCCAACTTTGTACAAGTGTGCCAATGTCACTAGTATCCTTTTTCATTAGGATTTCCAATAACTCAAAAAGAATTGCAGGCAACACTTCTAGAATTGGACCTCAGTGCATTTTCATGTACTGCTTAAGAATGTGACTTTCTTCTTTTTAGAAATTGCACATTACTCTCAGCTTGTGTTAAAATATTGGCTTCCCATTAAGAAGTCATCGCCCTGTTGGAGGAGCTGCACCTTATCTGAGATCTTGTCCATACTATTTGTTCGCTATCTCTAGGTTTATTTGCTGCTTTTCTGTTTATCAAAATGATGTACAAATGTTGCATAACCAGTGTACAGCAAACTGGACAATTCCTGTTCTTGTCTTTGTTCTCATTAGGGATGGGAGGAGCTGGGATCCAAACTGTTCTACAGGAACTCACCCAGTTGTTGGGGAGGGAGGGTTGAATGGATCCCTGGTCACTGGAAGTTCTGCTGAGCCCTTTGAGATCTCACCCGACAATTACCCACATGCGTTCAAGCTGATTTCTTCTGTCATAAGGGCTCGAAACATTCTTAAATTGGGCATCATTTCAGGATGCTTGATTCTTGTGATACCAAATTTCCTGCTCCCATGTGTGATCCCTCTTGTTGAATGCACACAACCCAGCTTTAGAATGCTTAAGGTAATTTTAACAACTGTAATGTGAATGCCTCCTTGGCCTACTGGCTATTCAGCAGCTGCCTTGGTTGGTGGGAGCACCAGGACTCCCCTCCTTTCAGCCAGCCTTGCAGAATTGCCTCCTTGACTCTGCAGTCTACATAGCTCAGGAATTGTCCAGACTGAAACTTCAGCCTTTTTTTAGCCTGTCTGTGCACTCTGCTGTGCTTTTCTCAGGGAGACCTTTACTCAGAGCACAGGTGTTTGCCTTTTGCCTGGTGCAGGTGCAGTTGAAAAGGCAACAGCATCAGCATTGCCTTAGCCTGGCAGTTGTCAGCCACCAGCAGGGGCTCTTTAGAACTCCTCCTTTATGCTTCATTGTGGTTATTTGCTGCAAGGAGGTAGCTCAATAGTGCAACATCCAAGAACAAAGCAGGGTTTTCTGTTTTATGCTTTGAGAATGTGCTCTCTTAGCCACTGCTGTAACCAAATGCAAGTTAGGCACACGTCTTGAATTTGGAATGAGTGATGACAGGAACACGTGGCCAAGTTGCACCCATGTTGGAAAATATGGAAGTTGAATGTGTCTAATTATTGGTCTGTGGAAGACATGGACCCCCCTCTCTCTAACCTTGTTGCTGCATGTGTTCCTAGTTCTCAAAACAGGTTCTCCAATAAACATATAACTGACCAGGGTGCTGTAGGACGGTTGATTGGTAGAAGAGGAGGGGTCCTTGGTTGGCACATTGCTAGCAGGACACTTCTGATCCTGAAGTCTGTGGCTGTTGTATTGTGGTGTTGCCTACAGACTCCTTGGCACTCATAATGAGTAAGTGCCTTTCTACACAAGCCACTTCCCTCCAAATTCCAGACTCAATCTTGCAAATTATTATTATTATTATTAACAGTATTTATATACCGCTTTTCAACTAAAAGTTCACAAAGCGGTTTACAGAGAAAAATCAAATAACTAAATGGCTCCCTGTCCCAAAAGGGCTCACAATCTAAAAAGATCCAAAAGAATACCAGCAGACAGCCACCAGAACAAACACTGCTGGGATGAGATGGGCCAGTTACTCTCCCCCTGCTAAAAAAAGGAGCACCCACTTGAAAAAGTAGTTCTTACCCAATTAGCAGGGAAGCAATCCAAATGGGTTGGTTGAAGCAGCCACATCTTTAGCTGGTCTAAACTAGCTCTGCTAAACTTGCCTTGTCTATGCCTTGCACACAAATCTCCAGTCCTGCCAATTTTTAGTTGGGGTTTATGGCAGCAGTTGGCTGGATTCATGTAGCATTCAGGTTGAGTGTCCAGCTTTCAGCCAGGGGGTCTGCTCAGAAGGCCAGAAATCACAAACCTTGTGTACCTTTCTGTATGTGAACAATACCCCATGTAGCCAGGCCGGTACACTGAATGCCTACTGAAGCCACATGCCTTCATGCAGGTCTGTGTTGACTCTGCTCTGAAAATTATTCTGTGCCATGAAAAGCTGAATTCTGCAACCTATATAAATTAAGCAAAATTGGCCTGCTTCTTTCTGGGTTTGTTCACCATGGAGAAGGACAGTAGGTTCTTGGGAGAACTGAAGCACAGGTACTTCCACCAGCCACTGGGATTCAGCTTCAAGAGGCATTGCCCTCCATACTTGCAGGCATATCTTCAGTCATGAGGGCTAGAAACCTCCTTTGTTTTTTAAGTGCAAGCTGAGTTCCTCAGGCACCTGCTTTCAGTGTACTTTTGTACATTCTCTTCCTACAGAGTTAGCATATATTGTACACAGTCCAACGTACCAGGACGGTTTCGTTGAAGTCTGGATGTAGTGATTGAATGCAAACAGTTCTTCGATGCCTGTTAGTTACTGTGGTGATAATTGAACTATTCACTGCTAGTCAAAATGGTAGCTCAAAGAGGGATCACTGTGCCTCACCCAGCCCATAAGTGAATGTTGGGTATATCTTGGCATGGCTTAATACTTTGGGGGGAGGGGGCAGCGCAGGGCACTACTTCCTGTGCTTCTAGTTTGGCACTGCAATAATGAACCTGACATGCCAAAGCTACTGGGAGAGGCTTGCCCACCAAGGATGCACCAAGGAATTGGCTCCCTGCTAGAGGTGCTTCAGTGTGTTGTGAAAGAGAGATGTGGTTAACTTCTGTTTGATCTGACATGCAAGTGCTGAAGCATCTGATCTGACTCCAGCTCACAGTGTTGTCACTGCAGGCTAGATGCATTGATTAGTCGAGCTCTGGTCACAGTCGCTGGACTAGCTGGGTGCCTTCCTGGGGGGCTCTGACATCAAGAGGTGGTGGAGGTGCAGGCACCTGCCCTCTGCTGAACACTGTACCATATCAGTTGCAGTTGCCTCTCAAATAGGGTCATACCAGGAACCCTGCAAATGCCTTTTGCAGTGCCTTCTTTCTGCCTTCCAGTCTGTGCTGCAAGGAAAAAAGGGCATTTGGCATTTCATAATCAGTGGCAGCTCCTTGCTTGGAACAGACACTTGCCTGGAAAGAGTGCTGCCACCAGTGGCTGGCTCCCAGGATTTCCCATGTTGCCTGTCCTTCTGTAGACGGCTGATTGACGCTTTCATGTCTCCGTATTGGCTAAACTTGTTCTTCAGGATTGTCCCACTGGTGTCAAGTTCCAACCTCCAGTGGTGCTTGCCTTTCTTGAATTTTTTTCTGGGGGAGATGTGCCTTTGGAGGCAAGCAAGTGCGGCTGGTTTGTGGACAGTGCAAAGTTTGGGTTCCATTGAGTTCCATTGTGTTGAGTAGCACCTGCTCTTGCATACCTTTCAAGATAAGCACTTGATGCGCTGCCAGTACCAGTCAAGGTGCTAGAGCTTTAGACAGATAATGGGCTCCCTACACTGGGCAGCGCAACGTATGGAGAAGACACAGAACAGGTCACCTGCCTGCAAACTCCCCAGAATTGTTTGACCGTAAGAAGGAATCGGAGAAATATCTTTGCAACTCACAGCATTAGCGCCCCAAAACTTGCTTCTCAGCTTTTGCCCAGAGCTGCAAGTTGAGCAGTTCCGATCACTGAATGTTCTAACTTTCCCCGTCTTCCCTTTCACTGCCCCTCCTGTGGCATCAATCCACCTGTGCTGCTTGTGAGTGTCCTCTCAGCACCCACCCTTCCTACAGTGCCTCCCTTTGCCCCATCCTATACTGGGATTTCTGGGTAGAAAGCTCTTCCCTCTGCCTCTTGGTGCTTAAGATGCATGAGAGAGTGCATGTCCACAGCTGTAGTGTGATCTCTTGGGTTTGAATCCAGCTTAGGCCAGTGCTGCAGTACTCACAGGTGGGATTGTACACCTGAGGATGAAGCAGGTTGCTGCCTGCAAACACCGGCTCAGCTCTCAGTCATCACTAGTCTATTTGGTGCTGCTTTATGCTGCTGCAGGCCAATGCCTGCCACTCTTATGCATTCTGGGAGCATTTTGGGGGGGGGGGCGCAGAGGTGAAGTCCTGGACCTCAACTCTGTACTCCTCTTATCAGAAACGTCTCACATCTTGTCTCAGGACTTCTCTCAACTCAACAGAGTTTTGTTCTTGGGCAAAAGGGTGAGGCGGGGTGGGTCAGCCTCCACCTTGTCAGTTTGCAGGAGTTGATTCTAAACTAGTCAAGGCAACAGAGCGCCTCAGTTATGTGAATAAAATGGCTTGAAACACTATATTTGTATATATATATTTTTAAAAGCTGTTTCTAAATGGGGATATTTTTAGGAATACTTTATGAGTAAAATGAGTGGTTGTGAGAATAATACAGCGGCTCAGAGAAACAGACTTTCCTGATCATGTGTTGATTGAAAGGAAGAGGGAATGTTGTATGTGTTTGAAAAGGAGAAAGCAAAGCAGTCCTTCCTCTGGCATTGACCCCCACGCCCCATCCCAGGCTCATCTGGTCAAAGGCAGATCACTCAGGGAGATCTGATCCTGTTTGGCCATAATAGCATGTTATGTGCTTTTGGAAGTAGCAACACCTGGCAACTAAAGAGAGTGGAGTTTTTTGGGGTCGTTTCTGTCCACCAGTCTCTCCTCATTCTTGTGTTTGTACAATGAAAATGCTTTTTCTGGCTGGTGCTCTACTAATTTTTCATATTAATTCCTCCATTGACTTGGTTTAGTTTAATTTAAGGGGAAAAAACAATGCCTTCCCTTCTTCACTTTGTACTCCTTTTTTAACATTCTCCTTTTTATATTTCTGTGTGTCTGTGTGTGTGTCTGTGTGTGGTTTTTTTTGTAGTGTTGATTTAAATAAAATAACTGCCCCAGAGTCTGACTGGCTATTTATTGTTCACTGTGTCACACATACTGCTGCTTGCTTAATCCAGAGTTAGGCATGTGATGAACCTCAGTTGCATACCATTTTCATGAACATGTTGCCTAATTACATATTGCAGCTACACTGGGATAGTCTTGCTGTCATATTGTGACCTTCAGCTGCTTAAAAGAGTTGGGCCTTGGGTAGGGGGGACAAGCAATCTTGTCATTGGCTGAGCAGCGGCAGGTATTGAAAACCAGACATGATGTTTGCTTCTGTCTGACCCTTTCACATGTTTGACCGTCACATCTTTCAGTGTGTCCCACAAAGGCCCAAAAAAGTGAGTCTAGGATTTTAACAAAATCCTGCAGGCAGGCTCTTTTTGAGACTTGGAACTGAATGTTCACTGGAGGAGGCTGCTTCCTTCCCAGGGCACCCTGTGTTGATGTCACTTTTTTCCCATTCTAGTGTGCTGTTTGTCCATGTAGATACAGCTTCTATCTTGTATGAGGGCATAAAAAGGGCCTGCCTAGACTCTTTAAAAGGGAGAAAAAGCACATAGAGGGCCCTCTTGTCTGTCTCCTTCCCCTGGTATGGAAGTTGCTCTCCAGGATCTCAGGCCAAGGAGACTTTCTCAGCTCAGATATTTGAGATCATGTTAAAGGTTGAGATGCTGGGGACTAAACCTGAGGTCTTCTGCATGTGAAGCACATGATCCACCACTGAGCTGTGCACCCATTTTCTTCATGTTGTTTCACTTTTAGCAAGCAAAAAGCATCATTTAATTCATTTAATTTTGGGTTTCTGTGTTTGTTCAGTTTCTTTTAGCTTTCATTCCTTTTTTCCTTTGTTTTTCTTTTTTGTTGTGTTTTCCGATGTAGGAACGATTATGTTTGCCTCTGCATATTTTAGAAGAGAGAGGGTTGACGCGGGTGGCAGAGACTGTACGGGCGCTTCTGGAGCGTGCCCCCCCCAAACAGCACCACCACCACCACCTCCAGCTGCAGCAGCAGCAGCAGCACTTGGCTGCTGTGTAACGATCCGGAGGCCTTGTTTTTTCCTTGGCAAGCTGAAGAACACCCGGACTGGGCTGCTGGGGCGGCGTGTCCAGACTCTGGCAACATGGGGTTTGAAGAAGGAAATCTGTATCCAGGATTCCTGATGGGAATAATTTTGCTTCTTTTCTCCACTTTTTTTGGAGGTCACAAAAGTTTCCATTGAACTTTAACGAAACAAGCAAAAATAAGTAGAGAAGTTTTTCTGTAGTGGGTGGGCAGGAGTGAGGAGGGTCTCACCAGGAAACCACTGGCTTCATTTTAAGACCTGACTGCAGTACAATTGGGGCAGCTGGGAGAAAACGGTGGGAGGACAGACTTTGATCTCAGAAACGTGCATGTTGGAACACAGTAAGCTCCCTAGTATGATTCATTCGGATAGGAGCAGGCATTTTGCAATGTGCTCGTTTGTTTCAGCAAGACCTGCACATGAAATGGTTTGATAAATTGGGGCCAGTATGAACTTGCATGGACTCTTCAGCCTGGACCACTGAACCATGACAGTACGTATAGTGAGGATGCTCATTTTCTAGTTTCAGCATCATTCCTGTTGGATATCTGGGTAGGAATAGTTCTCAAACATGCAGAGTGGGGCTCTAACTTTTGGTGCCTCTGTCCCTGATGAACGAAGTGACACCATCCTGTTTAAATTAACTGTGAGGTTCCTTGAAGAGTGAGATAGCGGTTTTTGTTGTACAGATATAATGTCCATTGTTGAACTGAAAAGAGCTCTTTTTCTTTTAAAAGTAAAGAAAGCTCTTGACTGGTGGAATTCAAAAGCAGTTTTTATTAACTGAAGGAAGCAGATCACTTTGAAATCAACACAGGCTGCCATTTTCTGTTGTAGAAAACAGATGGTAGTTGAATTTGAAAGAATGGGTTTTTTTGTGGGGGATTCCCTCACCATCTACTCTCCCCCTCTTATCATTTTCCTTTTTGTGTGTACAAAAAAGGTAACTTCTTCAAAGAACCAGGTGAGCACCTTTTTGCTTGAAATTACACCCTGCCTTGACAATACAGAATATAGGAAGCTGGAATATCAGTATCGAGCACAAACAATTCACGAAAGCCAGTCTACAAGTTGGAATCTGCTCATAGCTGCTGTTCTGGCTGGCTGCTGCAGTCCCCCCTGGTGTTTGCTGCCCATCCCACTTCGTTGTCTTGAAGAAATGTGGGCTCAGCCACTTGGGAGAATTGCTACTACCACCTTTTGCCCAAGGCAGATTCCGTGGCATGTACAGCTTTGGAAATTTCCTTTTGAACCAAGCTTCCATATGTCATTACTCACAGGGTACTTCCAAGCTGCACTTATTCTGGGGGTTGCTGGTAGTGTTACTCCCACAGTACAGACCAGTGTTGAAGCCTGCACTAATTTTGCTGGGCATCCACACAATGAGAGGAAGTGTGGTGAGAGTTGTGTAGTAGTCAGTGTGTTGCTGTGTGAGCCATCCATGCAATCATCTCCAGGAGCTATACTTTTTGGGGAGCTTCATTTTTCCCTAAAAGTGGAGCAGCCTGCAATCCAAGAGTTTTTATTGTCACAGAAGATGCTTTCCCAAGTGGTTGCCCTGGATAATCAGAACAGCAAACTCTCTGGTGAATGCACTCTCAGTATTGAGTTCAAGGATGTTCAGATATTGAGGAAGGCATTGCCCTCAGCCTGGATTCCTTTAAGTCCTCTAAAACGAGAAATAAAAAAAGCAAAACGCTCTTTAACAATGGAATTAGGACAGTTTGTATTCCATATCTGGCCTATTCCTAAGAGACCAGAAAATATTGAGGTCAGTTGATGGAAGATGACATGAGGAGGAGAAAGAGTAGATGCTTGAAAATGGCAGGCAGCTGATTTGGGAACAGCACTCCAGACTTGGTTGAGCTTTCTTGGTTGAGAAGTGTGGTTCTCTCCCAAAATGTCTCAGAGCAACCTTGTTAGAATCAGAGCATGAATGTGCTTCCTTGCAGTTCCTGTTTATTCCACTGGTCACCTTGTGCTCTCTCCCCTCACTTGTTTGACACTCCTTTTGGATCCTTTCTCACAAGTGTTTCCCTGCCTGGTTCCTGTTTTAGTGAAAATCTCCTCCGATCTGTGGTTTCCGCTGCTGTCCTTAAACACATGAAGAATATTTTAAGCAAATTAGTAGCATATGGTTGAAATAATTTTCTTTCTGCTCTGGAAGTTTCAGGGTCTGCCTACTCTCGCTCCCCCTTGCAAACATCTTGATCTGGTGTTTTGTGAGTGGAGCTCTGCAGACAAGGAGCACTTAGAAATATTGCATTAGATGAAGGGGAAGCATTGAGGCCATTTCCCTGTTTGCTTGAAAAGGCTCAGGATAGATTTTTGTCCTGCCTGGTTCTGGCAGTGAAGTGGTTCTTCCTCAGGCTTTTGAAGGGGTATAATGGAGTTCTTTTGAATTCTCAATACATGTGCTATTAGGGCGCAATCCTAACCCATTTTCCAGCACTGAGGTAAGGACAAGGTAAGGGAACAAACATTGCTTTACCTTGAGGAGGCCTCCGTGACTGCTCCCCAACTGCAGGGTACAGCATGCGTCCTACTGGCACAGCTATGTCTGTGCTGGAAAGTTGGTTAGGATTGTGCCCTTAGTTACATATTTGTGCAGCTTGTGATATATGTCTTGATGTTCTTTCTCTCTGCTTTACCAGCCTTTAGCAGCCCATTTAATACACATCTCTGATCTTGTGTTATTTATTCAAGCCAGCCCTACTCAAGACGGATAGAAGCAAACTGATGCTTGAGTCCTTTGTATTCTTATCTAGGAATAAGCTCCACTGAAAATGGGGAAACTTCCGTCTGAGTAATGGTGCCTAGGATTGTGCTGTCAGTGTAGCAAAGCTGATAGTAGACAGATACTTAACTAGTTTCCCCCTACCTTGCCTCAGTTTGTAACAGTTTTGGGACTTCATTCCAGTCACCAATAAATGGCAAGTTGATCACCGCCATCTCCTCCCCATTTGTGGTCAGTCCTGCAACTGGTTTTGCACAAGGAGCTTGATCTGTGTGCTGTTTTTGGTTGGAAAGGTGTGTCCAGGCAGCCCAGTTGTGAAGATCAGTTTTTGCTGCTGTGATGCATATAGTAACATGTCCTCCTTCAGTTGGTGTGCCATCCAGTGCTTGCCAGTGGGGCAGAACACCACCCCATCCTCCCTCTTAATCTCTATAAATGCCTGTACCAGAAAATCAAAACATGCTATGCAAGAGGACCTGGAACACTGTCCTGCCACTGACACACAGCTGCCTTTGTGTGGTGTATCTGCACCATGCTGTCAGTGTACAGCCGCCATGGCAACAGCAGCAGCAGCTGCAATCATGCTTAGGATGGTGTTGGGATGGTTCCCATTTTAGCAGCACCTGTTATGTCATCGAGGTGGTGCAGGGCTCTCCCTGGGCACACTGCAGGAAACGAAGATTATAGTTGCATACCGAAGTCTCTCACGAACCTGCATCCATTCTGTTCAGCAGATCTCTAAAAGGCATTCCTGTTCCATGCTGCACTTTGTGTAACTTTGGCAGCTCAACTCTTCGGTTTCATGAGGGCAAAGGGGCCACCTTGAACAGAGGTTAATGGTGTGAATAAATCTGGATCTTTTCAACCTATGGGTTGTCTTTAACGTATTATACCAAAAAGATCACTTAAGTTTTATTGCAAATCTAAATGGCTTGGGAATGTTTGTGTGTTTATATTTATGTGCAATTTTTCCTTGTATTCCGTGAAAAGAAGTGTTTAAGGAAAAGTGTATAGAATTTTATTTTTTGTGTTGAAGCAACAACAGACAGCTATCCTCCTCTCCTGGAAAATTCCTGGAGGGGGAATCCTCTGTTTGGGACACCATGCTTGCTGTTAGATTTATGTAAATCCCTTCACGTTATGACCCAAACAGTTTCAAGCAACTGTGAACACTCTGAAAATCATGGATGCTAAGCAAGGTAGTTTCCCATCCCAGGGCTGGCATCTCTACTTTCATCTAGCAAGAGTTTCATTTTGCTGGATCAAGGCTGTGCCAGCAAAGGACTTGGCTGAATGCTTAGCTTAATCCCCATTTCCTCAACTAATATGAGGGGTAGATAAGTTTGGGCTTAAAAGCTTCTGCAGACATACCAACCTGCTGTTGGGGTAGCAATAACAAAGGTATCTCCTTTCTTTAAGGTGTGTGTATAGTCACTGAATCTTTCATGGAGGGAATTGAGTAGAAGCTTCTGCAACTAGCACCCAGGCAAACCAGTTTATCAGTTTGATTAGTGAGCACTGACTGTGGAGTCTATAATTCATTAGCCCCTGCCCACAGTCTGGATGCACTTAGTTTCCACCATGAAGACCATTTCAGTGATAGGAAACATTTGTGTGGATCAAATATTGATTAGTGGCATGGAAGACACCCACATTGCAACCCCTAGGTGACCCTGTTGATCCAGTTTCTTGCTGGATCAGGCTCAACACATTGGTGACCTTGTTCCTGAGAGTGTTTGCACAGTTGACTGTCCTCTAAAGAGCAGCCAGCCAACCCCCCCCCATTGCTAGTGAGTGGAGTGGGCTTTGTTGTATGTGAACAGCAGCTGCAGAAACCACACTGAGCATTCTCTTGCTCTCCCAAGAAACCACCCAAGAGGGCATTCTCTTGCACTCCATTCTCTCATTTCAGTGAGGCTTTGGCAGGAGCTGTTCCTGGGAATCGGTGTCACCAAATATTTAAGGAAGCATCCCATGGCAGTTCAGTAATGACTGCTGCTATTGTTTCTTGGAATGAGTCTTCTAAAAGCTTTTTATTAGAAGCAGTGGGGAAGCCTAAGTTAATTTGGGTGCTTAAAAAAAAGAAAAATATTAACTATATTCCATGGAGCTTTTGAAAGTCTGTTTTCAGTGCACTCCAACTTACATATGCATTTTCCTTGGGACTGGCACTTGGCAAAACACCCAGAGGATCAAGACTTCATTCTTGTTGTTTCTGCAGACTGTAATTAGTAGTGTAGCTAAAGGATTTTTAAAAGTTATTTCCTGTATTTGTATGTCTGTAAATACATTCCATAGTTTTCAAAGATTAAGTATAAACAGCAGAATATCATGTACTTTATTTTAAATTGCCTGTATGCTACCAGTCAATTTCTAGCACACATGATATTATACATGCCAAACCTGGGTGATTTGAAATAAAGCTAAAGCTTTAAAACTGGCACCTGTGAAAAGAAGTATCTGTTATGAAGCAAGTTGATCCCAGCTCTAAAGTGCCATTTCCATGCTGGGAGTGGGCAGGCAGCTTGCTTTATTGTTGTGAACGTCTGTGGTATCAGACACTTGAATGTTTGTTGTAAGTCCAAGGCCTACAAACTGACTGCAAGAATAAAGTTTGGATCCTCTCCTCCATTTCCAGCAGGTGTGTCTAGTTGGAGTGGCTCTCATATCAACATAAGAACAGCCCCACTGGATCAGGCGCTAGGCCCATCTAGTCCAGCTTCCTGTATCTCACAGCGGCCCACCAAATGCCCCAGGGAGCACACCAGATAACAAGAGACCTCATCCTGATGCCCTCCCTTGCATCTGGCATTCTGACATAGCCCATTTCTAAAATCAGGAGGTTGCACATGCACATCATGGTTTGTACCCCGTAATGGATTTTTCCTCCAGAAACTTGTCCAATCTCCTTTTAAAGGCGTCCAGCCCAGATGCTGTCACCACATCCTGTGGCAAGGAGTTCCACAGACCAACCACACAGAGTAAAGAAATATTTTCTTTTGTCTGTCCTAACTCTCCCAACACTCAATTTTAGTGGATGTCCCCTAGTTCTGGTGTTATGTGAGAGTGTAAAGAGCATCTCCCTATCCACTCTGTCCATCCCCTGCATAATTTTGTATGTCTCAGTCATGTCCCCCCTCAGGCGCCACTTTTCTAGGCTGAAGAGGCCCAAACGCCGTAGCCTTTCCTCATAAGGAAGGTGCCCCAGCCCCGTAATCATCTTAGTCGCTCTCTTTTGCACCTTTTCCATTTCCACTATGTCTTTTTTGAGATGCAGTGACCAGAATACACGGCTTACTTTCTTCAGTCTAAGAGGAGCCTTGCAGACTAGCACCCTGTTCCTCAGAGGTGCCAGGTACTTCCCAAAGTCCAGAAGCAGGACACAAAGGCAAGGACCTTCATGTTGCCCCTGCCCCAGCACCTGGTATTCAGAGGCACACTATCTCTGAACATGGAAGTTCTGCGTAGCACATTGTTATGGACCAGGCCTCCTTGTCACTGAATTTGTTTAATCCCTTGTTAAAGCCATCCCACTCACCATTAACCACATCCTATGGCAATGGATTCCAGAAATTAATTGTGCATTGTTTATTTCTGATGCCTCTACGGTAACTGGTGGCTGTTTTTCAGAGTGAATCTCCAGAAAGTCAGTATCCTGTGGAATTCAATTTGGCATGGGTGAATTCCATCTAGTTGTGTTACAGCAGTGTTTCTCAGCATTTGTCCCCTATCGTACCACTTTACATTGTCCACCCATTCAAAGTACCACTGGAAGTAACTGGTGAAGACAGTTACCTCTGGGTTGGGAGGCCAGATACAACATGCCAGACACCAGTAAGAGGCTCAGGGTGGATGGGAGGGCGTTTTTGAGTGCAGAAAAGCACACTTTGGAGCTCTGCCCACCAATCCTGCCACTGTTGTGTCACATTCCTGATCTCACGGCTGAGCAGCAGGGGGCCAGGACTCCCGTGAGTACCATCAGGCACCACTTCAAGTACCACTGGTGGTATCCATAACACTGGTTAAGAAACACTGTGTTACAGTAGTCTGTTACAGATGCATGTTTATGAGAGAGACGGAAATGCAACCTCCTACCCATAGTGACAGTTCCCTGTTTCATGTCTTGCTCAAACGGAAGATGATGTTCTCAGTAGCCAGAAACATTTATTCTGGCCCTTTGAGCTCCAGACAAGAAACATGGTTCTCTGTAACCTCCCTGGGGAAGAGATAAGATCACACACATTTTTGAGTAATGGATGCAGAATGTCTTCACTTGTTTATGCAGCTTGCTCATTTTCACAACAAGAAAAACAGAACTGCCAACTTCAATGCCCCTTTGCTGGCTAGAATCAAAAACAGCAGCACCATGTTCAAGATCAGAAAGCATTTCTGACCCTCTTGCCAAACACCAGGTTGACCCACTTGCCACCCCACATGCTGCTCTCTTACCCAAACTCTCAGTGTGAACAGGACACTGGAATTGGATTTGTCCCAATCACTTTTTCTTTCCTTTCCCCTTTCCTTTCCCCTTCCCCTTCTTCCCTTTATCTTTGCTGGCTGGCTCTTCTTCCAGAGCTTTTTTGAGGGTCTTGTAAGGGCCAAGGAATCTCCGAACCATCATGCCTCTCCACCAGGCCTGCAGCTAGAAGCAAGGAAGAGAAGAGGGTGAGGAGTGGCAAACTGGAGCACATGCCACCTTCCACTCATTCAGCAAGCTTTGCTAATAATGGACTCCCAGGCCCTACTGCATCTATCCATCTCACTTCTACTGACTCCCATGGCGAGCTGGTGCCACAAGAGCTGGTGCTTGTAGGCTCTTGTGTTGGCCAGAGGCAGAGAAGTTGCGGGCTGAGGAAATACACAGAGACAGTATTTCTGTGGAGAAGGTGGAAGGAAGACTGCCACTAGTGGGGGGGGGGGTGGAAATTTGAAGTGATCAGGGACTGTGGTTACTGGGCCTGTCTCCATCTGTTGGTGCCACTCTTAGGGACAAAAAGAAGAGTCAGTGCCCTGACCCTGTACTTCATCTCTTCCCAGGGATTCTCCCAGGAAAGGGCACAGGAATAGAGCTGAGCACCACTGATGGAGATTTCCCTAGGAGAACCTGGTGGTAGCTTCCTTTATCTTTAGCTATGATGGGGAGGGGCAAGGAGGGAAGGAGCAAAGAAAATGAAGAACTCAACTGTTAAGAACTCAACTGGAGTCCAATTGAGACCCAACTTACTGCTAGCCTGAGGGCCAGTCATCGGCTCCTCCCCTTTCTGTTTCTTCTGCATATGACTTCGGGTGATTTTTGCCTCTGAAAGGGGTCGTGCATGTGCCTATTTTGTATCATGGCAGCACCAATTCTATGTCCTGCAGCACTGTAGTTAGTATAGTTAGGAAGTTGTTAAGTATGTGTGAAGTTTATTCATATACTGCTTTTCACAAAAAAGTTCACAAAGCAGTTTACAGAGAAAATGAAATAACTAAATGACTCCATGTTCCAGAAAGACTCGAATTCTGAAAAGAGGCAAAAGGATCACCACAAACAGCCACTAGAAAAGACACTGTGCTGGACTTAAGAGGAGCAGCCATTACAACCCCAGCAATGCATTTGTCCTCCCTGGACCTTCCCTTGTCCTCCTGGCACTTGTGGCCAGGTCAGTCTCATGACTGACAAAACCTGTGCGTAAACAGGATGGCACAGTCTATGTGGCTGTCTGTTCTGCTGTGCAAGCATAGCTCAAGGAAGAGCCTGCCTCTTGTGTAGCAGGAGACCCACATGGGAAGGGACCCTGGGCAGGGATGCCTCCAGGTTGCTAAACAACTTGAGTTGTGCCAAGGCAACGGTGGGAGGAGCTGCCTCCCAGAAGCACCACCAGCATCACTTACTGCTGATGGAGCTATGTCAAAGGAACACAAGCCATTCCAGAGCTAGGTCCCTGATGGGGGAAGCTCTCAGGTGAGGGCTCTGCAAGAAAATGAGGAAATGCTACACCCCAGCATGACCTCTTGGGGGAAGTTAGAAAAAGTGCTGGGATTCTCTTCTTGCCACTCTGGTCTAGTTCCAGCACTGTCTTACCTTCAGGATACTCTTCATCTCCAGAGCATCCTGTTCCACCTTCTTTCGCGCAGCCTCCTTCTCCTTCCGGTCCTCAATTATCGCTTGCTCACACAACAGGCACTGCAGGAAACAAAAGATGCTTTGGACTACTAAACCCTGAGGGCAGGCTTTAAATATTGAAACCCCAACTGCCTCTCCCACAGATTTCGGCTTCAAGCCTCAATGCATTGTGGAGCTTCCCCCCTTGGCTTCTTCCATTTGCCACTTTCCCCCTGCGCCAAGAGGGAATGCTCTCTATTATATACCATCCCTGATATCCTGCCCTTTGGTGGCACTCTCAGGGCTGCTATCAATTACACCGTAAAAGAGGAAACAACCAGGGAAATGTCAATACAATAACTAGAATTATTTAAAGATGGATGGGAACTTGGAGATCATCTACCCCAGCCCCCTCCTCAGTACAGGGAACTACAATAGTATCCTTGACAGGTGGCCATCAGCCACTGCTTGAAAACCTTGGGTGCAGGAGTGTCCACTAGGGCTGTACAGTTCCTACAATTAGAAAATTCTTCCTCATGTCCAGCCTCAATCTCCTTCCCTGTAGTTTCAGTGTCTTAGTTCCCACTCTGCTGTCAGCAGCCAAAAAGCAGGGCTCAGAAAGAGTGTGACAGCCCTTCATGAAGCTGTCATGTTGCCTCTAAGTCTTCTCTCCCCCTGAGCTAAGCATACCCGGAGCTTGTAACCATTCCTCACAGGACTTAGTTTGAAGAAGCCTTCTCATCTTAGTTGCCATACTCTGAACTGCTCCAGCTTATCAATGTTCTCCTTAAAATGGGAGGGGTTGGCTGAAGGCCCATCTGGCCAATTCCTGAAGACCTCAGCAGCTGCAGGCAGCAGTGGCGCTCAGTGGCTCCCATTGTTGCTGTCTGCTTTCTCCTGTCCTTGCCAGCCACAGCTGGGCTTCCTTAGAGGCACAGAGGAAGCCCATTTGCTGGAGGGTGAAAGAGGCAGCAGCTGCCCCTGGATGCTCCTCAGCACCGCAAGTGCTGCAAGACAGATTTGGCACAATTCACCCCCTTTGCATCTTCCCAGATAGCCTGGAAGAAAAAAACCAAGGCAGATTGTCCACTGGGTGGAGGAAGCACACCTCCCCCCCCCCCCCAGTGGCCAATGGAACTTGTTCCCATTACTGCAGGAAATTGTGGGAAGGAGTGCCAGAGAAGCACAGAGGGAGAAGTGACCATCTTTCCATCCATACTCTCACTAAGTAAGTGGGGAGAGAAAGTGGGGAAGTGGCCTGCAGGGGCCTTAAATGCTTGAATGGTGTACATGCACCGGGGCCCACCACAACCTGGCGCTGTGCTCTCCTTGCCATGGCCACAGTTGGGGAGGCATGTGCTGGTTTGGATGGAAGGAAAGGAAGGGGAGCACCACTGCAGTGACAACTGGCAAGGAAACCTCAAAGTTGCACCACATGTCCCACTTGTTGTTGGCCCAGAGCATTCTGAGAAAACACTTCTTCAGAGGCACCAATCCAGCCAAGCACCCTCCTGTCATCCACTCTGTTTTCACATGTTCATGGCACCTTTGGAGATCCTGAGAGTGCCCTGGCAGTCCTGATCACCTCACTCTCAACAGACTGGTCACCAGCAGCCAAGGATGCAGCTCTCCCTACCTGCCTGGCCAGTTCCTGTAGTGCTGCCTGATCAGCAGCTCTGGACAACTTGATTGCATTCAGCGCCTGCTGCTTGGCCTCGGTATCCTTCTCGTACTTGTCCATCCAATACTCCAGTCTCTCTTCTATGCCCTGTTGGCAACACACACGCACAAGAGCCTCCTTAGCGTTGTGTACCTGTGCTTTGGCATGCCTTGGCCTTCTGATGGGATAACAAGATTGTTGAGCACTTGGGGAATGGGTGCCAGTAGGGAGGGACTTAGGGCTGATTTCTTAGACTGGACAAACCTCTCTCCCTACACTACAATCCTATCCACACTTACCTAGGAGTAAGCCTCATTGACTATAATGGGACTTCTGAGTAGACATGCATAGGATTGGGCTCCCAAGAATGTAATGGTCAGAAAATGCCCTCTGCTATTTAATGTACGAGTCCAGTTCCAAGACCTGCACCTTCTCTAACCTGTGCCCACAGTTCTCCTTTCCCTGCATTGTCAGCAGCATCCTGCACATGTTCACCTGACCTCCTGCTGCTGGAATGGGTGTAGAAGAGATGCAGTTTGCAGCCACCTCAGTTTCTCTTTTTAATCCTGACTGACGTTCATTATAGTTTTTGTTTTTTTCTGAATTAATGGATTTGTGACTGTGGTGGTGCACATCAAAGTTCAGCCTCTGAAGGTCCATCTTTGACATCTCCAGCTAAGAGGTTACATTGAGGGTAAGTAAAATTTTGGGTGAGGAAAAACACAGTCCCCTGTAGCTACCTCGGCAGAATAGGGGAGGTGCATAATCCAAGCTGGCCCTTTTTAAATAGGCTGAAGGGAGCACCAGGGACCCCACCCCCACGCCACCCACCCAGCACCCACCGTTTGCTGCAGTTTGAGGAAATTTTCAATGTCCATGTGGACTCTGATCTCTTGTTCCATTTGATTCCTCAGCTTCTGTGGTGGGGAGAAAGAAAGAATCACACTTTGCCTTGCAGCAAATGTACCTAAAATAACAAGCCGGCAGCCGCTCAAGAAAGCCCAGATACTTTTTATCTTACTTATTGTGCTTTGGAGGACAAGTCAGTCTGTGGCCCAAAGGGTGCAGTTTCGTATATACCTGCAAATTCACCATCATCAAGACAACCTTTCTGCTGGGCTAGTCTTGGCAGTAATGAAGAGTGGGAAGGGGAGGAAGCACAGGAGCTCGAGGCAAGCCCTGACAATAAAGGGTGAGAAAGTTGGATCTGCAAAGCAGAGGGGTGTGTGAGAGTAAGAACATAAGAAGAGCCCCGCTGGATCAAGCCAAAGGCCCATTTAGTCCAGCTTCCTGTATCTCACAGTGGCCCACCAAATGCCCCAGGGAGCACCCAAGACAACAGACACAACCTGTGGCCTTGTGCCCTCCCCTGCATCTGGCAATCGAGGCAGCCTACCTCTAAAACCAGGAGCTTGCATATACCTACCATGGCTTGTAACCTGTGATGAAATTTGTCCAATCCCCTCTTAAAGGCATCTAGGCAAGATGCCATCACTACTTCCTGTGACAAGGAGTTCCACAGACTAATTACACACTGGGTTAAAAAAATTTTTTTTGTCTGTCCCAACTCTCCCAACTATCAATTTTAGTGGATGTCCCCTGGTTCTGGTGTTATGTGAGAGTGTAAAGAGCATCTCCCTATCCACTCTGTCCATCCCCTGCATCATTTTGTATGTCTCAATCATGTCCCCCCTCAGGCACCTCATTTCTAGGCTGAAGAGGCCCAAACATTGTAGCCTTTCCTCATAAGGAAGGTGCCCCAGCACGGTCATTTTGCGGGGAGAGAGAGAGAGAGAGAGAGAGAGAGAGCGTGCTTCTGGCAACAAGGAGGAAGAAAAGCAGAATATTCTTCAGAGGCAAAGACCAGTCCCTCTGACTCCATCACACCCCAAATGGGTTCATGCAGGGAGGAGCAGCTTTGACTGCTCTCAGGGAAGCCCTCCATTATGGGTACCACTCCAGTCTGCGTGCCACTGAGGCCTCACTTGAACCAAGGCTCTGCCCCAGCCAGGCCCTGTTTCCAGTGCCAGGCCTGGAATGTGTGAAGAAACAAGGGTGTCCCTGGAATAGTGCCTCAGGCTCCCCTCGGAAGGTGCCCCCTGCGTGCATCTCTCTCACACAGGATACTGCACAAGCAGTGGAGGCTGCCTCATGACCTCCTTGCGCAGTACCTGGCAAATTCTGCAGGAGGTGCCCCAACCCCCCCCCGCTGCTTCCCTGCCAGGTGTTGCAGGCAACTCAGCTTGTCCTTTGCCAAGGCTGCTGCTTCTGGTGTAGTTCAGGGCTTCATGGTTGCCATGACAATTAATGTCCCAGTATGCGATTGCCCCTATGATGTGGCAGGTCACACTCTTGATGGGGTCTCAGGGCAGGAAAATTGGGGTCTAGATGTGGGGATCTCCCTTTGACTCCCTTGCCCTGCTCAGAACACTCTCTGATGAGGTACAGATACGTAGCAGGGACTCATCCCATTCACATCCCATCCATCTTACAACAATCAACCCCAGAGTCTGGTGGAATCTCAGGAATACTGGAATGCCCTCAAGGAGGTCCCAGGGCTCGTGCTTCTGCCAAAGCCTTTGTCACTCCGTTGGATGCAGAGGTGACCTGGGCAGCAAACAGGATCACTTTTCAGGAGTAAGACAGAAATAACAATGACTTGCCTCACAGGGTGGTTGGGAGGATGAAATTAAAGGTTTTGAAGAGGTTTACTGGAAGTGAAAAAGTTCTATAAATGTGACAGAAAAGAAATGGTTTCCTTCCTGGCAGCAGCCATTGCACTAAATCCCCCAAACTGCTCAAGAATCATGCAGCATCAATTAGTCATAATAGCTAAACAAAAACAGGGGCAATGTAGATCCAAATGCACCTGACAATTAATTTTTACAAATGCCAAGGTCATCTTGCTGCCTGCCATTGAGCACAAGGCTAGATGAACCTTTCATCAGACCCAGCAGGGCTGTTCTTTTAGGGCTTTGTTTGTGGGGGAAGAAGCTGCTGACAGCCAAGACAGAGAGGAGCTCTGAGCCCACAGAGCCTTTTTCAGTCCCTGAAAAGTCCCCCACTGAAATGAATGCCTGAGTGTCAAAGACCAGGCTATGGCACTCCCAAGAGCTTGACAGTGCCTCCCCGCACTCAGCTGGCGTCTGCAACTGGCACAAGAAAACATCTTTCCACTGCTTAGAAGAACGACACACCTGCCCAGTGCAGGTACCTGCTTACCTCAATTTCGTTCTGCATATCATTCTCATTATTGTCGCACTTCTTCTGCACCTGAACCACCTGGAGCTCTGTGTCCTTCTTGACATAGCGGTTCTCCATGTCAGTCTTGGCCTTCATCTCTTGGAGCTGATCTTTCAGGTAGGCAATCATCTCATTACGGTTCTGTGGAACAAGAGAGGAGGTGAGCGCCAGGGTGACTCTAGAAGCAAGGGAGGCTCCAAGCCTGGTTGTGTTCTTCCAGATGAAACTGGCTTCTTCTGGCTTGCCTGGCAGGCTGGGCAGAGGTGGACTTGCTGCTCAGTCAGGTTTCCTATGGAAGACTTGGGCCTGACTGAGGGGGCCAGTGAGGTCTCACACAGTTGAAAGCTCCTCTGTACAACTTCATACAGAAGTGGAATTCAATCTAGCTCTCCTGTAACATGTCTGTTTTCTATGTGCTTGGCATTTGGGAGCAATGATGACTGCTTTCCAATAAAAAGCACACCTAGCAGTTTACATAAGAAATGAAAAGATTGTTGCCTGTCCCAGAGATAGTCATAGTGTTAAACAAAGACAAACCCAAGGGGGACACCAGCCCTGGAAAAGATGCCCTGCTGGGATACAGGAGCCACTGATTCCCCTGAATCTTCAAGCTGAAGCTCACTCCAGACAAGACGGGATGCTCTGGGCTGAGAAGATCACTGACCTGGCGTGATGGTGCTGGGCAATTCTGCTTGAAGGGCTGCACTAGATGGGCTGTAGTCTGGTGGTGCTCCTGTGCCCAGTATTATCCCCGCAGACTGCCCAGGTGACATGAAGGGTAGAAGGGCAACTTTGCAGCCTATTCAGCTGATTCAGGAGTTGCAACCTTACCTGGAGAAGGTGGGTTTAGCCTGTCGCATGTGCATTGGTGACTGGCAAATGGTCTCTGCTGCCAAATGGTTCAGAATCTGCTGCAGCTCCACCCTTTGTGGGGGGGGGGATTACTAGGACAAGAGTCCTGTGAGGGCCACCCAATCGCTTGCTTCTCCCACACTTGGGAAAGTCTCTGTGCATGCCAACTCCACCACCAACACAGGGCCTGGGAGTAGTCCTCCTTTCCCACCACTGTGTTATTTATGGGTGGCGCTGTCAAGGAAGACTTGTCTCCACTGCCCCATTTTCCTCTGATTTGAACCCTGGCTGGCTAAGTGGGTGCTGGTGAGGGGCAGCAGGAGTTATAAAACAGCAATAGGAGGGTCCACTGCCAGCCAGGGTCCCAGAACCAAGTGGGGAGGTTTACTGGGAGGCAATGGAGCAGCCGAAGACTGCCTTCTCCCCTCCCCTGACTCTGCTGAACTGTTCCTGAGTGTCCTGGTTCCCATGCACAGTATGTCAATGAATGATAAAATGGCACTTGATGAAGAAGATGCCCGTCAGCTACTGCTGTTTTGCCCAGCAACTGCTTGGTAGGCATCCCTGTCGGCCCCAGGTCCTTCAACACGATGGTGGGGAGTAGCAGCAGACTGTAACAATTTGAGGGGTGGGCACAGGCATGGGGAGGAGTCCACTGCATGTGCCCTGCCTATGAAGTCACCCCAGTATTGCAGAGTTATGCTCGCAGGATACTAGCTTTGTGTCAGCTGTACTGGCTGCCTGTTAGCTGGTAAGCCCAGCTATTGACCTTTAAAACCTCACACCCTTAGGGGACCTGGCTCTTAAAGACAGCCTCTGCCCACACAAGTCTGCTTGGCTCTTACAATCAGCCTTGCAAGCAGGCCTGGCTCCCTGTGAACTTTTGTTAGACTGGCAGAGATTAGGGTCAGGGCTTTTTCGACAGTGGCACCACAGCTGTGGAATTCGCTCCTGTGAAACGTCTCAGACTCCCACTCTGGCTGCTTTTAAATGAGCTATTAAAACTTTTCTACAAGCCTTTCAGTGGACTCTGCTTTGCTGCTGCTGCTGCTCTTTTATGACTCGTTATATCATTTGCCTGTTGCTGTACTTTGTACAATCTAAAAGGCAGGATTTAAGGCTGCAATCCTAAACACACTTTCCCACTGAACACAATCATAATGGGACTTACTTCTGAGAAGGCATGCGCTGTAAACTGTTTAAATATATAGTAGTCATATACTACCATTCTCATCATCAATGAGATGACATGACAATATCATGTCATCTCAGCATGACAATATCACATCACATTCACCAACCCACATGCAGCCCATTCTCTGTATGTTTGGTTCATCACATGCAGTCTGAACTGGAGCTGAAAATCTCACCTCTGAGATAAGAAAATGAGCAACCAAGCCCTGCCACATGGTGGCAGAAGAGCCCAGCAGCTCAGCTTGTCCTCCTGTCCTTATAAGTTGCAACCCATGGAACAGCTTTCATAGAGTGCCAGTGAGATCAAATTCTCTGATAAGCCCTGCTGGGCCAGGCCAAGTAGGACCCACTTAGTCCAGCAACCAGATACTTCTGGAAGCCCTCAAGCAGAGCCCTGACATCAGCAGGGATCACCAGGACATCTGGTTCTCTGAGACAGGCTGCCTCTGAATGGGGAATTCAGTTGCAGCTACAGCCACCGACAGTTTTATCCCCCCCTGAATTTGTGCAACCCTATTTCAAAGCCATCTAAGCCCAAATTCTGTAATTGGAGCAGCCATTTGCTTTGTGTCCCTGATGCATTATTCTGGGAGTTTGATCACTTTTGGTGTGCAAGAAATTTCACAGACTGAGCTGTACTCTAAGAGCAACTAGATTTTAGTGAACATTTACATGGCCACTTGTACTCTCTTGTGTGCTGCTTTTATTCTTTCTTTTAAAAAAATAAAATTAAGGGGGGCTAGAGAGATGACTGCCTAAGCCAAACCTGGAGCTCAAACTCCTTTTCTTTTTTGACATCACTGAGTTGCTTCTGGAGAGTCTTTATCTTCTTCCTCCCCAACTCTTCCCTAGAAGGGGAAAAAAGGGAAAATAACATCCAGCAGTTTCCTGGAACACAATAAGACTGGCCACACTTTTAAGTCTATGCCAAGAAGGAAACTTCCTGAGGAGGTGCTCAGAGTTCACAGGGAAAAACAGGCTCCTCCTAAAGGGCAGCAATTTTGTCCACAATAAATGTTAGGAAGGCTATTGTGTTGCACTTCCAGGTTCTTGGAACAGTGAGAAACTGCAAGGGCAGCAGCTCAGGCTTAGTTTCCTTTGAATGAGAGCAAGGAGACTTAAGGTGTCCTTACAATATTTGCTTTAGCTATAAATAGACAAGCAGCACACCATGGACGCAGACACTCCAGCTGGCAACAGATCCCCCCCAAGGCTGATCTCCTCCCAGTTCCACCAAGCTCCACCTAGAAATGCTTGGACATTAATAATCAGCCTAACAGAGCCACAACAGAATAGTCCTGCTGTGCCAGGCGAAAGGCCTGTTCTGTGCAGCATCCTGCATCTCCCAGTGGCCCACTAGATGCCTTTGGGAAGTCCACGTACAGGTAAGAACAGCACACCTCTCTCCTGGAAGTTGAGAAAAACCCCACTCTCTCCATGCCATGCATAAGTATATAGGTATCGATCGTGTCTTCCCTTAATCACCTTTTTCCAAGCTAGATAACCCAAACACTGTAGCCTTGTCTCCAGTCAATTCCATGCTTGGGATCATTAAAAAAAGGGATTGTGAATAAACCATATTGAGAGCCAATATTATATTGCCTTCATACAAACTGCTGGTAAGGCAACATCTGGATGATTAATGGGCTGGGGCACATCCCTTATGAGGAAAGGCTACGACGTTTGAGGCTCTTAAGTCTAAAGAAGGTGCCTGAGAGGGGGACATGATTGGGGACAATTAGATGATAGAGAGATGCTCTTTTCCCTCTCATATACCAGAACCAGGGGGCATCCACTAAAATTGACTGTTGGGAGACTTAGGACAGGCAAAATATTTCTTTACCCAGTGTGTAATTAGTCTGTGGAACTCCTTGCCACAGGATGTGGGGGTGGCATCTGGCCTGGATGCCTTTAAAAGGGGATTGAACAAATATTGGGAGGAAAAGTCCATCACAGATTACAAGTCATGATGGGTATGTTCAGTTTGAGATTAGCTGGTTGCTCGTCATGAGGGCCGGGTAGGAATTTTTTTCTGTCATCCTAATTGGGCGTGGATAGCAGATTTTCACCTACCCAGATTGGCGAGGGAGGGAAGGTGTGTTCAGTAGTTTCATGTTTTCAAACTTGGTCACTTATGTTTCATAAAATAAACCCAAGCCGCAGTCTGGTGTCTTTGTTGGGGTGTGTGAGGGTAAACAGAATGCCAGGTGCAGGGAAGTGGCAGCAAGATGCAGGTCTCGTATTTATGTATTTATTTATTGAATTTGTAATCTGCCTTTCTCCCTGGAGAGCACCCAAGGTGGCTAACAATATTTAAACGTCATAAAATACAACAATAAAATAGATAATAAAACAACCAGCAGCAGTAAAACCAGCAGTAAAAACAATTGTTAAAAGTAGCCCCCATGCCCTCCATCAGGCATCAAAGGCTTTCTGAAATAAAAACAACTTCAGGCCTCGCGGGAAGGTTAATAATGAAGGAGCTGTTCGCAACTCTAAGGGGAGGGAATTCCACAATACAGGTGCCACGACCAAGAAGGCCCTATTTCTGGCCGCCATCCCCCTCACCTCTCTTGATGAACAGCACAACCAACAGAAATGATGACCTTTCCCTCTGGCCAGGATTGGGACTTCATGATACGCATTCAAACTTAAAGCACTTTTTTGAGGTCTCAGCTTTTCTCACTTGGAAAGAATCCAAAAATCAGGGCACTCATGTAGGCAGATAAGATAAAGGATGAGGTGTGGATTGTACCTTGTATGGCTTTCACAGATAGGCTGTATGATAATGAACTCCTGGAGACAGAGATCCAGAGATTGTGGATCTCACCTTTCTTTTTCAAGAAGGACATGGATAGGCTGGAGCAAGTTCAGAGGGAGGGAATTATGATGGTGGGAGGCCTGGAAGCCAAGGCAAAAAGAGCTTGGGAAGCTTATTCTGAAGAAGAGAAGACCTAGGGCAGATATGATAGTTGTCTTTAAGTACTTAGAAGGGCTGTCACACAGAAGAATGAGGGGGTGGGGGAGTTTGCTTTCTGTGGTTCCTGAAGACAGGACTGAAATTGGCTGAAAATTCAGAGCAGTCGGTTGAGGCTAGACATGAGGAAGAATTTCCTCACTGTAAGAGCTGTCCAGCACTGGAACAGCCTGCCTCCTGCAGTGGTGGGCTGGGTGGCCTCCTGTCAGGGATGTTGTAGTTGCTTGTGCTGAGCAGAGATTGGACCAGGTAACCTCCAACTCTATCATGCTGTGATTCTAATCCCTTATTCCAGAATACCAGAATTTACAGAGTGTCACAGAAGCCTCATTGCACCTTGGGAAGTGAACCCCAAAGCAGGTTTGGGAGCTCAGAGACATCTAGCATTTCAAGCAACAGTCACGTTTGCCATGATGTGACTTTTTCAGTGCAAACACAGGACAGGGAGATGCATGTCCCCAGATGCACACACGGTTGAGCTCCAGCAGGAAACTCTGCTTGGCTACACCTCCCTGATGCACGTTCCTAGGGATGTAAGGTCTGCCCTTCATACTGGATATGCTCACCACAGGAAACACCAGCATAGCCACAGCAAATACAGTGCTGTGTGAAATGCGGAGCATGTAATGGGAATAAGCTTTGCATGGAGGAAAGCCCAGATTTAGGCTGACTTCTCTGTTTAACAAGGGTTTCCAGTAGAAGTGAGGGGCCCCTGCCCCAAAGTTTGGAGATGACTGTTCAGACCTGATGGGAAGAGTTCCAGGACAGCGCCTAATGCCTTTTTCTTTCCCCCAAAACAGCTGTGGAACCTGTGTGGATCACAGCTTGGGGGGGAGGGGGGAATCTTATATTCCAGCCCTTATGGAAATCACACCCATAAGTTTCCTTCTCTGCAGCTAACAGGAACAAGGGAAGTTGGGTATAAGGGCAATGGAGAGATTTGTCTCTGCACCACAGTCCCATTCCAAATTGCCCATCACTTGGCTGTTGCTTGCTTGCTTGCTTTCTTTTAAATATTTTCAAAGAAGAAAGGAAACTTTGGGTGCTCCAGTTAGAATTCCCACATCATGCCTGCTTTGGCCCTCAGTCAGAGCCCAGCATCCTCTGTTGACCTGACTGTTTATAAGGCAGCTGCTTATATTTCAATTACTAACCTGAGAATAAGGTTGTGGAGGTGGTTCTTCTGTGCCTTTTCTTTGTCCATGGCAAACTTCAGGGTCTGAAAAGTACCCAGAGTCAGCATTTCGTCGGTTGTTTCTTCAATCACATCACATGCATATTGCCTACCAGGGAAGAAACCAGTGACCAAGAAGACATGTTTATTTCTTTTTTCGCTTCCTTCTGTAATGGGCTTAATGAAACCAGCCCTTTCACCCCCAGCCCTCCTTATGTGTAGGAAGCTGCCACAACTGCCCTGGCTGCAGACCTGATGGACCTCATAGTCCTGCAGGCAGAAGGAGAAGCCTTACTCTACTTAAGGCTCCCTGCTGGCCTGAGAGGAAGGAGAAACCGGGGGGGGGGGCAGGGGCTCCAGAGAGAATCTTTTGGTGAGGGCTGCACAAGAGTGCACAAAATCCCTTTAATAAAGACTCAGAGTCAACCAAAGTGTCCTGGGTCACTCTCCTATGTCTCTGTTGCTGCCATCTGTGAACCCCTGACATAATTAAATGGAACCCAAGAGGTTCTCCCAGAGCAGCCCAGGGATTTAGCAGGTCATCCTCTGGGGTTCCCCTAGTAGTCTCCAGATTCACAGCAGCAGGAGAACCCTGTTCCTGCAATATCATTTCTGCAAGTGCCGTGTGGCTTGCATGTTTCACCTGTCAGCTTGGATCTTTCTGATGTTATCTACAGACAAGGCGCTCTGCTTTGTGGCATTGCTAAAAAGGTGGTTGGCCCTCTTCAGCTCCCAGCTGGTGTCCTGCAGTTGACGCCCAAGTTCTGCGATCTTGCCAAGCTCAATGGGAATTTTTGCTTGGCTCTCAGCCCGAGAATTCATAAGATGCTTGTACTTTGTGTTCAGCTCCTTCTGGGAATTGAGGATGTCCTTGATTTCCTGGCCATCAAGCTAAACAGGAACAACAGAGATACCAAAGGACAGGAAGGTGAAGGAGAAAAAAAATAAAAACAGTTTTTAAAATCCAATAGAGTAAAACAACAGAATAAAAAGCAATGGATAAAATAACAAATTGCTCCATTAAAAAAGTTAAATATCACAAGAGACCCAGGAGAACAGGATGGACTTTGCCTGGCATCTAAGAGATGGCACCATGCAGACATGCCTGAGGAGGGAGTTTCGTCATTTGGCTGCCACCATAGAAATGGCACCACAGAAAAGCTCTGAGGAAGCCAGAGAAGGACATCTAAAGAAAGACTTGGCTGGTTCATGTGGGAGAGGACTGTCTTTCAGACACCCAAGTCCCAAGCAATGTTGGACTTTAAAGGCCATATTCACCATATTACGAAGACAAAGTTGGCAAGACTGGTACTTATGTGAAAAAGAAGAATAAATTATTGCAAAATAAAATAGTCCTGGAGGAGGAGGCAAGCTACTGAAGAAAGGCAAAGAATGGAAGGTAAGCAGGGCAAGGTCATCCTGAGCATCCTAGAAACAGACCTTATAGGGGGAAAAGAGTCAGTATGAGCACTCCCTCTCCAGAGTTGTGGCTTGCTTACATTGAAGAGGTCTTTCCTGCCCTCGTAGGACACAGGCATGATGTAGCCGAGGATGGCGAGTTGGTCAGTGCAGTCCTCCAGCACGGCAGAAAACCGTACAGCATCCAGGATGGGGAGGATGGCCAAGCCCTCTCTAGGCCAAAGGAACAGAGCATATTTCATACAGGAAGCAAGTAGAATGGGAGAGTCAAGAACTGCCAAGACTAGGTGCGGTGTGGGGACAGTTTTGCAGCTGGGGTAGCACATGCTTTTGGTCTCCAATCTCCATCCCTGGCATGAGCTTAAAACAAATAAAAAAACTGTGTCCAAGACTCTGGAGAATAAATGGTTCTGGGTTAGAAGGATCACTGACAGCCTGTTTTGGCTGGTCCAGACCTCTTCTGTGGGCCAGGAGGGGTCCTCTCCTCCTCTGCCTCTTGCCCTTCCTCCCTGCCTGGTCCTCAATACAAATGGCACCTCACCATGGTGTGTGCTCTCCTCGTACATGAAATGCCTCATTCTGTTTTTTATTTCTACTGTGTGTGTGCTGTCAGACCAAATAAAACCATCTGTAGCCTTAAACGTTAAAGAATTTAAAAATCACTTTGTAAGCAGGCGGTATTTTCTCCTTCCTCTCCAAATCCTTGGGGCATTTGGTGGGCCGCTGTGAGATACAGGAAGCTGGACTAGATGGGCCTATGGCCTGATCCAGTGGGGCTGTTCTTAGGTTCTTAACTGGCAGCCTGGAATGGCTCCAAAGGAGAGGGGGTGGGACCACTTGCATACCCTGCTGAGGCGCTGTGCAAAACTTAGTGCTTTGCACCCCCTCCAGCTACACTACTGCAAAACATTTTGCAAGATACTGTAAGATGAGGGGATACTGTAATACTGTGTGGGGGAGGGGTCGCTTGCACGCCATGGTGAGGTGCTGTGCGAAACTTAGTGCACACCATGGTGAGACTGCAAAATTTTGTGCACACCACTGTGAGGCCCGTGCAAAATTTAGTGCCTGCTGTGGTGAGGCCCCGTGCAAGACAGTGCACACCATGGTGAAGTGCTGCGCACAAGTCAGTGCTCTGCCTCCCCAGCTACCCACTGCACAGGCTGGGGCCTGCCCAGGCAGTTCCCCCCCGCTGGCCGGCCTGGCCTGGCCAAGAGAGGGCCGAGCGCCCCGCACTTCCCGACGGGGGGCTCACCCCTGCAGGACCAGCGGTTGGGAGCTCGTCGCCATGGCAACGCCAAGCGTGGGGCCCTCCGCGGGCAGAGGCGACCAGCGCAGCGCCTGTCGCGCGAGAGCCTCCGGACAGGCGCCAGCAGCGGGTCCCGCCCCGCCCCTTCCCAGGCTGCCCCGCGCGCCTCCCTCTTTCTCTTGGCCATCTTGGGCTGTGCGGCTGAGGTGAGGTGGCGCAGGGCCGCTGGCGGGGAAGGGGGTCGGCGTCAGACGTGCTGGGCGGGCGCGGCGGGGGTCCGGCCGCGGGGGGAGCCCGGTTTGGGGGCGGTGGCGGGCGGGATGGCTCCGATGGCGGCTGGATGCTGCCGTGGCCCGGCCCGGCGCTCAGCTCTCCCTGCCGCTCGCCGGCCCTGCTCCCGACGGAGGCCGCGGTGCTGGCCACGCTTACCCGGGAGGAAGTCCCGCTGGCCAGTCGGGGCCGGCCTTCGGAAAGCAGCACCGCCGTGTGAGGCGAGGCAGAGCCTCCCCGCGTGAGTCCCTGTGGGTGGCGGGCAGGTGAGAAAGAGCCTCCCCACCGGAGTCCTGTGGAAAGCACCACCTTTGCGGCAGTGCTTTCCAGTGCGCTCTGGTGGGGAGGCTCTGCCTCACCTGCCGCCCGCCCACTGCACGCCCCCGGCAGGCGAGGAGGGAATCCTGAACTCCAGAGACTGAGTCCCCAAGCGGGCCGTTTCCTGGGCTGCAGTCTCTGCTGCTCCTTGCTTACTGAGGGATCTTGCAGTTCCTTGGCTTTCCTAGTCTCACATCGGAACAGCCCCACTGGATCAGGCCAAAGGCCCATCTAGTCCAGCTTCCCGTATCTCATAGCGGCCCACCAAATGCCCCAGGGAGCACACAAGATAACAAGAGACCTGCATCCTGGTGCCCTCCCTTGCATCTGACATAGCCCATTTCTAAAATCAGGAAGTTGCACATACACATCATGGCTTGTAACTCGTAGTAGATTTTTCCTCCAGAAACTTGTCCAATCCCCTTTTAAAGGCATCCAGGCCAGATGCTGTCACCACATCCTGTGGCAAGGAGTTCCACAGACCAACCACATGCTGAGTAAAGAAATATTTTCTCTTGTCTGTTCTAACTCTCTCAACACTCAATTTTAGTGGATGTCCCCTGGTTCTGGTGTTATGTGAGAGTGTAAAGAGCATCTCTCTATCCACTCTGTCCATCCCCTGCATAATTTTTTATGTCTCAATCATGTCCCCTCAGGCGTCTCTTTTCTAGGCTGAAGAGGCCCAAACGCCATAGCCTTTCCTCATAAGGAAAGTGCCCCAGCCCCGTAATCATCTTAGTCGCTCTCTTTTGCACCTTTTCCATTTCCACTATGTCTTTTTTGAGATGTGGCAACCAGAACTGGACACAATACTCCAGGTGTGGCCTTACCATCGATTTTGTTCTCCATACCTTTTCTAATGATCCCAAGCATAGAATTGGCCTTCATTACTGTCGCCGCACTTTGGGTCGACACTTTCATTGACCTGTCCACCACCACCCCAAGATTTCTCTCCTGATCTGTCACAGACAGCTCAGAACCCATCAGCCTATATGTGAAGTTTTGATGTTTTGCCCCAATGTGCACGACTTTACACTTACTTACATTGAAACACATCTGCCATTTTGCTGCCCATTCTGCCAGTTTGGAGAGATCCTTCTGGAGCTGTTCACAATCGCTTCTGGTCTTCAGCACTCGGAAAGGTGTCATCTGCAAACTTAGCCACCTAACTGCTCACCCCAGTCTCCAGGTCATTTATGAAGAGGTTGAAGAGCACCGGTCCCAGGACAGATCCTTGGGGCACACCGCTTTTCACCTCTCTCCATTGTGAAAATTGCCCATTGACACCCGCTCTCTGTTTCCTGTTCTTCAACCAGGTCTCAATCCAGGAGAGGACCTGTCCTCTAATTCCCTGACTGGAGTTTTTTCAGTAGCCTTTGGTGAGGGACTGTGTCGAACACCTTCTGAAAGTTCAACACCGTTCGACACAAAGTTCACCTCTCTTTCTCTCTGCGCTTGCTTGCTGAAAGGACAGAGGCTGCGGGAAGATTTAAATTGCCTCTCCCATATCCATCAGGTTTATTTGACTGGTCCTGAGCATATTTCAGCTAATGACTCCTTTTGTTTCCTTCCTTAGGCCTGTTCAGGACAGGACTTCAAAACAGCGCCATGACTGGCAGGTAGGAAAACTTTTTTCCATTGAAATTCTTGCCTGCCTCTGCCATCTCTCCTATATGATTTGTTTGTTGCTCCTTACTTAGTTGTGCAGGCTTTCGCTGTGTTGTACCTATCAGTGTGTTGGCCAGTTTGTGATGGAGCTTGTTGGGGTGGCTGCCAGTTGTTCAGCATGCACCTCTTCCTCTAAATTGTCTTAGTCAGCAATCATATCCACACTTACCAAAGAGTAAGCCACATTGACTAAAATGGGGTTTACTTCTGACATGCATAGGATTGGGCTCCCAGTGTGTTGCAAATTTTATGTCAAGAGAGGCTCCATTTTATTGGGCTGGCTCATCCTTATAAATGCTCTTGAGACAAACAAAAGGCAATGACATTCTGTACAGCTTTTCTGACCCAAAACCTGCAGAGAAGTGACAGCATTGGGCATATGTGCTGTGATTCTTTCATCCTTGGTTGCTTGCTTGTGGTGTAGGCATTCTGTGATCATCTTGACAAAGTGATTTTCTTATAACATTCTGGCAAGAAATAAAGAACGTGCTATTTCAACTCATGGCATCCTCTTTATGTGACATTATGTGGCTTTTATTTAGTTGAGTTTCATTTGTATTGGTAAACACTGAGACATTGATGTGCATGTTGACTGCGGCACATAAAGAGTCCAGGCATGCCACTGTGTTAAGTAGATGGGCAGTTAGCTGCACGGAACTAAGGTTTGTCCATGCAGGCTGTGGCACATTCAGTTGCACACATGCCAACAGCTTCAGTGTATGCTGGAAGATGGCACAGACTGGCTGCCACATACTGATGCAGATACCAGAATAAGTCTTCACTGCATGCCATGTGTACAGTGTATTAGGTGGTAGCCTTCAGAAAAGTGTACTGCAGAAAGAGGGGTCAAGGTCCTTGTCTTCCATGGACCTCTGGTCTGAGGTACCATTTTTTCTGCTCAATTTCTCCATCAGGTGGGGTTAGGAGGGGTTGTTGGGGTGAAAGCAAAGGTAGTAAAATGCTTTTTCAGATCAAACAAATGGTAAGTAGGTTGATTTTGCAACAGTTGCTACTGCAGACTAATAGGCCTGTACTCATAAATATCACCTGAGAACTTCATTGTCTTGCCATGGAATACTGCCCCTCTGCTTACAACCTTCAAAAGAGTTGTCTGTTAAAATGTCCTATCAAAGGAATAGTCTGACTTTCCTCTGCAGTCAGGTGCTTTAGAAGGCGTGCTAGTGATACAGCATCAAACCTGCTTTTCAGTCTGTGTTCTAGTGCAGCGTGCTTGAATGACTGGGTTTTGTGTGCTTTGTTCCCTAGGTTGTGGTCCAAGGCCACTTTTGCTGGCTACAAGCGAGGCCTTCGAAACCAGAGGGAGCACACAGCCCTTCTGAAGATTGAGGGGGTTTATTCCCGCAATGAGACAGAATTCTACTTAGGCAAGAAATGTGCCTATGTGTACAAAGCAAAAAAGTAAGTGCTCAGCACTAGGCATGAATATGTTGGTATTGTGCTTATGCACAGTTCATGTGTTTTGCTGAGAATAAAGCAACTTGCATGCTTATGTGGAATTGCAGAAGTTTTTTTTTTTTCTCATGATGGCTAATCTCGCATTTGGAACAATGTCTTTCAATAACATTAGAGGCTACAAAAGTGAGCAAATTTGGACTTGTTTTTTTCTTTTTTGTGTGTCTGTATACCACTGCATGTGTATAGTGTGATTATAATTATAGTGTGTAAATTATGTATTGTCATGGTTCTGGTTTATTCTGATTTTATGTATGTAGTACTTTGAAATTGTTAGCTCCCTTGATTTCTTTTAGGAAGGCAGGATATAAATTTAAAATTAATAGTTCTGGCTGCACTAATTTAGAAGATTTATAAGTCATTTTCCCCTTTCCAGGCTCAGAGCCTGGATCTCAGTGTGGTTTACAAGTTTACAGCTAATGCAGGTAGTGGTTTTTCAATCATGTGACTGATTGAATTCTTCTCACCTGCAGAATAATCAATTAGAAAAAGAGATGACTTTGTCTGAAGTGAAGATTCTGGTAAAGGGTTGAAATTTGGTAAAATGTTAGAGCTGCTGTAACAAAATATATGTGCAAAATATATTGCGTCTGGTTCTTGTGGGACCAAGAAAGTACAGTTGGCCCTCCTTATCCACAGACAAACACCTGCAGTCTCAGAAAGCCTTCTGGATGCTACTGGAAGTGACTTCTGGTTCACACTGGCAACTTCTGGTTGTGTCCAGAGGTGTTCTGAGTTGTGGGGACTTCCAGTTGCATCCAGGAGGCTTCTGAGAAGGCTTCGAGGTGACCTCCAGAGGGCTGGGCACCCCTCCATGAGTAGATGTAGCAGCGCCCCCCCCCCCCGGCGTGGATTTCAGTATTCACAGGGGGTCCTGGAATGATCTCTGCGGGTGGCGAGGGTTCACTGTAGTGTGTTTCCTACTCATGGCCTGGTCTCGTATTCGGAAAGTGTCATTGTCCTCAGTGGCACTGCAAGCTATGTACTGTTGGAATAAAAGGCACTTTGGCTGAATGACTCTTATTTTGTTAAGTGTATCACCTGGCTGGTTTGCATGGTCAGCAAGTGTAGCATCATGGGATGACTGGCATGTCTGAATTGTTGAAGGTATATTGCCAGAGAGAGCCGGCCCCTCAGTCTACTTGAGCACTGTACTTGGCACTGGAGACAGTTCACGTGTTCTGCTCAGGTCAAGTGACAAGTATGGCTACATTGGAACTGTAGCACTTCAGAAAGTGTTCTGCACTTGTTGATTTTTGTTAGAGGTTGGGGTTGGGTTTTTTTTTGGCTTAACGGTTTCTCTGTTTGCTTTCACAGTAATACAGTGACTCCTGGTGGTAAGCCCAACAGAACCAGAGTCATCTGGGGGAAGGTGACCCGGGCCCACGGAAACAGCGGCATGGTGCGAGCGAAGTTTCGTTCCAACCTGCCTGCCAAAGCCATTGGACATCGAATCCGAGTGGTGAGTGTGGACGACTGTCAAGTCTTTTCTGGAGGGGGGGAAGGGTGTTGAAGAGGAACTGGGTGCTGCCTGCTGGGCATCAGTAGCTTGGCACACGTTTGCATTGCTGTCCCACTTCCCCTCTTGACTGCATGCAGTGTTGGGGGCCGTGCACATTGCCTGGTACTAGGAGCTGCCTAGGATTGCCTGGTGCTGGCTTTGCTTCAAAGGTCCTAACGGTACCATATAGACATGAAAATAAATTTCAGGAGGCGCTTCGTTCCTCTTGGCTCCTAATGAGTGATCTAAAATGTTGCAGCAAGTTTGTGTGGATTGGCTTGGTTGAGCAGCCTCTGTCAAGTACATCTCTCTGTCCATACATTTGCTTCTAATAGCTATAAGAACAAGTGAAAAGGGGGAAATGCTTTTAACCAGTAGTTCCTAAACATAACCTGGTCACAAGGCCCTTAGCTTCACAGGAGGACTAGGACAGCCGCCAGCACTTCCCCATGATCTTGTGAGATTTTACACACAACCTCATGTGGGATATTACACAATTTTGACCCAGCCAAGAATGGTAGCACCACCTCCGTGGGTTTGCCGCAGCACACAGTTGGGGGGACAACTGCCTTAAATCCAGCAGCATCTGTGAACTACATTTCAATGCATTACTTGTGTGTTTGGTCTTTCCATAATGATTCTGACAGTTTTCACTGAAGTTCTAGACTGAGGAGAGTCTACAAATCCTCATAGATGGAGGCTATAATCCATTGTTTCCCAGCCTGGGGGATCATGACCCCCCAGGGCAGACCCAACCAGGAATCCATAAGTGCAATTAGTAGCACTTCTGGGTTTTATTTGCCACATGCAGATAAAAAGCTTTTTTTTTTTCCCTCGCATGTATTCGGCAGCTGCAGCAAAACCTGAAAGTGCCTCACTAATGGCACCTACAGGTTCCTGGTCAGGCTGCTACCATTCTTAAGGGGGTGGCGTCCCAAACAAAGCTTGGGAACCACTGCTGTAATACATGTGCTGTAGGATCTGCTTGCAGGAGTGCCCTGGGCAGTGGTGAGAGGTTGTGCTGTCTCTTGGTAATTTTAAGCCACTGGATTCTGGAGTGGGTATCAAAAGGTGACCACTCTACTGCTGGACTAGATAAAGAGCTTCTAAGCTGGGGCTCATCCTACAAAGAAGGCACTTTCCAGGTTGTCCTGAGAAATTCAGAACTAGAGAAGTGTGGCATCTGTCAAAATCATTGGGGATAGTGTTGCTTTGAACTCCTTAAGACTCCTTTCACTTAACATGTAGGATATAAAGAAAAATCTCAGACTTCCTTCTCTGATTAGAAGTATAATTTGTTACACGCTAGTGTATTTAGAATTTTTAACTTTTGGGGGGTTTGTTCTTTTTACAGATGCTGTATCCATCCAGAGTATAAATTTGGACTGAAAATAAAATTCAGAATATATTGCACTTGGTCTTATCTTGCTGTTTTGTTACTAGCTTCTGGGGTTAAAGTGTTATGCTTCTGCAAACATTAGTAAGTATTTGCTTTTAATAAAGTAGTATTATTTTAAAGTAAGGAACACTTTTAGGAATAATCAGAGCTGAAGGAATCCAAATTCAGTTCCATAAAGGCCATCTTCTGTGGCATAAATGTGTTTGGATAACCAAGTACATTACCTTGGATTATTGCACATCCTGCCTTTGCTGAGATTGGGCAGAAGCTCCATCTGCTGACCACCAAAGTCCTGCTCACCAGTTCCTCTCTGCTATCCACTAGAACGCAGGTACAGGCATGAAATAATCCCTTTGATGTCCTCAGGGCTTAATTGTTGCTTCTTAGGCTGCTGAAAACCCTTTGTTTTCTGGCTGTCTAACTGTGCCACTGTGGGCCTCCAGAATGTACACAGGCTTGGAAGTCAAATTCTGCATTTTAGCAGCTTCAGCATCCTGAACCAAAACTGTCTGCAGTGAGGTGCTGCTGTGCAAGAGAACAGGTCATAGAACCAATGGAACCAGATAGGTTTCACTTGTGGCACTGCAACAGGCCACTATGAAGATGCTTTTAACAATGCTAGTAAATGGAACCTACTCCTGGGTAAGTGTGGGTAGAATTGCAGCCTAGGATTGTTAAAAAAATTCATGCTTGATGATGTCACTTCCTGTCATGACATGACTTCTGAGTCCTGACAGTTTCTCATTCTAAAAAGTGGGTCCTAGTGCTAGAGAACCACAGGCCAAGGTAAATATTGAGGGGATTTAAAGCTCTGCTCTGCTACCAACAGGGGGAGCTGCTTATCCCAGCAGATCTGAACTGCTCCTTGGAGTTATATCAGCTGCATACAGAGGAACCACTCTGTTGCTGCAAAAATGACACCCTAAGACTTGCCAATTTATTTTGGCACAACTGCAATGTTTGGGGCCCACCTTCAGCCCTGACTGGTACAATGGGACCTACTTGAGTGGTATCTGCTTTTGGGGGTACCCTCCCAAATGCAGCTTTGGCACCAGTTGTATGAGCTGCCAGTAATGAACCATTGGCCATTGCAATACTCTCTGAAGTTTAGGGGGGGCACCTTGCCCTCTGCTTCTGATCTTTGCCTACACTGTGCTGCTGGGGGGGAGGCAGCTTTCCCTTCACATATGGCAGTACTAAAACTCAACAGGCCTGCCCAGGGCTTCACAAGCCAGGCATCCCTCAGAACCATGGGGCTTCTGAGCAGACGTGCAGGGGTTTCTTGGCAGATTTGTTCACTGAATGCCAAATGTCTGGTAGCCACTGCTGTATGTCATCACTGGGGGGGGGGGCGGGGAGCTCAGGTCAGCCTTTGCCTAAGTGTGTGCCTTATCTTGGTGAGTCAAGTAAATGAATAACTTGTCCCATCCCAAACAATATAGGAGGAATCACTAAAGTTAAGTGGCTATTGTTGGACAGCTTTTGGCATGAGCAGTCCTCTGCTGAATCCATTGTACGCTGTGCCTACCCTCTCATTTCACATATTGCCTCCAAGGCAGGGTCTGGCCTTGTCTGGCTTCCGTTTCTCCATGAACATACCTGTTCACATCCAGAATGGCCTCCTTTTGAGTGCTAGCTGGCTCCCATGTTTGAAACCAACTGCAGTCTCTGAGTGCTCTTCATAGACAGAACTACCTAGAACATATTGCAGCAATCTCACCTGACTGTTACCAAGACATGGATTGCCATACCAAAGTTATTCCCATAAATAGTCAATAGCTGGCTTCTAGCAGTGAGTATGGCTGCTTTGCTCTCTTTTGTGGATGCTTTGCTGTGACCAGGGAATCACAGCACTCTTGTTTGCAAGCCTGAAGGAATGTCCATGTGCCCAGATGTTTTTCAAATATTTCAGGTATGTGTGCAGGGAAGGAGCTGGAGCCTAGGCCTTCATGAGAGGTGCAAGGCTGGCTTCAGGGGTTGGCATTGTTGGCTGCCTGCCAAGGCCCTGCCTCAGCAAAGGGCCCCCCTCCCTCCCTGTCCACCTGCTTTTTCTGAGCAAGCGAGCAGCAGCACTTCTGCATCCTCTACTATTCCACCTGGACAGTGATATGGATTGGGTCCACAGGGAGAAGGCAAACAAATGAGCAGAGGCAACAGCAGCAGGGGAGGGGGCCCATTGCAGGCATCCTGCCCAAAGACCCCTACTCCCTGTCTGGAACCAACTCAGGGTGTGCAAAACTGCTTCTCTAATTTCGTTGGGTTTTGTGGACATAACTGCTGCTCAGGGCTCTAACAGAAAGGGGAAGATGGACCTTGTCCTGCTGTGTCAGTAAACAGGGGCCAGATCAATAGAGCAAAAGCAGAGAGCTCTGTTGGCAGTTGTAAAACTGGATCCAGTTATTGTGGCTGTGACAGGTCTCTTCTTCCCTCTTCTGCATTAGTGACTGAAACAGTAGTGTTCAAAAGGTCACCATATTTAATGCACATTTCACTTTATCCACGTGCCACTCCGCACATGTGAAATTTGCTTTGAAAAATAATGACATGATTGGGCTCCAACTCATCCCTATATGTCAGGCTGGGAAAAAATCCCTGTAGTGGAATAGCGGAAGATCTGGCGAGGAAGTAGAGTGTGGTGTCCACAGTGCCCCTTGCTCTAAGTAAATGCAGGGTTAAAGCCCAGATGGTAGCCAGAAGGGTGCTGCACACCTGCAGCCACTACTAGAGGCTAAAGTGAACCTGGGAGCATATAAACAGCACCTGGAGGAACTAGTGGTGTGGGTTGTAGGAGGAGTGCAGGTTGGAGAGGAGACTGACTGACTGACCTGGCTTATGGACTTTGGAATCTGACCTTGGACTGGGACTTGGTATATTGACTTTTGGACTTTGACTTGGATACCCTGACTGATTTGACTGACTTACCTGGAACCTGACCTCAGACTGTAACTTGGCTTATTATTGGCTCTGGACTCTGATTTGGCAACTCTCATTGATTGGATTGGTTTACTTGGAATCTGTGGACTGGAACTGAACTCTGACTTTTGCTTGCTGCACTTGTGAGTTTAACAAGGGAAACTAATCAGCCTTAAGCGGGCACAAGTCCCAGTGGATTGGGATTTGGCAGAACAATCCCCCCCCCAAGCTCCAAGTGCTGGTTCTTTTGTGTTCAGCTTTCCTTGCTTGATACACCTGCAATTATTTCCTCTGCTGGCACCTCTGCCTTGCATGTGCTCAGTGTGCATGGTGGAGTAACAACTAAGGAACAGGCAGCAGGTCTTAGCCTAGAAATTTTGCTTGTTGCTTTAAACAAGCTCCAGGTTCCAGGCAGCAGGAAAGAGTGTCAGCTTTCTGCCTCTCCTCAGCCATCTTCGGCTACCCGGTAAAACTGGAGTCCACTTGCTCCAGCAGAGCAGGGAGACCTGGGGAGGAGAGAAGCAGCAGGAGAACCTCACAGGAAGGGCAGCAGCAACTTTATCCTTGAGTGTTGCCTTGAAAGGGGCTAAAGTGGCAGTGCTGGATCCCAGTTCCCAGCAACACCCTCTAATCCCCCCCCCCCAGTGCACAGAGCCCTATGGTGGCTGTGTGGGTGTGGCTATGATGTGATCATCTGCACTGAGAAGGAAGCTGTGTGGGGCTTTGATTAGAGATTTGCAACTGCACACTGGGGAAGGCTGGTTTATGAGGTGATCAGATTTAGTAAATTGTGTAGGTCTTTTCTAGCCATTTTTTGCCATTTTTCCCAGTAGACCGGCAGTCATGGGAAAAGGTTAATGTGATCAGCCTGCCCACATGTCTACAGTATTATTCACACACACACACTCTCTGTCTCTCCTCCCCCCCAAGGTGTTGGATTGCACAAGGAGACAGTGTGCAGACCGCTAGATGCACATGCATACAAAGGGTTGTGTGAGTGTCTCAACCATGTTTGACCTGTTAAAACAAGCAGTTCTGAGTCCAGCTAGTTGTGACTAAGGGCCCAGTCCTATCCAACGTTCCAGCACCAATGCAGCTGTGCCAACAGGGCAGGCGCTGCATCTTGCTGTTGGGGGGGGGGTGCGGCAATCATGGAGGCCTCAAGGTCAAGGAGCATTTGTTTCCTTACCTTGGAGCTGCATTGCTGCTGAAAAGTTGGATAGGATTGATCCCTTACGCCCTTCAACTGAGCACTATAAAATAAGTTTGCTGGTGGGGAAAAACTTGTTCAGTGTGGCTCAGGGCACTGCACTCCTAAAGTGCTTTCCTAACCATGCCTGGGGAATATGGACCAGTATCCTTTTTCCTTCTGATGGAAAAGTATCTTCAGGGGAAATGCTGATTGAAAAATGGCCTACAGGAAAGCATTATACATAATGTTTAAATCATAGGGAAGGGCCAGAGGGCCTGCCCCCTTCCCCTTTTATGCTCCTCCATCCAGCTACTGTTTCTAGAACAGTGGTTCTCACACATTTAGCATTGGGACCCACTTTTTAGAATGAGAATCTATCCGGACCCACTGGGAGTGATGTCATGGCTGGAACTGACATCAAGCAAGAAAATTTTGAACAATCCAAGGCTGCAATCCTACCCAGGAGTAAGTCCCATTGACTATCATTCTTAAAAGAATATACATAGCAGCTTGTTCAAAGTATAGGTCTATAACATTTCCCCAAAAGCAGTCACATCCCATGGAAGTATCAAGTCTAATATATTAAAAATAAAATATTGAAATGAATGAGGACCAACCTGAAATTGGTTTGCGACGCACAGTTTGAGAGACACTGCTCTAGAAGATTAGTGTGGGTGGGTGTCCTGATTTCAGTAAAATTAGATTAAGTCAGGGTGGAGCTTGTGGATTTCATTATCTCCCCCAGCCCCATTTGAGCCCTACTTAAGTATTCCTTTCTACCCTCCTAGTTCTCCACTGAAAATTTCAGCCCCCCACAGGTGCTTTCCATTTATATTTTTTAGAAAAGTTGGAAGAATCACTGAAGGGCATATCCTATGTAGTGTCTGGTCCTTAGGCATGACTAACTTTAGTTGGATCTGATCATGGTGTGCTGAATGAACATACACCTTCCAGTGAGGGGCTGTTTGGTTCAATGGGTTGAGCAGCCCCCACTGGAAGGCTTCCAACACCAGTGGAAGACAAACACTAACTAGTGCATGTCCTCACTCTCAAGCCTTGACATACTGTGATTGCTAAATGATCCCCCACTTTTAAAAATCTATGTTTGTTTGGCTTGGGGCCAATATCTCCCTTTCTCTAGATAGTGAGCAGGAAAAGAAAACCCTGGGGGAAGGTGAGAGTCCTTATCTTAGTTAATAAATAAAGAAAGATAAACATGCTTCATGTGTACATTGTGGGTTATGTTCACATATCCAGCCAGGCTTCTTTTGTCATCAGCACACCACAGGAAAGAAAAAGCGAGGCCACAAGATGTTGGTGAAAGGGGGCCAAGCAGGAGTTCACCATTAGGGAACAATTCTTAGTGAGCAGTTTTCCATGTGGGCACTAACCTTACCAAGGGGTGGGGCCATGCAATGCTCCCTCCACAACCATTCAAAAAATCCTGTCCTAACTGCTTTGGGTTCTGGTGCAAGAGAAGAAAAGCACAGGAGCCAGGTCACTAGACATAAGGGTCTGGCTCGCGCAGGATATATGCTGTGATCCTATGGGGTAGAGGCAGGCAACCAGGATTCCACTTCCTGAGCATCTCAGCCTTTAAAACCATGAGCTCAGCAAGGCAGCTGAATCATGTGCCTTCAGGCCATTGCATGGTAACACCACACAGTGTGTCAGGTTGCAGGCACCCTTAGCATAACTCTCATCCACCTAATGCTATCCATTTTTGCTCAAAGCTCCTTTTTTCACTCAGCTACATGGCCAGAGGGAGCCGCAGCCCAGGGCCAGTGCCCAGGTTCATGGGGACCCTGTGTGTGTGCCAGGCAGGAGCACTGCAAATCTTCCCCATGCAGCCATTGACCGGCCCCTCACCTGTGCATGAGTACTATGCCCTTGCTGGACTTCCCTGTGTGTGGATGGGGAAGCTGATGGGAGAAGGCAAAGGGGGCAGGAGGCTGCCTGGAGAGGTGTGGCACTTGCCTACAAGTGGAGGGTGCCTTAGCAGCAGTGGCAGCGCCTCATTTGCACTCCAAGTGCCGATGCTGCCGTCCTATCCCCCCCTTTGAGGATGGGGAGTTGCAGCGGTGCCCCACTCCGAAACAGCACCCCCACTGTCCCTCCTGGCACGTGCCCTGAATGCCTTGGCCCCACAAGCAGGAATCCCCTCCTCCAGTGGGCTTCGCTGCGATCAGTGGCGGAGCTGGAGAGGGGCAAAGCGCTAAGTTTGGCAGGGAGCCTCCCCGGAGCGTGCGAGCGGCCCCCCCTTTGGAGCCATTCCTGGAGGGGGGAGCGAAACTTCTTGCTTTGCCCGCCCTCCAGCTACGCCACTGCCTGCAGCGAGCCCTTCCCCAGGGCTGGCGTGTCTGCCCTGCCCTGCCTGCCCAGGTCCAGCAGGACGCGTGTCGCCCTGCCCGCCCTCCACGTGCACGTGATGGGGGCCACAATCCTCTCCACACTTCCCTGGGAGTAAGCGCCACTGCCTAGAATGGACTTACTTCCGAGTAGGCGTGCGTGGACTGGGCTCCGAGCCACTTCCCCGGGAGTCAGCGCCACTGTCTAGCACGGCCTTCCTTCCGAGCCGGGCTCCGGCCGGGAGCGGGCGCCGCTGACCAGAACGGCCTCCCCAGCAGAAGTGCCGGGCGGAGGCGGGGCGCGGCGCTGCCTCCCTCCCTCCCTCCCCCCCCCGCGGGGCTACAAGAGCGGGGCGCGCGGCGCGGCGCGCGCGTCGATGGAGGCGTTCCGGGCGCTGGTGGAGCGCGCCGGCGGCCGGCAGCGGGTGCTGCTGGTGGGCGAGGCGCGGGCCGGGGAGCCGCCGGGGCGGGCGCGGGCGCTGCTGGAGGGCTTCGGCCGAGAGCTGTTCGCGGAGAGCGGGCCGGGGCCGGGGCCCGGGCCGGCGGGGGCGCGACGCGTGCGGGTGCGCGTGGGCGACGGGCGCGGGCGGCGCCTGCTGCCCTCCGGCCCGCGGCTGCTGCTGGTGCTCTTCGCCGCCCGCTCCCTGCTGCAGCCCGGCGGGCGGGCGCGGGCGCGCCTGCGCGAGATCCTGCGCGACGTGCGGGGCCGCCTGCCCTCCTCGCAGGCGCCCGCCGCCGTGGTCGGAGTGGCGGTGCTGGAGGAGCCGCCGCCGGAGCCGGGGGAAGCCCTGCGGCCGCTGGAGGCGCTGCTGCGCGAAGCCTTCCCGGAGCGGGCGCCGGAGCGGGCGCGCGACACGCTGCAGGCGGCCCAGTACCTGCCCGGAGGCGCCGGCGGAGCCGCCGAGGTGCGCGCCGCCGCCTGCCGCGCGCTGGGAGCCGCCCTCAAGCTCCAGGCAGGTGCGTGCGGGCGGGCTGGCGCCTTGCACGTCTACTCGGAAGCAAGTCCCGTTGTGGTCAGTGGGGCTTCCTCCCAGGTAAGTGTGCGCGGGGTGGCAGCCTCCACCCCTGCCTGGGAGGAAGCCCCGCTGAGTGCAGTGGACACGCACAGGGTGGGGCTGTCGGGCTGCAGAAGCGGAGCGGGTGGCAGCTGCCCCTGTTCCTGCAGTGCCTCTCCTGGGGCGGAAGGGCCTTTGGCCTTGGGCTGCAGCCCTACCTGGTGGCGTAGCTGGAGGGGGAGCGGAGCAGCGCCGCTCGGAGCCATTCCCATAAGGCTCCGTTTTGCCCGGCCGGGAATGGCTCCGAAGGGATGGGCCGCTTTCCCGCAGCGCTGCCCCGCTCCCCCCACCAGCTACGCCACCGGCCCTACCCACACTCTCCTGGGAATAAGCCCCACTGAACACAATCGGACTTACTTCTAAGTACACATGTGTAGGATTGGGCCCCAAATCTCTTCCAAGGGTCCTTTCTGCTCTGCCCCAGGAAGCAACTCAATCCAAATTAATCCTTCCCTGTACCATGAATTCCTTTCCCCGTAACTGCCTTTCCATAAGGAGTCCCTGCATTCACTTTTGGACTTTTTTAATCCTCTCCTACAGCACATTCCTGTGTATATCTGCTCAGAAGTGAGCCTCATTTAGTTCAGTGGGACTTACTTCCCACTCAGTTTGGATAGATGTGCAGAAACCAGACCTTGCCCAGCGGATATGGCTTCCTATGAGGCTGCCAACATCTTCTGCTCGCCTTGCTTCTGTGTCTCTCTCACTCTCCTTACACTCTGAAACAGAGCAGATTTTCTGGGCATTGAAACAAGTGCTGGACAATCTGTGCTTGCTCTGTTGACGGGTGCCTGGCTGCAGTTCAAGGTCCAGGAACAGGCCAAGGAGAAAAGGTGACAATCTGTGTGATTTGCATTGACTCTAAGGCATTTATTGAAAATGCTAGTTGAGGGGGGGGGGAGAGAGGAGGATGTGGGCTAGAGATGGGAATGGTGCAAACCAGAGAGGAAACAGATCCTTCTCCAGGTGATCTGCAGAGCCTGTTTCCAGGCCTGCTGGACTCCTTCACACCTGACCTGCCCTGCCGCCCCACTGCCAGCCATTCTAATCCCCCTGGATCAGCCTGCCTAATTGATCATGTATTATGCTTGAGGTCATCACAGGCTTTCTTGGCTGAAGAGTGAAAGGGAGGGGTATATATGTGTGTGTGAGTGAGAGAGGGGAAGATATATATATATATATATATATATATCACAGCTGCATAACCCAGTGTTTCTCAAACTGTGAGTTGGGACCCACTAGGTGGGTTGCGAGCCAATTTCAGGTGGGTCCCCATTCATTTCAATATTTTATTTTTAATATATTAGACTTGAAGCTACCATAGCATGTGACTGCATTTGGAGAAATGTTACAGACTTGTACTTTTAACAGACTACTATGCATTTGTTTTTAACAATGATAGTAAATAAGACTTACTCCTGGGTAAGTGTGGGTAGGATTGCAGCCTAGGATTGTTAAAAGTTTTCCTGCTTGATGGTGTCACTTCCGGTCATGACATCATTTCCGGTGGGTCCTGACAAGATTCTTTTTCTAAAGAGTGGGTCCCAATGCTAAATGTTTGAGAACCACTGGAGTAACCAGCACCTCTGTCCTATGCATAGTTCCATGAAGTGTTGCACACAAGTATGTGTGCATAAAAGTGCAGCATAAACTATAGTAGGTAGCTGTGATATAGCATGTGTCAGGTTGCACTTGTATTTGTGTAACAAAGGCCCACAGTGAGATTGATGGCCCACAGTGTGATAATCTTCAAATGAAAACAAGGTAGTGTAGTCTTCAGCAGAAGCCAAAAAGGTGTGTGCATGGGGGGGGGGATATTTAACCACCTCCCTGCTGACTGTTTTTACACTCACTTGCTCTCTCCCTGTGAGAACGAATGGTTTGTGTCCTTAGGAGCCTTAGGGCTCAGTCCTATCCAGCTTAACAGCACTGATGCAGCCCCAAGGTAAGGGAACAAACATTCCCTTACCTTGAGGAGGCCTCTGTGACTACCCCACCACCACAGGGTGCAGTGCATGCCCTGTTGGCACAGCTGCACCAGCACTGGAAAATTGGATAGGCTTGGGCCCTTAATTTACATCACAGTCCTGGGCTTGTTGACTCAAAAGTTACATTGTGTTAAATGTTAACTTCCTAGTAAGTGTGCTTAGGGTTGAGGCTCCTATGTAGTCTGGCACACTCCTGGCTGGGAATCACTGGCTTGGAAAACAACATTTAGAGATCAGATGTTGGCAAGAGGCAGGGTGGATAAAAATTGACTATTTAAGTGGATTTTTTTTAAAGGTTTGGGGCCCAATCCTATCTGACTTTCCAGGTCCAATGCAGCTGCATTGCAACCCCAAGTAAGGTAACAAACAATTCTTTACCTTGAGTTAAAGACTCTGTGACTGCTTCTCCACCATAGGATGCAGCACACACCCCATTGCCATAGCTGCATCAGGCTGGAACGCTAGATAGGCAGTGGGCTTGGTTATAATATCACTTTAGAAAATAATGTGGCTTGTAATGATATGTGAATTTTAATGCAAACATATCTTAAAGCTGGACTTGTAAGCCTCTTATGGAAAGCTGTCTTTCTTTGTAAAGCAAGATTTATGGGAGCATTGCCTCTGTTTTGCTGTAGCGGCCTGGAATGGCTCTGAAGGAAAGGGGCCGGGCCACTTGCACAGAGCAGTGAGGCTCCCTGCAAAACTTAGTGCTTTGTACCCTCTAGCTATACCACTGCTGCCTAGGAGCTACCTGATCCTTGCAACAGGTTCAGAGTCAAAACTGTAGGGATAAATACTTCTGGCCAGCTGGAGAACAGGGATGCTTCCCTTCCTCTGGAAAACACTGAGATGGTTTTTGTTTTTGTTTTCTTGGCAAGTTTAAATCACCTAAATTTAAAGCAAGCCCCCTGCTGCCAGCAGGCAAGAAGAGTGTGCTGCTGATGTTGTGCCCTCTTTCTGTTTCAAAGACAGAGCCGAAGTCAAGAAGGTGCAGCTGCCTGCCTTCCTGCAGTGCATCCCCTGGGGCAGAAGGAGCCAGAAGAGGAAAGGGCATTTGGGTAAAGCTGCAAACAATTTGAATGATGGTAATGCTGACAGTGAAATGACAGGTAAGGGGACAGTGAAAGAGGTTGCAGGGGGCAAGCATACATGCCAGGTGCAATGATATGATTAGAGTTTATCTTGAGAGAATGTGAGTGATTAGAGTTTATCACTGAGAATGTGAGGGTGGAAGTGTGTGTCTTCCTGCCTCTTATGAAAGGCTTGTGTGGGCAGGGGAAACCAGGATCTGACTATATGGTCATGATAAAAAGCCTGATGGGGGGGAGGAGCTAGAGCACTGAGATCAGTCCCTTTCTTTGCAGTCCCTCCAGTTAGGCCTGTTCTCATTGAGCCCCATATGCCCTTGAAAAAGGAGCACAGAGATGCTGGAAACCAGTTCCTATCTGCAGCAGCTCCTTCCTTTGAATTTCCTTCCCAGGCTTCCCCATGACCCATCCCAGTAAGGTTCTGACTATTGCTGCTTGCTCATACTTTGACTGACCTGAGCTACCTCTTGCTTTTGCCTCTTATTCTGGGGCTGATCCTACAAAGACTTTGTGGATCAGCTTCCTGAGTTCCAGGGAAAGTGACTCCCAGGAGCAGGTCAGCTAGCAAGGGGAGTAGTGGCTCATTCCTGCTCCCCGCTTTCCCTTTACTGGACCAGCAGCTGAACAAGGAAAAACCTTGGTAGTTCGTATCTGCTGCCATAATCTCAGCCTACAGAGACCAGGCAGAAGAGGATCTCTTGGAAAAACTCTCCCAGGAGAGTACTAAACCTCAGAGGTTCTTAGGAACAATCAAATCCACAGTAGCGTCTGCAGGGCAGACATGTGGCAGTCTTCCAAGGAATGGGTTGCTCTGTTGACTGTCAAACAATGAACACTTCCTGGAGGCTGGAAATAGCTTTGCTTTCATAAAGTTCTGTGATTGGAGGAGTGGAGCCCACCTGTCTATCCCACTGCTTGGATGTAGACAGACAGGTTTGCTACATAATAGGCAAGTACTATTGCCTATTGCCTAATAGCAGAACTGTTGCTAAGTACAGTGGAATAAGTGTCCCAGCAAAGAGTGCCCAGCAAAGGATGCCCCAGCAGCTTTTTGGGTTGTTAAACCAGTAGAGTAGCTTCTGTGCAGTGTAGTGTCCCAAAACACAGAAAAATAAGCAAACAACTTATGGGGGGGGAAATGGGGTAATCATCACAAAAGCCTCTCATGCTCTTGTCTTGTAGGCTCCGTCCCTGAAAAGTACGATGTGGGTTTTTCCATTTAAAAACCATGTGGTGTAGTTTATGGTCTTGGGTTTCTAATTTCCTTGGCCTTGATGCTCCCTAGGAAATTGTCATAAAGGTTCTCTCAATCACCTCACTGTTGCTGTGAAGATAAGCAAGCAAAGAATTGTGGCACATTTTGTGGAACATTTTTAATAGTGAGCAAGCCTTTTTCAGGGATGCCCTATCCATTTTGGATCCTTACTAAGCTTCTTCTGCATGCTTCTTTCCTCAGATTGATGGGGAGTTCCAGGGGCTAAGTTGCCAGGTTTACTTTCACATGGACCAGAGAGCATGGAACTGATTCCTCAAAACCCTTTGGCACTATCCCCAGATCCCATTTGCTCCTGTAGGCATGTGTCAGTGAACTGAATATCCCCCCCGTTTAACCCCTTCTTAACTTCCGTCCCCTTTCTGTGTTGAATTTTAGATTGGAAGTGCCTTGGGGAATGATGGTCCTATGTCAGTGATAGATGCAGTGCTAGCCATTAACATGGATGACTTTGAGGCAGATTAGGAAAATATAGGGAAGAAAGAGGCCACCACTCATGATGATTATCAGAGGCTACCAGTCATCATGATGATGATGATGATGATGATGATGATGATGATGATAACAACAGGTATTTATATACCGCCTTTCTTGGTCTTTATTCAAGGCGGTTTACATAGGCAGGCTTTTTATTTAAATCCCTTATTAAATAGGGATTTTTACAATTGAAAGAAGGTTCTTTCTTTCAAGAACCACTACATTCAAGGTGTTACATTCCTATCTGGCTTCACATTCTGGCCTCCATCCTCCCACGCTCGGAGCAGATAGAAATAGCTCAGCTTCAGCTTGTCAGCTGCTTCAAGGTGCCGGTGGTCTCGAACTGGCGACCTTTTGGATGTTATCTTCAGGCAGACGGAGGCTCTACCCTCTAGACCAGACCTCCTGCCCAGACCTCCTGCCTCCATGATTATATGGAACCTCCAGGTTCAGGCAGTATTCCTCTGAATACCACTTGCTGGAGTGTAGCAGTGGAGTCAGGGAGGAAAATTATTTGCCTTTTTGCCTTGCTTGTGGGGTTCCCAGAGGCATCTCCTTGGCCTTTGTGATCTCATCTGATCTCGGAAGCTAAGCAGGGTCAGGCCTGGTTAGTACTTGGATGGGAGACCGCCTGGGAATACCGGGTGCTGTAGGTTTATACCATAGTCTTTCGAGACTGAAGGTTGCCAACCATCAGGATGTTGAAGATCTAGATGGAAACTAATTAGATAGAGACTTTGTAACTACATTTGCTCCCAGTGTGGAAGGGATTGCCACTCCCAAATTGGCCTTTTTAGCCACACTAGACGCTGTTCCAGAACCACTTTTCAGAGCACAATACCAGAGTCCTCCGAGACCGAAGGATGCCAATGAAATGTACAGAGTATGAATGGAGGCAAACAAGCAGCTGTATAAGGCAGGTGATTCCCCTCAAGAGCAACCTGAGCAGTGCCCTCCCCACTTTCTGGCTAACTCTAGGTAGAAATGTCACACCTTCAGTGATTCTCATGGTGGTGTAGCTGGAGGGGGGCGGAGCAGCATGGCAGGCAAGTGGCCCCTCCCTTCGGAGCCATTCCTGGCGGGGGGGCAAAACGGAGCCGTATGGCTCTAGTCCGGAATGGCTCCGAAGGGAGGGGCCGCTTGCCTGCCATGCTGCTCCGCCCCCCTCCAGCTACACCACCGGATTCTCACTTGCCTGATGCAGTGACTGATTCCTTGTTGTCTTTGCGACTTCACCCTGTTTGGGAGCCAACAAAGAAAAGGCTGCTGAGAAATGGTCTCTATCTGTACTAAGAAATTAATGTGTTGAATGCACTTGTTTTGTTCACACAAATGCAGCAGGTAGTCCCAAGGTGGTCAGGAGAGAGACGTCTCCTGTAAGTTGTTCATATATCAGAAGGCTTTTTTAAAGTTGCGGAAATGGGGAAGTCGCTGTCTTTCTTTCAGGAACCTGATTGGAGCCACAGCTTCCATTAAAGAATCCTGAGAAGTTCCATGAAAGAATCCTGAGAACTGCACACACAGCTGAGGAATTCTGTAAAAATTCCTAGATGCAGCATTGAATTAACAATGTTTAAACCTGTTTTGAAACTGGCATCAAATGTTTAACAGACATATTCTAAGTCATTTTTTCTTGTTAACCTAGACAGCCTGCAAGATGCAGAAGAAGGAGTAGCTTTGACCAACATGGCACTGAATGGGGAATTGTGAAGGAGACGGTGGAGAAGTGGGCACCCAGGGCTTCAGGGGGAGTCCCCTCAGATCCTGCTGCTGCATTGGGTGGATGGAATCTCCCTTTTGCTTCCGTGTCTTTGTAAGAGAGAGAAGGACAGAGATCTTCTTAACGTGCTGTTGGAGAAGGCACTTCTGAACAAGCTGTTGGCCTTTCTTTGTTACCAGGAGCCTCTTGGGATAAAGACACCCATCTGGACAGACCTTCAGTGCAAGGCCATAGAAGTAGCTCTGCATACTCTACTCAAATAAGGACAAGTGATGTCTGTGCGTCAAGGATTGCACTGGAAGTACCTGAGTGTTTGAGAGGTTTTCTGATGGGCATGTTGCTGTTATCTCCTACCCCAATTGTCATAGTCTGGAATCGCTCCCTTCCAATGTGGGGAACATATTTTTGAACCTAGAAGTTCTAGTACTTGGGAGGAAACTCTTTTGAATGTGTTAAAATGCTTGCTTCCCTGTTTTCCACCTGGAATTGAGTTTGCCATCACACATAAATTCATGAGCTCTGTAGTCCTACGAGTTAGAGGCTTGCTAAAAAAAATGGGAGATTCTGCTCATGTTCTTCAAGTACCTTGCAGAGCTATGTAGAGTAAGTTGAGTGTGCGACTTGCTGCTTTTCTACTGTTATTTTAAGCACCCAGAAAGTATTTCAACTTTCTATCTGGCTTGTAATGCATTTCCTAGAATAACAGTGGTCAAAACAGATGGTGCACCTCCTTTGTCCTCCTGAGTCTTGTTTCACACATCTCCTCTTCATGACTGACTTGAATGTTGGTGGGCTGAAGAATCCTAGAGAGCAGCAAAAAGGAGCAGGGTCTCCTGTAACCTGTCCATGGTGGCAACCATCTGCAGCGTAGAACAGTATTTGCAGGATGCTTGGAAGGCCAAAAAAACTGTCCTCCATCCTAGCACCTGGTCTTTGAGAAGGAAACAGTGGTCTTCTGAACAAAATCATTTAAGGGGACACCAGTTGGACTTCCTGCTTATTTGCTGTGATGAGACTATTGACATTTATTTTCCTTCAGTCAGCAGTCTGCTTGACTAAGTGTCTCTGTACCTCCTGCCTTCTCTGACATGGAGTTTAAGCTGATAGGTAAATGAACAAGCAAATAGAAGGGAACATAATAGATTCTGGTTGAGATAATAGCTGACTTGCTTGTCTCCATGTATGGGAACTGTGACCGGGCAGTTCAGTCACTGGATTGTGATGAAGTCTAGAATGCACTGCTTTTTATTATTTTAAATATTCCATTGTTCAGACACCTGTGTGAACATCATGGGCTTTTTAACAGAATTTTGTACATGCTCTAGTTTTATACAAGTATTGGATCAAGCTAAATTGAGTCACGGAATCTCTTGCCAATAATCCTCAGTGATTTACAGTGTGTGGCACAGTGAATGTGTCTTTGCACCAGAACTCAGTTTTTTTCACCCAATAGGCTTTGCAGAATTAATCCTCAATTCAACTAATATGACAAGTTTGTTAGAGTAGCTGCTGGTTGGCCTTCATCTAGGTTATGTAGAACCTGAGCAGCCCTGGAGATTGCGTGTTAAATCTACTTCTGTTTAGCCATTTTAATTAGTTCAGTTAGCAAATGGGCAGCCCTATACCCAGCAATGGTGCCAGGTGCAGTGGTGCCAAAATGGTGACTGCTGCATCCAGCAGTACTGCTGCTGGCGGTCGTCTTCGGGGAAGGGGGTTTTGTCCCCCTCCCCTGGGAAAGCCCCAGGCCCTGCAATGGAGCTTCTCAAGTGTGTGCTGGCTGTTTTGCCAGCACAGACTTGAGAACTTCTGGGTTGGGCTTTGCAGCCTGACGTGGAGAAAAGGATCCGGTGGAGCAGGACACTGCTGGTGAAAACTCTCCTGCCTTTCCCCACCCTAAAACTACTCACCACTGGCTGCAGGAGCACCAACCGTCCATCCACACAGTGCTGAGGCCCAGCACCAGCAGCCCCTCCTCTCTGGGTGCCACAGATATGTCTTAACAGCATGTTTGCAACGCCAGGTAATGGAGCTCATTGCTGGTGCTAGGCCCGTTTAGGATGGGGCTCTCAGGTGAGACAGCTAAGAGGGGAGAGAAATTTGTCAAGTTGTGGGCAAAGCGCAGTGTGTAACTTAGGAAGCAGCCTGCCCAATCTGGTCTGTTGGACTGTATTTGACTTGCTAGTTTGCAAATTATGTAAGGCAACCTGAAGCCAGTCTTTTAGTTAATCCATTTTTGCCTGGCCCGCAGTTGTACACATTTGGTTCGTGTTGTGTATATGCAGTGTTGGGCAGAAATGGCTTAAGTAGGGTGGAAGCAGTTGGATCTCCCCACTCTTCCAGTTGCTTTGTGCCTTGGCTATGTTAACACATGATGCAAGTCCATCTCTAGCAGCACTTTTCTGGGCTTGAAATGGGTTCTTCTTAACCAGCCCCACCTGGAGATGCTGCACCTGAGACCTTGTGCATTCAAAGCAGGTGCTCTGCTACTGAGCCAGGACCCCCTCCCATCTGGTTAAGGTGAAATTTTCCTACCTCAAATTAATTACCAGCTAATTACTCCTTTCCACCAGCGTCTCTGTGATGTTTCATGAGCTTAGTTGGGTGCTTGTGTGTGGTTAAGAACTTTGCTTGGTATTGATTCTTCTGTGGTAATCTTGTGATGATGCAAGAACTGCCACTTGGTAGAACTTTTCCTTCCTGTGTAGTGTTGGGCCCTCTTGTGAGAAGAACCCTCTTGGAAGAAATGATTGAACAGTTCCTTTTTTGAATTAGCATTGCATTGAGACACTTTAACTGACACAACCCCTGACTTTGCCAAGTCTTCCTCTGCCCCAATTGCCATGTGGCTGGATGAAGGCAGGGAGGAAGTTTCCACCTGTCTTTTCATTCTAACAGGGCTCTGGGGCTTTGAACTGTTGCATGAGGTAGAATAATCAACAGGTAGAGCTCCTCTAATTTCTCAATCTCCATGGTCAGGAAAGCTATACCTGTGAATTCTGTTTTTCTTGTAGGTGTTAAACTCACAGGCCCCTTGCCTGTGGGGAAAAAGTGGGAACTGTAAAATTACCTCCTCTGGAGTGGCTGATGCCACTTTGGCTACGCTCTGAAGCAGAACCTCGAGGAAAGCTCTCTGCTGTGACTAATGCATTTTGGAGTGCTAGTCAAGTGAAAGCCAGAGTCCTGTGGTACTTTGAGAAAAAAAAACACTAACAGATTTATTGTGGCTTTTGTTTTGATGGAAGAGGGCTCTAGTCCACAGATATTCGGTGAGCAAGCACAGCAAGACCAGTAGGACAAATACCCTACTTTGTTGCTGGAGTAAGTCGCATATCCATGTTGGTCAAATCTTGTGTTCATCTGAGTGGATTCATTTGTATGCTGAGTCACCTGCTGCCCTCAGTTGCATTGCTGGCTTCTTGGCCTCAGGGTGTTGAAAAATGTTTGCCAGCTCTCTACTTGGGGTGTGTGTGAGGATTCCATGTGCTAGTTGAATAATCTGAGGTGACCATTTATTTGGCAAAAGGGACAGTAGCCTCAAAACCTGTGTATGCAGAGTGTGCGTGTGCCAGTTAAGTGAGGGGCCAAGTGTTTAATTCTCTCTTCCCAGCTGGGCAAATGGCACTCTGTTTTTCAAAGGGTTCTGAGCAAGCACGATAAAGTGGATGAAGGCTGAGAGGACAGCTTTGTGGAGACGGACACTCTGTTCCCCCTACCACAAGCCTACCTCCAGCACAGGCCTATCTGGGCTTCCTCCTGTGCTTTTTACAAAAGGTGTGCCACACCAAAAATAAGCAGGTGACCGTAAAGACATCTTTTGATTGGAAAAAAGAATGCACTTCCAGAGTACTGTGGGTGTAACTTGATGGACCAATGTGATTGGAAGCAAATGTTTGAAATAAGGAGTAATGTAATAAAACATTTTAAAGCTGGAGCATGGAGACTTCAGAGTTCATTTCTGCCAGCAGTAACTGTCTCAGGGATCCTAATGAACAAAACATGCAGTATAGTATTAAACAAGTGTGTTTGAGGCTCTCTTCCAGACTTCATCACTGTTAGGTGGATTGGGCGGTGACCTCAGTTCCTGCTAATCAAAGTAGCCCTAGATTTCTGGTTGTGGGGAAGCTGGCCTTAATGCAGAGTACTGACACTCTTCCATTGGTCAAGTACTTCCAGTTTCAAATCTGTCAGTTGAGCAGAAAGGACTGCTGGGTCCTTTGCCATAATCTTTCAAACCTTGGTGGATGGTGAAGCTTCTTACACTATGGGTAGAAGCAGAATGTACTGATTTCTGTACCTCCACCTACTCTTCTGTCCTATATAAAGCAGCAGTGAACCCACAATACTCCTCGAAACCCTATATATTACTCTGGCTTCTTAAAGTTGGCATTTTAGGGTTACCATTCTTTCTTACTAGCTTTGTTCTTATGCCTTTAGCACCAACCTACACAGGAGTCATTGATGCTGAGGAAAGTTTCCCTTAATGGATTTAGAAATTGGGCTGCTGCAGGCTTGGGGAGTGGGTCCTGCAGTGTGTGATAATGCTAAGTCCCAACCCCCTCCACTGCAGGGAAGATTTCAGTTTTGTGGAGAGGTAAATTGACCTTTCCAGGGCAGACTGATGAATCCAGCAAAGGGAAAGAGCAGTGGAAGAATGGCAGGTAGAATGACATGTCTAGCAGGCCAGTCCATGTTGAACAGATTTGCAGCCCAATCCTATCCAACTTTCCAGCACTGATGCAGACATGCTAATGGGGTGCACACTGCTTTGTGGTGGGAGAGGGGAGTTGCAGAGGCCTCTCAAGGTAAAGGAACATTTGCTCCCTTACATCAGGGCTGCACTGTGGCTACATTGGTGCTGAAGAATTGGATAGGATTGAGCTGTCATGCAGCTCTACTACTGCGTCTCCAACTGTAGCCACATATGCATTAATCTAGTAGGTCATGGTTCAGGATGTGGACTCACCTCCCTGCATTACAATCTCTGAGCATGAACTGGAGGTTGTCCATGACTTTGTGTACCTTGGCTCAACGATCTCCGACACTCTTTCTCTCGATACCGAGCTAAACAAGCGCATCGGTAAAGCAGCTACCACGTTTTCCAGACTCACAAAGAGAGTCTGGTCCAACAAGAAGCTGACGGAACATACCAAGATCCAGGTCTACAGAGCTTGCGTCCTGAGTACACTTCTGTACTGCAGCGAGTCATGGACTCTTCGCTCACAACAGGAGAGGAAACTGAGCGCTTTCCACATGCGCTGCCTCCGACGCATCCTCGGCATCACCTGGCAGGACAAAGTTCCAAACAACACAGTCCTGGAACGTGCTGGAATCCCTAGCATGTATTCACTGCTGAAACAGAGACGCCTGCGTTGGCTTGGTCATGTCGTGAGAATGGATGATGGCCGGATCCCAAAGGATCTCCTCTATGGAGAACTCGTGCAAGGAAAGTGCCCTACAGGTAGACCACAGCTGCGATACAAGGACATCTGCAAGAGGGATCTGAAGGCCTTAGGGATGGACCTCAACAAGTGGGAAACCCTGGCCTCTGAGCGGCCTGCTTGGAGGCAGGCTGTGCAGCATGGCCTTTCCCAGTTTGAAGAGACACTGCCAACAGTCTGAGGCTAAGAGGCAAAGAAGGAAGGCCCATAGCCAGGGAGACAGACCAGGGACAGACTGCACTTGCTCCCGGTGTGGAAGGGATTGTCACTCCCGGATTGGCCTTTTCAGCCACACTAGACACTGTGCCAGAACCACCTTTCAGAGCGCGATACCAGAGTCTTTCGAGACTGAAGGTTGCCAATACAATATAGTAGGTGATGCTGTTCTGAGATGGAGATGAGTGGAAGGGACAAAGCCTCCCTGCTCTTTTCCTGGGTGTATGACTGCTGGAAAGAAAAAGGTGATGAATGAGGGAGGGGGAAAGATAGCAACACTGGCAGTCTAGCACAGGGGTATCAAACATAAGGCCTAGGGGCCGAATGTGGCCCATGGAAGCTTTTTATCCAACCCTCAGGCTCTCATCTGCTGAGCAGGGCTGTGGTGTTACTGCTGAAAGGGCAGCCCACATGAAAATTGGGGTCTCATATCTTGAATATGGTCAAGGTTTGCATATTTTCTTTGTTTGCAGCTAATGAGTTCCTAAGTAAGAAAAATGTGCTTATTTTTGTTTATGACCTGTTTAATGACATCAATTCCTGCCTAATGACATCACTTCTGGCCCTCAGCAGGCATCACGAATGCTATTCAGCCCTCGGTATGAAATAAGTTTGACACCCCTGGTCTAGCACATGCCACAAATGTCTGAAAGGGTTTACAAGCCCTACCAGTACTGCTTAAGCTAGCATTTCGCAACATTTGTCCTGTACTGTACCACTTCACATAGTTCATGTATTGTAAGTACCCCCACCCTAGTAGTAACCCCCCACCCCAACAGTGTCTGTTCTAGTGGCTGTCTGCTGGTGCTCTTTTGCATCTTTTTAGATCTTGAACCCTTTTGGGACAGGGAGCCATTTAGTTATTTGATTTTTCTCTGTAAACCTCCTCGTGAACTTTTTGTTGAAAAGCGGTATATAAATACTGTTAATAACTGGGGATGATGTGATCACCAGTTACGTCTGGAGTGGGAGGCCAGACAAGAACCACTGGGAAGCTGCCCCATCCAAATATTCCAACTCCCTTCTAATGCCCACTTTTTGGCTAATTAACACCCTCCTTTTCCAAGAACAGCTGTGGTGTGCAAAGAAATGCAGAACTCCTTATCAGTTGAGCAATTAACAAAATTTATTGCTACAAACACATACACTCCCTGCAAGTCATCTTGTCCAGAGGCTTTCCCTCCCCACAACTCAGTGGGTGAAGGTCTGAAGCCTCCAGTCCAAGTCCAATTCAGTCTCCAAAGCACAGTCTAGTCTTCAGCAGAGTGTCTCCTCCAGCAGAGTCCTGGCAGTTCCCTTATCCTGTAGGTATGGGGTCCCTCTGGTCAGGTAGCATCTCCCTCTGGGTCAGAGTAGCTCTGTCTCCTTTTGAAGCTGCCTTTTATCCTTGGATGTCTCATAATCCAAAATGCAGCTCAGCTGTGAGCTACCTTGTAAGTCCAAATTAGGCTCAGGTGAGCCATCTCTTCAGTCCATGTCCATTCAAAGTCCCATCAAGGTCAAATGAAGCTCAGGTGTCCATTGGAGTCTCCATTGGCCTTGATTGATTACAGCTGTGGAGCCAGCCCTGCCCTTCCCAGAGCTGTCAACCAGCTGTCAAAACATGGAATCACAGTCAACACCACATCATCCACCTGATGATCTTCTGATCTTCCATTACAGAAGCCAGTGACAAAAAGTAGTATGAGGCTCAGGGTGGATGGGAGGGCTTCTGAACAGCCCAAAAACTCATGCTGAAGCTCTGCCACTGAACCGAGCACCTTCTGCAGTTTGCTGTGTTGCACTACTGGTCTGGGGGGTGGGTGGGGCGGCAGAGCCTCCCCTCCACAGTCCTTTGGAAAGTGCCACTGCTTTGGGAGGTGCCCAGGCAGCCACAAGCCAGGTGCTCCGTGTGAAGGGAGGCAGAGCCTCCCCCCTGGAGTGCTCTGGAAACCACTGCTGCTGTGGGAGGCACCCAGGTACCCCTAAGCGGAGTGCTCAGTGTAAGGTGAGGCAAAGCCTCCCCACGGCCAGGCGCATGGTTTGAGTGTGCTTAAGCACCTCACAGGGTTTCCAAAGGACCACGCTGGGGAGGCTCTGCCTCGCCCCCGCCTCCCCCAGGGCCGCTGCTTTCCGAAGGACTCCAGTGGGAGGCTCTCCCCCTCCCTGTGATAGAGCCAGGCCCAGGCCCGCCCCCTGCAGGCCCCCTCCAGTCAGGCGCTGCGCAAGACAGCTCCGCGGTGGGGGCGTGGCCAGGCGGGGTCCTGCGGGGGCAGCGTCTCCGGCGCGCCCGTGACGTCACTTCCGGAGAAGAAGACGCTTGGTCACGGGCGCCGGCTGCAGGGAAGTGCTGCTGCTCCGTTCCTCGCCTGGCCGCAGCCCGACCACACCATGATCACCTCCGCCGGTGAGGGGCGACGTCCGGGGAGGAGGAGACCCCCCCAGCCCAGCCCAGCCCCCCCGCGCCTTCGCTTCTCTCCTCCGCTCCCTCCCAGGCAGCGTCCGTGGCGCTCCGGCCCCCCTCTGCGACGGGCTCCCGAAGGCCCCCGGGGGTGAATGGGTGGAGTGGGCGGAGGGCTGCTCTCTTCCCTTTGGCAAAGAGGGTCTGTGGAACTCCCTGCCACTAGACATGGTGATAGGGAGGGGGTACTCTTTTCCCTCTCACGCAACACCAGAACCAGGGGCCAGCTGCTGGAGTGGAGTGTCTATGGAACTCCTTGCCACAGGGCACGTTGATAGGGCCACTCTTTTTCATCTCACACAACGCCTGTAGAACTCCTTGCCACAGGGCATAGTGGATAACCAGATGCTCTTTCCCCTCTCACACAGCACCACTGTCAGTGGAACTCCTTGCCACAGGACGTAGTGATAGAGTGGATTAGGGGGGTGCTCTTTTCCCCCTCTCACACAACACCAGAACCAGGGGGCATTTGCTGAAATGGATTGTCTGTGGAACTCCTTGCCACAGAACATGGTGGTAGATAGAGTGGATAGGCGGGTGCTCTTTTCCCTCTCACACAACACCAGAACCAGGGGACATCCACTAAAATTGAGTGTTGAAAGTGTTAGGGCACACAAAATATTTCTTTACCTAGTATGTAATTAGTCTGTGAAACTCCTTGCCGCAGGATGTGGTGGCGGCATCTGGCCTGGATGCCTTTAAAAGGGGTTTGGACAAAAGTCTGGAGGAAAAGTCCATCACAGGTTACAAGGCGTGATGGGTATGTACAGTTTGAGATTAGCTGGTTGCCTAACATGAGAGCCAGGTAGGAAATTCTTTTCTGTCATCGAATTTGGCCATGGATGGATGGCCATTTTTTCACCAACCCCATATTGAGGTAATTAAAAAGGCATTGAGAATAAAAAAGGTAATATTATACAGTAATGCCATTGTATAAATTGATGGTAAGGCCACACCTGGAGTAATGTGTCCAGTTCTGGTCACCACATCTCAAAAGGACATAGTGGAAATGGAAAAGGTGCAGGGAGTGGCCAAAACGATTACTGGACTGGGGTAGCTCCCTTAAGAGGAAAAGCTGCAGCACTTGGTGGCCTTCAGACTAGAAAAGAGGCACCTGAGGGGGGACATGGTTGAGTCATACAAAATTATGCAGGGAATGGATGGAGTGGCTAGAGGGTTATTCTTTTCCCTTTCATACAAGACCAGAACCAGCATGCACCAGGCATTTGGGCTGCAGCCTTCAGTATGCTTGTAGCCATTCAAGTCATTCTTGATTACAGATTTGTATGTCTGTAAGTGTTCTCAGGATTGCTGAATGATTCCTGGTCAGCCCCTCCCCAGCTGTATGAAGCTTGCACTGAGGACTGACCCACTTGTGTTCGAGTAAGCCCCAGTCCCTCCTAGGGGCTAGCTTCTGGACAGATAGACTTAGGACTGTGATTAATTTGACTTTTCAAAGTGCTGGAGGGCCATATTACCTGTCAGTATTCTGCTTTTCTGCTCTTTTTCAACCCATGGCTAGTCCACTTTTTACTTAACTTTATTCACATCCTATGTATACTTTTGTGAGAATAAGCCCCATTGAACACACTGAGGCATAGTTCTAAGTAGATTTGTATAGGTTTTTGTCACTAAATGTTTTGAATGTAAAGGCACATCTTCCAGCTTGGGGAAAGTCATGTTGTGGGTACCACTGTTAACACCTCCTTGCCCCTCTCTTGTTCTGTGAATCTAGTTGGAATCTGGGGGAGGGGGAGCTCCCATCCCTAGAACTGCTAAGATTGAGAAGGGGTTACTCTTCCACCCACTAAGGGGAGGGAGAAAGATGCTGTGGTTATGTCGAAGTGTTCACAAGAGGCACTCTGTTAGTGGCAGGTTGGAGGAGAGGTATTCCCATTAATTTGGTGCCCCCTCCAAGGCACCACGCAGTGCAAAAGAGGCTTCCTCTATCCTAATCCTATCTCTCTCACTTTTAGCTGACCTAAAGGGAAGAGAAGGGATAGGGGCTTCCCCTTCCCAGAGATTCCTACCAGATTTATAGAGCAAAAAATTAAACCAAAGCCACTTTAGTTCTTGTCTTTCATAATTCCCACAAGAAGTGGGGAGAAGATGGTTACCTTTTAAACTGAAAATGAGGGGAGGACAAGCTTTGGCCCAGGGAGGATAGTCCTGTCTCATCTAAGGACTCAAATTGGCAGATACTGGACAGCCATGAGAATTTTCCAACCAGATATTCAAAACCCATGTGGCAGACTCCAATCTTGCAGCTTAAAAAATATAAAAGGTACTTGGCCAGAAGTGAGACCAAACCAGGAAGATCCATTCTGAAATGTTGTTGGTTCTTGAAAGAGAGAACCTCCATGATTGTAAAAATCCCCCTGAGGGATTTAGAAACGCCTGCCTGTGTAAGCTGCCTTGAATAAAGTCAGAGGAGTAATCCTATGACCAGAAAGGCGGTATATAAATACTTTATTATTATTATTATTATTATTATTATTTGGATCATTCAATGGGAAAACTCACTTGCATCCAAATATTCACTACATCCATGGGAAATGCTGGTTTCCTTTTGGTGGTATTGTACATTTGCACTGGTGTCGCGCGGGGGGTGCGGGCTGCACCGGGTGACACGCCAGGGGGTGACGTGCCCTGGGGGAGGACGTGCTAACATCGCGGCATTAGGGGCTACCCCGTCATACCATACAGCGTTGGATGCTGAATGGCCAGCGGAGTGCAATGCAAAAAACAGAATTGCAATAGCTCCTTTTGTTCAAAAGTTATGGCCAAAACACCGGAAGGAAAAAATGCCTGGAGCCCTATGGAAAGTGAAAGTGAGCCATATCTCGCGTTTACTCACAAGTAGGCGTACTTGCCATAGTCCTTGCAGTCAGCCAGGCAGCCAGTCCCTGCAGCCCGGTCAAAAGGGGAAGTGGGGTGATTGTGCACCGCTTTCAGTTTAGCAGAGTGGGGCGTGATCGCTCCGTGATCACCTTCCCTGACCCGGGGAACCCTGCCAAAGGTCGCGCAGGGCTCCCCTCACCCCCGGGGGGCTGCAGGGGGCTTGAGCAAGTGCACCAAGCCCCTGCAGCCCCCCTGAGCGGCGCGATCCTGGGGATCGCGTCGCTGCCTCCACCCCTTAAGGGGAAAGGGACGAGGACCCTCAGGCTGGGGCATTGTGACGCCCCAGTTTGAATACCACTGCGTTAATGGATTAACTTTTGTACTAGCTGATAAGACTTTTCTTTTATAGCTGGAATTATTTCACTTCTGGATGAGGAAGAGCCAGAACTTAAGGTAGGATCAAGTTTTGTTTGTATGGTATTTAATTAAGAACAATCAGTTATAAGAGTACTGTGGTTGAGGATTTGAACTCTAAATTTTCCCCAGGACTGGCAACTGAGTACCTATTCCCAGAGAACGGGGTCTTGCATGAGGCTGGGGTTTGCTTAGATCCCTTGTTTTAAAGATTACTGCAGTTTTGATTGCCATGGCAAGACCTGTATCTTAACATCTATATTGGGGTGACCAAACTGCAGCTCATGAGCCAGATGTGTCTCTTTGACACATAATGTGCAGTTCCCAGAAATTTGTTGACTGAGCTCCTTTCTGTCTCACATTAATATAAAAGGCAAATAAAAAAATTTCAAGCTTTATGATTACTTACCAGGTATAAACGGAGAATCCACTGGATTAAAATGCAAGTTTAGTGTTCATGTGTAGAGGTGTTTGAAAATAGTGTTATTTATTTTACTCAGAAGTAAGCCCACTGTGTTCATTAAGACTTGGGCTGTAATCCTATTTTACTCACTGGAAACAAACATGGGAAGTAAATATATTTAAAAATTTAAATGCATCTTAAATATTGTGGCTCTCAAACATCAGGAGGTGACCAGCTTCCATGGCCAGCCTTGCAGGCATCTGAAGTTTGTGTGGCTCTTGTTTGTTAAGCAAGTTTGGTGACACCTGAGCTCTGTCAATGTCACTTTTAAATGTCCCTGATAATTGACTGTATTTCTTTAGTGCGGCTTACTTTATATTTTGTGAACTATGACTTCCTGGGCAAGTGTTATTGAATAACCTAGGGTGCAGTCCCAACCAACTTTCCAGCACCAAGGTAAAGACAGTGCAACTCTGAGGTAAGGGAACAAACATTGCCTTACCTTGAGGAGGCCTCCATGACTGCCCCCTAACTGCAGGATGCAGCACATTCCCCAATACCACAGCTATGCCATTGCTGGAAAGTTGTTTAGGATTGCACCCCTAGTGACGTAGACCTTCTTTCAGGCAAAGGCATGTCAGGATGCTGCTATTTGGATTCAAGCTAGACATGTTCGTGTTTCTAACTCCATTCCATAACACTATGTGTCTCATTCTAGATGTAACGCTCTTTAGTAAATTGGTTCTTGTCCTTTTTGGTAGGAATTTGCTCTTCACAAACTGAATGCTGTTGTCAATGACTTCTGGGCTGAGATTTCTGAGTCAGTGGACAAAATGTAAGTAATCTGACCTTAGCTGTGGCCAGGGCTGTGGGGTCAGTACACAAAACGTCTGACTCCTCAATCTTAAATCTCTAATTCCTTCAGAAAGGCTCAGTACAGGTGTTACCTTCGAGGGTTCTGTTCCTGAACCCTTCGTGGTTATTGAATTTTGCGTGAAACCAAGTCACGCGAATTTTGGACACTACCTAGCTCCGAATGCGACCAGAGCCTTGCGTCTGAATCTATTCTGAGGCCTGTGGAGGCCGCGCACAGCCTCTAGGGGCCTCAGAATGGCGTCCAGAATGGCGTTTTTGACTAAAAACCAGAAATGCCCTTCCAGGACCTCTGGAGGGCATTCCGAGGTCCGTGCAGACTGCATGCAGCCTCCCCAGGCCTCGGAAGAGCCTCCGGAGGCTTTCTGGGGTCTTTCTAAGGCCCGTGGAGGCTGGTCGCCTCCTGAGGTTTCATGTTGGGCCAAAACTGGCTCAACAGGTTTCCAGAGGACCCACATTGAACCAAATCTGTGGATCCAAAATCTGTGGATAAGTAGGCTCAACCTGTATATGTTAATGGGAAGCCTACTAAAATGATAAATTCCATAACCTCAGGCTACTTTTTAGATTTAAAACTTTTATTTTAGTATGTTTCATTAAGAAAAGCTAACAGTGTACTGATTACATAATTATTTTTTGTCTGGTAAACATGGCTCAACCTCCTCTTACTTGTGGTTCCCCAGCAGTACCTCACTTACAGCCTCCTGGTCAGTCTGGCCATTGCCCATTTTAGGACTACAGTGGTAATAAACTTCTTGGGTCATTAAGTATTCCACACAGTGGGGACAAAATTTAGATGGAAGGTTGCATGACACACCGACGTCCTCGTAGAAATTGGTTGATGGGAAGACAGTTTGTATTCTTAAGGTACTGGAGTCAAACTTACAAAGCATTATTCCCACCCCGCTTGGCTCAACGCATCATTGAGTCTCCCGCCAGCGAGATTGAGTGAGGCCGCCAGTGACTCACACAGTAGCGAAAGTGTTAAAGTGGTATAATTGATTTTATATCATGGAGGGAGTAGGTTCATTTTTTCTGACTCCAGTTCCACAGCCCTATTTGTGGCCTAGTTATTGAGTCTGGGTGAAAAACATCTCTCAGATTGATGGAATGCATGCCTCTGCAGCTCTCATAGTGTGGGAATTGGGTATTGAGAGTCCATTACTGGCCAGTTACTTGTGTTGAAATGTGAAACTTGATGAGTAGTAATAGACTCCTGTTGCTTCCTCTTTCCTCCCTTGTCCTTCTCTGCAGTGAAATCCTCTATGAAGATGTGGGCTTTCGGAGCCGTGAGTTTGCTGCTTTGGTGGCTTCAAAGGTATTTTATCACCTAGGAGCTTTTGAAGAATCTCTGAATTATGCCCTGGGAGCAGGCAACCTATTCAATGTCAATGACAATTCCGAATATGTGGAGACCATCATTGGTAAGACCTTGTGCCGTGAACTGAAAAGTGTTCTGTGTTGCCAAGCTGTGTTGCCAAAAGTTGAACATTTACTAAATGTTCTGTGTAAAGGTCCTTTAAACACCGAGGTGTTATACTGGGTCCCTTTTAGGGAGAAGGGCGGGATACAAATAAAGTTTATTATTATTACTGTGTAAAGTTCTGTTTCAAATTCTGGAAATCAGAAATGCATCATCTACCCTGTTTGCTTGCCTGACTTTAGATCCAGGATCTTGGTTTTGGCAAGATTTGAGAGAAGGGGCAGAGTATTACTAGGAAGAGGCTCATTCTTCTGTGAGGAACGGTAACAGTGCATTGCAGGGGTGCTCAAACCCTGGCCCGGGGGCCACTTGCAGCCCTCAGGGTGTCCCCAGTCTCCAATGAGCTTCTGGCCCTCCAAAGACTTGCTGGAGCACGTGTTGGCCCAACGCAATTGCTCTCAGCATGAGGGCGACTGTTTGACCTCTCACTTGAGCTGTAGGACAAGAGCTCCCTGCACTACTTGGTGTTTTGCGTCTGTGATGCAGCAGTGGCAGTGAAGGAAAGACTGGCCTTGCTTTGTGCAAGGCCTTTTATAGGCCTTGAGCTACTGCAAAACCTTCATTTATTCAGATAAGTTCCATCTTTAATATATTCATTTATGTAAATTTATTCAAATTTTAAATGTGAATTCTTTTTTTCCCTGGTCCCTGACAAGTGTCAGAGAGATGATGTGGCCCTCCTGGGAAAAAGTTTGGACATGCCTGATGTATTGTAAACAAAGCTAACATAAGATTGCTCTTAAGAACATGAGGGATGAGTATAGATAGCTGAGAAAAGCAGTGCTTATTGTTTTGAACTTTCTACTAATGCACCCTTTTGAGAGCTAGCCACTTGGCTTTTTTTAAATAATGAAAGCTGAGATGGCCAGGAATTTCAACTTTATGCCAGGTACCAGAACTTCAGGCAAAAGTTTGCATAGGAGGGAAACACTGATGCTTATCAGTGTTTATAACTTTGTGGTGGTGTCTTTAGTGTTTTCTTATGTTTAAGCAAGGCCAAACATTGTTTGAGTCTTTTAAATTAATCATAGATTTCAAGATGCTATGATTTTACAGTGTAAGCTTGAATTTGGAATCACAGCATGAGAGTTGTGGCTTAGAGATGGCAAAGTGGAACAGTTTGCTTTTGTTCCATGCAGAGGTTATACTGACAGGTTGATGCTGGGAGGCTTGGGGAAGCTTAACGGATGTGTGTATGTTTCTTTTTCCAGCAAAGTGCATTGACCACTATACCAAGCAATGTGTGGAAAATGCAGAGCTACCTGAGGGAGCAAAGAGGGCAGTTGATCCGCGGCTGGAAGGGATTGTGAACAAGATGTTCCAGCGCTGTTTAGACGATCACAAGTATAAACAAGCCATTGGGATTGCCTTGGAGACACGCAGACTGGATATCTTTGAGAAAACAATTTTAGAATCGGTAGGTTGAAACACAGAACGTGGTGTCTGACACCCTCTTTGTTTTCCCCCAAGTTTAGCAAGGAAACTTCTGGGGAGTTTCAGGTTGCAACACTGCTGGGTCCTGGCCTGCCTCCTGCTCTCTGCCCGCCACCTCCCGCCCTGAGACGCCTCCCTCCCGCCTCCTCCCTGCCCGCCCCCCAGACCCCTGTGTTAGCCAAGCTTGGCTGACACAGCTCACCTGTCCTCCGGGGCCTGCGTTGGCGCAGAGAGGCTGGCGCACGTCCGTGCACTGGCCTGTGTCCCTGGAAAGTGGTACAAAAGTTGAGGTTGATGTAGAAGTGAAGGTCACAGGCATGAATATTATGGGATAGGAAATCTGAGAGATAGGGAGGGGCAAGGCCATGGCAGACTCTGAAGGTCAGGAGCTGGTGTTACATTCAGAAGCGGACAAGGGACATTTGAATGGCAGGCTTCCTGACTCGCATTCTTAGCTGATGTGCTGCAGTAGCTTTCAGAATGTTAACCATCCCCTGTCTTTAGGATAGACTGAGTTATAAATATTAGTAGATTGGATCACACGTGTATTTTATTTTTAAAAATTGTATCCTTCCAAATTGAGGTTTGGAAGAAATTAAGAAAGTATTACACGATGTATCTGAAAACACATTTCATAAAAACTGCTAAACCCCAAAAGCATAATTTTTAAGCAGTACATTGGCTACCCAAGTTAGAGATGTCTGAATTATGGGCGGCTGCACTGGTGCTTTTGCGCAGGCAGAGTAATCCTTGGAGGTGCTTTTGTGCAAGTGTGATAGCTCTGGACTGGCAGGAACTGACTGTTTTAACCAACATATGTTCCTACTTCCATACAAACCTCTGGAATGATGCATATATATGGAATTTATTGTAGATTTTTCAACCATAATGCCCTATTGACTCAAGATATCCAATTCTCTCCCCCCTCTCATACTACTGTTGTGTTTCCACAACATTCCATGGCTTTTAGTGGGGAGAGCACTGAGTCTGCATCAGAATGTGTTTTTAGAGGGTGGGGATGCCCTTTTTTAAAGTGTGCAAACTTACCTACGGTGACATCGAGGTTAGATTATTGTAACGCGCTGTATGTGGGGCTGCCCCTGAAGACGGTTCGAAACTGCAATTTAGTGCAGAATGCGGCGGCCCGTGTGGTCACTGGAGCTAGGCGGTTTGACTCTGTCAGTCCGCTTCTCCGGGGGCTACATTGGCTGCCCATTCGTTTCAGGGCCCAATTCAAGGTGCTGGTTTTGACCTTTAAAGCCCTATACTGCTCTAGGCCAGGCTATCTTAGAGATCGCCTACTCCCGTACAATCCGGCTCGTCCTCTCAGGTCATCAGAGAAGGCCTTTTTACAAGTGCTGCCGCCTAAGGAGGTACATGGGGCAGCAGCAAGAAACAGGGCCTTCTCAGTAGTGGCACCAATGTTATGGAACTCCCTTCCCCTTGACTTGAGAATGGCTTCCTCTCTTGATACTTTTCGGCGAGGCCTGAAGACCCTTTTGTTTAAACAAGCCTTCTGACTTCATGGCCTTTTTAACATCTTTTTAACATCTTTTAGTTGCTTTTTACAGGCCTGATTCCTCCATGAACTGCTGTTTTATGCTCTTTTTTATTCTGACTTTTATCTGACTACTGTTTTTATGGTTTCTGTTAGTTGTGTTTTTAATATGTTTTTATTTGTTTGTTAAATTATGTTTTAATCTGTTTTTAATATGTTGTAAGCCGCCCTGGGTCCCTTTAGGGAGAAGGGCGGGATAGAAATAAAGTTTATTATTATATTATTATTACCTACTTCTGCTTACCTTGGGAGTGTCTCAAGTATGCAGAAACCATGATGTTGACTATGAATGGCCCTTTTTGTGTTCATAGTGGTAGTGGGCTCAGATGTGCCTATTAGTATTAACATGTTGAAAATTTCTTTGCAGAATGATGTTCCCGGAATGCTGGCCTACAGCTTAAAACTCTGTATGTCTCTGATGCAAAATAAGCAATTCCGCAACCAGGTCCTAAGAGTTCTGGTTAAAATCTACATGAACCTGGAAAAACCTGATTTTATCAATGTGTGCCAGGTAACATAATAAGTATAATAATAATAACTAGTATTTATATACTGCTTTTCTGGTCATCGGATTACTCCTCTGATTTTAGTCAAGGCGGTTTACATAGGCAGGCGTTTCTAAATCCCTCAAGGGGATTCTCTCTTTCAAGAAGCAACAACATTTCAGAATGGATCTTCCTGGTTTGGTCTCACTTCTGGCCTCCAGTTCTCCTATGCAGTCTGACAAGCAGCTCCATCTCTCACATGGAGGGCAGCCAAGATGCTTCTTGCTCACACCAAGAGCAGGTAGAATCACTCAGCAGGGCTTGTCAGCTGCTTCAAGGTCTTGCCATTCTCAGCCATTCAGGGAGCTGCCGGTGTCCTCGAACTGGCGACCTTCTGATGCTAACATCAGAAGGTTATCTTCAGGCTAACAGAGGCTCTACCTCTAGACCAGGCCTCCTGCCCAGATCAGATCAGGGCAGATTTTTGGTGATCAGATTTTTGATTTTTGACATGATCAGATTTTTGGTGTCCACTTAACCCACAGCTGTGACCCACATGCCAATTACACTTGTAATAGCAGGAAAGGGTGTGCGTGTTAGGAATTGTGTGGACCAGAGTCTGGCAATGGTGCATGGAGTGGGCCCAGTCAAGATCTTGAGGCCCTGGCTCCTGCCCATCCCAGTGGACTTTCTCTTACAGCTTGGCATCAAAAACTGATGACATGGCATACAATGTGGTTCACTTGTACTGACCTCTCCATTTAGGCATCAGGCTGCATGTGGAATGGCTTCATTGTCCACCCTCTGTCATGTGGGAGTTTCTAGTTTGGTGACCTGTTGGCACTTCAGATGACTTTCCCTCTGTTGCAGTGGTAGTTGGTGATGTGAGGAAGGAGTGCCTTCTTATGATACTATTGCAGAATGCCCCTGTAGAGTGCCAGTTTATTTCCATCGTCAGCTTAAAGTCTCTGGCCTGGACCCTGAAAATTTAAATATTGTAATATAGCAACCTGAATGATTAGTATTTATCATTCATTTTCTGACCCTTCCACTGGGGCAACAATACTACAGTGGCTGCATTCTTGATAGTTCGATAGAGGTGGTGTGTTGTTCAGTTAGGAAACAAATGCAGAACTTGTAGAAGTACAGTTGCTTCATATGGCTCTTCTTCCAAGACTGTATTTCAAGAAGAACCAGGAGCAGACACTTAAAATGACCCAGCCACTGTATAGCACTTGCTGTGCTGGGTGCTTAATGAACACATCTGATGTTTGAGATAGCTGGTTTAACACATCATTTACTTTTGCACACCTAATGTGTGCAAGATTAAGAATAACTAGTATGGTGGTGTGGGTAGAATTTTGAACTCAGGCCTGGGAGATCTGTTCTGCAAGTTCTGCTCGACCATGTCATCCACTGGGTGACCCTAAACCACCCAGTATTTTAGTTTAGCTCAGGGGTAGGCAAACCCCAGCCCAGGGGCCATTTGCAGCCCTCGGGATCCCTGTAGGGAGCCCTTAGTCTCCAATGAGCCTCTGGCCCATTGGAGACTGTTGGAGCCTGTGCTGGCCCATGACTGCTGGCCACGACCACCGTGACAAACTGTGAGACAAACTGTGGGCCGAGTTACAGCAAGGTCTTTTATAGTCTCCATGTGTTTTCTGCTTTTATTATTTTATTTTAACCCCTCCCCCCATTGCCCCTGAACAGCTTATGTCTCCATGTGTTTCTGGCTTGATATGTATGTTTTCACTGTGCAAGAGGTGTGTGGCAAACAGTTCATAGTTTTCATGTGTTTCTACATGCCTGTATTATAGTTCTCATGTGTATTATAAATAAACTCAGTAAAATTCATTCATTCATATGTTCCATCTCTAATATATTCATTTATGTAAATTTATTCAAATTTGAAATGTAAATTACTTCTTCTTTCACGCCGCCTGACACAGTGTCAGAGAGATGATGTGTCTCTCTTGCCAAAATGTTTGCCCACCCACACTCTATCAACTTCTTAGGGTGGTTGTGAAAGTTAAAATAGGCACAGAAATAGCAGGCAAATTACTCTGAGCTTGGAGGAAGAGCAGAGTACCGATATGATCAGTTCACGAGGCTTATATTAGTGCTATCATGGGCATGGTCTGCAGGCACGTGAAGCAGCAACCTTGCTGAAGTTTATTGTATCAGTTCTGTTGCTGGGTAAGAGATTGCTCAAGACCTAAACCACCATGAGGTCCATGTAAGAAATGAAACCTCATTGATAGATTCAGTTTGTGAAAGATTTTTTTCCAGTTGATATTTTTGGGAACAATTCAAGTAAGAAATCGTTGGGCAGAGTTAGAGTCCTCATTAAGCTCATAATTCATTTGTTTTTTCTCTTTTCACTCCCTCCTGTAGTGCCTCATTTTCTTGGATGACCCACAGGCTGTGAGTGACATCCTGGAGAAGCTGGTGAAAGAGGACAACCTTCTCATGGCTTATCAGATTTGTTTTGACTTGTATGAAAGTGCCAGCCAGCAGTTTCTCTCTTCTGTGATTCAGAACCTCTGCACTGTTGGGACCCCTATTGCTTCTGTGCCTGGATCAACCAACACAGGGACTGTCCCTGGATCAGAGAAAGAAGGGTAAGGCGGTTTGTTGAAGAAGTATGTAGATAGGAGGATCTGTGGAGGAATTAAGTCAGATAGAGGTTAAAAGAGAAGACCTCATTGATAAATTAAAGATCAATAAGTCACCGGGCCCTGATGGCATCCACCCAAGAGTTATTAAGGAATTGAAGAATGAAGTTGCTGATCTGTTGACTAAGATATGCAACTTGTCCCTCAAAACGGCCACAGTGCCAGAAGATAGCAAATGTCACGCCTATCTTTAAAAAGGGTCAGAGGGGGGACCCGGGAAACTATAGGCCGGTCAGCCTAACATCTATACTTGGTAAGATGTTGGAATGCCTTACCAAAGATAGAATCTCAAAACACATAGATGAACAGGCCTTGCTGAGGGAGAATCAGCATGGCTTCTGTAAGGGTAAGTGTTGCCTCACAAACCTTATAGAATTCTTTGAAAAGGTCAACAGGCATGTGGATGCGGGAGAACCCGTAGACATTATATATCTGGACTTTCAGAAGGTGTTCGACACAGTCCCTCACCAAAGGCTACTAAAAAAACTCCACAGTCAGGGAATTAGAGGACAGGTCCTCTCCTGGATTGAGAACTGGTTGAAGACCAGGAAACAGAGAGTGGGTGTCAATGGGCAATTTTCACAATGGAGAGAGGTGAAAAGCGGTGTGCCCCAAGGATCTGTCCTGGGACCGGTGCTTTTCAACCTCTTCATAAATGACCTGGAGACAGGGGTGAGCAGTGAGGTGGCAAAGTTTGCAGATGACACCAAACTTTTCCAAATGGTGAAGATCAGAAGTGATTGTGAGGCGCTCCAGAAGGATCTCTCCAGACTGGCAGAATGGGCAGCAAAATGGCAGTAAGTGTACGGTCATGCACATCAGGGCAAAAAATCAAAGCTTTACATATAGGCTGATGGGTTCTGAGCTGTCTGAGACAGATCAGGAGAGAGATCTTGGAGTGGTGGTGGACAGGTCGATGAAAGTGTCGACCCAATGTGCGGCGGCAGTAAAGAAGGTCAATTCTATGCTTGGGATCATTAGAAAAGGTATTGAGAGCAGAACGGCTAATATTATAATGCCGTTGTGCAAATCAGTGGTAAGGCTACATCTGGAATGTTGTGTCTATTTCTGGTCGCCGCATCTCAAAAAAGACATAGTGGAAATGGAAAAGTTGCAAAAGAGAGCGAGTAAGATGATTACTGGGCTGGGGCACCTTCCTTATGAGGAAAGGTTATGGCGTTTGGGCCTCTTCAGCCTAGAAAAGAGGCACCTCAGGGGGGACATGATTGAGACATACAAAATTATGCAGGGGATGGACAGAGTGGATAGGGAGATGCTCTTTACGCTCTCACATAACACCAGAACCAGGAGACATTCACTAAAATTGAGTGTTGGGAGAGTTAGAACAGACAAAAGAAAATATTTCTTTACTCAGTGTGTGGTTGGTCTGTGGAACTCCTTGCCGCAGGATGTGGTGATGGCGTCTGGCCTGGATGTCTTTAAAAGGGGATTGAACAAGTTTCTGGAGGAAAAATCCATTATGGGTTACAAGCCATGATGTGTATGTGCAACCTCCTGATTTTAGAAATGGGTTATGTCAGAATGCCAGATGCAAGGGAGGGCACCAGGATGAGGTTATCTGGTGTGCTCCCTGGGGCATTTAGTGGGCCGCTGTGAGATATAGGAAGCTGGACTAGATGGGCCTATGGCCTGATCCAGTGGGGCTGTTCCTATGTTCTTATGTGGCTTGAGACAAATATCAGAGTATTGAGTTGTGTCCTGATTTTCTTGTGCTATGCAAACCTCACTGATGAATATGACAGAGGTTACTTTAGGGTTTGCCCTGTTGTAGGGATATTTGTTTGTCCATGCTTTTTTTTTTCTTTTTTCCCTTTTCATTTCTTTTCAGGAAATGTTTGGAGCACTGCTGAGGAACCAAAGTGTGCTTAGAATTACAACCTTAGGTTATTTTCCACCTTTCAACAAAAATGTTCTCAAAGTGATATATGTAGCAAGAAGGAATGAGAAGATGATTCTCTGTCAGAAAGGAGTTCTTCCTGAGATTGTATTGACCATTACTTGGGGATACTTCAGTTCTCTTAAATGAGCATACGTATTCTTCACATAGTCTTCCTTTCAGTTCGTCACAGTTGTTGTTGTTGGCATCCTTCAGTCTCGGAAGACCATGGTGTCGCGCTCTGAATGGTGGTTCTGGAACAGTGTCCTCTCCAGTGCGCGAAGCCTGGGTAAAGTAGGTATGGAGGATAGGCTGTTACCCATGCAGCAAATCCCCCCTCTCCACGTCGCTGGAATGGTCCAATGGAAAGGCAGAGGCCAATACGGTTGGTTCCAGCGGCGTTGCAGGAGTTGCCAGAACATGACTGTGTTCAGCCATGAACTGCCTCAGGGACTCCGGCTCCGGATCTTGCCTCGAAGTTGACTCCTGAAGCCTTTTCCATAACTGGATGTAGCCACAAGGCAGTGGAGGTTTGAGGTCAGAGTTTTCCTTCTCTCGGATGAGCTGCCTTCCCAGGCTGACGAGTCCCATCTACCCGGTGGCTGTTTAGTCGCCTCTTACGACAAGTACAGCCAAACTGAGGGCCTATTCTTATCCCCAGCCCTCAGGGGAATCGTCACAGTAACTATCAGCAATTGTGTTTTTTTCAGATGATTACGGGGCTGGGGCACCTTCCTTATGAGGAAAGGCTACGGCGTTTGGGCCTCTTCAGCCTAGAAAAGAGACGCTTGAGGGGGGACATGATTGAGACATACAAAATTATGCAGGGGATGGACAGAGTGGATAGGGAGATGCTCTTTACACTCTCACATAATACCAGAACCAGGGGACATCCACTAAAATTGAGTGTTGGGCGGGTTAGGACAGACAAAAGAAAATATTTCTTTACTCAGCGTGTGGTCGGTCTGTGGAACTCCTTGCCACAGGATGTGGTGCTGGCGTCTAGCCTAGACGCCTTTAAAAGGGGATTGGACGAGTTTCTGGAGGAAAAATCCATTATGGGGTACAAGCCATGATGTGTATGCGCAACCTCCTGATTTTAGGAATGGGTTAAGTCAGAATGCCAGATGTAGGGGAGAGCACCAGGATGAGGTCTCTTGTTATCTGGTGTGCTCCCTGGGGCATTTGGTGGGCCGCTGTGAGATACAGGAAGCTGGACTAGATGGGCCTATGGCCTGATCCAGTGGGGCTGTTCTTATGTTCTTATGTTCAATTTGTTCTTGTTGTCCCTCCACAAAGGGCCAGACTGAACAATCAGCAGCAGGTTCTATAGATCGGTTTGGTCAACTAGTGCAAGGCCCTATCTGTCCTCACCAGCTATCCTTCCTCTCTTTTGCATGTGCAGAAGAGGCAAATAATTTCTCTAATTTGTGCTGTAGTACAGAGCAGAGAAAATTGGAATCCAGTCTTCCAGCTCTTCCTAAAGAGTCTTATCCCAAACAAGAAATGGGCAAGCATTTCCCCTAGTGTCTGTTATCCTCTAAAGCAGAGGTGTCAAACATAAGGCCTGGGGACTGGATGCGACCCACAGAAGCTCTTTATCCAGCATTCTGCAAATGAAAAGGCCCTACTGTGCTCTCCTAGAAGCAGAGTCTTGCCTCACTTGTGGGAAGTTTTAGAGAGTGCCAGAGTTACTGGGGGTGGGTGGGGAATGCACTTGCTGCTTTCCTGTTTTCTTTCTTTTGCAGTCACAATAGGATGAGCAATTGGAAAAATCCCTGCCATAAGCCCTTATTACCAGGTGGTCTCGGTCTTGCCTTAGGCAAGTCTTGCCGATTCCTGATCAGCAGAATTAAGTGATAGAACTATACCAGCTCATGTGAGTGTGGAGCATGTTTGAACACTTACCTATTCAAAGAAAAAAGCAGAAACATCTCATTTGTAGAAAATTAGCTTGTAAGGGGTACAGCCTAGCCTCTTTTTCTGATATCTGATGTTTCTGTGTGCAAGTTTGGCTTCTTGTGTATATGTTTCATCAACTATTGGGGCATTCAGATCGGCCACACTAGACGCTATTCCAAAACCACCATTCAGAGCGCAATACCATAGTTTTTTGAGACTGAAGGTTGCCAACTAACAACTGTGTGCAAGTTTGGCTGCTTGTGTATGTTTCATCAACTATGGGGGCATTCAGATATGCAGCCCCACAGCTGTAGCCTAAAGTGACACAATTCAGGAAAAGTTTCATTCTTTGTTTCTGCATCAACAGCTCCCCCCCCCCCATTGCTTACCCATGTAAAATGAAATTGCCTTTTTCTTTCAAGAGCAGCGAAGGCTTGTAGGAAAGTTGGGACTGTAAAGTTCCAGTTCATCTCCTGATTGCTCCTCAGAACAGTACAGTTCTGACAGAGGCCCTGTTTGTTTTGCAGTGATACCATGGAAACAGAAGAAAAGGCAAGCAGTCCAGTTGCTACAGCGAAGTCTGCCCAAATTGTGAGTAAAATCACCTTGTTTTGCAGTTATTGGGGGTTGAGGGAGGGTGGGACTGTCTTTGTTGCATAAACAATTTATCTCAAACTTTACAACTTGAAACACTTTGTAGCATCATGCACATTTTCCTCCATAGAGTATATCATTTCAGGTATAGTCCCAGATCATCCTGACCTTGTTCTGCAGTGATTTTACAGTCTTTGGAACCTGTGCAACAGGTCATTCTTGCCTAAAAGCCTTTGCTTGGGGGATCAGATGAAAGTTGCTAATTTTGTATCCCTTTGAAACAGAATGGTTAGCTAATAAGTTGTGCATGTCTCCAAGAGAAAGTCAGGACCAGCTTGTGAAGGTGATGCAAAGATTTATTGCTATTTTATTGACTAGAGCAGTTAATGTGGCTTATACGTTTTGCCCATTAAGCCAGGAAACAAAATAATGCCTTACTTAGCCGTTGTCTGCAATTGAAAATATTTGTTACACTTTATAGCTGCATGCCAGGCTTAAAAAAGAATTACTAAATAGAGTAGGGCTAAATAAGAACCTGCTCAGCATAAGTAGTTTTTAAATGTTTATCCTACTTATGTCCTGCTGCTGCTCCTAGAAAACTCAGAAACTACCTGGGGCTCCCCAGTTTTTTCTACCCAGGCAGTGATCAAGTCTACATTTGCTTGGCTTTAGCAATGCTCGAGCATAATGGTCCCAGACTATTCAGTGGACCCAGTACCACAGTTGGCAGCCTGGTCAATTGACTGGTCAAATACTGTCAATTGACAGCCTGTTATTTGATTGTTGTCAAATATTTCTTGAAGCCAAGAATGCCAGTGTGCAGATGCTTACCTTTTAAATTTGTTCATTTGGTTAGTAAGGGCAGGAATTGGGACCACTTGCCCCCTAGTCCTGTGCACATGGTCAAGTTTACATGTTGGCATCCTTCAGTCTCGGAAGACCATGGTGTCACGCTCTGAATGGTGGCTCTGGAACAGAGTGTCCTCTCCAGTGCGCGAAGCCTGGATAAAGTAGGTATGGAGGATAGGCTATTACCCATGCAGCAAATCCCCCCTCTCCACGTCACTGAAATGGTCCAGTGGAAAGGCAGAAGCCAATATGGTTGGTTCCAGCGGCATCGCAGGAGTTGCCAGAACGTGACTGTGTTCAGCCATGAACTGCCTCAGGGACTCCGGCTCCGGATCTTGCCTCGAGGTTGACTCCTGAAGCCTTTTCCATAACTGGATGTAGCCACAAGGCAGTGGAGGTTTGGAATCAGAGTTTTCCTTCTCTCGGATGAGCTGCCTTCCCAGGCTGACGAGTCCCATCTACCCGGTGGCTGTTCAGTCGCCTCTTACGACAAGTACAGCCAAACTGAGGGCCTATTCTTATCCCCAGCCCCCAGGGGGGTGGTCAAGTTTAGCAGCATAGCAAAGGTGCTCCTACTGGCCACCTGCTAGAACTGCAGACATCAGCAGTCATCAGTGTAGGACTGCTCTGATTCCACCATGCTTTGCTGCAGGAACCAGAGGAAATTCCTCCACTTTTAAACAGCCGAGTTTAAGTGTTCTCTGGAAGTTCATTTCATTTTCTTTTTACAATAACAGCTTATTTACATTTGAGCATATATGAATATACATGAAGGAACCTTCTCCTGAGTCAGACCAGTTGTCCATCTAGCTTAGCCTAATGAACACTAAGTGGCAGTAGTTGTCTGGTGCTTCAGATGAGGGTCTTTCTAGCCTTACCTGAAGATACAACCTGAGACCTTCTGCCTGCAAGTGAGAGGTTCTGTAATTACCCTGGTGAAAAATTAGCCTCGCCAAGAGAACTTATTACACAGAACTTATTACGGAAGCCCAGAGCGTTCCTGAACTCAGTCCTCCAACCCACTAGCCTGGGATGCCAGCTGGAAAGGGATTAGTTTATGGGATAATCCTAGTGGTGGTTTTAATCTCATGGGTGGAATGCTGCAACGAAGACGTTATTTCCCTGCTGTTGGGAAGATGGCCAAGCTAGCCTGGTTTTGTGGGGGCTGATTGTGGTTGTACAGAATTGGAAACTTGTCCAGTTACTAGTCAAAATATAAAGGGGACTCTGGAGCTTTTATAAAAACTAAGCTCTTCTGTTCCTCATGGCCACTGTCCACATTGCAGCTCATCCTCTTTCATAAGAGAACATGATAGTTCACATAAAAATCCTATACAGCTTCTGTGTGGTGAGAAGCATCTGGATGACCTTAGTGTCTGGTAGTTCTTGGGCTGCTATAGTTCTCCAAGAAGAGAGAGTCCTTTCAGCGTATGCTCTCGTTGCTGCTGCCCACTTTGTTACTTTCTTCTGTTGCTACTCATTATGGGAAGTCAACGGATAGATTGTGGTGCCGGAGGACGCTCCCTGTGGATGACTATAGCAGTTAGCAGAATTGCTAGTTACATCAGTTACCTGAAGGATCTGTTTGGGTCAACGATATGAACTGAACCCTTCATTGTAAGATGCATGTTCATAGGATTTGAGAATGTCTTGAAGGGCTAAGACCTCTTATCAGATATTATTGTATGAACAAATGTTTCAAATGATGTGATTTTGATCGACAGTCTTCTTTTTGTGCCTTTCTCCTCCGCATACGATTTGTGTGAAGAATCTGGAGTCCAAAGACCAAATCCCCAAAATGATTAAAATTTTAAGTGGTGAAATGGCCATTGAATTACACCTGCAGTTCTTAATACGAAACAACAACACAGACCTTATGATTCTAAAAAACACAAAGGTAAGGCATGCATAACACTTTTTCTCCTTCTCAATCTAGAATTGTTAGGACATATTTAGTGAAGCAGTTAGTGATGGCAGACACCGCTGTCCGTGGTATCTTCCTGGATTGCCTTGCTGGAATGGGGTTGATGGGCACCTCTTTGCTCTGGCTATGGCCTTTCCTGGGGGGTATGTCCCAGAATGTGGTGCTGGGGAACTTCTTCTTGGTTGTTAGCCAATGGCTTCCACAGGGTCCCATCTTGTTCCCTCTGCTTTTCAACATCTACACAAAACTGCTGAGTGGTCATCTGGGGTTTGCCATTGGCTGTTATCAATAAGCAGATGACACCCACCTCTCTATATATGTGCCTTCCCCAGCTGAGAAAGGTGTGGAAGTTCTGAAACAGTGTTTGCTGTCAGTGAAGGGCTAAATAGAGAAGAACAAACTGAAATTAAATCCAGACAAAACAGAGGTTCTCTTGCTGACTTGGTAACAGTGATCCAGCTGTTGTGGATAGGTGTACTTCCCTTGAAGGGACAGGTTCACAGTTTTGCGTTACTTCTGGACCCAGCCTTGCTCCCAGGTGTCCAGGTAATGGCTGTGACCTGGGATGCTTTTGCCCATCTTCGGCTAATGAACCGGCTGTACTAGTTTCTGACTCAGACAGAACTGGCTTGGGTTAGTCAATTAGTCACCTCTTGTTTGAATTTCTGCAACATGCTCTATGTGGGGCTGTCCTTGGAGACTATTCGGAAGCCACAACTGGTACAAATTGCAGTCAACTGGGTGTTGACAAGGGTGAGAAATCAGGATCACGTTTCATCTCTATTCTAGCTGCTCTGCCTATCAGTTTGTTTCTGAGTGTGGCTCAAGGTGTTGGTTACTGCCTTTAAACCCCTGATGGCTTAGACTCAGAATACTGCCTTCCTCCATGTGTATCTGCTGGTCTGTTAAATCTACAAAGGAGGCTTTCCTCTCTGTTCTGTTGCCTTCTGAGGCTAGGGTGGTGGTGATGGATGAGTGAACCTTCTTGGCAGTGGCCCTTGCTCTTTAGAACTCCTTGCCCCTTAATGTGTGCTTGAGTTTCTCTTTGCTAATTCTACTGCATCCTAATGTGACCCTCAGATTCTCTTGACTTTTATTGCTGCCTCTTCTGCTTTGATTCTGTTTGCTTTGGTTAAAATATGTTGCTGCTTCTATTAGCTTTTTAAAAAAATGTATTTGTGCTGATTTTTTTAAATTATAAGCCACTTTGAGTGCCCCAGTGGGAGAACATGTGGGATCTAAACCTTTCAATTAGATCCTGGGCTCAGAGCCCTCCATTGCTGATCCCTGTCATTTGTACTTGCCCTTCTTAGCACCATGCAGACAAGGGCAAATCTAGATCATTGCAAAGCAACTTGTTTTCAGACAAGGTCTTAGAATTCTGTAATTTTGCTGGAAGGGATTCCAGTGAGTTGTCAGTTAATTGTCTGGTCCTCCCCTTGTGCTACAACAGGATATCTAAAGCATCTGTGAAAGATGCCAGGCCAGCCTTTGCTTTGAAACTTACCAGAAAAAAATATTCTGTAGTCCCCTTTTTAAGCAACTTGTTCTGTGTGCACAAGAGTGTCCTGTACTTGATTTCTGAAATAGCAACTCTGCTCCCCCCAGTGCTGTGCGGCAAAGCATTATGAAGTTTGTAAATCTTCCAGAGCTCTTTGGCTCATGGAATTAGCAACAAAAGTTATTCCTACTCTTGAGCCTTGAATTTATCGTCCGGAGGCTTAGGAACACTGCTTCTTACCATGTCATCTGTAGAAAGGGTGATTAGTTATTGTCCCATTTCACACATTTGTGAAGTGTGGATTTTATCTTTAACCTTCCTCTGTTCAACATCATCCTTTCCTCAGCCTTTTCTAACATTTTGTTTTCTATAGCCTGATAACCTTTGCTCCTTTCTTCCAAATTGTTTTTGAGATTGTCAGTATTCATGTCAATCTCCGGTGCCCAGCCTGGAATGCATTGCTACAATTAGATTTTCTGACTTATTTGTATTCCTTGTGCTTTTTGGTGACTCTCTGCTAATATGTTTCTTCAGGATGCAGTACGGAACTCTGTCTGTCACACAGCAACGGTTATAGCAAACTCCTTTATGCACTGTGGAACAACCAGCGACCAGTTTCTTAGGTAAAAGCTTTTGGTAGGGGAGAATTAGCGACCTTTAAGCTTTCTGATGTTAGAGTTTAAAGCCAATGAGTTGTTAAACGAATCCCTGATTAGAGTTTAAGGGAGAGTAGCTTTGAGCTATGCCTTTCCAAAAGTGACCAATGGTCTGGTAGAGCATCTGTTTTCCATGTGAAAGATTCTGCATTCAGTCCTTGATATTGTTACTTGAAAGACTCTCTTGTAGGTGGGCTAGATCGTTACTGGAGAGCCTCAGCTGTTGGGAATAGTTATCGTGGGCTGGGTAGAATCTGTACAGTTGTGGCAGTGCATTTGAAGATATTCATACAGTGTCTGCAAAAGACCTTAATACCTACTGGTGGGAACTTTGGTTTTTTGTACATCCCTGAGGGCATGTTGTCTTTCTCCTCCTTATGTTGTGCAAACTCCTACATGTATTGAATTTGACTTGTGGGACATAAGAACAGCCCCACTGGATCAGGCCATAGGCCCATCTAGTCCAGCTTCCTGTACCTCAAAGCGGCCCACCAGATGCCCCAGGGAGCACACCAGGTAACAAGAGACCTGCATCCTGGTGTCCTCCCTTGCATCTGGCATTCTGACATAGCTCATTTCTAAAATCAGGAGGTTGCGCATACACATCATGGCTTGTAACCCATAATGGATTTTTCCTCCAGAAACTTGTCCAATCCCCTTTTAAAGATGTCCAGGCCAGACGCCATCACCACATCCTGTGGCATGGAGTTCCACAGACCGACCACACGCTGAGTAAAGAAATATTTTCTTTTGTCTGTCCTAACCCCCCCAACACTCAATTTTAGTGGATGTCCAACCACTGGGGTTAGATACAAGGTCAACCATAAAGCATCTCTTGCCTTGGGGGAAATGTCACTCTTACACTAAGCTGTTACACAGGCTTTTGTTAGGATGTTAGGACTTTTAGCTCCTGAGTTACAGCAAGAAAGCAGTCTAAGTAAGTACATTGCTTCTGCCTCATGTAGATGGTGCATATCTTTTGAAAGGAAGCAGCTTGGAATAAGTCTGAGACCAGCTTGGAATATAAATGTTCTTGGTTACAAGATGCTTGCATTGAGCCCAACTAGTTTAGAGCCAGAGCAAAAGGAGCACAGGGAATTGCTGTCATTGACGGGTTAACTTGCAAACATTCTTTCTTTATGTGACTCGAAGGTTGAACAACTGTGAGATTTGGGTCAATATCTGATGTTTCTTTTTGCAGAGATAATTTGGAGTGGCTTGCTCGAGCAACCAATTGGGCAAAGTTTACTGCTACAGCCAGCCTCGGTGTCATACATAAGGTACGACCAAATTAATTGTTGCATGGTGTGTAGAAATAAATGTCTGAAGTGTTGAGAAGGTTACCTCTGGACGATATATAGGCTGTTCTTCTGGGAATATATCAAGACCCTTCTGACCACTCTGCAAATTCTAGCTCAGCTTTTAGAGAGATGTGGCTTTTGTCCTTACATCCTCAGATATGCATCCACAGATATAGTACTACTTGTGGAGCATTAATGGTTATTTAACCTGCTTTATTTGGAGGCAGTGTTATATTTTAATCTGCAGAGGTCAAACATGGTATTTCTTTCTTATAATCACAAAGGTTTAAAAGGGCATGAGAAATTTCAGTTGCTGGCCACAACCCTGGGCCAGATCTCAAGGTATACACATGTAATTGTATGTAGGAAATGTGCTATATTTTGTGATGGCTCTGTAGCATCTCCAGATTCAGAGCCAGAATGCTTCTGAATACCAGTTGCTTGGATAACAATGGGGAGGGGGAGTCGTCTGTTGTTTTCATGTCATGCTAGTGGGCTTCCCCTGTGGGAAGCAGGTTGCAACACTAGATGGATCTTTGGTCTCTTCCTCCAAGTTCTTCATATACACTCATTGTGATTAATTTCCAGGGTCATGAGAAGGAAGCTCTTCAGTTAATGGCAACGTACCTGCCCAAAGACACGTCTCCAGGGTCAGCCTACCAGGAAGGCGGGGGGCTCTACGCATTGGGACTTATCCATGCCAATCATGGGGGTGATATCATAGACTACCTGCTGAACCAGCTGAAGAATGCTAGCAATGATGTATGTACCATCTCATATAGTGGGTGGAAGAGGTGAAGTGGGATGGTTTGGGCTTTTCTTAGCACAAGGCAAAATTAACTTGGTTCCCCATTTCATATGTAGAATAAAAATTGAGCTGTTTCAACTGTTCACCCCCCATGTTTTTAAGATAAGTAATTTATAAGTAACTTATTGTTGTGCTGTGTTCTATATTATTATTATCATCACTTCAGTGATGGATCCCTCTTGCAGATGTCCTTGTATTGCAAGGACATCTGCAAGAGGGATCTGAAGGCCTTAGGAGTGGACCTCAACAGGTGGGAAACCCTGGCCTCTGAGCGGCCCGCTTGGAGGCAGGCTGTGCAGCATGGCCTTTCCCAGTTTGAAGAGACACTTGGCCAACAGGCTGAGGCTAAGAGGCAAAGAAGGAAGGCCCATAGCCAGGGAGACAGACCAGGGACACACTACACTTGCTCCCAGTATGGAAGGGATTGTCACTCCCAAATCGGCCTTTTCAGCCGCACTAGACGCTGTGCCAGAACCACCATCCAGAGCGCGATACCATAGTCTTTCGAGACTGAAGGTTGCCAACAACAATCAGTGATGGGAAGACAGGATATAAGTTTCTTAAGTAAACACATTGCAACAAAAGAAGAGTGAATGAAAATAAAAGTTTCTCTGACTATAAAACGAACACTTGACAAATGTTTGCGTTGTGGAATAAGAGCAACTTTGCAAAATGCTGAAGCACATGGGCTTTTGATAGGTTTTTCTGTCTGATCCCTAATAGTTTGATCTGATCCACCTGAAAAACTGAATACAGAAACTTTGGGGAGTGCAAATAGTTCTCTTGAATTTTTTTAGATTGTCCGACATGGGGGTAGCCTGGGACTTGGTTTAGCCGCCATGGGAACTGCAAGACAGGATGTCTATGACCTTCTGAAAACAAACTTATACCAGGATGATGCAGTGACAGGTAAGATGCTGCTTCTACCATTATAATGGTGTGAGGGTACATGCCGTAGGTCTGTCTGAGGATGTAAAGTTGTGCTGTGCATTTCAGAGTACGGGTGAGGACTTTTGTGCTGGAATGCCCCATAAAAAATTATTCCTCTGCCTAGAAAACTAGCGTGTCTGGGAGAACCCTTCTTCCTGACATCCTGTATCCGTTGCAGGGTTTTGTTTTTAAATGGAAGAGCACTAAAGTTCTTTGATACTCCACTGAACTGGTCTAGCCCAGACGCAGGGTGACTGCTTCAGTGAGAATCTAGCTTCCGTATACACAGTGATTGGGAGACAGGTAGGTTGGGGTTGTCACAACCCTTTGTGGAATTAGCTAGGTGGACTGGGTAACAAGGGAGAGGATTCTGTGTCGTGGCTTCGGCCTTGGATTTAGAAGTTGTTCTATAGTGAGTGCATTAAAAAAACATTTGCATTGACTGTAGCAACCACTTCTGAACTAGAACTGTGGCCCATATGTCACCATGGTGGCATCCCTGTCCTCCCACAAGAGGGTGATTCAGTGTCCTGTAGATTGGCAAAAGGTGTTGTCTGATATATGAGGTGCCAGGCCTCTGGGAAGGTGAGTTAACTGTTTATTGTGGCTGCGGTTAAACAAACAGAGCTTAAAGTAGGACGTGGGGTAACTTGTACTGTGTGGAATTTTTTTTACTTGTTGGTTTTGTCCAACCTGGCCCTGTTTCCCTGTGAGGTTTGATACTTATTGTCCCAAACATGGCAGGGGTGGGTTAGTTTGTGTGTGTATGTGTGGGGGGGGTAATTCAGGGCCCAGCCTAGCTAGTGTTGAAAGAGGAGTCCTGGATCCCTTGTGGCAGAGTCCTGCCAATTGAGAATTTGGGGTCTACTGTAAGCCCTTTTGCTGGTCCTAAGGGCTCCTTCTGACCCTTTGTTTGCAGCCCTATATGTCCTCTTTGCCTTTTCCTCTTCTGACCCCCTCTCTCTTCTCCTTGCTCCTGATCCACCTCCTTCTGGTCTTTGGTCAGGTCCCTCCTGATGGTGTCTTACTCTCGGCTTTTCCTCCTTCCCCTTGCCTGTCTTCTTGTCCCTCCTCTGTCCTACTTGCTCTTCTTACCAATAACTCAATTCCTCCCTGCCCCAGACAGCTTCAGCTGGAGCTTCTCCTGCTTTTCCCTTTACTGGTTGCTGTATTTAGCCGGCTGGTGCTCAGCAATGATGTCACCTGCCTGCTGTGTTTCTCCATTCTCTAGCTTTGTGTGAGTGGGCAACGTGAGAGTTTCTGATTTGGTTTTCCTTTACAGATTACCACATTTTCTTAGAGAATAACTGCCACATGAGAAAAGCTTCCAAATCAAATCTTAGTTCTTTCTGCTCTCCAGTGCTACTGTACTGAACACAGTTCAGTTCAGCAGCTTTGGAGGGCACAGCAAGAAGCTGAGAACGTGTTTGTCTTCTTCATGGTTTGGTCTGGAAAAGGCGTTCAGTATACCTCTGTTTTCGTTGTGGTCTAGGGAGCCACTTGGAAGTGCAGAGGATCACAGTTTGAGAACCTCCAACTTATTGTGTTCCTTCATTATTTTTGGATGCTGATTGCATTCCATCCTGAGCCCTCTGTTGCTGCATGCTTGGGAGGCAGGAATGGTGTTGTGATGTGGGTGTTCCATCTGTAGTAGTTGTGTTTCTTTTCTGTTCTCAAGGTGAAGCAGCTGGCCTGGCTCTGGGGCTAGTAATGCTGGGATCCAAAAATGCTCAGGCAATTGAGGACATGGTGGGCTATGCGCAAGAAACCCAGCATGAGAAGATATTGCGGGGCCTGGCTGTTGGCATTGCTTTGGTGATGTATGGGAGGATGGAGGAGGCAGATGCCCTCATAGAGAGTCTCTGCAGAGATAAGGTGAGTGTACTTCCTGGGAAATGTCACCCTGGCTTCAGCTTTCCCATCCACCCTCCCCTTTTAGAGAGAGTCTGCTTTTTACATGGGATGTCTTAATAAGAGTGATTTAAAGCACTTCCCAGACTCCTCGGTAATCTTGATGGCAATGCTAAAAGTAGGTCAGTGTTGTTACTATCTCAGTATTGTAAGTAGTGTGGCTAAGGCTAATATGCACATGAATTGCAGGTCACCTAGTGAGTTCATGTTTTGAATTCTGTCCATGCCATGATCTTGCTACATGAACTTGGGCAGTCTCAGCTGTAGTATGTAGATAATATGCTTTACAAGGTTGGTGTAAGAACTAAATCAAGATGATACACCTGAAGCACTTCTTACTGAACATTTGGACTATACAAATGCTATAAAGTCTTATGATTGCTGAGAGTGTCCTCGAAACAAGCCATTTGCCCCATGTTCTTCATCTGCCCCCCTCTCAGTTTGTTAAACCCGTTTCCTATGGAAGCCAAACTGGAAAGCTGGTCTGAGTGATTTCTACAAATCAGAATATCGAACCACAGTTTGATTCTAGTTTGGGGACAATGACAGTGATTTGAAACCATTGTTCCTGCTCAGTGCTTGAGTAAATTAACTAACCATAGCTTGAGGGACTGTTTTGTCTGCAGTTACTTGCCATTGAACTTTACTGTTAATGTGGGGGGAGGGGGCATGATATTTGCACCCATGTTATGTGTCTACTCTTTAAGCTGCATTGGTTAGTAGTTTGTTTGCAGGTAAATTCAAGTACAGGTTATGACCTTTAAAGCCCTAAAAGGCTTGAGACTGGGGGGTACCTGGCTGCCTTCCTCTGTATGAATCTACCTGTACGGTCTGCCGCAGGGGTGCTTTGGCACACCCCACATTTGTCCAGGTTTACAACTGAGGGTTTTATAGGAGGGCTTTTTTGTTGGTGTCCCCTCTCTATGAACCTACTCCCCTGAGAGGTTCATTATCTCCTTTTTGTTAGTCACTTTCTGAAGACACCTATGTGTTTAGGCTTTTCCAGGTAATGTCTAGTTTTTGGTTTTGCTCTTGTGATTTTATTTTTCTTTAAAACTTGTTTTTAAATACTTTGTGTGTTTAAAATGCTAGCCATCTTAAGTCTCTTTATGAAGGAAGTAGGGTATAAATTTGTCCAAATAAAAAAATGGTCACTGACCCCATAACTCTCTGACCCAGCCTTTTATTTACTAGGCAAATAAAGGTTTTGCTGTTTCTAAGACTCTTTTGAGAGACTAAGAATCTGCCTATTTTCTATTGAGAATCTGCCTATGTGAATTGGCTGTTCGGTTACTTTTGAATAAATGATGCTGGAGGCATAACCTACTTTTTAGTATTTTCTTAAAATCTGCACACTCTTTTTCAGGATCCAATCCTTCGTCGTTCAGGAATGTATACTGTTGCAATGGCTTACTGTGGCTCAGGAAACAACAAGGCAATCAGACGCCTGTTGCATGTTGCTGTGAGTACTGTAGTTGATAGGACTGTTGTAAGTTCACTTGTAGATCATTGTAGGGCAAATCAGTACAGATGTAATCATGCCAGCCATGGTTTATGCTAACCATTGTTTGGGGGCAAGCTATGGTTTGAGTATCCATATGTACAGCAGGCAAGCCTTGGATCACAGCTGCTTTTCCTCCAGAAATTTGTCCAATCCCCTTTTAATATGTTCTTATTAAAAGAGGAATTGGACAAATTTCTGGAGGAAAAGTCCATCCTAGATTGCAAGCCATGATGTGTATGTGGAGCCTCCTGATTTTAGAAGTGGGTTACATCAGAATGCCAGGTGCAAGGGATGGCATCAGGATGCAGGTCTCTTGTCTTGTGTACTTCCTGAGGCATCTGGTGGGCCACTGTGAGATACAGGAAGCTGGACTAAACGGGCCTTTGGCCTGATCCAGCAAGGCTCTTCTTATGTATTAATTTGCAGCCACTCTTGCATAAAGAGCTTGACTTGTAAACTTATTCTATGGTGTGATATGGAACTCCTACTTCCTTCTCATGGCCACCAGTCTTGCTTCCACCAGTGGTAGCCCAGGTTCTCAAAACATTTTTCTATCACTGAAAAAATTGCTTGAATGTTAAATGTCCATGTCCAACTATTTTTCCTGACTTTAATATCTTGGTTTTTCTCTTTAAATAGGTGAGCGATGTCAATGATGATGTGAGACGGGCAGCAGTTGAGTCATTGGGTTTCATTTTGTTCAGGTACAATTTCTCTGTTGATCTATTGTGCAATCTCCAGTAAGATTTATCTGACATTAAGTATTAATATGTGCTTCATCTTCTATATACTGACTTGGTCTCAGCTGAGTGCTTAGTCTCTGCAAAAAAAAAAAAAATAGCAGAATTATCAGATTATCAACTATAGATCATCCAGAAAAATGCATCTCATTGGATTAATTGGCTGTTTTGGTTTTTATGTAGGCTGTGGGCTTTTGAGAATAGTGTTTCCACTAAAAAGATGAATGGGACATAATACTATAACTGTCTATCCAGGGGTTTCAAATTTTATATCTTTAGAAAACCCTTTTGGTTTTGGCTCATATGCAAAAGAATTACAACATGTTGCAGAGAATTCTAGAGTGTTCACACGAGTGTTATGGACTTGCCATTTCCCATGAGAACCATGTGTCTAACTTGGAACATGCCACTCACTTTCCTAGGCTAGCTATCTTCTATGACTTTGAGGCTGGGCTGGCCGTTTTCTCATTGGGGAAGCCCTGGCAAGTTTCTTGCTGGATCCTCAGGTTCCCTGAACAAACTTAACATGAAAACCACTTGTTTGTTTCATGCAGCTGTGAGAGATGCATCAGATAGTAAAGATTGTTGCTTTGTACTTGGTATAGAATGCTGGCTCTTGAAGTTGGTGATGGCTGAGCTTACTGGTTTTGTGTAGTAGAAAACTGGGTGCTTCAGTGAAACCTGATTTTTCCTGGGGTTTTAGGGCAAATTACCTTTAACCTAGTGAAGAAAGCATTCAGGGAAGTGTGAAGTATTCTGAAGAGTCTTGGCTTTACCGATTAATATGTAGCCTTTGCATAACAAAGCGGGAGAATGTTGGATTTGAGTGTGTTTCTGAGAGACTTCGATATACGGGACTCTTCTGCACAACTTCAGTAGAATTATTACTGACACTTTCCACAAGGAATTGCCAAAAGTGGAATTAACGATGTGAAATCCTGTTAAGATGACATGACTTAAGTATCTGGGAAGTAGTGGATAAAGGATGGATAGTGTTCAAGCACGGAATACTAGTAACTTTTAAGGAAAAATAAATTGCTGCTATTCTTTTAGCTGTATACTTTTTAAATGAGTCTACAGGAAATCTTGCATATGTACATATGTAGGTATTTATATACCGCCTTTCTCTGTTTTTTAGACAGCATCCAAGGCAGCTTACGTGGACAGGCTAGTCTAAACCACTATTTTTCAATGGAGTTTTTACAGTATATTCTGTGAAGATTCACAGACTCCTCAGTCACCAGATGTTGCCTTCACAGCATGGTTATCTTTTCTGGCTGTGCCTTATTGAGCTTCAGCAGGATTCATAGATCATAACCCTGGACAGATCCTCAAGGGTGTTTCTGTTCTTGCTGGCTGGCCCTCGCACAGTTCCCACACTTGTAGTAATCAACTCATTAGCAACTCTGTCCTTCCAGGACAGGTACAGCAGCTTGTCACAGCCTGGCATTCTGTCTCCCATGCAGAAACAGGACCATGGATTCTCCTGCTTAGCTCTTCAGGCAGTACTGGCAGCTCATCCACACCCTCTGCCCAATCAGTACCTCTTATAGCATTGGTAAACTGCCTTGCCATGGATAAACCAGTGAAATTTGCAGGCTGGCTTGAGGTAAAAAGAGCAAACAAAACAAAATTAACTCCCTAGATAAGCCGCACTAGAAATAGTCCCTTATTAGGCAGTGGACAGATGGGCTGGGAACTCATCCATTTGCTGCCCTTTAAAGGTGCCCAAGGGTACCACTCCACGCTAGCATTTCAGATGGCCTCATGGTTGGGTTGGGCCTGCCTAGAAGGTCTATAGTGCAGCTCAGACTTCCTGAAGCTGGAGCTTGAAATATACCAGGCTTTTTGTATTTCTGTTACACTTGACCAGTCCAGAGTCTTCAGTGTCCCATCACAGGAGCCAATGTTTCATACCTGAATTCCTTTTTATAACCAAAGGACTTGGGGGCTCAAGCACACACAATCATGCAACCTTAATCTTGGCTTCGGGCCTAGAGGCTCCTGCTTCAGGTTCCAGTCTCTAACAGTTTTCTCCTGTTAGGCTCCATGCAACCCTTTCCGATTGTTGGAATCAGGAGCAGAAGTTCTGCTGTATATGCCACTATCTATGCAAGCACTAAAATGCACTAATACATGCATGTAGGCCTCTCTTGGTAGTGGCAACCCAGCTGCAGAAAGCTTTCCTTGAAGAGGCTGGTAGAACCTGACTTCTTTCAAAGACATGTTCTTTTCAAAGACATACGCAGACTTTTTTATATTAAACACTGGTTTAATCATATGATTTTGCTTTCCTTTGTGTGGTGGTTATGTATGTGTTTCTCAAGTTTTTTTTAGTTTTCAGTTTTTCCCTATAAACATGTACTGAAGGAACATTTTTGTGCTGATTTCACTGTTTTCCCTTTTCTCAAGTACAAAATCATATTTTGAATTTGAAAGCTTCCTGCCAGTCCATATTCTGGTCCTGTTTATTTAGTGGTGCCTTTCCTGGGTATGACACAACCAGTGTTCCTTCAACCTTCACCCTCAAGTATGTGGCATCCTCCGATGGCTGCGCAGGGTAGCTTCATAGTGCTTCATGATGAAGTCATCCCAATCACCAGGGTTTAGAACAATAAAGGGAAGCTGTGACACTACTAAAAGAGTAATAAAGAGTAAATAAAGACACTACTGTGAACGTACCGTGGGATTTTCATTAGAGATGTACAGCTGTTCAGCTTAGAGGAACTTTTCTGAATGGTGAAGACCAGAAGTGATTGTGAGGAGCTCCAGAAGGATCTCTCCAGACTGTCAGAATGGGCAGCAAAATGGCAGATGCGCTTCAATGTCAGTAAGTGTAAGGTCATGCACGTTCGGGCAAAAAATCAAAACTTTAGATATAGTCTGATGGGTTCTGAGCTGTCTGTGACAGATGAAGAGAGAGATCTTGGGGTGGTGGTGGACAGGTCAATGAAAGTGTCGACCCAATGTGTGGCGGCAGTAAAAAAGGCCAATTCTATGCTTGGGATCATTGGAAAAGGTATTGAGAACAAAACAAATAATATAATGATGTTGTACAAATCGACTCCTGGACACCTGGAGTATTGTGTCCAGTTCTGGTCGCCACATCTCAAAAAGGACATAGTGGAAATGGAAAAGGTGCAAAAGAGGGCAACTGAAATGATTACGGGGCTGGGGCACCTTCCTTATGAGGAAAGGCTATGGTGTTTGGGCCTCTTCAGCCTAGAAAAGAGACGCCTGAGGGGGGACATGATTGAGACATACAAATTTATGCAGGGGATGGACAGAGTGGATAGAGAGATGCTCTTTACACTCTCACATAACACCAGAACCAGGAGACAGCCACTAAAATGGAGTGTTGGGAGAGTTAGAACAGACAAAAGAAAATATTTCTTTACTCAGCGTGTGGTTGGTCTGTGGAGCTCCTTCCCGCAGGATGTGGTGATGGCATCTGGCCTGAGTTGGGGGGAGGGGCACAATAGAGAAAATAGTTAATTTGAAGGAGGTTGTGATAGGTGTTTAGTTGGAGTGAGGTGGGCGTTCATCTTTGCTTGAACTGGGTGGAACCTGGAGTCAGGGAGGCTTATAGCCATCGGGGTTGCATCAGTGATGGAAGTTGCACTTAGTTGAAGTGGGAGTTGGTTCATTGTGACTCTGGGTAATCTGTCACTGTATAAGAGGACAAACCAGAGTGGGGATGATTTTGTGGTCAAAGAAAATACCCTGTAAAACAAGTCGTTCTGGATGGTACTATTGTGAGAGGCAAACGAAGGTTCCCCTGTCAGATTTATACTCCCCAGGGTGGTGATGAATCTTAACAGTAGCTTTGGTGAAACAGAAGGTCCTGCAGCACAAGCAAAGTAAATACTCTGAAGTGTGTTCTCTGTCTCGGGAGCTTGACGTCACCTGTCAAATTGTAATCATTTACACCTATGTTGCCTTTGCCCAGAGTGAAGCTGTGATACTGAAACTTTGAATTGAGTGTAGCCTTATAAGCCAGCAGCTGCTGTTTTAGGGAGATAATAAACTCTGCATTTTGTTTTTTTAAAAGCAGGACTTTTTCTTGAACAAGGATCCCCAAAACAGCACCTAGTCTCAATCCTGTTCTACTCTGTGCATTCATCATCAAAACTACAACCCCTATTTTCAAAGTGCACATTGCCACAACACACATCTTTTGTTAACACACTCTCTCTACTTCTTTGGCCAGATAAGCCCCTTGCGCATGGTGAGGTGAAATTCAAACTGGAGACTTTTTTCCCATGATGGAACATCTTTTTCCAGCCTGGCATCTACTTATCTTAAGGAATATCATTTCTGACATGAGCACTTCTGGTTGCAAAGGTCTGTTGAGGTCGCTCTATTTCAGGTTCCATCACCCAGTTTAGGCCGCCTGTAGTCTCCAATATTGGTAGAGTTCCCTCTATAGAAAGATCTGCAAGAGCACGACTTATCAGTTTAAGAAGGAACTGTAGTAGAGATTCTTTGTAATACAAGCACTGTTTTATGGACTGATTCATCACAGCTGAGAGCCTGAGCTACAGATCAGGAAGTCCCTGGTTTGTATATTATTTTTGCTCAATGATTGTTTAAAAAAGAGATTCAACATTATATCTAGTAAAGTTGTGAGCTACTTTGAGTTTTCTGAGACAAACAAAATAGACAGTTCACCAAAACCTCTCTTTTTTAAGGATCAGCAAGAATGGTATAGGTTGGTGGGCATTGCAGAAATGTAATGCTGTGACACTTTAGGCTTTGGTAGAAGTGGATTTCAAGATGTGTGTTAAAGGTAGTCTAAAACTAGAAGCCATGTCCTTGGAACTGTGTGTGCCACAGTTGTGTGAAGTGGGGAGAACCACACGCTATGGTTTTAAGTTCAGAAATCAGGTTTTCTGAACATCTCCACTTTAATAAATCAATCAAACGTCAAGTTCTTGTGGCTGTAAATATACACTTGAAAATATGTGGAAATGACTGGTAGGTATTGGGACAGCAGGGTACGTTTTCTAGTGTTTGAGGGCAGGACTTAATTTCCCTTGTTGCTCTCCTTGGCTAGCAAATGTATTTTAATAATCATAATAATAATGATAATAATACAGGTATTTCTATACCGCCTTTCTTGGTCCTCAGATTTCTCCTTAGACTTTATTCAAGGTGGTTTACATAGGCAGGCAATTTTTAAATCCCTGTAGGGATTTTTACAATTTGAAAGAAGGTTTCTATCTTTCAAGAAACCACAACATTCAGGTGTTTCTTTCTTGATCTGGCCGCACATTCTGGCCTCCATCTTCCCACGCTCAGAGCAGATGGAATAGCTTCGCTTGTCAGCTGCTTCAAGGTCGCACGGTGCTGGTGGCCTCGAACTGGCGACCTTTGGATGTTATCTTCAGGCAAATGGAGGCTCAACCCTCTAGACCAGACCTCCTGCCTCCTACAAATTTTAAAAACATTTGTATTCCACCTTTCCCTACAAAGCAAAGCAACTTACAGCAAACATTTAAAATTACAATAAGAATCGCACAACAAAACCAGCAGACAATATACAAACAGCATGCCTAAGGAGCAAGAAGGCATGGGGGGCAGCAGAATTGGAAAACAATCAGTAATGATGTTTATTATTCCAAGCCACCTTGGAAGTCTTGTGACTTCTTAAGGAAAGCCAGAAGGAGGAAGCAAGATGGACTTCCCTCGGGCGAGGCCCCTAAGGAGAAAGTCTTCCCACCTGGCAGAACCAAGTAGTGTAAATTGAAGAATATAAAATAAAATGTGGAGAATAAATAAAGAGAAATTATGCTAGTGTGTGGAGGTTGGGCACCTTACTGATCAGGTTGCCGGGTTACAAAGGTGGAGCAGAATTTGGATGATTTAGGACAGGATTATCTGTCAAACTTAAGGCCCAGGGGCCAGATGCGGCCTCCAGAAGCAGTGTTTCTGACCCCTGTTATAATTGGACTCTCTCATATCTTGAAATTATGAACAAGATTTGCACATTTTCTCTTCTGTCATTTCCAGCCAATGAGTTTCTGTGTGAAAACAAAGTGCTTATTTCTGGCCATCTGCTTAATGACATGACTTCCTGCTTAGTAATGTCACTTTTGGCCCTTACCAGGTGCCATGAATGCTATTCAACCCACTGCATGAAATGAGTTTGACACCCTTGATCTAGGAGGAGAATTTTAGCTTTTTCAGCAGAGTAACCCCAGACGTGGACATTCTGTCTGCCCCCGATTCCAGAGACAAAGAACTAACTGCAGTTTCTTCCTGGGAAGAAGAGTGTGACCAGGTTGGAGGCAGCAAGGCTCTTGTTCCATATATTAGAAGCTCTGCCTGGGCTTTGGAAATGGTTTCCTCATCACAAACAACTCACCAGTTTATCGATGGGTTGCTTGTTCTGGATTTTCACATGCAGGCAAAGCGGCATCCTCTCTGAAGCACTGGCCCAAGTTCATTGCTTCCATGTGGAAAAGACCTAGTGATCTTCCTTGGAGACATTTCAAACATCAGAGCTCTGATGATAGCTTACTTTTTGCACCAGACAGTTAGTTAAAACAGCTGTCATTTAGAGGCTCTGTTTACAGATATTCTTGTGAGGCGATGAAATGCTGATATCTTCCTCTGGGGGCTGAAGATAAATCTTCAGCATCTTCTTCAAGGCCAAACTGTTACAGGGTTCTTGCTTTTAGACTCTGAACTCTCAAGTAACTTTAAAGTTAAGAGTTTATAAGCCCAACAGAATGAAAAGAATGCTATAATGAACACATACAAGAGGACTGGAGTGTTTGATGCCTTCCCCCCACCCCACTTCTGACCTAGCTTGTCATATATTTATTGACTTTTTGGATTTTGGAGCCTGGATTTTTTTTAAGGAATGACTTTCTCTTAAAATAAACTATTGCACTGCTGGTCCTAATCAGTCAGAGAAGTTGGATTGTTCACATGACCCTGTAAAATCAAACAGGTCTCAAGAACTTCATGGCAGCACTTGACCTGTATTTTTTAAGGGCAAGAATCTTGCAGAAGAAGAGTTCCATTCAATCAGACCAGAGGTTCTTCTAGTGGCCAGGAAGCAGCCCTTGGCCTTTGTTTGCCTTCCTCCGATTGGCAGTTCATGGCACTATTTCTGAACGTGATATTTGCATAGAGACCTTGTGACTGTTAGCTATTGGTTAACCCATCCTCTGCTGTTAATTTGTTTCATTGTGCCTTAAAGCCCCCTCCCCCCCTTTCTAAATGGCAATCTCATGCAAGAAACCTCATTCTGATTTCTGTGTGACAATATATGCACTAGCTCCATGTAAGGGCGGCGTGGTTATGGGGAGGCAGTGCTAAAATTAGGTTTTGTTTGAGCCTTGAGTGGAAGGCACTTATACTTCCTATACCTCTGATTCAGAATGGTGTCTGAAACTGCTCTTTGTCAAAGGGTAAATGCAGAATTGATTCGTGCAAGGTGCTTCTCCCCACCTGTTTTGTTTCAGTTTCCTGTTACTCTTATGGACCTTGATACTTGCATCTTCCTTGTTGTGTGGATCTTTCTTTTTATATTACACAAGGAGACCAAGAAACACCTGGACCTTATCCTGGGGAATGATTCTAAATATAAATCTTTGTAAATCCCCTTCTGTTTATACAGGAAGCTGGACTAGATGGGCCTGTGGCCTGATCCAGTGGGGCTGTTCTTATGTTCTTAGGTACATTTATCAACTGTAATTGAGTTCTGTAAAACGTGCCTCATTTTGGAAGAGTAGCTGTGTCAGTTGGGGGAACTACAGCCACTCACAACTGTCATATCTCCCAAAATGTACACAGAAATTAGGCAGGGGGTAAGATAGGGCACCCAACTCTGTGCTTCAGTTTCCCCTTTGATGGAAGTTTTCACAGCCACCTGAGGTTCTGGGGTACAGGCTACCTCTCAAGGCTTACTGCTTAGCTGTGGAGGACCTGGTTTTCCTAGATGCTGCTGCTGCTGCTGCTGGGAAGAGCAAGGGGAAAGCCACTGTTGCTCTCAATACCAGATAGGCACTGGGTAAAACTGGGCTCTATTGGGAATGAAGATATAAACAATATGCAGGGTTGGGAAGAGAGTCAAAAGTTACATGGCCACTTGGAGTTAGCAAAATACTGGAAGCTGAAGAAAGCAGTATTTTGGGATTAAAGACAAGTTAGAAAATAACAGACTGATGTGAATAAGCGACACTTCCCCAAACTCTTGTACCTGTGTCAAGGGGGGGGCGTGTCCTCTGTGCAGTATCTCAAGTCACCATGGAAGTGCTGACACCAAAATATCCCAGATCGGTTTGGCATCTGTTTCTTAATAGGAACTAAAATTTGGCCTTCTGGCTGGCTAATTTAAAGGGAATTACATCCCTGGTTTCCCCCCCCCCTCCATGTTTGCAAGCTGTTGGAACTAACAGACCTGCTATTAGTCATAGGTGGGGTTTTCTTTTCGCAGTTTAGGTACCCAGGATGACAACAGAAGTGTTCAACTAATGTGTGCTTAAACTACTTTCTGTCTCAATGAAGAAAAACAAAAACCCAAGGGCCCAGTTGAAGGATGCTGCCTGAAGAGGATAATCTGGCTTCTTGATTCTCCTCAGTTTGATTTTAGCTTTGTTGGATAATATTGTGAAGAGCAGCCCGTTTCCCCTGACTGTATAGAGGTGGCTAGATTTCATAATTAAGGGTTTGCTGATGTGAGCCTGAGGAGCTCTGTGCTTCCCTCTTGCCTCTGACATGGAGCTGTAATTGAGGAATCCTGGTTGGTTGAACTGTTACCCCTCCCCTTTTTTCCCCAAACCCAAGAACTATGGTTTACAAACCCAGATATGAAATTGGAATCTGAACTAGGCCTACAATGCAAAGATCACTTGAGATGCTGATTTCCAGCTTCCTTTTCCCCTTCCTTATTCCTTGGATGTTGTGACTGCTATTGGTTTGTTGGCTTCCCTTGGGACTTATAACATTACTGCTGCTCACTTGTAACATTAAGATGATGTAACCTCTTGCAATATACTCAAGATATTGGTGTCCTCTTCCATAGATAAACAAAGGCATTTTAAAGGCAGTGTCCTTGTGGATGTCATAATGATTTCTTCCTCCGATTAATGAATTTTTAAATACGCTAATGACTCCATTATTCTCCCCAATGGACATGTTTAGTGCTGTGCAGGAAGCAATAACAGAGATAGAGTTGATGTGTGCGTCTAGAATTATGGCTAGAATTATATTTACAACATCGTCCAAATTAAAGAACTACAACAGCTTTGTTTCAAAGTTCAGTTTTGCCCATGCAATGGGATGGTTTAACTTCAAGAATGCTTACTTCCTCAGGATGGCAGGTAAAATGTTGGCAATAAATCTAATTGTGGTCTCTAGTTCAGTTGAGAATAAGTGCTTTGCATGCAGAAGGCCTGAGGCTCAGTCCTTCTACATTTGAAAGGATTTTGCTTTCAAATTGCTATTTTAAAATCATATTAGTGCTTCCTTTTAAAATCGTATAGGATTTTATTTTGGTTATTTTATGTTTAATTGTAACTTTTTTAGAAGAGCCATTTTGGTTGATCAATGGATTATCGCTCTTCTGGTCATATTGTCCACTATCCCTGAGGGTGGAGTTGGAGTTTTGGGGTGCACAGCTTTGGAACCATACACTGCAAGCACTTTATTTTGACGTAACAGCCTCACCAAACGTCTTATTGAAAGTGGAGTTGGGGATGGGCAAATTCTACTTTGAAGTGGTCCTTTAAAGAAAAGTAGCTACAGTCGTCCCCTGGTATCCACAGGGAATACATTGCTTCCATTCCCCCCCCCCAATACTGGAAATCATGGATGAGGGGGAACCTATCTCGATGCAGTCCCCCCGTGCCCTATTACCTTTGTTCAGCTTCATTACGTTTCCCTGAAGTAGGAATGTGTCTTGAACAAATGCTGTAAGCAGAAAGCTTATAGCAAGGCAAGCAGTCTGCAGCCTAGAAGGGATACTAAAAGCAAACGTTAACCTCCTGCTTCCTATTCACTCTTAGTCTCCCTTCTTGGCTACAGGCCGATTGCCAGCTTGTCTTGCTATAAGCTTTCTGCTTACAGCATTTGTTCAAAAAAGACATGTTCTCACTTTGCGCGAATGTAATGAAACTAAACAAAAGTAATGGGGTGCGGGGGGGGGGCTGCATGTAACAGGCTCTGTGGATACCTGGCAATGCCTGTATTTCTTTTCTTGAACTGTGTGTATTCAGGGGAACTTTATTGGGGGGGGGGCTCTGCCCTGTAAATGTGAAGGATCTTATAGTAAAGTGGTTCTCAGACTGGTGGGTTGCGACCCACCAATTTGTATAAAGCTTCCCCTGTCCCTTTAAGCGGCGGGAGAAGAGGATAGGCAGGAAAGCGATCCCCAGGAAACACTTTGAGGTTGCTCCGTTTCAAGATTCCAAGCCTTGGGGAGCCCTGCAGAGTGCTGCTCTGGGCTCTCTGCACCTCCAGCAGCCCTCAGTGAGACCAGTATACCGGGTAAGATGGTAGAATGCCTCATCAAAGATATAATCTCAAAACACATAGACGAACAGGCCTTGCTGAGGGAGAATCAGCATGGCTTCTGTAAGGGTAAGTCTTGCCTCACGAACCTTTTAGAATTCTTTGAAAAGGTCAACAGGCATGTGGATGCGGGAGAACCCGTGGACATTATATATCTGGACTTTCAGAAGGTGTTCAACACGGTCCCTCACCAAAGGCTACTGAGAAAACTCCACAGTCAGGGAATTAGAGGGCAGGAATTCATTGTCAATAAGTGTAAAGTCATGCACATTGGGGCAAAAAATCAAAACTTTAGATATAGGCTGATGGGTTCTGAGCTGTCTGTGACAGATCAGGAGAGAGATCTTGGGGTGGTGGTGGACAGGTCGATGAAAGTGTCGACCCGATGTGCGGCAGCAGTGAAGAAGGCCAATTCTATGCTTGGGATCTTTAGGAAGGGTATTGAGAACAAAACGGCTAGTATTATAATGCAGTTGTACAAATCTATGGTAAGGCCACACCTGGAGCATTTCTGGTCGCCACATCTCAAAAAAGACATAGTGGAAATGGAAAAGGTGCAAAAGAGAGCGACTAAGATGATTACGGGGCTGGGGCACCTTCCTTATGAGGAAAGGTTACGGCGTTTGGGCCTCTTCAGCCTAGAAAAGAGGCGTCTCGGGAGGACATGATTGAGACATACAAAATTATGCAGGGGATGGACAGAGTGGATAGGGAGATGCTCTTTACACTTTCACAATAATACCAGAACCAGGGGACATCCACTAAAATTGAGTGTTGGGCGGGTTAGGACAGACAATAGAAAATATTTCTTTACTCAGCGTGTGGTCGGTCTGTGGAACTCCTTGCCACAGGATGTGGTGCTGGCGTCTGGCCTAGACGCCTTTAAAAGGGGATTGGACAAGTTTCTGGAGGAAGAATTCATTATGGGATGCAGGCCATGATGTGTATGTGCCACCTCCTGATTTTAGAAATGGGCTGTGTCAGATGCAAGGGAGGGCACCAGAATGAGGTCTCTTGTTATCTGGTGTGCTCCCTGGGGCATTTGGTGGGCCGCTGTGAGATACAGGAAGGTGGACATGGGCCTACACATTGGCCTTTGGCCTGATCCAGTGTGGGCTGTTCTTATGTTCTTATGCTTTCCAGCACTGGAAAAAAAAAAAAAGCTGAAAGCTCCCCCCCTCCCCGGGCTCACAAAAGTAGCAGTGCTTTGGATCCTGCTGGTTAATGGATCACATTCCACCTTTAGAAGAGGTGAAAGGAATAGTTATCAGACCACACTAGCAGCTGAAATGGCTTGAAATATTTGTACAGCAAAACTATTGATACTCCGAAGTTCGATTTTTTTGAACATTTGATTATTTACACTGAAATGCCCCCCTCCCCCACAACAATGTGTTAGTTTACAAAACATCAGTTAATTCCTGGCTTAATGTCTCTCACCATAACTAACCCAAGGCTGATCAAGCTTCAGCTTCATAGTTGGACCCGACTCCCCTTGCACATGGAGGCAAGGGCCAGAATATGAAGAGGTGATCCATCCTGAGCATCTGTTATTCAGTGCTCTTACCATGCCTAACACACTTGTGGAATGCTACAAAATGAGGCCGCGTAACTAGCTTAGGCCCAGGTTTACATATCCTATAAATGTTTATTGCCCAGCATGGTCCTGAAACAAACAGTCGGTTTTCAGTGGGTACTGAGTCATGTTCCATGTCTTCTGAAGCAGCAGCAGTCGCTGATCGCTTGGGTGCACGACCTCTTCAGTTGGCAAAGCCTTCGCATGAAAAGCAAGGCCACTGAACACACACACTTTTTCTCTTCATGCAACCCATTTTGGGTTCTTGATCTTTAAACTCATTTCTGTATTAATCTGAACAAAGGCCACCAGATAAACACTGAAAAATTGTTCTAAGTTTTCCCAGCACAAGGACAGCAAACATCAATGTCATGTAGGGATCTCCTCTAGTTCTCTTCTGTAGAGATGTCCAACCCCACTGCCAACGGGGACTCCAAGAGGAGGAGAAACAAGGCCAGAGAGACAGAAGCATGGAGAGCTTCCCAAGAGAACATTTGGCTTTGAGGGGATCCAGAGATCAGAAACCCAGATTCCCCCCCCACACACACACACCTGAATGCAGAAACACCTTAAAAGACCAGCCCTCTGGCTTGGAGCAGTGTGCTTCTCCTTCCTCTCCAACAACTACCTCCTAGCTCACTGCCAGCATTGGCAAGAAGGCAAAGGAGGGTGCAGTGTTCTGGGTATAGAGTGGGTTAATTTTCTAGGGAAGTCAAGCTTGGGTGCTGCAGATTCTGCTGGGGCTCGTAGCTGAGGGGAGTCACGCTTAAGCAATGGTGTAGCTAAGATGGTTTGGGGTGGTACAGTGCCCCAGGTACCATGGCTTGAGGGCATGTCTTAGAGGCCCCCCAAAGGCACTTCTGGTTTTCTGCAAAAACTGGAAGTGGTTTTTAAGAGGCCTCAAAGTGAGTGGGTCTCGGGGAGGCAAACCAAAGTGCCACCTTTCATAAAGGAGCACCATGAAAGGCAACCGTGGCAGGGGAGGAAGACCCTGTGACTGAATCATCCACCTTGCCAATTGAATCTGAGGGTGCCTCATTTGGAGCACCTGGAAATCTGGAGCCTCCACTGAAGGAACCTAGAAGCAACTGGACCCAAGGCCAACCTCAGAGACTGGGGGGAATTGGCCAGAGGTGAAGTAACTCGTATGTTTGTTTGCCACCCAGATGTCATATTGGGGGGGGGGTCAAAAATTTTTGGGGTGTGTGATGGGGGTATGGGTGTTCAAAAATTTTGTGCCCCCAGCTGCCAGATGCCTTAGCTACACCACTGAGGCTGAGGGGCTGCAGATTTTTGCTGGGGCTCTTGGCTGATGGCCTCATCTCCAGCCCAGTGTCAGGGTCTGGCTGAAGCGTGGACAGGGCCAGAACAGCCATAAGGCCAGTAGAACACTTTACCTCAGCCAGCTGGCTGGGACAGGTGACAAGCAGATGCAGGGTGGTGCCCTGAATTCTGTGCATGCTGCCTGTCCAATAGCTCCATTTTCTTCTTGTCTGCCCCCTGAATGCATGAGGAGAGTGGGGAGGGCTGATCTCCTCATCCGTCTCCAACCTCCAAGAGAAGCTGTGTCCTGTACAGTGGCTTCTGGAGAGCATACTGGGAGCAGTGAAGTTCCACCCCCAGCATTCTCTGCACAGAGTCACCTCACAAAAAGTAGCAGTGGCGCATGAGTTCTCCATGTGTGATTGTGTCAGATGAGTGCTCTGCGTGTGTGTGTGGGGGGGGGGGTGCTGCATGTGCATATGAAATGGTGTGAGCTGGCTGTGCACAAACACACATGCACACAATAGGATGGTGCACGTGTGCTGGCAGGAATAAAGGGATAGGCAGCCAAACTGGGGCGAGAGTTCAGAGAGTGGCTGGCCTGAGGATGCTTGTGGTGGCAGTGCCAGGGGGACCATGACATGAAAGTCCTCAGCACTCGTCATATAACAAAAGAGAACTGGCAAAATAGCTTACTATAACAGTGGTTCTTAAACTTTGAGGGAGTTTTACTCCCTTAGTAAGTCTTTGCAGGGGAGGGGCAAGGGTAGAGAAGTGTTTCCCAGGATTGTGTCCATATGAGTGAGTGCTTTCACTTACTTAAGAACATAAGAACAGTTCCACTGGATCAGGCCATAGGCCCATCTAGTCCAGCTTCCTGTATCTCACAGCGGCCCACCAAATGCCCCAGGGAGCACACCAAATAACAAGAGACCTGCATCCTGGTTCCCTCCTTTGCATCTGACATAGCCCATTTCTAAAATCAGGAGGTTGCACGTTCACATCATGGCTTGTAACCCGTAATGGATTTTTCCTCCAGAAACTTGTCCAATCCCCTTTTAAAAACGCCCAAGCCAGATGCCGTCACCGCATCCTGCGGCAAGGAGCTCCACAGACCAACCACACGCTGAGTAAAGAAATATTTTCTTTTGTCTGTTCTAACTCTCCCAACACTCCATTTTAGTGGCTGTCTCCTGGTTCTGGTGTTATGTGAGAGTGTAAAGAGCATCTCTCTATCCACTCTGTCCATCCCCTGCATAATTTTGTATGTCTCAATCATGTCCCCCCTCAGGCGTCTCTTTTCTAGGCTGAAGAGGCCCAAACGCCGTAGCCTTTCCTCATAAGGAAGGTGCCCCAGCCCCGTAATCATCTCAGTTGCCCTCTTTTGCACCTTTTCCATTTCCACTATGTCCTTTTTGAGATGTGGCGACCAGAACTGGACACAGTACTCCAGGTGTGGCCTTACATCGATTTGTACAACAGCATTATATTATTTGTTTTGTTCTCAATACCTTTTCCAATGATCCCAAGCATAGAATTGGCCTTCTTTACTGCCGCCACACATTAGGTCGACACTTTCATCGACCTGTCCACCACCACCCCAAGATCTCTCTCTTCATCTGTCACCGACAGCTCAGAACCCATTAGCCTATATCTAAAGTTTTGATTTTTTGCCCCAATGTGCATGACTTTACACTTACTTAAATTGAAATGCATTTGCCATTTTACTGCCCATTCTGCCAGTCTGGAGAGATCCTTCTGGAGCTCCTCACAATCACTTCTGGTCTTCACCACTCTGAAGGGACAAAGAAACTGAATAAATTACCGTATTTTTCGCTCTATAAGACGCACTTTTTCCCCCCCAAAAAGTGGGGGGAAAAGTGTGTGCGTCTTATGGAGCGAATACTGCAAAAAAAAAAAAAAAAAAAAAAAAAAAAAACTCCGCCCCTGGCCCCGCCCCCTGCCCTCTCTGCTCGGCTCCGCTTCCCAGGAAAGCGGAGTGGGTGGGGTGGCAGGCTCGCTGCGAAAGCCCATGTGTCTACTCAGAAGTAAGTCTCAGAGTCACTGGGGCTCACTCCCAGGAAAGGGGGGGAATGGCAGGCTCGCTGAGAAAGCCCATGTGTCTACTCAGAAGTAAGTCTCAGAGTCACTGGGGCTCACTCCCAGGAAAGCGTGGGTGGGATGGCAGTCTTGCTGAGCAAGCCCCTAGAGCAGGGGTGCTCATTATGTCGATCCTCGAGCTACCAGTCCATCTCCAGGCGAAATGAGTCAACTGAGACGGGCTCCTCCCTGGGAGAGGAGGCGCTGGCAGGCTTTTCTCCCGTCCACTCATCCCTGGGAGTGAGCCCCATTGGCTCTACTGGGGCTGACTTACCTTTCCCCTGCTTTTGCACTGGTATGTATGGAGATCTGCACCCCCCCCACTTCCATCTGTTGGTTCTGTGTGCAAGGGGTTTTGCAATGGTCCTGCTGTGATGTCTATACAGAGATCTTACCTGCCCCACACTTTTCCCCTGCTTTTGCACTGCTATGTATGGAGATCTGCACCCCCCCCCCACTTCCATCTGTTGGTTCTGTGTGCAAGGGGTTTTGCAATGGTCTTGCTGTGATGCCTATACAGAGATCTTACCTGCCCCACACTTTTCCCCTGCTTTTGCACTGCTATGTATGGAGATCTGCACCCCCCCCACTTCATCTGTTGGTTCTGTGTGCAAGAGGTTTTGCAATGGTCTTGCTGTGTTGTCTATACAGAGATCTTACCTGCCCCACACTTTTCCTCTGCTTTTGCACTGCTATGTATGGAGATCTGCGCCCCCCCCCCACTTCATCTGTTGGTTCTGTGTGCAAGAGGTTTTGCAATGGTCTTGCTGTGATGCCTATACAGAGATCTTACCTGCCCCACACTTTTCCCCTGCTTTTGCACTGCTATGTATGGAGATCTGCGCCCCCCCCCACTTCATCTGTTGGTTCTGTGTGCAAGAGGTTTTGCAATGGTCTTGCTGTGATGCCTATACAGAGATCTTACCTGCCCCACACTTTTCCCCTGCTTTTGCACTGCTATGTATGGAGATCTGCGCCCCCCCCCCCACTTCATCTGTTGGTTCTGTGTGCAAGAGGTTTTGCAATGGTCTTGCTGTGATGCCTATACAAAGATCTTACCTCCCCCACACCTTTCCCCTGTTTTTGCACTGGTCTGTATAGAGATCTGCTCCCCCCCCCCTGTATTGGAATCCAGGAAGATCTGGTGAGGAGGTAGATGTGGTGTCAGCAGTGGCCCCTTTAAGGGTAAGGCCTGGGCATCCAGCAGAGTGTGCTGCACAGCTGCAGCCACTGGAAGGCAATAGGGCCCTCAGGGATATAAGGAGTACCAGAGGCAGAAAGGGTTTGTGGGTTTTGAAGGAGTGCAGGTTGGAGGTAGGGGAGGAGACTGACTGGGTTTATTGAATTTGGAATCTGACTGTGGATTGTGACTGGACTTGGATACCCTGATGGATTTAACTGACCTACCTGGAACCTGACCTTGGACTGTAATTTGGCTTATTGGTTCTGGACTCTGATTTGGTAACTCTGAATGATGGGACTGATTTACTTGGCATCTGTGGACTGGAACTGGACTCGTTTTTGCTTGCTGCACTGGTGAGTTGCACAAGGGGGACTGATCAGCCTTAAGCGGGCATGAGGCCCAGTGGATTGGAATTTGGCAGAACATCATTGTAGCAGAAAGATAATGTGATCCCCTATTTGAGTGCACCTGCTTTTGTGAGCTTCATAAATTCTGACTCTAGCGATGATGAGTTCTTGGTGTTTCCAGAAAACTAGAGTGCTCAAACCTTTAAGTCTCTCCATTTGTTAATGACAGTGATAATGGTTCTTAATGCCACTGTTGACTGCTGTTCACTTTACATGGTTCAAATGTTATTCTGTTATAGTTTATTAAATATTTTATTACACTATTTGGTTCAGAATATTTTTTTCCTTGTTTTTCTCCTCTAAAAACTAGGTGCGTCTTATGGTCAGGTGCGTCTTATGGAGCGAAAAATACGGTATGTGCAGAGTTGCTTCATTTGCAGAATTCAGATTGCAAATGGATATAACTGGCTCTTTGAGGGAGGGAGGCATGTCTTTGACAACAGTAGCAGAAGGAAAGGTTTTGCAGCTGTTCATTTGGAACTAGCCCCATGTTAATAAGTTTATAGTTGTTTAAACATTGAGAAGCACCCTCAAATGTTTGTAAGTTGTACACTCTTCACTACTAAGCTGAAGTGTACTGTGATAGAATGCTTGTGTGCATTTTGGTTTTGAAAGTGTAGGTCTTCCCCTGTATGTAAAACACTGACACATATGATGGCCTCATCTGCTCTGAGGGATTAAGGTGGTGATTATATAGGGACCTCTTAGAAGAAATGCGGAGGCGGAATCCAGTGGCTGAGACACGAAACTTGCCATAGCTGTATTTATTGGAACCTCCCTCTATTTTTGTCAACTACAACGTTCGGATACTTTTTTTGGTAACAGGTCAAATTGTTAAATTGAGGTGGTCTGGGGAAAGGAGAGGCATTGCTAGAAGTATCAGTAGAGTCTGTATAAATAGCAGAAGAAAACCATCTTTATACATACTGCCATTTGTCAATGGGATTAGGGTATGGCTTGTCTTCTTTTCATTCAGCTACACGTAGCTGATTTGTTCTTCTGTTTTATCAACTTCATTCTCGGTAAGTAGCAATGTGTCCAGCAAGATGGCTGATGACGACTGGATTGGTGAGCTGCAAAGCCTCATAGGGCTTTGATACATTACTGGATTAATCCCGTTTCTCATTCCATGGTGCATCATAAAAAGTTTGGAGTTCTCTGTCATGGAATTTCTGAACGAGAGCCTGCTTGAGCATTTCCGAAGAGCCTTTCCAGGCATTGAGCTCTGGTAATTGCAAGTGATGTATCTGCTGAAGGCCTCCCTGAACGTCTTATTAAAAAGAGTGTAGACCAGTGGGTTCACCCCTGATGAAACATACCCTATCCAGACAAATATCTCCATAAGTGTTTGGATAAATTCCTTACTGCAGGATTTGCACAGAACAGAGGTGATGTTGGTTATGAAGAATGGGCACCACATCAACAAGAAGAGGAAGAATACAATCCCTAAGACTTTGGAAGCCCGTTGTTCATTGGTGATGGTCTGAACCGACTTTTTTCCAACGGTGGACATCCTGCGCAGTAGCAGTTCTTCGTGTCCATTAGACAAAGGCCTGTCCTTCTTAGAGCCATCCAACATGGCCACCTTTTCTGGTGATGACCCAGGTGCCACATCCCTCTGGAATACTGTGGACACAGTACTCCAAGTCAAGCGCTGAGGCAGTTTGTTTATCAAGTAGGCCTTCTTGCGCAGCACTCGGATGGTGAGAAAGTAAGTGACCACCATGATGGCCAGGGGGACAAAAAAGGCAGCTACTGAACCATATAGCATGAAGTCTCCAAAATGTTCTGGTTTTAGAACACAAGTGAAGTTAGTGAAGTTTTCTTCACTTTCTTCTATGCCACGGATAGGGATTGGAATAGCAATGCCTGTAAGGAAAGCAAAAATCCATTAAGCGTCAACCTTGCCATGGCCTTCAAAGACTCAGAATGTGCAGTAGCAGGTTATCCTGATGTTGGTTATTACTAACAACAGTACAAGTCCTAGAAGTAACTTCATAGTACTAAGAAGATAAGAACAGCCCCACTGAATCAGGTCAAAGGCCCATCTAGTCCAGCTTCCTGTATCTCACAGTGGCCCACCAAGTGCTTCATTGAATACACAGACACAACCTGCGTCCTGGTGTCCTCCCCTGCATACTCTTGCAAACCCAACATTGAAGAAATATCTTGAGCTAAAGATGACTCCAAAGCCCAACAGGCTAAAAAGTCAGCTAACTCCTAGAAATAATGCTCTGGAATTGTTCTCGCATTTGGGGTGTTGAATGTCTGTAAACACTTGTGACTTGGAATCAGTGCTATTTGCATGTCTCTTGCCTGGTGCTAGAGTTCTGAGGGCCAGGCATTCACAGGAAGGTGCATTTTTTTTAAATTTACTCTTCCCAGCCCAGTGTTTTGGGCAACATAGGCAGTTCTGTGGCTGTGCCATACTCTCCCTGCATATAGCTGGTATTGCTCTGCTCTTTGGGCAAAGATTAAGACAGCATTCCTTTTGGATCCTACCTTTGAAAATGTAAAGCACACACTCAAAATGTGTTGTGACCCACTTAAGGGCAAGGATGAAAGTAAGCAATGTCCCTGTACTTTACTTGGGCCCTTGATGTGCAATATTATGTCCCCATAAGAAGAGCATCTACAGAATGTAGGTTGCTTGCAGGAGTGTGGGTGCCCAGCTTTGAAAATGTTTGTTGCATTTAATTTTTTCTTTGTGTTGCCTTGCTGAAGGGCAGGTGTGAACACAGATTGCTTAGAGATCCTTAACTTAGTGAATCTTATTGCTGTTGAATTATGTTGCTGATCATGCTTGTGGTTTCTGGAGGGCTGCTTGTGGTGTCATGCAGAATTAGTGTCTTGGACCCTGACGCACTGTGAGTAATCAACAGAGCTTTGACTCTGTAATGTTACACTGCCAGTGCTTCTTTATAAGGCTTAGGGATTTACTGTGCCCTTTTCTATCTCCTCGTGTCTAGCAGTATTTTCTATAAAAGTTGCAAGTGGAGAGATTAGCCATCTTTCATGTGCTGTTGATCTCTTGCTTAATTAAATGATGTGACAGACCTCAAGATTCTGCTATTATAAGAACATAAAAGAGCCTTTTTGAATCAAACAAAGAATCCATCTAGTTCAGTATCCTGTATCCAGCAGTGACCAGCCAAATGTTCTGGGATGCCCACTAGTAGTTGTGGTATGTGTGTTTAAAATTATGATTGTGTTGTGTGTTTATGCTTCAAGCTGTTTTAACTGGTGTTTTTTGAAAGCTACCTTGAGCAGAGAGTATAAATCTTTTAATAAATAAATACATGTGAGAACAGCCCTCCCTCATAGTTTGTTCCCAGCATTTGGTGCTCAGATTGCACCACCTTAAACTGGGAGCATCCTTGCAGTTATCATGGCTAATACACTTCTCCAATTTATTTCGATACTATTCTAAGCTGCTGAAAAAGTGCAGTTTAGCAGAGCATACTACAATAAGAGTGGCAAGACATAAGTGCTGTACGTGATTAATACCACAACATCAAAATATTAAAGGTCCATTTCAGAGCGTTTTGCCTTTGTAACCACTTCCTTTTTCATCTTGAAATACGCCTATTGTTTCCACTGAATGCCAAAGAGGCTCTCTTGAATTTATGCTCATGTAGGAAATAGCCTTTATATATGTAGTCATTGTAGTCATTGATGTAGTCATTGGTCTAAAGAGTGGTAATCTCCTCCATTCTCTGCAGTGAAGCTAATCTTAAGTCATTTTTATTCTTGACACTGTTTTGGATGAACTCTGCAGTAGTTCTTGCTGTGTGATTTATCTGCTTTATCTGCTTCCTGTGTTTCACAGACATTACTAGCCAGTAGTTTGGAAGAATTGATTGAGTTCCTCTCCCATCCTAGTTTTGCTGCTATTTGAAACTTACCTTTTGGGGATAAATGCACTGGATGTTAATGCAGAGGGCATTGTGCCTTCTGCAGAGAATTCCAAGCACATAGTAGCATAAACCATTTTGTCTGCACCTTGTTTATTTCTGAATCTTAATGTCTTTTGATGCGTAATGTTTTTTGATAACACACCTCACAGTTTCTAACACTCCTCTACAATTTAACAATAAAGTTGCCCCTCTTTCTATGGGGTGGCTATCAATTTTTAAATTAGTTGGTGGCAGTATTAGTCAGGCTCCTAGAAACCAGTATTTGTGGGGTGTAGCAGCTTCATGGGAAGCCTCATGCAGGCTTCCTAGAAGAACTAGAAACCCATCTTATGCAGTAGGAATAGGAAGTAAATTATATGAATTTAGTTTCTGTTCTTTAATGCAGGGGTGCCCAAACCCCGGCCCTGGGGCCACTTGTGGCCCTCGGGGCCTCTCAATGCGGCCCTCAGGGAGCCCCCAGTCTCCAATGAGCCTCTGGCCCTCCGGAGATTTGTTGGAGTCCACACTAGCCCGATGCAACTGCTCTCAGCGTGAGGGCAACTGTTTGACCTCTCGCATGAGCTGTGGGATGAGGACTCCCTCCACTGCTTGTTGTTTCATGTCTGTGATGCAGTAGCAGCAGCAAAGGAAAGGCCAGCCTTGCTTTGTGCAAGGCCTTTTATAGGCCTTGAGCTATTGCAAGACCTTCATTCATTCATATAAGTTTATCTTATATTCATTTATGTAAACTCTTGTAAATTTATTCAAATTTTAAATGTAAATTAATTCTTTTCCCCCCCCCAGCCCCCGACACAGTGTTAGAGAGACGATGTGGCCCTCCTGCCAAAAACCTTGGACACCCTTGCTTTAATGTGTGGCATTTAAGTTGTCAGGACTTAGGGGTTTGTACTGGGAACCTCTTGGGCCAAGACCTGGCCTAGAGACTGTGGATGCTCCAAGCTCTCTAAGAACAGAATAGAACAGGGCTAAGAAATATCAGCAGCGGAGAGACAGGCAGCATGAAACCTCTAGGTTGGTAAAGCCTGGTATAAATATTGGGTGTGTGACCTCCCACTCTTTCCCTGACAACAGAACAGTGATTGCTGCCTGCTTTTATTTAAGGCTCCAGGTCTGCCCACAATGCTGTCCTGACTCAGGCCTCAGTTTGAAGAATTGGAGAGGCTGGCTCATGCTTGCTAGACTGCTTTATTGGCACAGTATTGCTAGCTTCCTGTGCATTCCTGCCCATTATTTACAAATCAAAACCTGACTTTTCCTTTGCTGGGGTTTCCCACATACCTATTGAGATCAACCAAACCACGGCTATTTTGATGAGTGTTGTCGCCCGTGAGTTGTACTGACTTGCTTGTATTGGCTTTTTTATGGCAATGTAACGGTCCAGTGAAATGGCGCAAAGGTGCATGATGGATGCTGTAGAAAAGAGGACATCGAGAAACAACCAGATGGGGCACAGGTCTCGAGGAAGAGGCCACGCGATCTCTGAAAGAGAGCAGAGAAGGATTAGTGTCTTTGTGGGAATTAGGATTTAAACCAGTATATTTATGCATAGCACTTAAGAGGCTGTATCCCACCCTTCAGAGTGCCTACTCCTAGTGTGAATTAAATAGTATTAAAACAATCACTTTTTTTAAAGCAGCATTTCAAATTAAAACAGTGGAGCATAGACGAACAGGTCTTGCCGAGGGAGAACCAGCATGGCTTCTGTAAGGGTAAGTCTTGCCTCACAAACCTTTCAGAATGCTTTGAAGAGGTCAGCAGGCATGTGGATGCGGGAGAACCCATAGACATATATCTGGACTTTCAGAAGGCATTTGACATGGTCCCTTACCAAAGGCTACTGAAAAAACTCCACAGTCAGGGAATTAGAGGACAGGTCCTCTCATGGATTGAGACCTGGTTGAAGACCAGGAAACAGAGAGTGGGTGTCAATGGGCAATTTTCACAATGGAGAGAAGTGAAAAGCGGTGTGCCCCAAGGATCTGTCCTGGGACCGGTGCTTTTCAAGCTCTTCATAAATGACCTGAAGGAAGGGGTGAACAGTGAGATGGCTAAGTTTGCAGATGACACCAAACTTTTCTGAGTGGTGAAGACCAGAAGTGATTGTGAGGAGCTCCAGAAGGATCTCTCCAAACTGGCAGAATGGGCAGCAAAATGGCAGATGCATTTCAATGTAAGTAAGTGTAATGTCATGCATTACCCCTGCTAACTGGTTAAGAGGCACTTTTTCAAGTGGGTGCTCCTCTTTTATTTAGCAGGGGGAGAGTAACTGGCCCACATCACCCCAGCAGTGTCTTTTCTAGTGGCTATCTGCTGGTGTTGCATCTTTTTAGATTGTGAGCCCTTTTGGGACAGGGAGCCATTAGATATTTGATTTTCTCTGTAAACCGCTTTGTGAACTTTTTGTTGAAAAGCGGTATCCCCTCTGTTGTTGTTGTTGTTGTTGTTGTTGTTGTTGCACATTGGGGCAAAAAATCAAAACTTCACATATAGGATGATGGGTTCTGAGCTGTCTGTGACAGATCAGGTGAGAGATCTTGGTGTGGTGGTGGACGGGTCAATGAAAGTGTCGACCCAATGTCGACACTTTACGGCAGTAAAGAAGGCCAGTTCTATGCTTGGGATAATTAAAAAAGGTATTGAGAATAAAACGGCTAATATTATAATGCCGTTGTACAAATCGATGGTAAGGCCACACCTGGAGTTTTGTGTCCAGTTCTGGTTGCCACATCTCAAAAAGGACGTAGTGGAAATGGAAAAGGTGCAAAAGAGAGCGACTAAGATGATTATTGGGCTGGGGCACCTTCCTTATGAGGAAAGGCTATAGCGTTTGGGCCTCTTCAGCCTGGAAAAGAGATGCTTGAGGGTGGACATGATTGAGACATACAAAATTATGCAGGGGATGGACAGAGTGGATAGAGAGATGCTCTTTACACTCTCACATAACACCAGAACCAGGGGACATCCACTAAAATTGAGTGTTGGAAGAGTTATGACAGACAAAAGAAAATATTTCTTTACTCAGCGTGTGGTTGGTCTGTGGAACTCCTTCCCGCAGGATGTGGTGACGGCATCTGCCCTGGATGCCTTTAAAAGGGGATTGGACAAGTTTCTAGAGGAAAAATCCATTATGGGTTACAAACCATGATGTGTATGTGCAACCTCTTGATTTTAGAAATGGGCTATGTCAGAATGCCAGATGCAAGGGAGGGCACCAGGACGAGGTCTCTTGTTATCAGGTGTGCTCCCTGGGGCACTTGGCAGGGCCGCTGTGAGATACGGGAAGCTGGACTAGATGGGCCTATGGCCTGATCCAGTGGGGCTGTTCTTATGTTCTTAAGCAATGAAAACACAGCAGCTGCTTTGTTTGTTGTTCCTTTTCAAGTTGTCTTTCAATATCACTGTTCCTTTTTATTAGATTTTTGAAATAGTTTTGTCATAATAATATAATTGCAATTTATACTATACTAAATATATTATAGAGAAAGATTCATTGACTAATGCAATTTTTTTGGCCAGCATAATCTGTTTCTGGTTTGGGAAGTGTTGCTCTAGCTATCCTATCCACTAAGTGCTGCTGCCACCATGTGAGGTGCTCACGCTCACTCAACCCATGTGCAAAGCACCCACCGCACATCCCTTCCTATCCATCTGTTGCTTTATGTCAAGTCAGGCTTGGTTTTCACATCTCTATCAGGCCTTATCATGAATTGGTGGCGTTTCTGAGGGTTATAATGTCTTCTCTTCTTGGGCCAGTTGGTGGTATTCAGTGTGTGCATATGTGTCTTTAAAGGCAAGTTTTCAAAAATATTCTTCAACAGGCCTAAGGAAAAAATTGTGTGTGTGTTTATATTTTTATTGTGAACCTAAATGCCAAATCTTGAAATTGGAGAGCTCAGTCAAATGGTGTTTCACTTGCTGTGTTTCCAGCCCTTGCTACCAGCACTCTTGCTTTACTGAAGTTAAGACAAATTTTATGCTAGTTGACTCTTGGACTAGTTTCTGCTGGGGCAAGGGTAGACAAAGCCCCTGTAGCTTCTTCAGTCAAAATGAAGCAAAGCCAGATACAGTTGCAAGTACAGTGGTACCTCGCATAACAAATGCCCCTCGCAGCGAAAAACTCGCATAACGAAAGCGTTTTGCGAAGTTTGGTAACTCGCACAACAAATTTTTATGACCCGTGCTTCGCAGGACGAATTTTTTTTTGTTTTGCTTTGGTTTGTTTTAAGGGGAGGATCTTCATGTCAGTTTATGATCCTGTCCACCCTAGTAAGGGGAGGATCTTCATGTCAATTCATGATCCTGTTCACCCTAGTAAGGGGCAGATCTTCATGTCACTTTATGATCCCGTCCACCCTAGTAAGGGGAGGATCTTCATGTCAGTTTATGTAAGTAAGTCCCATTGTGCTTGCTCCCAGGAAAGTGTGCACAGGATTACAGCCTTCAAACTCCCCACTCAGCATCCCCCCATCACTCATTCACCCTCTCACTGCCCCATTTCCTTCACGTTTCCCCCCATGATCACGGCAAAAGCAAGTAATTGAGTGCAGCTGCTCTGTCCTCCCCAGCTGTGCATGTCTCCTCAGAAGTAAGTCCCATTGTGCTTGCTCCCAGGAAAGTGTGCACAGGATTACAGCCTTCAAGCTCCCCACTCAGCATCCCCCCCCCCGTTTTTGAAATCCTCTGTACAGTATGTATGCCTTTAAAGAGCACTTAATAAACACTTTGTAAACCAAATTTGACTTTGTTCTGACTTTTCTTGCCCACAGGAACGCATTAATTAAATTTCAATGCATTCCTATGGGAAAACGCACTTCGCAAAACGAAAAACTCACATAACGAAAGTACTCGCGGAACGGATTAATTTCGTTATGCAAGGCACCACTGTATTTTGGTCACTCATGTTTTGCAGTAGGAGTTGGGTCATGTATGGGTGACTTCTGGTAAGTCTAATTGCTGCCGTCAGTCCTCCCTTCGCATGCCTGTTTTTTTTCTGATGGATTTGGTGACATTTCTCAGGGGACCATATTTGGTCCAGGCTAGCAAGGGGGTTGTGAACAGTTTTCCTGATGCAAAGGAAATCGTGGTCAACCCATTGCTCTTAGCATTTAATAAACTTGTGAATTTTAGTTCTCCGTTATTTAAATTTCTTCCTGAGGTGCAGGCAGGTAATAGCATTTCTATGAATACAAATGTGCTAAAAATAGCTATGAACAGCTAAGCTCTCATGCTGATCTCTCTGACTTATAAATCAAAGGATTTGATGATGACATTTCTAGAAAATGCTGTAGAATGTCTTGGCTTCCTAGAACTGGAACAGACCCAGTGCATGCTCCTGCTCAGCTCTTTGCCCTAAGATAGGAGAGGCTGTCCCTAAAAGCATCCCTGCCAGGGTCAAGTCACCTTTTTCCTTTTTAGAACGCTGGTAATGAGTGCCGTGGTCGATAGATTTCAAGATGTGCTTTTGAGATACATTAAGATTGTTCGACTTACCCATATTGTTACAGTGCACAAGATGTCCAGATAGTATTGGGAGCTCCATGTACCGGACAGGTGTTGTACGTGTGTCTGAGCTATAATACAACAAGCTTTAGTCCTAATGTGTCTGTGGCAGAGTGATGTCTAGGTAAAAGATTGCATATATAAGAAGTGTGCATGTTATAAACTATTGGGGAAATCTTATTTCCTGTATCTCTGCAGAAAGAACTTTATTTTAAAATTCTACCCTGTTTGGATTTCTGCTAACATACATACCTTGCTTGCTTTTTTATTTAAAAGATTTCTACCCTGTTCTTCAGGACATGCTCTCAGGATAGCATTGGAGAAAAGAAAAGAGTAAGAAAAGCAGTAGGAAAACATAACACCAGCAGGAGCAGGTTAAAATAATTCAAATGATATTTTAAGAGATCTGGTGCATATATGAGTTTGCCTGGCACAGAAAGGATGTGAGGCACCAGGTGGGCCTCTCCTGAGAATGTTGTTTAATTGGGGCATGACAGAAGAAAAAGACCATTCTTCCTGTTGCCACCTGCCTGACTTGAAGTCAGTACTTCTGAAGAGAGGGTACTTCAGACACCCAGGTCCTAAGCTGTATAGGACTTTAAAGATAAGTGCTAGCACTTTGAATTGTGCTTTGAAGCAGCTTGACAGACAGTGAAAAATGGCCACCCAATGGCTGGTCTGGGATAAGGAGGGAAGTCTTTCTGGACTGTACCATGCATGTGGGTGTCACATAGTTGAAAGTTGCCTCTTACAATCAAATTCCATGCACATAGCAAGTCGGGTGGCAGGGAGAAGTGTTCCACATACAAGGCATTTTCCCCCCACATGTGGAAACATTCATGCCCACCTGCATTCTGAAGTGATACAGTCCAGATACAGGTTTCCAACCTGTCCTGCTTTTCCTGTTGTTCTAATTTGTGGTGTTCCCTGGAATCTCAAGGTCAGCAGTTTCCTTTGGGAACGGCAGACATTTCTCAGGTCTACACACAGTATTCCTACATGGAAGTCAGTGTTGATGGAACAGCATGTGTTAATAGTCATCTCTGTGTTGGACTTTGATTTTGTGGAATGAAGTCTTTAACATGCGGCAACATTTGTAAAGGGAAAAGTTTGCTTTTTAGTATGCCAGTTGTGTGATTTTGGGAGTATCAGTCAAAAATGCTGGAACTGCTTTTAAGAAGAATTTATTTTCAGTTAAGTTGGAAGCAGATCATGCAGTTCAACAGATCATGAAATGGCCAACATTATTTTAAGCTAACTTTTTATCATTTGGTTTTTAAAATCTCTTGTTTCCAGGGTGCAGACATCAAGGCTTCAAGACATAAAGGATTCATTGGTGTCTTTGGGACCTTTCTTTCCCCACCTCGCTTTCTGTCTACCAAAGCTTGAATGTTTTTCTGTGCCTTAAAGTAATGTCGCAACAAAGTAGTGTGTGGTCTTTTAGTTGTAAAGCTGTGTTTTACATCTAAAAAGGATGATAACTAGTTAGATTTCCAATGAAGGATTCCATGTTTCCTCTCCTTTATGCTGATCTGTTTCTATCCATTTTTTGAGAGAGAATTTTTGCACTGCAGGAAAATATACTTTTTCATGCTCCTTCAGCGTAGAAAATTTAGCATCTTCACAGCTGAAGTTCTGCTTCTCCTTTCTTTGAGTATAATTTTTGGGGGGAGTGTTCAAAGAGAAGTGGGTTTTGAGTGTAATCTCATAACACTTAAATGTAGATGACTTGTGGCCCAGGAAATAAAGTGTTGAACTCTGTTTAGTGCAGAACAGCTCAGCTGTTGAATAGTGCATGTTCCTGTCTAATAATATCAGTCCTTTCCCCTCTGTAAAATGGCAATAAGGGATTCTTCCATAGGAGGATGAGGGAGCTGTTGTAGCACTATGGATGTTTGAATTGGGAAGCTCTTGATTCAGCTATCACTTCCGATGAACATAATCGGTGGCCTTCGGCCCCAGAACTCCCATTGGCAATACAGACACAATACAATCCTCCTTGACAAGAAAGCTATAAACAGTACCAAGATGTTTGTGAAGGGCTCTGAATACCATATAAATCTTTATGAAATGACAAGGAGTCTTTTTGCTATAAAATTTCTGAACTAGCAATTGTTTGTTTGTTTGCTTGCTTGCTTGCTTGTTTGACCCAGGCCACCTTGAGCCCTTTGTGTTGGAAATGTTGGCCTTCAGGGCTTGTATCTCAAAATTATTATTTTATTTTTCACATTTTTATAGGATTGATTGATTGATTAATTAGGATAGTGTGTCCTTTTTTAATAGGGAAAAAGTGATGCTCGGTCCTGGCTGAAACTGTGCTGAGTGACTTCTCTTTTTTGTTGTTACTAATGGAGGATACTGCGATTAAGACCATAAAGCAGCGGTTCCCAAACTGTGATTTGGGACCTACCTGCAGGTCACGACATAATTTTTGATGGGTTGCAAAACTGGCAAGCTAATCGCTTACAAGGAAGATGTATTTAATCCTGTGGAAACTGAAACTGAGCAGCATGTGCATGTTTTCTCATGAGTTGGTGACCATGCCTCGGTCCATTTCAAAGGGCAGGTCTAGGGGAATGCCATGCCACCAGAATGGGCCCAATTCAATGGATACAGGCCCCAATAAAGTCTCCAGAAGGAAGTCTTCTCCCCCCTCCTCAGCTCACAAGGAAAATGTATTCAGCCCCATGGAAAGTAATACTGAGCCATATATGTGCATTTACTTATGAGTAGGTGACCATAACTTGGATCTTATGGAAGGCCAGGCAAAGGGCAAAACAAGGCCACCAGAATGATCCTGATTTGATAAACTACATGTGGAGCTGGGTGGGTCCCAATAGAGTGTCATTTTAAAAAGTAGTTCCCAGTGCTAAAAAGTTTGGGAACCACTGCCATAAAAATTCCTTGTGTATTTTTCTCAGCAATTTTTCCTTTTCAGTATGAACTGCATTGGTTTTTGTTATTCTGTTTCATTTCTTTCTGTGAATTTTTGGAATCGTGAAGGTTTGGATGAGAATTTGCTAATACTTGAACATTTGTTTGAATTAGTGAAATTAAAAATAATCAAGTGATACTTCCAAACAACGAATAGAGCAGCTGACTCTCAGTGTGGTGTGTGCAGTACACATTATAACGGGTAATACCCACAAATTATGGGCAGGGGGAATCCACTTTTGCTCAGCAATTAATTTGTTTCCTTCTTTGCATGCCTTCAGAATTCAGGACAGTGCCTTTAGAGAGAAGAGCCTATTTTAAATTCAGGCTACGGTGAATTTCTGTTTGGGAACCAAAATGTGAAGAAACTCCTTTGCAACTAATTCAGTGGGGTGTGTTGAGAATTTTTAGGGCAATAGAGTTTACATTAAGAGTTTCTTAATGTACATTAAGAGTTGCTACAATGAGCTGCTTAAGTTGCAGCTGTCTGTGGCTCAGAACATACCCTTTTCACTTCAAACTATTTGTCAAGCCCCCCTCCCCCACTCACTGTACCTTGCAGAGGTTTTTAGGATGAACACAGTTCACTTAGCGCTGACAAGACAGAGTAGGCCTCACAGTTGTCCTGTATGAACTTTAGAGTGTATCGCCTAAGCACATCAGTCATTCTCATGGAGACTGGTAGTGGCAGGAGAGCATGTCCACCATTACTGACCTCTTCTCACTGAGAAACCCTGATAAGCTTGCAATGAAACCCCAGGAACAATCTGCAAGACCCAGAGGAATGAAATGCCTAATGGGGCCTTGATTTGGACAGTTCACACATTTCCTCTCTTGGCTCCTCCACATAAATATCTGTCAGAAATCAAAGGAATAATATTTGTGTTCTGTGTCAAGCTTCTCTATGATTGTAAAACATTAAAGTCTCAAAAGCAGGAAGGGATGGGCCAAATTGTCTGTGTCTCCTGCTGATGATACTTGAAACAGTTATCTGGCTAATGAATTTCTAAATGATTACTAGCCTTCTAGGGAGCTCTCCCAGCTTCAGTTCACCAACCCCAGATATGAACTTTCTGTAAATACTTTGCCTCTTTCCCCACTTGCAGAGGAGGCTGAAAAAAATTACTTTTGCTGCCAAGTAGATATTTTATAAAAGCCAACTTAGCTTTAGGCCTGCTGTGTTCTGAAAGGACCTGCAAATATCTTCATCACACCCGTTTTCATTATGATTTCTACCTTCTTTCCCATTTAAACTTCCCACAACTTAAAAAATGCTTTTGTTGGCTTCTAAATTGAGATTCCTTGCAAGTTTTTAACCTTGCTTTAACAGCTTTAGTATGGGATTTAGTATGGGATTAAGTAGCAATAATAAAAGAAACTGAGAGGGACTAAAAAGGCAAAAATTCAAGGAAGCTTAGTAATGTCAATTAAAGGATTTATTCTCCTTTATTATTTTGCAGCTGATAAATAATGACAACTTCTTTCTTAAAAGCTTGCTTTTTAGATTGTGTGTTTTACTTTGCAACTTTTGGTCTATAATGTCACTTAGAATTTTGATCAAAATAGGAGGATCTCTGTAGCCATAGGCATTCATTGTTGCCATTACAACCCCAGTCTTAGTCTGCATCCCCTAAAAAAAATCTTGTTTATGTTTAGGGCTCACAAGCCTACCTGTGGAAGTGACAGCAGTTGCTAGGACTGGACTAAGTTCTTCTCTGTGCAGTCCCACATAAAGGAGCCACACTTGCGCAGAGCCAGTTTCCTAACATTCTAGACCCAAGTAACTGGTGCGCGCTCCCCCCTAAGAGGGGAGGTCCTATGTGGAATGCCACTTTCTTCACACACTCACTTTTATTCATGCCTTGGTTGGAAGAGAGAGTAAAGGCCTGTTTGTTGTGATCTTAGCCAGTATCATTCAATGTACTGGTAGCTGTGGAAGGACTAAGGGTAGCTGCTTATTTATGCTGCACTGTAATTGTGTTACTTCATTGGACCTATTTCCTCAGATGTGCCAGAAGCTAGCAGTAGTTTTTTCTCTTCTTCTCCCTCATGAATGGAGGCTAAGAGGATGAACTGTCCATTGAGAAGTCTGTGGCTCAGGTGGCGCCAAGAACTTGTGAGGTGGCCTTAAGGGAAGCCACTTTCTCTCAAGCTCGGTTGCCCACCTGGCCTATCTTACCAAGTTGTTGTAAGAATTAAAATGAGCTCATGTATGCAAAGTGCTTTGAACTCTGCAAAGTGCTCTGGAGCTACTTTATTTTCCGCCTCCATTTGTCCCAGGACATGGACCGAACTTTGCCAGCTAATCTATCTTTGTTTTGTCTTAGTTGTACCGGGAGGGAACCTCATGCTAGCAAAGGGTCTTTTTTACAGTTTCACACTCACACTTACACAAATAGTTTGAGGCTCCTCATCGAGCGCCCTTGATTATCTGTTCCGTACTTGAAAAACTGTGCATCGTGGTTGATCATTGAGTTAAAACATGTCCCTGTTTCTTTGAACAGTGATTCAGTGAACTTGATTATACATTCAGTGAGGTTTCATCCCATAGCTTTGCAGGTTAAAATACTTGGAATGTGATTATGGTGTGTGCAGTGTGTAGTGGTGGAGAAGAAATGAGAAGCCAGTAACTGTATGCACCTCATACACTTCCCGCATTAGACCTGCTGCTAGTGGCAATGTTCAGAGATTTTATGTAGCAATCTGGACCTCTTGTTCACTTTTGTTATGGGTAAGTAGTACATGGCATCTGGCAGATGCGTTGTGAACCCTCGAGTGCAGTTGTGGAAAAGCAGGATGTTGAATCAATATATACTTGCAGGAGAATCAGAATTTTAATTGAAAATCCTGTATTGTTTGGCCAGGAAAAAAAATCAGTTCTGTGTTTGGAATAAACTTCATAATTAGGACAAAGAGCGTATATTGGAAATAATTTGGAATTTTTGTCATGCTGGTTGTCACATGAGGTTTAGGACTGTTCAGATGAGCAGCAGTGGGAATGACAGAAATGGTGAAGCTACCAATGAAGTTCATGTGCATGCTGCAAAGACCTGGATGGGTGCAAGAATAGATTTCAGCTTCCCATTTTCCCGAGTAGTACCAGAAACCAGTAATCTGTAATTTTGCCATTGGTCTGTGACATGTTAAAGCATTCAAACGCATTGATATCAAAGTTAGAAATACCCTATTGTGACTTGATCACCTCACCTACTCACGTGAACATGCCTTAAAATTCTCAGGGTTCAGTGACAGCTACAAGATCTAGAGTCCATAGCCTGATTCTGTTCAAATTATGTGCTTTGTGACTTGACTTTAGCCACTTAAAGTTTCTAGATACATCATTTTAGAACTAGCATAATTTTTTGGGGGGGGAGGGGGTCAGGCAGTCCTTCTAAAATATTAACTGAATTCTACAAAAATAATGAGAATAGTACCTTGCTTAACCTTGAAGGCCATTTTGTCTAGTTATCGTAAACATAAGAAAATGGCAAACCATAATACAATTACACTAAAATAAACTTTATTCCCTTGAATTGTCAGACAATCTCTTGCATTCTACAGATGCTCTGCATTATGAATCGTAGTGTTTATGGGAGATTAAAACTAGTTTATGTAAAACTGAAGCCAGTGGAATAGTGCCCATCAGTAACTATCAGAGTGAATGTGTATCTAGCTTGTGTAAATTACAAACTCCTTGTCAACGTAACTTTATAGGAACTGTATGTTTTCATTTAAACGCTAACAAGTCATAGCTGTGTGTGGCAAGAGTCATGATCTTTTGCCAAGTGGACAGCTTTTGTGATGTTCAGTAATTAATTCTCTTTCGTGAGACTGCTGTTGTCTTGGCTAAAAGGAGGGAGAGGTTTATGGGTTGCTTTTAAGCTTGTGCTTTTTTGCAAAGTGGCAGAAGGCATCAGAAAACTCTTAAATTGGAAAGCGTTTTTAGAGGTGCAAATGCAAGGAATTTCCCTGAAAACATTTCTTTTAAAGTGTAATACTTACCAAACATTATAGTAAGAAGGGCTATCGGCATCACAAATAAACCAACCAGCAAATCGGCCACTGCCAAAGACATGAGGAAGTAGTTGGTGGCATACTGCAACTTTTTCTCCAGGGATACAGCTAGTATGACAAGAATATTTCCCCCAATGGTGGGGATGATGACCATCAGAACGAGCAGAGCCGCCCAGCGCAATGTGTGATCTTCTCGCGTGGATTCATTGCCAGATCCAGATGTATTTAAAGGCAAGGGCATCGTGGTGCCCAGTAGAATTTGTTCAGGCATTGTCTCTTCGTCAGGCATTTTATAAAGTCTAGGAACTTGGTTTTCCTCTCCAGCCCAGGATGCTCCTGATGAAAGATCAGCATTGTAAACCACTCATCTGCTGCTGCAAGAGATTCTTCTCGGGTCGCACGTATCCAGAATCAGTTTGGTCCTTACTTGGATACATGCAAAGAGAGCTTAAAAATGATCATGCTATCTTGAATCCATTTCTAATTGTGTTAGATCCCAATGGCTGAACTGTTCTCTAAATAGAAAATCTTAAAAACATAATTCAGTAGCTGTTGAAGGGTTGAGTGATGAATGGGCTCCTTGTGTTTTCACACATCCTGTTATGTTGTAGATTTCTCTCTAGATAACCAAACATACAAATTGCACCTTTAATCAAAATTTAAATTGTCATGCTGAAATTGTTACACAGTACCTTGAGGGGTGGCAGGTTAATTTACATTTTGAATACTTACATTGGTTCATCCTCATTTTTATAAGTACAGCTTGTAATTTTGTAAAAACTCAAACTGTAAGAAAAGAGCTCAATATACTCTTCTGTACTGTGTTGGTGCTATTCCTAAATGACCAGTCCACAATAATGAGATCATAGGAGAAAAATTCTCTGTAATTCCTTTTCAAAGAATTCCATTTTATACCACCTCTTCATGGGAATTGTATCTGGAAATTGTTATGGATTCCTTTCATTAGGTCTATGCTCATTTTTCAGGCAGAAGGGCAAATAGTATCAAAACGATCCCTGAACTAGGTTTATAGATTGTGAATTCTTAAACATTTGGTAAGATTTAAGTCTACTAGCACTGAACCTGGAGACATTTACCCATTATTTTTCTTGCATACGTACTTACTCTGCCCTTTAGATTTATATTGCTATATTCGCTCTTGAATATTACTGTACCACTTCTTACTATGCAAAGCATGTTACAGTTCTTGCCTTGTACTCTCACTGTGATGGTTTTAACAATTTAGCATAACAAATGCCTTACCTTGGTTTGATTTTTCTCCCTCTGGGTTGTACTGGAATTCTCATGTTGTTTGAGCTGAATGTGTTTCTTTTTCAAAATGTGTTTTCCCCCTTATTTGCTGCATGCTGATTTCTTTTCATGAATGTCTTCATCTCGTTGTATTGCTTTCTTGAAAAACAGCAGCAGGCTCATGCAATTAAATTTTCCAACTCCGTTGGCTTCATTTTGTGATTAAGTCCTTGATTTTTTTTTTTTAAGTTGTGGAGTGGAGGAGAAGGAGCAGGCTTGAGACAATGCTTCCCTCTCTCTGTCCTGCTGTCGCTTCTTTCAGTGATTTTTACAAACTTAATGGGTCCCTTGAGCGCTCCCCAGCCCTTCCTCTGCCTCTCACTCTCTGGACAGAATCCTCTGTGTTCCTTAGCTGAGCTTAACAGCCTGCTGGTATCATCTGTTGATTGACTCATTCCAGCGCATCCAGTCCCAGTGCTTGCAGGCAAAGTTAGAAATGAGCAGAGCTTCCCCCTCCCCTGCCTTTTTGCACCTGGAAGAGAGCCATGGAAGGTTATTTCCATTTTTTTTTCCATCCTTTGTTCCAAAACTGAGAGCACATATCCCTTATCCCCAACTTTAGGTGGGCTAATCCAGCGAATGACCCTTTTTCTCAGTGGAGCATGTAAGAATTCCCAGTACCTTCCAAGTACAGATGGGTTGAGGTGCAAGGTTCTCCAGTGTTACTTACACCAATTTAAGCTTTCCATAAATATAGGGAGTCACTGTGAGTCATTTATTTTTGCTGTGGAAACTGCTTGTGAACTACATTTTGTTGAAAAGAGGTATATAAATATTCTCAGTAATAGCAAAGTTGTATAGCTTGATCTGTGTTCTGTGTAGTCCTTTTAGTGCTTCTCATACACAAGATCGGCAATCCCAGCTTAACGCATTTTCCCAGCAACCTTGTGTGTTGGACATCAGTTTACTGATAAGAAACAGAATCAAGAAATAATTTTAGAATTGGAAAGTTCCTAGATGTTGGGTTGTGCCAGCTCTCTACATGGTACTTTATAAAGAAAGAAAAGACAGGTGGGGGCTGTCAGGGTGATACAAGTTTCTAAAGGTAAGGACAGGAAGCTGGTGTAGGATTCTGCAAAGGACAGGAAGCCAGTTGGTTAGCTTAGACTTACAACCTGACGATTATTATTAATGTAAAGATTTTGTCCTATCTTTCTGACAAATATTCTCGCAAGGCAACTAAAATCCAGTAAAACACAATAATAAAACAAAGATTAATTTTAATGTACAAGATTATAAACCATTAATTATAAAAAAGAAGCTAAAACCAAAGTCAATTTAAAGCATTAGGAACCAAAAAAGCTTTTACAACAAAGCAGCTGAAGAGGCAGCTTGATAACTCTCCCCAGGAAGAGCTCTGCAGCTGCAGCAGCATCATGACAGTAAAAGCCCTGTCCTTGGTCACCACCACTCATCATGGTGGAGCAGAGCTTGTGAGGTTGATCATAAAGCACAACTAGGCATAGACAGTCCTTAAGAAACCCCAGCTCCAGATTGTGTAGGGCTTTAAACGTCAAAACCAACACTCTTGAATTGGTCCTGAAAACAGCTGGTAACTAATGCAGCTGATATAGAATTGGGCTTGAATCCAAAGAGGTGCCCAGTGCAATCAGCTTCTTTCTGTTGAGTGTCAGGTCTCCTTACTGTATCACAAACTGTTTTTCAAACTTTCTTCAAAGTTCATAATATCCATTTGACATGTCGAAGGCTGGTAACTCAGAAGGAACAAGTTAGATTCCACTAGGTGCCCAAAACACATTGTTTGATCCAAATTAATCCCGTGGTGCTGCACTATCATGCTGCCATGATCCTGTGTGAGTCTGTGGCATTGTGTATCACTACACGTTCGGAACTGTTTTCAAAGGTAGCCATCAGATTAGACAACTACTGTAATTTGTTCTTTCTGGATGTAGCAGATGCATATGTGACTGAAGTCAGTTCTGCCTTTCCTAGATAAGGTCACAGTTAATACATTAATTAAAGCTGCTGGAAGGCACTCTTGGCAACTGACATCATTTGGCCATGCCCAGACGGTGCTGTATCCAAGGGCATATGCAAGCTATGGATATGGTCCTTCAGTGAAAGAGCAGCCTCACCCTAGAGCACTTCTTTCTCCTCAGGATTAAGCTTCATTCTTCCAGTCCAGTGGCCTTCAACATCTTTCGTACTACAACCCCAATATATAAAGTTTGAGACTGGGGACCCACTGCTGATCCTACTCTCTCTCCTGGGACCCAGTGCGCCCACCCTGTTTTTCCCTACCTCTTTGTCTTCAGAACCACCCTGTGGAGTAGCAGCCTGAGCAGGGCCAGCCTTAGGAACTGTGGGGCAAGGCAATGAGAAGAGGCTGTGAAGGATTATATCAAGAATTCAGTTCTAATAAGGTTACCATTATTGGATTAGATCCAATCCCTGTCTTGCACAAGCTTTGGAAAGTTCCTACAACACAGCCCCCCAAAAGACTTTGTAACTCCATTGGGGTCATGACCTACAGCAGTGGTTTTCAGACTGGGGTGTCGTGACGCCCCAACCTGAGAGCCCTCAGTAGTTCTCCCTTAAGGGGAGGGGTGGGGGAAGGCAGAGACGTGATGCTCAGCGTCTGATCTGGGCGCAGGGGCGTGCTGCGACTCACCCCTGCCTGCAGCAGCATCCCAGGGGTTGGGGGAGACCGGCACCAGCCTCAGCAGGGCTCCCCACACAGCACAAAGCCCTCCAGAACACGATCGTGACCACTTCCGGTTTTGCGATGGACCGGCAGTGGTTGTGATAATCTTCTGGAGGGTCTGCGCTGTGTGGGGAGCCCTGCTGAGGCTGGTGCCGGGCTCCCCCAACCCCCAAGAGGCTTCTGCAGGCAGGGGTGAGGGGCAGCGCGCCCCTGCGCCCAGATCAGATGCGCGATGCTGAGCATCATGTCTCTGCCTCCCCCCTGCCCCCGCTGCCTGCAGCAAAGACTCAGTAGCTCTCAGCTCTCCCAGAGAGTTTGAGAACCACTGACCTACTGGTTGAAGAGCATTGTTCTAGTCAACAGCCTATATACACCACTTCAGAGCTTCTCCTGCCCCTGTAGAATTGGTTGGTGGAAGTGAGAGGTAGAGCTGGACATTATCAGCAATACTGATGCCAACACTGCACCCCAAAACTTCCAGGTGACCTCTCCCAGAAGTTTAATGTAGTTGTTAAATAGCACTGGGGACAGGATAGAGTCCTAAGGAATCCCATAAGCCAGTGGGTAGAGCAAATCTTCTGGATCAACTTTCCAGAACACAAGCCACTATAATTCAGTGCTTCTTAGTTCCAGCCCTAGAGTTGGACCTAGAGAGTCTGGTCCAACAAGAAGCTGACAGAACATACCAAGATCCAGGTCTACAGAGCTTGCGTCCTGAGTACACTTCTGTACTGCAGCGAGTCATGGACTCTCCGCTCACAACAGGAGAGGAAACAGAACGCTTTTCACATGCGCTGCCTCCGACGCATCCTCGGCATCACCTGGCAGGACAAAGTTCCTAACAACACAGTCCTGGAACATGCTGGAATCCCTAGCATGTATGCACTGCTGAAACAGAGACGCCTGTGTTGGCTCAGTCATGTCGTGAGAATGGATGATGGCCGGATCCCAAAGGATCTCCTCTATGGAGAACTCGTGCAAGGAAAGCGCCCTACAGGTAGACCACAGCTGCGATACAAGGACATCTGCAAGAGGGATCTGAAGGCCTTAGGGATGGACCTCAACAAGTGGGAAACCCTGGCCTCTGAGCGGTCCTCTTGGAGGCAGGCTGTGCAGCATGACCTTTCCCAGTTTGAAGAGACACTTTGCCAGCAGTCTGAGGCAAAGAGGCAAAGAAGGAAGGCCCATAGCCAGGGAGACAGACCAGGGACAGACTGCACTTGCTCCCGGTGTGGAAGGGATCGTCACTCCCGGATTGACCTTTTCAGCCACACTAGACGCTGTGCCAGAACCACCTTTCAGAGCGCGATACCATAGTCTTTCGAGACTGAAGGTTGCCAATACTAGTTCCAGCCCTGCATGGCTGCCTGGTATGATCTCATGGTCAGTAGTGTTGAAAGCTATTGAGAGATCCAGAAGAATCAAGAGGGTCTTGTTCATTGGTCCTCCACAGCTGAGTTTGTCTGCTAACGAGAGGACTTTTCTGACAGTAGAAAGCTTGAAAGCACGGGTCTCTCAAATTGAATATAAAATAACTGTGTTTGCATCAGAATGCAGTAATTTTATCAGAATTGTATCAGAATACAACACTTCTTATACACTTGATCCAGAACACCATTGGTTAAAGAAATATTTTTAAATATAGCAACTTTCTAAATTCTGTGTTGTGCCACAGGTTAGGTACTGCTGCCATTAAAACGACACGAGGGCTTTACAAAATAGAAATTAAGTGATACAGGCAAAATTCTGACAGCAGGAAACCCACACTTCCTTCTGTGAAGAGTGAGTATGCTGGAGGTGGATTTTTGCAAACACGTTTGATTTTTGGGAAATTTCCATTATCCGTCTTGTGCCTCTGAGGAATAGCTATTTGGGGCATGTGCAGTGTGGCTTGATTCCTGGCCAGGGTGAAAATTAAATGTTTGCGCCCTGCTTGAAGATCTGTGGTTGCCTCTTACAAGTTGGAATTGGCTCCTATACTTGGTTATCATAGTGCATGTGGATTCCCTTCCTTTTATCCCTGTTGAAATGGTAGCTCTTTCGCTGAGGGATGTTGACGTCTCTAATTTTCTCAGAAGCAAAGAGCTGAAGAAAATCTTTGCATGTCGGCGGGAGGCTTAATAGACAGTCGTTGTCAGCTGAATTGGGAGGTGCAGCAGGACAGGGTTGGACATGTGTGCCCAGCGCAGCTATAGTGGGCGGGTGCCCACTCACTCCTCAACATCAAACCTTGACAGTAGAATTCTGAAGGAAATACTGAGTTTGTGCAATGTGGATGATGACTTTGTATTGGAATATGACCGGGGGGGGGGCCCATAGGTCAGTGCTGGTGTACTTGCTGTGCAAGGGTTCAGTCCTTGGTTCAGTCTAGTTAAATGTGTCGGGTAGCAGATGCTGGGGAAAGCCCTGCTGGGGCTAAAGCGAGCTGAGTCTGTCCTGGCACAAAGTGGCTTCGTGTGGAGCAGAAGGGCTATAGACAACCATGGATGGCTGTTTGTAAGAGAGTCTTGAGCCATAATAGCCCAGGAGATTAGTTTGGACTGAGAACCGTCTAGGGTAGGTGTGGTTATTGCCTAGCTGCATAGTAAAGGGTTTGTTGCTTGCAAGTATGTTTGTTGATTCAGGGACTTGTGTGAGTTGCAATTCACGGATAATGCATTGGGATGGGGACTTTGCTTTGCCAGACATTCTCGTTGACATAACACTTTTGACTTGAATGTTCATTGTCACTCATACTGCAGCCTTTCATTTTTCTATTCGAATGCTTTCGAAATGCCAAACTTTACAATCCATTCTCTTGCTCCTTCTATTGTTTTTATTTTAAGACCACCCTTTTGATATAGGGTTCAGCTGCTTTAATAATTAACTTTTCAAATGGATATTAGAAACCACAGGTTTGCCTAGAGATCCGACTGCAGTTAATGGTCTGGGAATAGTCCCAGGTCATGCAGTGTGTTTGAAAGCCTTCTATCTGGGGGTATTTTGTCCTTAAAGACATGTTCAGAAAATAAAGGGAGTTGGATTAATGCATCTGGGTATTGGTGCTAGAGAATTTCATGACTGCTTCTTTGGAGTGTTCTTGCTGTTATGCCAGGATGTTGCCTGTTGAGTGACTGCTGAGGCAGAGGTGTCAGAGTCCTGGCTTCCAGCTGCCTTCTTTCTGAGTGTTGGAGTCCACGTATTCAAAGCCTTGTCATACCTCATTTCCGCAGCAGCTCATTTTTTGCCAACTTTGGAGCTGTTGTTTGAGAGCAAGGCGACAAGTAGCTTTATCTGTGATTCAGTTTTATGTCCTCACATCTGTTGTGAACTTCTCAGGCAAGGCCTGGAATAGCTTGACTTGGATTTGACCCTCCAGTCTCTTTACCACCTTATTTACATTATTAGTCAAAGTTGCATCTGGGAGGCAGCAACAAATCCAAGCTATTTAACAGAAATAAATGTTGGGTCCTGTTTGGGAGGAATGGTTCTGCAACCTGCACTATTGGTATAATTCTTCACTGGAATGCTCTAAGTATTAATAATAATACTAATAATAATACTAATAATCAATGTATTATGGAAAGACTATATACTTTGGCATTGAATTAGTAATGCAGGATATTAGGAAATAAATTGCCCTATGTTTAAAGAAATGTAGGTTCCCTTCCTTCTGTTGCAGGAGCATGGTTCCACCTTAGAAAGTGGAGTGGGCTTTACCAGTCAGTAAAATCTGATGACTCTATTCTATTTTTTGTTTTTCCTCTCCTCCTTCAGGACTCCTGAACAATGTCCAAGTGTTGTTTCCTTGTTGTCAGAAAGTTATAACCCCCATGTCCGTTATGGAGCAGCCATGGCCCTGGGAATTTGCTGTGCTGGTACAGGAAATAAGGTAAGGTTCAAAATACCCAGTTTGCTGCCCTTTTTCTTCAGTCAAGCTCCTAGAATTGCTAATTGGGTAAGAGGCACTTTTTCAAGTGGGTGCTCCTCTTTTTAGCAGGGGGAGAGTAACTGGCCCACCTCACCCCAGCAGTGTCTTTTCTAGTGGCTGTCTGCTGGTGTTCTTTTTGCATCTTTTTAGATTGTGAGCCCTTTTGGGACACGGAGCCATTAGTTGTTTGATTTTTCTCTGTAAACCGCTTTGTGAACTTTTAGTTGAAAAGCGGTATATAAATACTGTTAATAATAATAATAATAATTAACAATAGAACTGTAGGATTGATGGTGAAAAAGAGCCTGGATAGTGAACTTCCAGAGTGGCAGAGTGGCTAAAGGTGACACCCGGAACAGGGCAAAGACATCCGAGCAGAGGCTCAGGAAAAGTCTGTCACCAAAAGCTGCTAGCTGTCTTTACTCAAGAAAAAACCATGCAAAATAGGCTCATTCTCAACAATTATTTATACATAAATGTATTATTTCTTTCTAGACCTCTTGTTTTGTCTCGTAAAGCTAGGTGGGTCTCAATAGTCATTTTAAAAAGTGGGCTGCGGTACTAAAAGCTTTAGGAAGCACTGGTCTAAATAATACAACAGAGTGGTAAGCAACAAAATACACACGAGCAAGCAAAAGAACTAAAAACTCAAGAGGAAGCTGACTGAACCAAAAAGACTTTCAGTGCCTGCCTCAGATTATCCCTCCAGGGGAGCAGCCAGGCTGCCACTGAGAAGGCCCTACTCCTCATCCCCAACAGTCATCCCTCAAATGGCAACAGGCATGAAGGACCTCATGATAGCGAAGGCGGTACATGGGCAGATTGATGTGGGAGGAGACAGTCCTTCAGGTCTCCTAGTCCTGAGTTGTGTAGGGCTTTTATATGTAATAACCAGCATCTTGAATTGTTCCAGAAAACACATTGGGAGCAAAATCAGTTCCTGGAGCACTGGTGTAATATGCTCCAACCAATAGACAACTGAAAGGATCCTGGTTGCTTTCAGGTCACAACCATTTGCAGTTTCTGAACAGTTTTCAAAAGCATTCCCAAATAGAACACATTACAGTAGTCTAATCAAGAAGCAAGTAGACATGGATCTCTGTACCCAGATCTGGTTTCTTCAGGAAGAGGTGCAGGTGGGCATGCCAGCAAAGCCGGGTAATGGCACTCCTAGTCACAACTGCCATCTACATCTCCAAGAGCATTCCTTGACCACAAACCTGTTCCTTCAAGGGGGAGGGGACACAACCTCATCCAGAACAGGTTGTCAGCCCAACCCAGAATCAACTTTCCCACTGACCGACCACAGCCTCATCCTGCTAGGATTACATTTTAGTTGAGTAGCCCACACCTAGTCTTTTGCAGTTGCCAAGCACCAATTCAGTGCTTGGGAGCACAACCTCGCTGGTACTAGACGGAAAGGAGAGGTACAGTTGGCTGTCATTAGCATGCTGTTGGCATTATACTCCAGACACCTGGACAGTCTCTCCCCCAACTTTTTAAATAGAAGATGAATAGCACAGAGGGGAAAAAAACCCCTGACATCTGGATTCAGTGATTTGTTAATGTTTAGTTTGTCAGTATGCTGTAGAACTCCATCCTTTTTCTCCTGTTTGAATCAGTCCATCAGCACCCCTCACTGATAAGGTCAGTTCAGGCACAAGAATCTGCCACATGCCTTCTGTAGTGAAGACAGATGCGAAGAATTTGTTCAGCTTCTTTGCAGCCTCTCCGCCCTCTTTAAGCTTCCCTTTTATTCCCTTCTTATCTAATGGCCCAACCATCTTTCTGGCAGTTTTCCTGCTTTGGATGTATTTGAAGACGTTTTATTGTTTGTGTTGCTATTTTTAGTTATACAGGGTGACCCAAAAGTAGTTGGACAGTAAATGATAACATTTATTCCACTTACTGTCCACCTACTTTTGGGTCACCCTGTATACTGTCATATTCTCTTTTCATGTCCTTTATCGTCTGCCTACATTGCTTTGGCCAGAGTTCATGTCTCCTTTCATTCTCCCTCATTAACCTCTTTGAACCTGGTACTGACTTTCTTCCTTAGTGCTATACATTAGTGTTTCCATTTTTGTAGTTTTAAGTAAGCTCCATGCATCTGAAGAGTCTTGACCCTTTTGACTTCTCCTCTTAGCTTCCTTTTTACAAGTCATTTTACATCTTTTAGACTCTCCCGCAGTGGAACAAGGAATTCCTGCAGCACAACCAGTGGTGTAGAGGGCTAGAATACACAACTTTTCCCCCTGCTTATTTCCAACATCCGTCTAAGACAGCTGTTTAATGTGCTATCTGAGTCTGTTTTATTTCTCAATAATTTGTATAGGCAGAATAGAACCTGCCTGGCTATAGTTCTGTCCTTTTTATTGTTTATTTCTAGAATAAAGGATCTTGGGCATCTGTTTAGATCAGTGTGTCTTCTGGGGCTTGCTTCAGCATATTTTAAAGGCCGCGTTGTATGTTAGAACTTGGGAGGATGGAAATGAAGTTAAGCTCTTAGTTAGACCAAAGAGGCACTTCAATCCCAAGTCCTTTATAAATAGCCATGAGCTCACACAGCATGGTGAATTAGGCCTGGACCAATAAATGCACAAAAATACAACTTGTCCTTGTAAAAGGGTACTTTGCATAATGAGGATGAACGTTTTTTGAAAGCTTGTGCTATAAAAAAAGGAAAAGGAGCCATAATAAAATAACTTGAGCTGCATTTGGCTTCAGCCTCCCCTTTATTTAAAACATTGCTTTGGCTTCATCAAATGGGTTATCTAGTCCAACCCTAAGATGAGTTGTTCTGTAATCAGAAAGTGCTGTACTAGGAAATTCAGCTTGCATGTTGCCAGCATAAAATCCACATTTCCTGTCTGCTGCTGGAAATCCTCTCACCTCAGGTGAGAAAGGTTGTCCCTTATCCCAACATTCCACCTTACGTGTGGTTCTGCTTATTTTGGGCTTCAAATCCTTTCCTTTATTGAGAAATAAACTTGTTACACATTGTGTGTGGGTGTTGGTGTCTCAAATACCAACTTTTTGTTATCCCCATAAGGGAGGCTTTGGTCGTGTGCCACACGTTTTTACCTCTAAAGCAGGGGTGCCCAAACCCCGGCCTGGGGGACACTTGCGGCCCTTGTGGGCTCCCAACCTGGCCCTCGGGGAGCCTCCGGTCTCCAAAGAGCCTCTGGCCCTCCAAAGACTTGCTGGAGCCCATGCTGGCCTGATGCAACTGCTCTCAGCATGAAGATGACTGTTCAACCTCTCACCTGAGCTCTGGGACGAGGACTCCTTCCACTACTTGCTGTTTCTTGTCTGTGATGCAGCAGCAGCAGTGAATGAAAGGCCAGTCTTGCTTTGTGCAAGACTTTTTATAAGCCTTGACCTTCATTCATTCATGTAAGTTCCATTGCTAATAAATTCATTTATGTAAATTTATTCAAATTTGAAATGTAAGTTAATTCTTTTTTTTTGACACAGTGTCAAAGAGATGATGTGGCTCTCCTGTCAAAATGTTTGGACACCCCTGCTCTAAAGCAGTGGTTCTCAACCTTTTTTCACTTACATATCACTTGGCAGCCCATTTCCATAAATTGTGCCATAATTAATATAGTTGCAGTTATTTCAAATGTATATGTTGTAACTATAAGTAAATGACCCAAAAAGGGGATTAAAAAGCCAGTTTTCAACCACTGATCCTTATCTGATATTACCCAAAATGAAAGATTAATTTAAAACTTAACTTTGAACGATGCAAAACATACCGTACGAAGACTCAGAAGAACTTGCTTGTTGAGCACTGCTCACTGGACTGAGGTTCCCGCTTATATGTGCAATGACACTTGAATGTTTGCAAAGCAGACAAAAATGAGAGCTGGGCCTGTGAAGGGGTGTACCACTGAGCATGCATGCTGCAGTGGCAGGTTCGCAACACACTGTTTAGGGAGGGTCTCCCCACCATTTGTCAGAATAACAAAACAAGGGAACGTGGTCTTTTCTCTAGGTTAAATAACAAAGCAAACTGCCACTAGTCATAATGTTGAATTAATTTCACAACTGTTAAATTTGTATCTTGTCTTACATGGTTGACAGATATACCCTTTTTTGCATGTATTCGATTTTTTCCCCCTCACTCCTAAATATCCTGGTGCATATCCCCGGGAGCACACGTACTCCAGGTGGAGAACCCCTTAATGGTTCAAGTGCTGCATATTTCAGCTACACACTGTCTTTCTCCACAAAAGCCTACTCTCAGCACTGCTTAATAAGATTTTGGCGTTGGAATGCTCTACTAGTTCATCTGCATTCTCTCACTAATCTGCTCCAATCGTTTTTTAAAACTTCTTGATGCCTAATATATGCATAGGTTATAATATTAAATAAATTGCTTCTTTAAGACTTTGCACACTTCTGTTTCCAAGAAATACATACTTTGTTAAACACCATGTTCCATCTTCATGTTGTTTTGGTTCTTGAACTCAGAGTGTAAATGGAGTGCATGCTTTGAAACCCTCTACAATAATTAATTCATGGTTTTCATGCTCTTTACCCTGTTATCAAAGTGTAGGCGAAACATGTAAACACACGAGCAAAGCTCTGTTCCCTGGACTGCCTGAAATGCCTAATTTGATAAACCTGATGAAAGCCTGGCTTTTGAAAAGTAATGAGGTTAATATGCTGTGCACTATTTCTCTTCCCCACCCCCAGGAAGCAATTAATTTGCTGGAGCCAATGACAAATGATCCTGTGAACTACGTGCGTCAAGGCGCTCTGATTGCATCTGCCCTTATCATGATCCAGCAGACAGAAATCCTCTGTCCAAAGGTGAGTGATGGACCTTCAACCACGGAGTATGCGAGAGAAATGGTATTTGACTGAAGAAGGCAAAGTCTGTGCACCCTGTTGCTTCAGTTGGTCAACAGTAGTTGTCTTAGCACGTGATTTCATTCAAGGAGCACTTGCTGATAAACTTGCAAAGCATCATCATTTTGAGACTTTTTTTTAAACAGTGGTTTGAGTTCATTAAGAAACAGGAAGTTTGTCGCCAGATCATCTAGTATCAGTTTAGCAAGTTTGCCCTGAAGTCCCATCTCCCATAGCATCAACTTCTTCATCTTTTTCAAAGGACATGGAACCTTGGCTTTGCAGTGACAGCACTTTTGCAGCAGAATGTAGCCTCTGTGCTTTTAGCAAGCTTAGGACTCTATTCTAGCAGACTCAGGCTGGGAAGGTTTTTTTGTGCCAGATATTCCTCAGTAGTCTGAGGCTCAAACTGTAGCTGTTCAGCAACTGAATAGTTAAATTCCACTTTATGGAGGATGGGCTCATAAGTAGAACTTACTTATGTTCATGAGTAGAACTTACAGGTCATAGTATGAAGTGATCAACTGTTGCTACTTAGAACCCCCCCTAACTATGGATTTATCACAAAATCTGTCACGTTCTTTGGGATAAAATATATTGAATAATTGTTGTGGTGCTATTGGAGACTTAGAGCCCAATCCTGAACAGTGCACGCCGGCTTATCGCCAGCTCACAAATGTGCCATAAGGCACTTCTGCAGCCCTCAGCACCGGTGCTAGCTTAGCACTGGCCGGCGCAGGGCTAGTGCCAGTGGACCTCCGCCACTCCATGGTCGCCCAAACTGCCGGGTGGCAGAGAGGTAGATGGGGGCATGGGGGGGAGGCAGGAAGAGGGCAGGGAAGAGGAATGCTGCAGGGAGAGGGCAGGGAAGGCAGGGAGAGGGCAGACTGTGTGCTTCAGTCTGCTGCTATGTATTTTATCTGGTTTTAATTGTTTTTAACTGTTTTGTATTTTTAATGTCTATGTATTTTTTAACTTGATTGTTAGCCGCCTTGGGTGCCCTTCGGGGAGAAAGGCAGAATACAAATCCAATAAATAAATAAGTGGGTGGGTGGGTGGGTGGGAAGGAAGGAAGGAAGGAGGCATGCTGGAGGGAGGGAGCAGGCCAGGAGGGAGGCTGGACCGGAGGAGCTCTGCTCCTCCGCAACCAGAGCCTCCGTGTTGGGCCGTGGGTCCTACACGGAGGCTCTTGATTCTACAGCGGCGCAAGGGTTACCACAGAATCGAGTCACCCCATTTTTACTTGGATCAGTCAACTCTATTAGGACCTCATGAGCCCCTTGTAAGGCAGAGAACAAATGTAAACTCAATAATAAATTGCAGCGTATTGGATTTGTCTGTGATTACTCAATTCATTCATACCTACCTACCTGCTCCACCTTTCCAGTTAAAAACTGTGCAAGGCAATTTACAATAAAATCAGCATAATGTCAATTAAAATTAAAGCACAACAAGCAAACAGTGATATATAAGCTACCTAATTTAAGGAATTTTCTACATTTCGTTTTTTTGTTAGGTGCTGTTAGGCTTATACTTAGTTTCAGCTCGGTGTTCTTTCTAATTAAAAACAACACAGAATACTAGTAGTAGACCAGATCTAATGAGAGCTGTCTCTTCAGTGGTATCTTGCTGGCTGTTGATTTGCCTGATAGCTAACCAAGTACACATGCACAAATGCATCTTATTTTCCTAATGTGTTCCAATTATTTGTCCTGTTTGAATTTTCCTGTTTGACAGTTTTGTAGCATAGAATTCTTGGCCCTGCAAATTCCAGTTCTTTGCTTGGCTAAGTTTTGTTGTGCATACACATTGGAATGCCTTTCCTCTCAGGGGCTAGTGAACAGAACTTGGATTCATATGAAGTCCTGGAATGTTTGATTACACACCATTGGGAGTACGTGGAGACTGACTGGTACGGATCTGATAAACCAGTGAGAGAATGCAAATACACTGTGGATTTTTTTAAAGGAGAGGGAAGAATATTTGACTTTAAAAAATCTTTGATGTCATTTCAAATGACCACCTCTCCCTATAATGACAGACTTGAGGTCTGTCCCAGTGGAATCAAACCGCTGAGTCCCTGGAACTGTGAGCTGCTGCATTCTGCACTAATCAGTTTCCAGAGTGTTTTCAACAGCAGCCCCTCATAGAGTATGTTACAGTAGTTCAACTGAGACATCACCAAAGGCATGGATCACTGTGGCCAGGTCTAACCAACTCTGATACAGCTACAGCTGGTTCATCAGACAAAGCTGGGCGAAAGCTATCCTGGTAATTCATGAGTAGCTGTGGATCCAGGAGAAGTCCCAAGCTGTGTACCTTGTCCTGCACAGATGGAATGCAACCCCTTCGGTTCAGTGATCTAACACCCACATCATGGATTTCTGGACTAGGAGGATCTCTATTTTGTCCAGATTTAATTTCAGCTCCCACATTCAGTTCCCATCCAGTTCCTGGCAGCGTTCCTGAACCTTGACAGCCCCCACAGTATTGGAGGGGGAGGGATAGAGAAAGAGCATGCTGAGTGTCATACTGGTGACAACCTACTCCAAATCCCCAGATAGATTCTCCAAATGGTATAATGTAGATGTTAAACAAAACCAAGCCCTCAGGCATTCCATGTGTCAACAGACATCTCCCAGCACCATCTTCTCAGACCTTTCAGCTGAGAGGGAGCAGGACCACTGCAAAACAGTGACTCCAAACCCAAATTCAACCAGTACGTTTGAAAACTGACCATGTGTGAAGAAGATGGGGTTGAGACAGGATGGGATTGAGGAGAGAGAGCAAGCAAGCAAAGGGAACCAGGAAATTTGACACATGGTGAATGCAGATTGTGCGCTGTAGCCTAACAGTGTGGTCTGGGGCATGAAGTAAACCTCACGATATCCAGGGAGTTTTGTACATTGCAACTTCTAGTTTGACTTCCAAGTTCTCTGAGTGATGGCTTCTGCTGAGCATCTCATTAATGACTCATATGTCTGAATGCCATGTACTTAAACTTTCTCAGAAATGTCATCTAGGATGTTTTCCCACATTTTTAAGGTGCATATTTGAGGGGTGTTTTGCTTCATTTGTTACAAGAAGTCTGGAAATCTGTGAGAAAGGTAGGGATGTAATGAAATGAGATTGCTTGTGCTTATGGTGAGCATTCTTTTTGTCTCTAGTGTGAAGGTTTTGAAATCTTCTCTCACAGAAAGTCATGTTGCTTTCCTAGAACAGATTTCTAATGTGTTCAAGCAACTTAAAACCTTCTTTAAAATAGTATTTTGCCCTTCAAGTATTTTGCCTTCAAGGCAAAGTATTGAATTCTCTGGGAAAGACTTGTGTTACATCGTTGCTTCAACTTAAAGGATAAAATTATTTCTAAAACTAGCATTTTTTTGCCCCCTGGGAGTTGTTACGACTTAAAACAGTACACATGACTGTCGGGAACTTTCCTGTTTATATGGAAGCACCAAGTAAGAAACTTGAAGCATGAGGCCTTGGCCAGCAGCATCCTGGGTTCTTCCAGATCTCCTGCACGTGTAATGTCAGTGACTTTGGACATCAGTTGTCAGCAATATCAGCTTTTTATTCCTTTCACTTTATAGTCAGTTCAGAGACATCAAAAGAAAATATTTCTTTACTTAGCATGTAGTTATTCTGTGGAATTCCTTGCCACAGGATGTGGTGATGGCATCTGGCATAGATGCCTTTAAAAGGGGATTGGACCAATTTCTGGAGAAAAAGTCCATTACAGGTTACAAGCCATGATTTGTATGTGCAACCTCCTGATTTTAGAAGTGGGTTACCTCAGAATGCCAGATGCAAGGAATGGCACCAGGATGAGGGTCTCTTGTTTTCTTGTGTGCTCCCTGAGACATTGGGTGGGCCATTGTGAGATACAGGAAGCTGGACTAGATGGGCCTGTGGCCTGATCCAGTGGGGCTGTTCTTATGTTCTCGTCACTACAGTTTGCGTTCACCTGGTACAAGTGTTTATTATGTCACCCTCAAGATGGACCTCCTTCTGTACCAGACTATACTGAATAAATTTCAAAATCATATGCACAACCTGCTGCGAGCAGCTCGAAGCACCTGCAGGTTGCGCTCACTGGGACAGGCCTTGTATGCTGCTTGAGCTCTCCTCTTTTCCTCAATGACTGGTGTCAACTCCTCAGAGTGGGCTTCAAACCAGTCTGCCGCCTTGTTGGTCCTCTTGCTGAATATGGACAAGGCGGTGTTGTAAACGGTATTCTTGAAATGTTCCCATCTGTTGGATGCATTTGCGTCGGCTGGGCCTGGAAGAGATTCCTCAAGCGCTCATGCAAATTCCTCCACTTTTCTCTGATCCCGGGTCTTGCTGGTATCAATGCAAGGTCTTCCTTCCTTTTTCGTGTGATACAGTCGCTTTGCTTGCAGTTTCACTCTGCTGCGCACCAGGGAGTGGTCAGTGTCGCAGGCAGCACCCTGATAACTGCATGTGATCTTGATACTGGGAAGGCTGGAGCGTCTGGAGAGAATCAGGTTGAGCTGGTGCCAGTGCTTTGATCTTGGGTGTCTCCAAGAGACTCGATGTTGGGGCTTCATGTTGAAGAAGGTGTTGCTGACACAGAGACCATGATGACAGCAAAGTTCTAGCAGGCGTTGGCCATTTTCGTTCATCCTCCCAGTGCCAAACTGACCTAAGCAAGTGGGCCATGAACTGTCGTCAGCACCAGCTCTAGTATTGAAATCGCCGAGGATGAACAATGGCTCTTTTACGGGGATCTTCTTGATAGTGGTGGCCAGGTCATCATAGAATTTGTCTTTGACTTCTGCTGGAGACGACAGAGTTGGTGCATAAGCACTGATGAGAGTGACAGGTCCTGCTGATGACTGGAGCTGCAGAGACAAAATTCTTTCACTTCCCACAGTAGGTAGGATGATGGATTTCAGCAGGGTATTTCTGACCGCAAAGCCAACACCATGTTCCCTGGTTTCGTTTGGTGGTTTTCCCTGCCAGAAAAACTTCAGCAGTCTGCCAGGAGATGTGCTAACGACTACTGGCTCCAGCTCTGCTCCCAGATACAGATAGCAGCTGACACAAGCAACATCAAGGGGATGTATGACAGTATCAAGCAGGCCCTCAGTCCAACGCAGAAGAAAATTGCCCCTCTGAAGTCTGCTACAGGCGAGGTCATCCAGGATCGGGCACAGCAGATGGAACGCTGGGTGCAGCACTACTCTGAGCTATATTCCAGAGAAAATGTAGACACCGAAGAAGCGCTGAACAACATTGAGTGCCTGCCTGTGCTGGAGGAGCTTGACAGTGAACCAACCCTAGAAGAACTTCACGTGGCCCTGGACTCCCTTGCCTTTGGCAAGGCACCTGGAAAAGACAGCATCCCTGCTGAAGTCCTAAAGTGCTGCAAAGAGATCATCATCACTGAGCTGCATGAAATCCTCTGTCTCTCCTGGAGAGAAGGTGGAGTACCTCAAGACATGAGGGATGCAAACATAATCACGCTGTACAAGAACAAATGCGACAGGGGTGACTGCAACAACTACCGTGGCATCTGTCTCCTTAGTGTTGTAGGAAAGTTGTTTGTCCGAGTTGCACTAAAGAGGCTCCAGGTACTTGCAGAGAGCGTTTATCCAGAATCACAGTGCGAATTCCGAGCCAACAGGTCCACCACTGATATGGTATTCTCCCTTAGACAACTGCAGGAGAGATGCAGGGAACAATGACAGCCACTCTTTATAGCCTTCATAGATCTCACAAAGGCTTTCGACCTGGTCAGCTGGGACGGCCTCTTCAAGATTCTCTCCAAGATTGGATGTCCACCCAGGCTCCTCAGCATCATTGGATCCTTCCACAAGGACATGAAGGGCACTGTTGTCTTCGATGGCTCCACATCAGACCCCTTTGACATCCGAAGCGGCGTGAAGCAGGGCTGTGTTCTTGCACCAACCTTGTTTGGGATTTTCTTCGCTGTCCTGCTGAAGCATGCCTTTGGAACTGCAACAGAAGGCATCTATCTCCGGACCAGATCAGATGGAAAGCTCTTCAACCTCTCCAGACTGAGAGCAAAGTCCAAAGTCCAGCTAAAATGTCTGCATGACTTCCTCTTTGCCGACGATGCAGCTGTCACTACCCACTCTGCCAAAGATCTCCAGCAGCTTATGGATCGTTTTAGCAAGGCCTGCCAAGATTTTGGACTGACGATCAGCCTGAAGAAAACACAGGTCATGGTTCAGGATGTGGACTCACCTCCCTGCATTACAATCTCTGCGCATGAACTGGAGGTTGTCCATCACTTTGTGTACCTTGGCTCAACGATCTCCAATACTCTTTCTCTCGATACCGAGCTAAACAAACGCATCAGTAAAGCAGCTACCACGTTTTCCAGACTCACAAAGAGAGTCTGGTCCAACAAGAAGCTGACGGAACATACCAAGATCCAAGTCTACAGAGCTTGCGTCCTGAGTACACTTCTGTACTGCAGCGAGTCATGGACTCTTCGCTCACAACAGGAGAGGAAACAGAACGCTTTCCACATGCGCTGCTTCCGACGCATCCTCGGCATCACCTGGCAGGACAAAGTTCCAACAACACAGTCCTGGAACGTGCTGGAATCCCTAGCATGTATGCACTGCTGAAACAGAGACGCCTGCGTTGGCTTGGTCATGTTGTGAGAATGGATAATGTTCGGATCTCAAAGGATCTCCTCTATGGAGAACTCGTGCAAGGAAAACGCCCTACAGGTAGACCACAGCTGCGATACAAGGACATCTGCAAGAGGGATCTGAAGGCCTTAGGAGTGGACCTCAACAGGTGGGAAACCCTGGCCTCTGAGCGGCCCGCTTGGAGGCAGGCTGTGCAGCATGGCCGTTCCCAGTTTGAAGAGACACTTGGCTAACAGACTGAGGCTAAGAGTCCAAGAAGAAAGGCCCATAGCCAGGGAGACAGACCAGGGACACACTACACTTGCTCCCGGTGTGGAAGGGATTGTCACTCCTGGATTGGCCTTTTCAGCCACACTAGACGCTGTTCCAGAACCACCATCCAGAGCGCGATATCATAGTCTTTTGAGACTGAAGGTTGCCAACTATGTATAAGCTTGTGGTGTGTCATTTGCTGGCACTGTTTTGGTAGTGTTCCTTGGGGTTTTATTTGGGCAACAAGGTCTGCTTGATATACGTCCTCCACATAAAGTAAAACGCTCTGTGTTCTGCTTCAAGCAAAGAAATAAAAGCATCTTTAGATTTCATTGACTAATAAAAGTATAACATTCCTGAGCAAATGAGGCCAAATTTGGGAGCAAGGCAGCTTTAAGGGCAGCAAGGTCTCCAATTCAGTATGTGTGTCGTCACAGCCTGTATTCTGCAGATGTTTTTTATGCACATCCCTAAAATGTGCACGTTTTACTGGGCCTGCCCTGCACGTTGTTTGATGTCTGTTAACAGTCAGGGCAAATGAAGTAAGAATTGCTAGACATTGCTGACAGAACCACCTGGGAGGCAAGTTCACCACACCTGAGGGTGGGGAGGCTGTTCAAGTGGAACTGGGCAGCAGTGTTCCCTGTTATTTTTTCAGGGAATGCGTGAAGCCCTACAGTGGCTGAGTGGGGGTGGCTCTGGACCACCTGGTGGTGATGTCATTGACAAGAATGCCGAGAATCAGTGCCAAGAATGCCGAGCTCCAGAATTCTCAATCATTGGTATGTGAATTGGGAGCTATCTTAATATAATAATAAACCAAAAACCGCATTTTCTGTACTGATAAAAATGGTTTTGCCCTATAGATCCCTGAGCCTTTGTCTGAATCGTGTGACTGAATCGTGTGACTTTGTGTGACTTTTGTCATGTGTGACTCGTATGACTTTGTCGTGTGACTTGTGTGACTTTGTCGTGTGAGCCTTTGTCTGAATCGTGTGACTGATTCGTGTGACTGAATCGTGTGACTGGACAGCATGAGCACTTTGTGGCGTGTTTTGGCTTGATCTTCCTTTAACATCTCAAGTGGCAAGTTGGGCATAAAGACTGTTGGTAGTGAAGCAGCTGCTGTTGCATTGGTTGGGCAGCTCAGACCAGATTAGTATTAGTGAAGCTTCCCAGGAGACCTGAACAAAACCCAGCTTTAACTTGTTCTCAAAATTCAGATGTGGGAAAGAGAGGTAGCAACCTGTTTCCCAAGTTTTTCTGCTAGTTTCAGAACTCGCTGCTCTGCATTAAATATTCAGCCTTATGTTAAGGAGCTGTTTCTTTGAGAGAATGAGAAAGTGCCCTAAACATTTGTATTGACTGCACAGGAGTCCAAAGAAGAATGGGAAAGGTTGCTTACCTATACCTATAGCACACTTATGGTGAATGCAGGATTTCACCCACTCAAGATCGGACACAAAATGGTCAACAAAGCTCTGGAAGCTTCTGAGATTGGCTCTGGATGTGTGCATAACTTCACTACATTTGCACAAATTGCCACTTTAAGAACTATAGTTACAGGTCAGCAACCCCCAGATATGATGACTGGACTTGGGTACTGTTCAGTCCTCTTCAAGTCTGTTGATTTAACCCCTCGATAATGAATTCCTTTGATCCCAAAGGCCCTGTCTTGCATGCCACTTGGTGAGCTCAGGAGAAGGAGACAGTTGTTAAGAACATTAGAAGAGCTCCACTGGATCAGGCCATAGGGCCATCTAGTCCAGCTTCCTGTATCTCACAGTAGCCTACAAAATGCTTCCGGGAGCACACAAGACAACAGGAGACCTGCATCCTGGTGCCCTCCCTTGCATCTGTCATTCTAAGGTAGCCTACTTCTAAAATTAGCAGGGTGCACATACCCATCATGGCTTGTAACCTGAGATGGTCTTGTCATCCAGAAATTTGTTCAATCCTCTCTTAAAGGCATCCAGGCCAGATGCCATCACCGCTTCCTGTGGCATGGAGTTCTACAGACTAATGACAAGCTAGGTAAAGAAATATTTTCTTCTGTCTGTCCTAACTCTCCCAACACTCCATTTTAGTGGATGTCCCCTGGCTTGATGTTGTGTGAGAGGGAAAAGAACATCTCTCTATTCACTCTATCCATCCTCTGCACAATTTTGTATGCCTGTATCTTGTTTCCCCTCAGGCATCTTTTTTCTTGACTGAAGAGTCCCAAAAGCTATAGCCTTTCCTCCTAATGGAGGTGCTTTAGCACTGTAATCATTTTGGTCGCTCTCTTCAGAACTATTTCCATTTCCACTATATCCTTTTTGAGATGTTGAGACCAGAACTGAACGCAATACTCCAGGTGTGGTGTTACCATCAATTTGTACAATGTTGTTGGCAGCCTTCAGTCTCGAAAGACTATGGTATCACACTCTGAAAAGTGGTTCTGGCACAGCGTCTAGTGTGGCTGAAAAGGCCGATTCGGGAGTGACAATCCCGTCCACACTCGGAGCAAGTGTAGTGTGTCCCTGGTCTGTCTCCCTGGCTATGGGCCTTCCTTCTTTGCCTCTTTGCCTCAGTCTGTTAGCCAAGTGTCTCTTCAAACTGGGAAAGGCCATGCTGCACAGCCTGCCTCCAAGCGGGCCGTTTAGAGGCCAGGGTTTCCCACCTGTTGAGGTCCACTCCTAAGGCCTTCAGATCCCTCTTGCAGATGTCCTTGTATCGCAGCTGTGGTCTACCTGTAGGGCGCAAGTTCTCCATAGAGGAGATCCTTTGGGATCCGGCCATCATCCATTCTCACGACATGACTGAGCCAACGCAGGCGTCTCTGTTTCAGCAGTGCATACATGCTAGGGATTCCAGCTCGTTCCAGGACTGTGTTGTTTGGAACTTTGTCCTGCCGGGTGATGCCGAGGATGCGTCGGAGGCAGCGCATGTGGAATGCGTTCAGTTTCCTCTCCTGTTGTGAGCGAAGAGTCCATGACTCGCTGCAGTACAGAAGTGTACTCAGGACGCAAGCTCTGTAGACTTGGATCTTGGTATGTTCCGTCAGCTTCTTGTTGGACCAGACTCTCTTTGTGAGTAGCTGCTTTGTGGTAGCTGCTTTACCGATGCGTTTGTTTAACTCGGTATTGAGAGAAAGAGTGTCGGAGATCGTTGAGCCAAGGTACACAAAGTGATGGACAACCTCCAGTTCATGCGCAGAGATTGTAATGCAGGGAGGTGAGTCCACATCCTGAACCATGACCTGTGTTTTCTTCAGGCTGATCGTCAGTCCAAAATCTTGGCAGGCCTTGCTAAAACGATCCATGAGCTGCTGGAGATCTTTGGCAGAGTGGGTAGTGACAGCTGCATCATCAGCAAAGAGGAAGTCACGCAGACATTTCAGCTGAACTTTGGACTTTGCTCTCAGTCTGGAGAGGCTGAAGAGCTTTCCATCTGATCTGGTCCGGAGATAGATGCCTTCTGTTGCAGTTCCAAAGGCATGCTTCAGCAGGACAGCGAAGAAAATCCCAAACAAGGTTGGCGCAAGAACACAGCCTTGCTTCACTCCGCTTCGGATGTCAAAGGGGTCTGATATGGAGCCATCGAAGACAACAGTGCCCTTCATGTCCTTGTGGAAAGATCTGATGATGCTGAGGAGCCTGGGTGGACATCCAGTCTTGGGGAGAATCTTGAAGAGGCCATCCCTGCTAACCAGGTCGAAAGCCTTTGTGAGATCTATGAAGGCTATAAAGAGTGGCTGTCATTGTTCCCTGCATTTCTCCTGCAGTTGTCTAAGGGAGAATACCATATCAGTGGTGGACCTGTTGGCTCGGAATCCGCACTGTGATTCTGGATAGACGCTCTCTGCGTCTGAAGCCTGAAGCCTCTTTAGTGCAACTCGGGCAAACAGCTTTCCTACTACGCTAAGGAGAGAGATGCCGCGGTAGTTGTTGCAGTCACCTTTGTCGCCTTTGTTCTTGTACAGCGTGATGATGTTTGCATCCCTCATGTCTTGAGGTACTCCGCCTTCTCTCCAGCAGAGACAGAGGATTTCATGCAGTTCAGTGACGATGATGTCTTTGCAGCATTTTAGGACTTCAGCAGGGATGCTGTCTTTTCCAGGTGCCTTGCCAAAGGCAAGGGAGTCCAGGGCCACGTGAAGTTCTTCTAGGGTTGGTTCACTGTCAAGCTCCTCCAACACAGGCAGGCACTCAATGTTTTTCAATGCTTCTTCGGTGACTACATTTTCTCTGGAATATAGCTCAGAGTAGTGCTGCACCCAGCGTTCCATCTCCTGCGCCCATCCTGGATGACCTCGCCTGCTGCAGACTTCAGAGGGGCAGTTTTCTTCTGTGTTGGTCCTAGGGCCTGTTTGATACTGTCATACATCCCCTTGATGTTGCCCGTGTCAGCTGCTATCTGTATCTGGGAGCAGAGGTGGAGCCAGTAGTCGTTAGCTTATCTCCTGGCAGTCTGCTGGACTTTGCTGCGAGCAGCTCGGAGGACCTGCAGGTTGCGCTCACTGGGACAGGCCTTGTATAATGCTTGAGCTCTCCTCTTTTCCTCAATGACTGGTGTCCACTCCTCAGAGTGAGCTTCAAACCAGTCTGCCGTCTTGTTGGTCTTCTTGCCAAATATGGACAAGGCGGTGTTGTAAACGGTATTCTTGAAATGTTTCCATCTGTTGGATGTGTTTGCATCGGCCAGGCCTGGAAGAGATTCCTCAAGTGCTCATGCAAATTTCTCCACTTTCCTCTGATCCCGGATTTTGCTGGTATCAATGCGAGGTCTTCCTTCCTTTTTCGTGTGATACAGTCGCTTTGCTTGCAGTTTCACTCTGCTGCACACCAGGGAGTGGTCAGTGTCGCAGGCAGCACCGTGATAACTGCGTGTGATCTTGATGCTGGGAAGACTGGAGCGTCTGGTGAGAATCAGGTCGAGCTGGTGCCAATGCTTTGATCTTGGGTGTCTCCAAGAGACTCTATGTTGGGGCTTTGTTTTGAAGAACGTGTTGCTGACACAGAGACCGTGATGACAGCAAAACTCTAGCAGGCGTTGGCCATTTTCATTCATCTTCCCAGTGCCAAACTGACCTAAGCAAGTGGGCCACGAACTGTGATCAGCACCAACTCTAGCATTAAAATCGCCGAGGATGAACAATAGCTCTTTTACAGGGATTTTCTTGATAGTGGTGGCCAGGTCGTAAAAATCGTAGAATTTGTCTTTGGCTTCTGCTGGAGACGACAGAGTTGGTGCATAAGCACTGATGAGTGTGACAGGTCCTGCTGATGACTGGAGCTGCAGAGACAAAATTCTTTCACTTCCCACAGTAGGTGGGATGATGGATTCCAGCAGGGTATTTCTGACCGCAAAGCCAACGCCATGTTCCCTGGTTTCGTTTGGTGGTTTTCCCTGCCAGAAAAATGAGAAATTTCTCTCCTTGACAGATCCGGAATCTGGCAGCCTTGTCTCCTGAAGGGCGACGATGTCCATCTGCAGTCTGCTCAGCTCCATGTCGATGACAGCTGTTTTGCGTGCGTCGTGTATTTCTTGCAGGTCATCAGAGAAGTTGGGTGTCATTGTCCTTATGTTCCAAGTGCCCAGTTTTAGGGCAGGAGTTTTCTGTTTTCTGTTGCATGGTGCAGAGTTGTCGATCCGCTTGTCGGTTTTCACCCTAAACCCCATGCACCCCATGAGGTTAACGGACCGTGGCGAGGCAACACCTTACTGGCTGGGGACTGCCCAGCTTAAGGCGGGCAGTAGCTGCCCAATGAGATGCAATGATCTCTCCCACCGTCGGAAGCAGCCCCTGGCATCACGCTCTACGCCAATCAAGCGAAGACTTATAACCGGTAAACTGCTGCTTCCTGTGTTGTGCCGACGCCGTATGGGGAAGTTGGAGTGTCCTCTCCAGTGCGCGAAGCCTGGGTAAAGAAGGTATGGAGGATATGCTGTTACCCATGCAGCAAATCCCCCCTCTCCACGTCGCTGGAATGGTCCAATGGAAAGGCAGAAGCCAATACGGTTGGTTCCAGCGGCGTCGCAGGAGTTGCCAGAACGTGACTGTGTTCAGCCATGAACTGCCTCAGGGACTCCGGCTCCGGATTTTGCCTCGAGGTTGACTCCTGAAGCCTTTTCCATAACTGGATGTAGCCACAAGGCAGTGGAGGTTTGGGATCAGAGTTTTCCTTCTCTCAGATGAGCTGCCTTCCAGGCTGACCAGTCCCATCTACCCGGTGGCTGTTTAGTCGCCTCTTACGGCACGTACAGCCAAACTGAGGGCCTGTTCTTATCCCCAGCCCCTGGGGGATGCCGCAGGAGTGGAGGGGCAGAAAGGAAGATTGTGGAAGCAGGGATGGGGCTGATGGAGGGTTGCAGAGAGAGAGGGGGCAGGGATGGGGCTAATGGACGATTGCAGAGCGAGAGGGAGCAGGGGTGGGGCTAATGGAGGATTGCAGACAGAGAGGAAGCAGGGGTGGAGCTAATGGGGGATTGCAGAGAGAGAGAGAGGGAGCAAGGTTGGGGCTAATGGACGATTGCAGAGAGAGGGAGCAGAGATGGGGCTAATAGACGATTGCAGAGAGAGAGGAAGCAGGGATGGGGCTAATGGAGGATTGCAGAGAGAGAGAGAGCCACTAATATTAGCCACTATTTTTATTTACTTTATTTATACCCCGCCTTTCTCCCCAAAGGTACCAGCTTAATTCTCAATACCTTTTCTATTTATCCCATGCATAGAATTAGCCACCTTCACTGCCACCGCACATTGGGTTGACACTCTCTTCGAGCTGTCTACCAGCATCCTAGGATCCCTCTCCTGATGTGTCACAGACAGCTCAGAACCCATCAGCCTGTATCTGAAGTTTAGATTTTTTTTGCCCCAGTGTGCATGACTTTACACTTACTTACATTGAAATGCACCTGCCATTTTGCTACGCATTCTCCCAGTTTGGAGAGATCCTTCTGGAGTTCCTTACCATCTCTTCTGGTCTTCACCACTCCAAAAAGTTGGTATCGATCCCAAACTTGGTCACCTCACTGCTTAACCCTGTCTCCAGGTCATTTATGAACAGGTTGAAAAGCACCAGTCCCAGAACAGATCCTTGGGGCACATCACTTTTCACCTATCTCCATTGTGAAAATTGTCCATTGACTCCCACTCTCTGTTTCCTGGTCTTCAACTAGTTCCTAATCCATGAGAGGACCTGCCCTCTAATTCCCTGGCTGTGGAGTTTTCTCAGCAGCCTTTGGTGAGGGACCATGTCAAACACCTTCTGAAAATCCTGATATATAATATCCTCAGGTTCTCCCATATCCACATGTCTGTTGACCTTTTCAAAGAATTCTGAAAGGTTTGTGAGGCAAAACTAACCCTTACAAAAGCTATGCTGTTTCTCCTTTAGCAAGAGTCCAACTCCACCATAGAATCACTGTGGTTTAAATTACCAGGCTTGAGGAGTGATGTAATACTGTGAGCATGCTATTGTCTTCTGGACCAGAAACCTGAAGGGGACCTTGAAATGAGGAAACAGATCAGGGAGATGTTCAGGAGAGATAGGTTTGTAGTCATGGGGGACTTCAGTTATCCTGGAAATCATGGAGGACTTTAGTTATCCACGAAAGAGAGACCAGATTTCTTGACAGAGTGCACCAGGATGCAGGTCTCTTGTTATCTGATGTGCTCCCTGGGGCATTTGGTGGGCCACTGTGAGATACAGGAAGCTGGACTAGATGGGCCTATGGCCTGATCCAGCGGGGCTGTTCTTAGGTTCTTATGACATGCTAAATGACTGTACCTTAGACCAGCTAGTCATGGAGCCCACCAGAGAACAGATGACTCTGGATTTAATATTGTGTGGTACTTGGGACTTGGTTAGAGATGTAAATGTTACTTAAGCCATTGGGGAACAGTGACCATGCTGCGATCCGTTTCACTATGCATGTCAGGGGAAGAGTGCCAAGCAAATCCAACACAAAAACCCTTGACTTCCGAATGGTGGGCTTCCCCCAGACGGGAAGACTAGTTAGAAAGAAGTTGAAAGGGAAAATAAAGAGTCCAGTCTCTCCAGAGTGTGTGGAGGCTGTTTAGAACAATGGTAATAGACTAGTTCTGGTTTCAGTTGTTCTGCCACAGCAAGTGCCTTTAGCAATATGGCAGTGCTGAATTCAACATTTCTACTTCTTGAAAATTGGGAGTTGAAAAGTTCTAACCTAGATGTTAAAGCAAAGATGGTCAAGATGGTGAATAAGATGGTCAAGAATAAGACGGTAAAGCAAAGATGGTAAAGTAGGTGAAGTGAACCACTGCCTGTGCACTGATGTGCCACCCTGGATGTTGCCCAAATGAATCCCAGCCAGCATTTTCCAAGGCTGTAAAACTTCAGAGAGCCATTAAATTCTGTTGAGGATGGAAGAGGTGGAGCCCACAGGTTTTGTTCTTGTTCTAAAAATAATATGCAGCATCTTCCAGTTTTGGTCTGGCATATTTAGCGTTTGGAAGGGTGTCTGGCACTGAAGACAATGGAAGTAACTGGGAGGGGGGCCTCATTTGGGGGGGGTGCTCTTGGGTGAGGCTTGTGCAGGAGACTTTTTGTTGAACTTTGTCCCTGTATGTATTGTGAATCTCACACAGCTTAAGGCTCGGCTATCTGAAAGTTTGGTGGTGACACAACCTCATCACCAAGCATCAGTGCGACACAGTCATGACACCACACCCAAGAAGAAGAAGTGGTCCATGCACCGGTTGTAGACTCCTTAGAGGGAATATAGATTTAGAGTCTCTTCCTTGGCACTTTACAGGACCAGACTTGCACATAGGCCTTCAGAACCCAAATCCAGAATAGAGGAGGACCCTTGTGCATGCATCAGCTACCCCAACAAAAGTGTGGTGGGCTGTTGGAGAAGGGGAGGTGGCTATATGTTCATTGTGGAATCCAGATTTATAATTATGTGACCAGACTTGTTGTGCATAGGTCTCAGAATATTGTATTTATGGAAGCATTTTTGCATGCCCTTGATTGTTTAATTTCCCAGACCAGCTTTCACAGCATTCAGATCTGCTTGTGTTTTGTAAAGCAAGAAATGAGGTCACATACGGAGGAGAAGGGAGTTTCAGGCCTTGAAGGAGTAGAGACTCAGAAGTTGCTCCTTTTGACCATTGCAAGTGCTGTTGAATTCTCCTTTGCCAAACTGGGTTTCAGATATATTGGAATAAGCTCTGATTTGTCCTCTTTGGTGAAAATAATTCCATCCACAGGTGGCTTGAGGTCAAGTATTCCTAACCATGCACTATGATAAATGTATTAAATCAGTACTCTGAATCCAAAGCACCTGCTGTAAAAAGTGCTGCTGCCTGTGTGTCTGTATGATTTGACCTTGCCATCTTTCAGACCACCTGGTGGTATAGCATCATGCCGATAAATTCAGTGCATTTCTTCACTTAGAGTGATTGGACCCATCAGACTCTTCTGATGCAGAGAAACAAGCAAAATTTACCAGTTCTCAGAGGAACCCATCTGTTGTATCTCTGCATGAGTTACTTTTAGACTTTTCCCTTCCAGTTAGGAGATCTTCAGTGACTCACCCAGACACACAGGGTTAGACTCCTCTGAAATGGTTCACATAATAAAAGGAAATTTTTTCAGCATAATGAAGGGGTACCTTTAGTTTTAATTCAAATTGTATGTAAGTTTAAGCACTCTGAAATTTGGGAAATCCTGATTTTAGTCCTGGCATCAGATGCTTTTCATACAGGTGTGCCTGATAGTCTTGGGGCTCCATGTGCAAACAAGGCACATCCCCACTCATTGTGTTGCAAAGGCTCTGCTGGGTCTCTGCCCCCATCATACACAGAGGCCTTTTGCTGTCAGACTGTAGACGCCAGTATGAACATTAGCAGATCTGTGGAATGTCTCCCAGCTTTGTCCGCGATCTGTTTCTCTGAAGATTTGATTACGGTGTGAATTCCAGATCATGGCCCATGTGGCTAGCAACTTTTTTTTATTTTCAGAGTTTATACCAACTGTCATGGTCTTATAAACAATTTGAACTTGCAAGTCCATAGCTTGAAGCCTCAGGAATGAGGTGGGAGCACCCCACACAAAAGGCAAACCTGGTTTTAATCATTCGTCAACTTGCTGCAGCACCTTTTGCTTTCTTGCAAAAGTGCTTTAAGCAGTTAAGCACCACAGCCTGCTTGGTTCAGATTTCTGTGTGTGTTACCCTGAGAGCACTGGTTTTTGAGATGATTGTAAAACTTGCCTCATTGGGCTGTCGTTGAACAGAGAGGGGGGCAACTGTAATTTAAATGGTTGTTTTGTATATGTTTTTGTTTTGTTGTTAACTCATGCCCAAGTCTTTGGGAAGAGACGGGAAGAATTGAATTACTTTTAAAATAAAATTTTCTGGCCCTTGTGAGTGTGTATGGAGGGGGAGGGACTTGGACATATCAATGTATACTACGGCTGACCAGTTTTCAGTTACTTTATCATTGCTGAATTGCATCAAACCTACCAAGCCTTCCTGGTCTTTGAGTGGCTTATCCTCTCATTGTCACTGCCTCTACATCTTTCTCTGCTGTTGGTGATAACTGTTCTGCCTGGGTGGAGCTGACTTATGGTGAATACCAACCTTCCTTCAGACAGGCTGTGTAATCAGAGAAGGGGAAAAAAATCTGAGTCATGCATACTCGAGCTCCCAAAGCCTATCCTTTGGTCCCAGGTACCAGCACACCCAATCTGGAATCTAACCTTGAAGCTGGTTGCTTTGGGACTCCAGCTGGATGATGCTGGAGTCAGTCTCTCTGGGTTTCACAAACCAGCTGGAGGATATGTTGTTTCCCTGGTGAGCAGTGACCTCTAGGACAGTTGTTTTCGGTTTCTTAAGATTGGTGCTACCAAGCATAAAAAAACTATACTGTTTGCAAAAGGCACCAGTGCATTTTCCTGAATCTACGTTGTGATTCAGTTTTTGTTGAGGACAAGATAGTGGAACTAGGCCCTGTCCAAACATACACCAGGGGTTAACTGGGAGTTGAAGCGCTTAAAGTTCTCACTGTAAGTTTTTTTTTTACAGATTTTTCTAAATGAATTCAGTTGCATCCAGCACAGTAAATGCTTTGTGCGTGTAGGATGACATGTTTTCTTTCATCGTTGGCTTTTACGGAAATGCTGCTCTGTTTGTTATTCTAAAGTAATTCTGAATATGCAGAGGAATTGGCTTAGGAAGGAATCATATTAGCGGCTTCCATAATTTGGTTTGATTTATAAGGAAAATTGAGTCACGAGAGGAATCACATCCTGCCTTTTGGAACATACTTTCTGTCCTTGTGCAGAAATGTACTGTTTGACTTCATTGGTCGCAGCTGAACCACCTTTCCTTTGTGTAGAAAGCAAGAGAGAAATGGTGGTCATTGCTGCTGCCTGTAAAGATATTATGCTGCTATCATCTCCACTGATGGGTGTCATCCAGTCCAGACGGAGTACTTGGTCAGGTGGCTACACCCAGCATTTAAGATTTAGAGAAGCACAAGGCAATTAGCATAGCAGGCCATATGTATTTTTTTTTTTTTTTACTGTCTGCACACACCCTTCCTAAACTGCTTAGATAGTTGCATGTAAACCCATTTGTTGACTGATAAACTGTTCCCTCTGTGTGGTCTTCCCAGGCTGTGCTGTGCTGTGCTGTCCTCAAACAACACTTGTTTGGATAGATGTGTTTAAACCTTGGGTTTTTTTTTTCTCTCTCTCTCTCTCAGGTCAGCCAGTTCAGACAGCTCTATTCCAAAGTCATCAATGATAAACATGATGATGTGATGGCCAAGTTTGGGGCCATTCTTGCTCAAGGCATTTTGGATGCAGGTATGTACTGTGGCCGCAATGAGTTGTTAGGTTCAGTTACTTCCTTTTAAAAATGTCAATTCATTGACAGTGCTGTTCAACATTCTTAGCAGATTTGCTGAATGACCCAACTTGTGCAACAGACTGTCAAAGGTTTTTTGAAACTAGGTTTATTTTTTGCTACCTGCTCAGAACCTGCACTCTGCCGTATTTGAGTTTTTCTCTGTTCTTCTCTGACTACTTGAATGTCTTTCACATATCATGACATCACAGCAATCCAGCCAGTAGCTGAAGAGGGGAAGTGTTTGCACCTTCTAACAAATTGCCATATATCATATAAGAGCCTGGCAAACAGAAGCACGTAAGAGTTACTTTAGATTATTGCTGTTGTCTTTTCCTGCAAGTCACCCTCTCCCTGTATACTCTTCAAACCCAGTAGCAGTGCTGCTATCCACCTTGCAGAAAAAGTACTGAAATGTTGGCTTTACCTTTGTCTTCTCTGTCCCTCCCCCCCTTTAACTTCCACATTCGGTTTGTCACCAAATTGTATCACTCCCTTCCCAAGAGGAAGCAAGAATCTGACCCTCCCTCTCTGTTCCCTCTGCAAAGGTGCTACTTCACACCCTGGTTGTCTCTTTTCTTGAGTACTGCAGCCTCCTTCTCTCACATGTCTCTCATTGGCTCATCTTAGTCCCCTTATCCCATCTAGCACTTGGTTGCTAAGGTCATTTTTTTTAACTCCTCACGAAAGCCATTTCTCACCCATCCTTAAGTTCCATCCCTGACTCCCTGCCTGCTCCCAAACCAAGCGGAAGCCCCTTTTCCTTTCTTTCAAAGCCCTCCATAATCTTGCCCCCTCCCTACCTTTCAGCTTCCAGTCATGCTACTCTCCTGTATGTGTTCACTTGCTCCTCCCTCTCCACCGCTCTTAGCTGTCTGAAGGTGTCCTGCCTTCTTGGGTAATTCTGCCCATTCTCCCTTGCTGCCCCATGGGCTTGGAAGTGTCTCTTGGAACACCTACAAGGTGTTCTGTCAAAGCCCTTCTTACAGCCTCCTTTGCTGTGACTCCTTTGCGAGCATCCCCAAGTTCCCTGCCCTGTTCCCTCCCATAACTTAAGTATATGTCACTGAAGCATTTGTGTGTGTGTGTCCTCATTGTCATGTGTCTGTCCACTGGGTTCAGTTGTCAGACAGACAGTATAGTGACCACTTTGTATTGTTCTTACTATGCATTCTGAGACATGTAGCAGGCAGTCCCTCTGTTCAGAAGCAGAGAGGCATAGTCAAATGCGCACAGGCACAAAGTCACCTATTACAGAGTGACTTTCTAGTGACCTAATGATGAGCACCAGCTCTTGTTCCCAGCATCTGCTACCAGAACTTGAACAATTATGACCATGCCCGAATTTGAATCTGGGGCCTTCTGCCTGCAACCATGCGATCGACCTCTGAGCCAGGTCCCCTCCCTGCTCATTATTCGGATGTACATTCCTACTGTGCCTGCTTGGATTCTTGCACAAGTAGTGGTGTAAATGACAGCAAATAACCCAGGCATTCTGATTCTCCCTCCACAGCATTCAAAGCCACTCAGGGTCTCAGCAAGCCCCCTGCCCGTTCGTTGTGGGCAGAAAGAACTGGCTGTGCTGCTAAAGCCTTCAGCGAACCTGCAAGTTCATAACCGCATGCTGTGACTGCGACTGCTTCTCCTGGAAGCTCTTAAGATGTTCCATGAATCCCTCTGTTTCCTTTACTGCCACAGCTTTGTGCAGAATCATTGTCTGTGGGAATGAGCCATGAAGGCTTCAGTCAGTGCTGCTGCAAAGATTCAACTAGCCTCATGTGTCAGGGCTGACATAGTTAAGTGAGTCATTGTGTGCTCTGGTGTAATCACACTCTGCGGTGGAGCTTCTGTGTTCCTGGCAGGCACATGTCATTTCCCACTACCAGAGGTCAGAGTGTTGAGGGGGAGGTCTGATTCCACAAATTACTGAATTTGTGATGTTCATGAAGAGGAATGCTGCTGGAGTGGATCCTAGAATTTGGCAGGAGTGGTGGTAGTAGGAGAGGGCTCCACATACAGTAGCTCCGTAATGTTTACAACTGTCTTGTAAGGTAGATCATTATTGTCCTCCTATCATTGAGGCTGGGAGAGAGGGACCTGTCTAAGGCTACCCTAGTAAATTCTTGGCAGTTTCAAGCTTTCCTGTTTTCTGAATCTACACGTGAGAATCTCTGAGACCTCTTCAGGGTTGCACTAAAACTCCTGTACTGACTGTAGCATACAATACAACCTCTGCATGCCCCGTTTTCTGTCTCCACTGAAAATCAGGCTCTTCATTAGTAGCTTGAGTTCTTAAAAAATATTGCACTGATAGTACATTAGTAATCCAGACAGCCAGATGACACCCTGCCTTTCAGATTGTATTGCATACATTAATCATTAGACTGGCAGATCCTGAAACCAAGCCTGTCCCAGATTTGATGGTTGTCTGGATGTAGGGCTTTCTTTTCGGGATGCATCACTCAGGCTGCCCTTATACTGTGGTAGGCGGAATTATTTGCATTCTCCACTGATGAGAACATGTCTCTGTTGGAGAATGAAGTGAGATACTCAGCTCTGGTTTTGGGTGACTTGTTTCTTGGCACCTGTAAAGAACTGCACCACCATAGTTGCTACTGAAGGCCATTTAAGAAGAGCCTTGCTGAACCAAGCCAAAGGTCCATCTAATCCAGTGTCCCATTTTCCTCAGTGACCTACTAGCTGTACTGGGAAGCCCACAAGCAGGAGAGAAAGACATACTACTTTCACATACCCTGCAGCTGGTATTCAGTGACATACTGCTTGACCTGACCTCTGTGAGTTTGTCAGATCCCCTTTATAAAGCCATCATGAGGTGAGCAAAGGAGAGAGCAAATAAGCAACTTCATCTGCACTTTGTTCTTCTCGAGCACAGTGTGACATGATTTCTTAGGCCAGACCGTATGTCCCAGACTTAGTGGTATATGCAAGAAAATGAAAGGCAGCAAACTTGCAAAATGTGGTTGTTCAGAGGGTGAATTTTGAGTCCAGAACAGTCCCTGCTTGCCAGTTAGGTACAGACTGAGCTCGAGTAGGAAGACTGCTAACAACCTTGATGTTTAAATCGCTTATTTGCCACCTGTCAACCTTCTCCCTCTAACTTGCGTATGTTAGATGCCCTGAGTAAGCACAAGTCCCTTGTGCCGGCTCCCAAGTGCTGCAAACATGCTGTAAAGCATGGGCCAGCACACTGATGTGCAGGGGGTGGTGTGGTGAAATTGTGTGTGTTCTCCTTTGTATGTTGCTTTTGTGAGAGAGTAAAATGGGAGGGTTCACTTTAGATGAAGAAGAAAAGATAGGAAATCGGCATTATCCATTTAGGAAGTGGAGTGGGTTCCATCTAAATACTTAGGAATGTTGAATGTTCTGCTGCTGTTCTGGATAGTGGGTGTGGAGGATTCAGAAGGAGTGGTGGTTTAGGATATGGAGGAGCTCACCAGTCAAAGGAGTATAGGATTTTAATTGTGACCTAAGCTTGTCTTTTACCAGTCATTCTTAGGTCACATGTGGTTATACTGTATTGATGGTTTAAAGCTGGGGAAGTGTATAGCCTTTTGATGTTTATTTGGGCAATTGTGTTTTACTTTGTAAAAGTAAGTTTGCTCTGCCAATTTAGTTGTAGTTATTGGGGAGTTGGAGTTTCGTTCCCTCTGTTCCTTTGCTGTAGTACTAAACTTCTATTTATCTTTTTCCTTGTTTGCATTACTGGGTGATAACCCTCCTAGTTTATAAACTTTATTGAAAGGTTAAAGGTCTCTGCCCAGGGGGCCTTTTGGAAGATCTGGGGGAAGCCTGGGCTGGTGGCAGCAGAGATATAGGTAATTTCCATCACATTCAACCATGACAGGTGGGAGAGGGCAAAGGAAGGGAAGAATGCAAGTGGGGAGGGCGATGCAAGGGGCGAAGTGGTCACAGGAGGTGGGGAGGCCAACCACAATGGTGCAGGCCAGATCCCAAACCCATGTCTGGCCTGAGCGTCATCACTTGAGCCCCTTGGATTTGTACCTGCGAAATCATGGGTGCATATCCAAGTAGCCCCATAGGCTACTGTGGCATTGCCTGTGGCAATTGCCTGGGGTAAGGGGACTAATGTCCCCTTGCTCCAAGTTGCGCCCCGGGCCACACCAAACCTGCACTGGATACAGCACAGGTGTGTTGGCCTGCCTGTTCCAGCACAGGTTAGGATTGTGCCCTAATTCTAAGATGCGCAGAAGAACAAGATCCTGCTTCCTGGCAAGCCCAGAGGAGAATAAGTCAAGAGAAAGCTGAGGTGTAATGTGCAGAGAACAAAAACAATACATTTCAGGGATAAAGGCAGCCATAAAGAACTGCCAGACTATAGCCAATCTAACAGCTGAGGAGCTTTGGAAAACGAAATTCCAGAGTTGTATACACTTAAGTCACAGTGTTGGCACTTGACATCTGAACACAGCCTGAAGGAGCTGTGTGTGAGCGGGACCAAGCGATCAGTTGATCTTGTCGCTAGTGGGCAGAGAGCACACCATCTTCAAGAATTGAGAGTTTCTCTAGTGCTCGACCACAGCATGCCCACTTCTTTGTGTACTGCACGATAGAAATTGATAATTTTTCGGGATGGTGACTTTCAGTGCCTTTCTTCCTGCAATGTTTGTTTTCCTTTTGTTAGTAAATAACGTGATACAAAAGATTTTAGTGCATAATAATGTCTGTAAGGAAAGAAAAAAGTGAAACAACACAAGTGAGAAAAAAATAAGAAAAGTGACCGGAAAAAAAACAACTACATGTATAACCTAATTATCCACAGATTTTTCACCCATGGTTTTATCTCAGCGTGAGAAGGGTCCTTTACGTTAAAGGAAAACTGTTTAACATTGGGCTTGTTAATGCAAGAGAGGGAAGCCGGCTGACAATCCATCAATCATTCTCTCTCCAGGCACTTAGAATAGCTTCTCTCCAAGGCAAGCCACCCCTCCCTTCCCCCCTGAGCATGTGAAAGGAAGGTAATCACTTTGCATTGGTGAAGGGAGGAGTCACTGGCTCAGAGTGAAGCCTTTCTAAGTGCCTGGAGAGAGGCTGATCAATGAATTGTCTGCCTAATGACTCTGTCTTACACCACAAATGCCAGCAAGGCTGTTTTTAAATTGCCCAGCAAAGGGACATTGTTTTTTAAATGGATTTGCTTTAGTGTGATTTTTGCCATCCTGGTGAGTTCTGGGAATGGAACCCCCACGAATAACGGGGCTCAGCCTGTATTCAAAAATATCTAAAAAGGGTTTCCAAATATAAAAAATTTTATCAACACAAAATTGTCTTCTATGTGCAGCAGATTCAATTGTAGATAGTGCCAGGAGATCTTCCCTCCATTGGGTGAGCATTTGTCCGTCCAGGATTTAAGTATAAGTCTTTTTGCAATTGTGAGGGCACAGAGAGTCCATTTTTGTTGTCTTTCAGAAAGTTTCCATAAGGTCAGAATATAATTCAAAAGAAGAATATAGATATGATCTTTATAGATCTTTATAGATATACATCTAAATAGATATGTAAAGAACAGTGATAGCTCCAAAACCTAATTGATGCTACTAATGAGCTCTATCCAAAAAAACTTGTATAATAGTGCAAGACCAAAACCTATGTTGAAATGATGCATTATGCTCACCACATTGCCAACAACTTGATTCCTTGATAAATCCCTTATTAAACAAATGTTTAGGAGTCCAGTAAACTCTAAAAAGGATTTTTGTTGGATCAACCGTGACTTAAGGCTCTTCCTGCAAAAGCGAGACTGTTGTCAACTCTGTAATGGCACCTGTGAAGTAGGTCTGTGGTAGCTTTTTTATGGCAGAAGAATGCTTTTGAGGGCTTGCACAGACATGGCCTCTTCCTTGCTTGGATCTTAATTAGAAGAGGCCCGCTCCCCCCCCCCGTCTCTTGTGGTAAATCATTCTGCCTCTTGCTGCCTTCAGATCCTCCTGACAAACGGGTTGGAGTGCTGTAAATCAGATTAACACCTTCCCAGTCTCTCTGTGAGCATAACCTTCTGTCCGTCTTCTAACTGAATGTTCCTGCTTTGGCTCAACTTGATGAGCTGCTCTGATCTCTGCTTTGCAAGGGAAGAAATCAAAGGGTTTGGTTATCTGGCAGGATTAATTTTACTGCCAAGATTTATAACCCTTAGGAAGAAGGAAGCAGATCCTGAAGTAGCTTCTTGGGTGGAGCATTGTGAACTCTTCAGGACTTTTCCTCTCTTCATAGAGGATTTATCCAGTATTGTGGGAAGATCTGACTTGGGTGCGGTGGAGGAGAGAGAAAAATAATTTTGCTTTCACCCCTGGTGTAAAGGGTGAAAACAAAATAAGGATGGTGTTTGAACAGTATAAGAAGACTAGGAGGTGGAGCAGAGCAGCAAGCCATGGACATAGGCATCCATATATTTTGCTATATATATATGCAGAAGAGCAAAATAAAACCTCTGCTCAGAGGCAAAGCACCTCTGAGTACCAGATGCTGGTCTGAGGGCAAGCGGAAGAGGGTGGCTGCCTTCATGCCCTGCTTGTGGGCTTCTCAGAAGCATCTGGCTGGTCACCGTTGGAAACAAGATGCTGGACTAGATGGAACCTTGGTCTGGTCCAACAGGACTGCTTTCACCGGATGCACCTACATGGTAAAACTCTCGTTATCACTCAGCAGGTTCATTGACCAATTTTCAGAGTGCCTGTGTGCTCACTTGCACACAGGATGGACCTTGTTGAGGATGGACCTCAACAAGTGGAAAACCGTGGCCTCTGAGCGGCCCGCTTGGAGGCAGGCTGTGCAGCATGGCCTTTCCCAGTTTGAAGAGACACTTTGCCAACAGTCTGAGGCAAAGAGGCAAAGAAGGAAGGCCCATAGCCAGGGAGACAGACTAGGGACAGACTGCACTTGCTCCCGGTGTGGAAGGGATTGTCACTCCCGGATTGGCCTTTTCAGCCACACTAGACGCTGTGCCAGAACCACCTTTCAGAGCGCGATACCATAGTCTTTCGAGACTGAAGGTTGCCAATACAATGTGTGCTCACTGCAGTAGGATTGTGCATGGTAAACAGTTGACTCTACCCTCTTAGAGTGGGCCAGGCGTGGATTCTAATGACCACATGAGTTGGGAGTGACGATGTCAAGAAGGGAGTAGCTCCTTATCTGGTTGTCCTGCGGAATGCAGCTTCAAGGACACAACCCACAACGTAGAGAGTGCACAGACACGAGGAAATCCATCACCATTTCAGTCTGTATTTACAAATTTACAACAGTAGCAACAGCATAGCAAAGCGGAGAGGAGAGGAGACAGCAATTTCACATGACCACCAACAACCCACACAAATGAGGGCTTTCACAGTCTCTTATAAAGCTCTGTGCACGAATCAGGATGGGTGGTGTCTCCTCCTCCTACCACACCCTGTCTCCTGATGCATCACTCATCAGCTAGCTCACTTTACACACTTCACATACATTAGGCTCTACCTTATTCAGGCCTGCAAATTTCACCTGGGTTATGTTCTAACCCTGACAGAGGAGACTGAACTTCAGCCTTTCCACTGTCCAGCCCCCTTCTCTCCTTTCCAAGCCCAGTGTGGAAGCTGGGTCCTGTTGCATCACTGGCATTACCATCAGTCCACCTTGGAACAGGTGGGGCTGTGAATTCAGCTACGCAGCACCTCAAACTTGTGCTTTCTGTTATCTTTCTAGGTGGCCACAACGTAACGATTTCTCTGCAATCAAGGACTGGGCACACGCACATGCCGTCGGTGGTGGGAGTCCTGGTCTTCACCCAGTTCTGGTTCTGGTTTCCTCTTTCACACTTCCTGTCACTGGCTTTCACCCCAACCTGCGTCATCGGCCTTAACAAGGACCTCAAGGTTTGTGCTGCAGGGGCTCTGATGGTAGTGTGGAGACCTGAACTGGACTCTAACTGCTGTGTGTATAATATATGCTTGAGTAGTGTGTCTTACCTTGCCTGATGAAGAGTTCTGTGTTTGGTGTTCTGCAATTCTGCATACACAGAAGTGGATTCAATACATAATATTTTGCTTACCTTGTACTTGATGTTTCTGTTTAAGTCATTGTGATTTCATAACTAGCCAGTGTACGTGCCTAGGGAGGGGCTATAGCTACATGCCAGTCACCCAGGTTCAGTCCCTGGCAGTGTCTCCAACTGAAAAGCTCTCAGGGGCCCAGGACCTTGGAGCAAAACTTGAACTACAGCAGTCTGGCCATGATGTGTGGTAGTGGACAACCGCCATTGCCTTCTGGTCTTCTGGGACAGTGCTGGCACACTTGTGAGGACTGGGCGATCCTGGGCAAGACTTCAGTGACCAGGAAGGGGTGGAACTGGCTGCCACAGCTGCCAGCTTCAAATGTAGTTAAGCAGTCACAGAGAGGGACTGGCTACGGTGAGTGATTGCCTCAGTGCTGGAGAAACTTCAATTATCCTCATATAGACTGGGTCAGTTTGTGTTCTGGTCACAAAAAGGAGACCGGATTCCTTGACATGCTAAATGACTGTGCCTTAGAGCAGCTAGTCATGGAGCCCACCAGAGGACAGGTGACTCTGGATTTAATAATGTGCAGTACTCAGGACCTGGTTAGAGATGTCAGTGTCGCTGAGCCATTGGGGAACAGTGCTCATGCTGCAATCCGTTTCGACATACACGTCGGGGGAAGAATACCGGGCAAATCTCTCACAAAAAGCCTTGACTTCCAACGGGCGGACTTCCCTCAAATGAGGAGGCTGGTTAGAAGGAGGTTGAAAGGGAAAGTAAAAAGAGTCCTGTCTCTACAGAGAGCAAGGAGGTTGCTCAAATCAACAGTAATAGAGGCCCAGCGGAAGTGTATACCGCAAAGGAAGAAGGGCTCCACTAAGTCCAGGAGGGTGCCCGCATGGCTAACCAGCCAAGTTAGAGAGGCCATAAAGGGCAAGGAAGTTTCCTTCCGTAAATGGAAGTCTTGCCCTAATGAGGAGAATAAAAAGGAACATAAACTGTGGCAAAAGAAATGTAAGAAGGTGATACGGGAGGCCAAGTGAGACTATGAGGAACGCATGGCCAGCAACATTAAGGGGAATAATAAAAGCTTCTTCAAATATGTTAGAAGCAGGAAACCCACCAGAGAAGCGGTTGGCCCTCTGGATGCTGAGGGAGGGAAAGGGGAGATAAAAGGAGACTTAGAGATGGCAGAGAAATTAAATGAGTTCTTTGCATCTGTCTTCACGGCAGAAGACCTCGGGCAGATACTGCTGCCCGAACGGCCCCTCCTGACCGAGGAGTTAAGTCAGATAGAGGTTAAAAGAGAAGATGTTTCAGACCTCATTGATAAATTAAAGGTCAATAAGTCACCGGGCCCTGATGGCATACACCCAAGGGTTATTAAGGAATTGAAGAATGAAGTTGCAGATCTCTTGACTAAGATATGCAACTTGTCCCTCAAAACGGCCACGGTGCCAGAAGATTGGAGGATAGCAAATGTCACGCCGATCTTTAAAAAGGGAAAGAGGGGGGACCCGGGAAACTATAGGCTGGTCAGCCTAACAACTATGGCGGGTAAGATGGTGGAATGCCTCATCAAAGATAGAATCTCAAAACACATAGACGAACAGGCCTTGCTGAGGGAGAGTCGGCATAGCTTCTGTAAGGGTAAGTCTTGCCTCACGAACCTTATAGAATTCTTTGAAAAGGTCAACAGGCATGTGGATGCGGGAGAACCCGTGGACATTATATATCTTGACTTTCAGAAGGCGTTTGACACGGTCCCTCACCAAAGGCTACTGAAAAAAATCCACAGTCAGGGAATTAGAGGACAGGTCCTCTCCTGGATTGAGAACTGGTTGGAGGCCAGGAAGCAGAGAGTGGGTGTCAATGGGCAGTTTTCACAATGGAGAAAAGTGAAAAGCGGTGTGGCCCAAGGATCTGTCCTGGGACCGGTGCTTTTCAACCTCTTCATAAATGACCTGGAGACAGGGTTGAGCAGTGAAGTGGCTAAGTTTGCAGACGACACCAAACTTTTCCTAGTGGTGAAGACCAGAAGTGATTGTGAGGAGCTCCAGAAAGATCTCTCCAGACTGGCAGAATGGGCAGCAAAATGGCAGATGCGCTTCAATGTCAGTAAGTGTAAAGTCATGCACATTGGGGCAAAAAATCAAAACTTCACATCTAGGCTGATGGGTTCTGAGCTGTCTGTGACAGATCAGGAGAGGGATCTTGGGGTGGTGGTGGACAGGTCAATGAAAGTGTCGACCCAATGTGTGGCAGCAGTAAAGAAGGCCAATTCTATGCTTGGGATCATTAGAAAAGGTATTGAGAACAAAACAGCTAATATTATAATGCCGATGTACAAATCGATGGTAAGGCCACACCTGGAGTATTGTGTCCAGTTCTGGTCGCCACATTTCAAAAAGGACATAGTGGAAATGGAAAAGGTTCAAATAAGAGAGACTAAGATGATTACTGGGCTGGGGCACCTTCCTTATGAGGAAAGGCTAAGGCGTTTGGGCCTCTTCAGCCTAGAAAAGAGATGCCTGAGGGAGGACATGATTGAGACATACAAAATTATACATGGGAAGGATAAAGTGAATAGAGAGAAGCTCTTTACACTCTCACATAACACCATAACCAGGGGACATCCACTAAAATTGAGTGTTGGGAGAGTTAGGACAGACAAACGAAAATATTTCTTTACTCAGAGTGTGGTTGGTCTGTGGAACTCCTTGCCACAGGGTGTGATGATGGCATCTGGCCCAGATGCCTTTAAAAGGGGATTGGACAAGTTTCTGGAGGAAAAATCCATTATGGGTTACAAGCCATGATCTGCATGTACAACCTCCTGATTTTAGAAATGGGTTATGTCAGAATGCCAGATGCAAGGGAGGGCACCAGGATGAGGTCTCTTGTTATCTGGTGTGCTCCCTGGGGCATTTGGTGGGCCGCTGTGAGATTCAGGAAGCTGGGCTAGATGGGCCTATGGCCTGATCCAGTGGGGCTGTTCTTATGTTCTTAACTGCAGCCAACAGGGAGTACAGACATTGGCTGTGGCTTGCTGCAGTCGACACTGCAAACTCCAGCACTCCTGCCTGCAACCAGCCACCCCAGAACTGCAGGGGCTGGAGCCTCCGGCGTCCTCCCCTGGGCCAACCACCATGCTGCCCTGGTGGCCATGGGTTGGCCAGGCCCACTGCCTACCTCACCCCCAGCATAATGGGGCGTTTTCTTTTTCCTTAGTATCTTCTATTCCTAATGACTTCTTTCACTGAAGGTTCAGCAGCAAGTAAGTGGCCAAAATAGTTGTTGCTCGGTCTAGTTAATGGTGGTGAGTGGGTAGGCATAGCTAGACACTGTTGTATGTTTTGATTCCTCCATTTTGTTAAGTATCCCCACAGTAAACCCTTGTTAAAGGTTTGCACCTTTTCCTGCTGAACTGCATAGCTAAGAAGAAAAGCCCAGCTGGATCAGGCCAAAAGCCCCTCTAGTCCAGCCTCCTGTATCTCACAGTGGTCCACCAAATGCCTCAGGGAGCACACAAGACAACAAGAGACCTGCATCCTGGTACCCTCCCTTGCATTTGGCATTCTGAGGTAGCCTACTTCTAAAATCAAGAGGTTGCACATACCCAGTGCAACTTGTAAGCTGTGCCATTCCTGCACACAAATTCATTTTTCCAGCTGTGTGTTTGTGTGTTAGATCTGTTTGAAAAATGGATTTTCAATGGCTCCTTCAACATTTTTAGGTAGACACTTCCGGGATTATTTTTTCTTGTTTAATGCCCAGCCTAAATTTTCAATGTCCCCTTTTGTAGCTCTTGTATGCATGAGCCTCCTTAAACTGAACAACTCCTCCCTCCCCTTCTGTGTTACACTTTCTGGTAGAAGTTTGTAGAGGTTCATCTTACTCTGCTTCCTTACATTGAAATGTGAGTTGAGACTTGTGGGCAAAGGAAAGCGCAGCATCCCATTAGTGCTTGGAAAAGTTAAGTTTTCAAGATTTTTCTTCAGCGAGGATTTCCCCCCTGCTCATTCCACTGTGGAAAGCATGTTCAGTTTGAGATAAAGTGAGCCTCATTTGACTACGTGATTGTAAATGAACAGGCTCCTGAAGCTTCTGTGGGATTCAGAGTTGTGAGTAGGCTTGAAGTTCGCCTCTTTCCATCAGGAGAAAAAGAAACAAACCGAACTGTGAGAGAGTGTAGTTTCATTCTTCACCACCTCCTGAACAGTAGCTGATTTATCTTGTTGGTGCTAGATGAGGAAAATGACTTGCCAGTTTGGAGAGTAGAGAGGGGTTTGTTATAGATACAGCTGCCTGTTAATTTGCATAACTTTTAATGCGACCCTTGGATACAGTCCTCTGCTTTTCATCCTTGCAAGAGGCAGAGTCAGCAAGAACTTCCCTTCACTGTACTTGTGACTGCATCTCGAATCATCTTTAGCATTCTGCAAATCTGTTTTCCTTAAACAAAGCAAAAAATGTTTTCGCACCCTGATGGCTACAGTGATGAATGTGTAAATAGTGCCTAGTCAAAACCCAGAGCTTTCTGCCAGTAGCAGATTGAAATATGCATTCATGCTCACTAAAATAAGTGTGCATGAGAGAACTGACTTAATTGGAATAATTTATTCACAGTGCAGATTTAGTAAGAAAATAAAAATTTAGATTTATTTATTTTTTAAGACAGAATCTACACAGCTCTGGGCTTAGTCATACTGTTTTCCACTTTTCAGATTGGAAAGAGGCTAAAGTGTGTGTTAATGACTGAAATAAAAATGCTTAAACCCAGTTTTGAATTTTCTGGTCCACATGGCTACAGGATCTGTAATTTTTTTTTAATGTTTATTTATTACAGATACAGGACAGGGAAATGGGATAGACTTAGGGATAGGACTACACAGGTCACACATCAGTGTAATGGCCTTTGGTTACAACATGCATTCTTTAAAAAAAAATTTTAAAACAATGGCTAGAAAAAAAAAATTATCCATGCAGATGTTACTTCATTTGTTATAATATTTACTGATCAATCTAAACAATCAATATTGTTTATCTAAAATTGTCTATGCAGTCATAAAAAGGCTTCTAATATCTTATTTTACCTAAATCTCTCTTTCATTCTTTCTGTTAAGACATCCATTTCTTTGATTTCATAAACCTTATCTATTAGTTTTTCTCTATTTGGAATGTCTATAGATTTCCACATTTGCGCATATAATATTCTTGCCACTGTACTAATATGTAGAGTAAGGTGTTTCTTGTGTTGGTCTTTAATTTCTGATGTCAAATTTAGGAGGAATATTTCCGGTTTAAATGGTATTACACAATTCAGTTTTTCTTGTAACATTTTATGTATCATTTTCCAGTATTTCTTTGCTTTCTCACATGTCCACCTCGTATGGTTAAAAGTCCCCTCAATCTCTTTACTTTTCCAGCACTTATTTGTTGAACCTGAATACATTTTTGCTATTTTCTCTGGAGTCAAATGCCATCTATAAAACATTTTATATAAATTCTCTTTAAAAGATACTGCTTTCGTTATCTTAATATTTATATTCCAAATTTGTTTCCAATCGGTATATTATATCCAAAAAATTTTGCCCAGAGCACCATTGAGTCTTTCACTATCTCATTCTCCATTCTCATCTCAAGGAGAAAGTTGTACATTCTCTTAATATATTTTCCGTCATCAGTCAAAAATACCTTGTCAAAACTTACATCTTTTTCACAGAGACCTATGTTATGGTCTTCTCGTATTCTTGATCTTATTTGCAATTCATTCCACCAGTCCAAATTTATTCATTTCTCTTCCAGCTCATTTTTACTTAAGAGCTCTCCTTTAGTATTTAGTAACTTGTTGTATGTTCTATTTTGATCTTTTTGGATCCAATTTGGATTTGTTGCAATTTCGAGTGGTTTTATCCATCTGGGTAGTTTAGAATATATTTTGTATTTTATCTGTTCCCAGGTCCAAATTAATGATCTTCTTAAAATATGTTGTCTAAAATATCCATGCTTTTTGACTATCATAAAACAGGAACGCATGCCAGCCTATTTGTAAGTCATGTGCTTCTAATATTAATATTTTGAGTTCAGCATGGTTCCCCAGTCTTTTATCAGTTTAGGGCTGCTACTCAGTCTTATTCTCGGTTTTTTGCCTTGCCAAAAGAATTTTGTGGTAATTTTATTCAGTTCATTGAAAAAAAAACTCTTTTTAAAATCATCGGAATAGCCTGGAATAGAAACATTAATTTTGGTAGTATTTTCATCATTAATAAAGCTATTCTTCCCAATAGGGAGAATTGTAATTTATTATATTTCTTGAGATCCTTTTGTATTTCTTTCAATACTTTGATGTAGTTATGTTCCATTAATGTTCTTGTCTTTTTAGTAATTATAATTCCTAATATTTTATTTTTATTTGTAATCCAAATTATTTCAATCTTTCTATATCATTCTTTTTTATATTTTTAAGTAATTTTTGTTCTTTTGATAATTTATTTTTAAACCTGCCACTTCATATTCTTTTAGATCTTCCATCAAAAATTCTATGGAGTTAAGTGGATCTTCAACAGTAAATACTAGATTGTCTGTAAATGCTTGTAACTTGTATTCTTCACTTTTAATTTTGAGGGCTTTTATCTGGTCAAATCAAAACTTCACATATAGGATGATGGGTTCGGAGTTGTCTGTGACAGATCAGGAGAGAGATCTTGGGGGGATGGACAGGTCGATGAAAGTGTCGACCCAGTGTGCGGCGGCAGTAAAGAAGGCCAATTCTATGCTTGGGATCATTAGAAAAGGTATTGAGAACAAAACAGCTAATATTATAATGCCGTTGTACAAATCGATGGTAAGGCCACACCTGGAGTATTGTGTCCAGTTCTGGTCGCCACATCTCGAAAAGGACATAGTGGAAATGGAAAAGGTGCAAAAGAGGGCAAGTAACATAATTACGGTGCTGGGGCACCCTCCTTATGAGGAAAGGCTATGGCGTTTGGGCCTCTTCAGCCTAGAAAAGAGACGCCTGAGGGGGGACATGATTGAGACATACAAAATTATGCATGGGAAGGATAAAGTGGATAGAGAGATGCTCTTTACCTTCTCACATAACACCAGAACCAGGGAACATCCACTAAAATTGAGTGTTGGGAGAGTTAGGACAGAAAAACAACAACACATTCCTTTACTCGACGTGTGGTTGGTCTGTGGAAGTCCTTGCCACAGGATGTGGTGACAGCATCTGGCCTGGATGCCTTTTAAAGGGGATTGGACAAGTTTCTGGAGGAAAAATCCATTATGGGTTACAAGCCATGATGTGCATGTGCAACCTCCTGATTTTAGAAATGGGCTGTGTCAGAATGCCAGATGCAAGGGAGGGCACCAGGATGAGGTCTCTTGTTATCTGGTGTGCTCCCTGGGGCATTTGGTGGGCCGCTGTGAGATACGGGAAGCTGGACTAGATGGGCCTATGGCCTGATCCAGTGGGGCTGTTCTTAAGTATCTGGTGGAGATTTTTCCCAGCAACAGATATGCCAGGAGTTGAACTTGGAACCGTCTGCCTGCCAAGCATGTAGTCTGTCACTAAGCTGCGGCCCCTCACTGTATAAAAGTATGACTGTATGGCGCTTCCCGGCACAGAGTCCAGCTATTGATCTATCTAGCCCCATAGCATCCTTCTTTGAGTGGTGGCCTCTTCTTCCCAACTCTCCCGGGTGCCACCATCTTGGATCATGTGAGATCTTGAATGATCCAAGACGGCTGGGTATGTGTGTATCCTAGGAATTTGTTTACTGTATCAAGTGTGGTAACGGCGTATTGAAAATTTCTTGCATGTGCAGGGTCAGGCATTTGACCCCTGTTGCAAAATAGCACAGTTGAAAGGGTATGAGGGAGAAAGTGGAGACTGTGACAGGTAGCAGGACTGGGCAGGAAGTTCTGTCCACAGTCATCGGACCAGACATTTGCTTAGTTCTTTAGAAAGTAAAGAGTTTCTGGATGCTCTGTTTTGCGCCCAGTGACAAAGCCCATGCTGTGCATATACACAGCTCTGCCTTAAACTTGACTTGGTCAAGTGTAACTGAAATGTAAAAGCAGGAAACCAAAAATACACTGTACAATGCAGTAGCTGAAGAAAATGAAAATGCCTCCCTCACTGAGGCTAAATTGCATTTTAATGGAATAATGATGTTTGAGTGGAACATGTGCCTGCTGATGGCCTTGAAACTTCCGGAGACTGTCAAGGGAGGCATTTTGTGCTATGCGAGCTTCCTTGCAACACGAGGCAACTGATTTGCTCTCTAGTTTGTGCCTCCAACATCTCTCTTGCCTCTAACAACACCCTCCCAATTCGTTCTTTTTTTACAGATGCCAAAAGTGCAGTACAGATCGAATGTCAAGCCCTCAACTTTTGCCTACCCAGCGCCTTTGGAGGTTCCAAAGGAGAAGGAGAAAGAAAAGGTTTGTGTGCCCTGTCAAGGCCTGGGATTGGCTTCATGGGTTGCCCAGTGAAAGTGGCCAGAAAGAAAATCCTCAGCAACTTGAACTTGGTGGACAGTCTGAATCATGAACACAGGGGCCTGTCCACATAACTGGAGCCCTTCCTATCCTGAGAGTGAAGCTGATATTAACACAGCTCTGTTCTGAGCCTCTGCTCATATTATGTAGCAATGGATCTGAGTTTGTAACATGAGTGTGCGTATGGCAGGGTTGCTTTGGCCAACCCGGTCTCTCTGACATGTGCCAAACATGTGTTTCCCTCATTTGTATGGCATTTTTTGTCTTAGAATTGATTTTAAAATGCAATGTGTAAATTGACTCTTAAAGCAAAATCTGGAGTGTGTGCAATTTGGTATGTGTCAGTACACTTCCTCAGTGGTTCTGTATCCTTCATGCTCATTTACAGAGGGTGCAGGAGCATTAAGAATATTCAGCATTTATACTGTGCTTTAGAGCAGGATTTGCTTTGCCAGGAGCCAGGCGAATTCCTGCTGCCTGAGGTAACCAGTTTTACTCCACATCATGAGCAAACTGGCCCCTTACTGTGCTGAGTTTGATTTGTTTGTCCTGAAGAAAGAACATTACCTGCCACCCCAAGAGACTGCTTGTTATTTCTGCATGCCTCCTTCAGATCTGGAGGTACACCCTTATCTAGTTAGCCACTTGGTGCCGGTGTTTGTCTCCTTCCCTCGGATCTGCCTCTCTGCCCAGGTCCAAAACAGGAGACTCCATTGTTAGCACAAAGCTTAAGCAGAGACTGTCCCGGAAGGGCTTCCCTCCCAATTATGTCAAGATTCCCCCAAACTAGTTGATAGTATGTAGCCTCTGGTCCAGGAGGACTAGGGCAAAGCCCTGATGAAGTTCAGATGGCAACAACTAGATGACAGGTGCAGATTTAAACATGAAAAAATGTATGAAAAATACAGTGGAGCAGGAAGGGGTAGGAAGACACAAGGGCATAAAGAAAATACTCAGTGGGCTTGTGGAAATGGCTTGGGTGGCAAAAGAGTCCGAGATAGAGCTCTTAGGAAATCTTCAAGCAGACAGTTGCAGGCAAATGTTAAAGAAATTCCTTCACAGGGTTAAACTCACTGATCCCTAATGGGAATCACTCAAGGCTTCCGGTTTCCAGATGTCATTTTACCTCTCTACTCCCAGGAAGGCGAATGGAACTGGCTATGCACAGATCCAACCAGGAGAACCAGATCAGAGAACATACAAGCATTCTTGGGTTTGACCTTAACTAACCAAGGCTCAGTGAGATCATTGCCCTGTTCAGTTATATTTTTATGCCCATATGGGTACCCTCCAACCTGAGCAAGTGAGCTGGCAAGGACCTGTTGTTCCTGCATCATCTGTCCTTCCAGAAAATAAAGGCAAGCAGTTCACAAAACGCCCTCTGTACCTGGCCAGGTGGCCTTTCTGCAGGGGCACAGATTTCAAGAGGCCTCTGTGAAGCCACTTTCCCATTGAATCTTGCATCAAGACTCACCTTAAGAGGAACGTGTGGGTAAAACATTGGGAGCAGGGGGCGCAGTCATCACAGAGCTTCTTAGGGACATGACTAGTCTTCGTTTGTATTCCTGGTTTAGTTGGAGTGCTGTTAGCAGTTAATGGCTGGTTTTTCTGAAAGCTTTTTTTTGTCACTATGCTCAGGTTTCTACTGCTGTGCTGTCCATCACTGCAAAAGCCAAGAAGAAGGAGAAAGAGAAGGAGAAGGAGAAGAAGGAGGAGGAGAAGATGGAGGTGGTGGGTACAGCCTCTAAAGCCGGAAGTGTTTTTTAGGAGTGCAGGGATGGGATGTTGAGAGGAAAGACCTTCAGGGGGAACTTGAGCAGCGTCTGGCAACAGGCAGGTTCTCTCAGTTTAACACATTCCTGCAAGACAGTTGCTCAGGTCTCGTAGTGTCTTTTTTAGGCAGCAGCAATGACCTTCCCCTCTGTTTCTACTTTAATCTGAGGTGAAAAACATTAGGCAGATCAATGCTGCAGTTATGCAGGAAAGACACCAAGATGGTATCTCATTGCAGACCTTATAAGCCATCCAAAGGAGAATTTCCTTCTAGAAGTTCACAGGTATTCTGAACATACGAAGCTGTCTAGTCCCAACTCCAACCCTTGGTCCAATTAGGTCAGCATTTTCTGTGCTGCCTGGCAGATTTCCAGGGTTCTGGATGCGCTTAGCACATCAGCAGAGGATCAGAACTGCCAGTGGAGCAGCAGCCTGGAGGGGGTAGCAGACAGGCTGGGGTCTATCCATTGGCTGCTCTTCCAGGATGCTTCTCCACGCCAGTGCTGTGTATGAATGAGCTGTTTCTTTCATAGTTGATCAGTCTGTCATCTTGTAGGTAATTACTCTGGTAAATGCAGTTTTTTGTAAGGACAGCCAGTCAAAAGCCAATGCTTTGACAAATCTTTGCTTTAACTATTTGTTTAGTTCTTTTTTAAAAAAAATGAAGCTCAGCCTGAGGTCCGGACCTATTACCCATTTGCCAATAAACAGCTAGGAGTGAACATAATTCATTCTGCTTAGAAAGGGAGGAGCAAAAAATTCTGGAACTTGGGCCAATAACCTTAGCATAATTTTTCTTTTTGTCTTACTTATATTTAAAGGATTTTTGGTCCAAGTTTCCGCCAAAGACTTCCAAGGCAGCTCGCAAAGAAGAATGAAATAATTTACAACAGAATAAACACTGCAGAAACTAATTGCACTAAAAACAGCAACAGAGTACATAAAAAGCGGCCCAGTGCTGTCGCGTGTCAGCAAAACTTTAGCCGCACACTAAATTCAGTCATCTCAGAAATGCAGTCAATCAGTCTGGTTCCCCCTCGTATCTCAGTGGCTTTTGCAGTGACCACGTGGTGGAATCAGACTTAAACAAGCCTGTCCAAAGAACTGCTGTGCTTTGCACACCCTGCAAAGGAAACCATCTGATGCTGAGACTGTAGTGTCTGGAATCCATCAAGCATGGAGAAGGAGACAGAGAAAGGACTGGGCAGTCAGGGTGGGAAATGCCCTCCTCTGTGCTCCTGGCCCACAGTTGCTCATCCCATCCTCTTCCAAACATTCTGTTTGGAAACATTCTGTTCTTTTGGGGGGACCCGAGGAAATCCTGTTATGCAGTGTCAGGGAAGAGGGCTGAAGTGATCCTGGCAGTAGGGTGGACAGCAGTGCCATTCCCAGTCCACGGAAGAGGGGCAGGACTCCCACATCTGATGAGGAGGAAGCCTTGCTTGCCTTATAGCCAGCTGGCGTGGAGTTGGAAAAGTGTCCCAGCGGAAAGCAAGACAGCGGCCCTCTTCTGGGTCAAGCTGAAGGTCTCTTTTTTGGATGTTGTTTGGATATCTTTTTCTTCTGGTAGGATTGACCCAGGATACTGATTTCCCCAAGAGGGTGAGATGTTGCCAGAAGTACCTCCCTTTAAATTGATTGTGATACTTGCTTAATTAACTTCTGAACTTTGCTGTCACAAGAAGTGGTGATGACCACTGACTTGAACGGCTTACAAAGAGGATTAGATGAATTTCTGGAGAAAGATGGGCTGCTCAGCAGCTACATCTAAGTAGAACCTTTGGGAGCAGATTCAGCACTTCTCTCAAGACCAGGTTCTGGGGCAGGGGAGGGAAGCTGTTGCATTGAGACCTGCCTGTGGCCTTGCTGCAAGGATCTGGTTGGAGATCATTAAAGGCAGAATGTTGCATGAGGTAGACCCATTTGGGTCTGATCCAGCAGCGCTGCTGTTGCATTCTCGTGTTTGGGTTGAAGAAGGAAACCCCCCCCCCCAGCCCCTGGGTTGTCTTCCCACCTTTCCTTATAGCATCTGGTTTGAGTGGTCTGCTTTGCAGGCTTCATGGGATAGTGCACCATTTGTCTCTGCTTTGGGTCACTCTGCAGGAGGGAGCTGAGAGGCGCAGAATCTTGCTTTGGAGCAGGGATGTTGAGCCTGAGCAGTCATGACACTTGGAATTTACAGACTGTCTAGAGTTGAAAGGGCTTCACCTGCATCCTTGCTTGCAGCACCCTCCAAAGGTCTGATCATAATCCCCATATTAATGGGTTGGCGAGATGAGGAAGCCACCAAGATCACCAGCCAGGTTCATGGCTTTGAACTAGGCAAGTTTTGAATAGACTTCTTGGCTGGTGTCTTAGCCCAAGCACTCTGGGTAAGCCTGTTGTCTTGGCTCCTGGGTTTCCACTTTGTCCAGGCAACTGTTTTCTTCCAACTTTCTGGGAATTAAAAGGCCTCCTCCCATATTGTCAAAACACATGACCAAGCAATGTACCTGAAGGAGAGAGGGGAAAACATGCCTACAGGCAGTTTTAATGAGGCTGCAAAATGCTTTCAAACAGACCCTTGATCCATAAAGTGTGCAAGAGAAGCAGAAGGAAATACCGTGGACTCCAAAGGGTGGTCCCTCCCAGCTGATTTCTCACTGCTGCCATTTTACAGGACAGCTTGATAGCTCAGAACAAAATATCCTTGTTGAGTTTGGAATGGAAAAAGGGTAAAGTTCTGTGTTAAAACAAAAGCCATCAAGATTTCCTGGCCCTCTTAGGCCCTTCCTTAACTCTTAGGGCCACTGAGCTAAAAAGAAAGAAAATCCTGGCAATGTGGTGCTGGTAGAGAAACAGCAAACCAGCCTCATGATCTGAAGACCTAAGGACCCCTGTGTCCACCAGCAGTGGCTGCTAGTACTAGAGACCTGGCTGCCATGTATGTGCAGTGGCACCAAGGCCAACACCAGAATGCCCCCATTGGAAGCTGCCTTATGCTGAATCAGTCCCTTGGCCCCCCCTGATCAGCATTCTCAACATTGGCTGGCAGCAGCAGTGCACTCTAGGTTTGAGAGGAATTTTTCTCTGCTGTTCCTGGAGATGCTGCCAGGGATTGGGCCAGGGTCTTGTGTGTGTTAAAGGAGGGTCTCTGCCACTGAGCTCTGACCCCTCCGCAACCACCATGTAGCACAGAAAAAGGCAGAGGGGAGGGGGAAATAGGTGGAGATTGGGGAACATGAAGCGTGTCTGTTAGTGACTGCATTATCATAGTAAGGTGGTGCGTCTGGGGCCAGAGTTGATGAGCCACTGTGTGCCATTGGCTGGGGACCAGCGGGAGTGGGGGGGGGGAGCTTATCAGCGTAATCAGGTTGATCGCTGTTGGGGAAACTGGACGCTTGATGAGCTTTTGGTCTGGTTCAACTGGACTCTCCTTATGGTGGAGGGAAAGGCTCAACTGACCTCATGCAGTCGACAGCTGAATGCCTGCCGTGCCTTCTCTATGCATCCTTCTTAGTATTTGGCACAAGAAAGGTGCCACGAAGAAGACTGCAACCCAGGCGTCATCATGGAGGAACTGACCCCAAGCTTTGTTGATGGGAAAATGGTGTGCTGCCCCTTAAATGTATGTGGCTTGTTTGGCTTCCTCCCCCCCACATCCCCACCCCAAACCCCTTACAGGATGAAACTGAGAAGAAGGAGGAGAAGGAGAAGAAGAAGGAACCCGAGCCAGCCTTCCAGCTCCTCGACAACCCAGCCCGGGTGATGCCTGCCCAGCTGAAGGTCCTCACCATGCCAGAGAGCTGCCGATACCAGCCGTTCAAGCCTGTGAGTCTGGCTTCCTTTTTGGCCAAGATGCGCACCTCCCTCCTGCTCCAGCATTCAGCTTCCCTTCAGGGACAGCCCTTGCAGTCCTGTGGGATGTTGGGGCTTGCTGGTAGAAAGTGTGTGGGGGTAGTGGTGATGGTATCACCAGCCGGTAGGGTTGGCGCAAGACACGGGGAGGCTTGCAGCCAACACCCAAACCTTCCCTCCCTCTTGAAACGGGGATCCGGTCCCTTTGGAAGTTCCAGCCCCACTGAGATAAGCCAGCACTGCTGCTCTCTTGCTTCCTTCAGCAGGGTTTGCGTCAGAGGGTGCCCCTAGGTTCTGCACCCACAGGGGCAGGTCTGCCACCATTCGTTGCACCAAAAACCTGTTGCTGGAGGTCAGGCCACCTCACCTCGTGACATTGGTGCCCAGGGCTCAGACTGCATGAGTGGCTTGCCCCCCAACTGCTGTGTTGTTGTTTTGAAAGAAGGCTAAAGTGTTATGATGTCAAATCACCCCCCTCGGTTTTTCTACCAATGTGGCATGTGGATTTAATTAAACCTTGCCACATGTCCTCCCCTCTTAGTTTATGCACTGAAGCTGACTTTGCAGCTGATGGTCAGTGAGCTGCATCCAGTCTGCCCTACTGCTCACATATAACCTGTGGAACAGCTACAAAGGCGCCCAGCAAAACTCTTGGTCTCCCTGCAGCGTCCCTCTGCCAGCAGCAAGCTGAACTTGGGTTTTGTGTTTAATTCAGCTAGCTAAACCTATCTGCTGCAACAATAATTAAATGAAGAGGCGCAAACAGACAGCTCTCCTTGCCGGCTGCTTGGCCCTGGATTTGCCAGCTCACAGTGTAAGCGCCTGATTTCGTGTGACTTCCCTGGACAGCGCTGCTGTTCCTGACGCCGCCTGAGGAGGAAGCGTTGAAAGGCACCAGTGACTGACCTTGTGCTTCTGCGTTTCTCTAGCTTTCCATTGGTGGCATCATTGTCTTGAGAGACACCAGTGAGGACACAGAGGAGCTGGTGGAGCCCGTGGCAGCTCATGGGCCCAAGATCGAAGAGGAGGAGCAAGAGCCAGAGCCTCCAGAACCGTTTGAGTACATTGACGACTAGGATGCGCAGGTACGTCGGTGCAAAGGTCTTCCTGATCGGCTGGGTTGAGAGGCCAGCCAGCTTCAGCACTTGCTCCCCAGTAGTGACTGGCTAGGTGCCTGTGGGACACTTGAAAGCAGAGCATGACGGGAAGTGGCCACCCTTGACACTGGGATCAGCCATCCTGTACTTGGAGGCATTCCTCCACCAAGCCATGAGGGTTATTCCTACTCTTATTCCTGCTCATTGAGGCTGGTAACCTGCCTGTGTATCTGTCCTCTGTGAATTCCCCAGTGTATTATTTAGAAAATAAGGTATCCTGATGGATGCTGCATTTGCCTTTGTTAGTCATGTGCTGACAGAAGACAAATCCCTGAGTGTGACCTGGCCTAAGTGCTTTTAAAAGAGGGGTTAGACAAATTTATGGAGGAAAAGTCCACCACAGGTTATAGGCCATGATGACTGCATGCAGCCTCTGGATTTTAGAGGTAGCTTCTCTCTCTCTCTCTCTCTCTCTCTCTCTCTCTCTCTCTCACGTGCAAGGCAGTGGCAACACGATGCAGGTCTCTTGTGTGCTCTCAGAAGCATCTGGTGGCCATTGTGAGATGCAGGAATCTGGATTAGATGGGCCCTTGGCCAGATCCAGCAGGGCTCTTCTTATGAATCACCTCCCAGTCAGTGCTATCTCTCATAGCTGTGTGCAGGGGCTTGAGAGGCTTAAGGGCTCCACCGAAAGTCTGCAGGTCCGATTTCTTGTTACATAATTGAACACAACTTGAACATCCTTTAGCAGCTATGGAGAACTGAGCTGGCTGGGTAGATGCCAAATGCCCAGTCCTGCCTGCTAGTTAGTTAGCCCTACACAGCCTCACCATTCCTGAGAAAGTTCATTCCCACAGGCACTTCTGGGCATTGGCCAAGGCCACGTGTGTGTGCTGCAGCATCACAGAAGAGCAGAAAAATGTGCCCAGCCTGTGGTTTTCATTGTAAGAAGGTCCTGCTTCTACCCCGTGCCTGCAGAAATATGCTTGACAGTGTTTGGGCTGCACTTGCTGCTATGTCATAAAACTGGAGAGGACTGAAAAGGGCTTTTCCTTGGTTGTGGCATCAGTGGTGTTGCCTCTCCCACAATCAGAATAATGAAAAACATTATTATTATTATTATTATTATTATTATTATTATGCTCAATTTGCATAATTTAAGTAGGTCGGAGAATTCCTCTTCTTGGTACGGAATTGGGATTGCTTGAGCACAGAACATACTATGTTTTTAGCACAGGTTGAGCACAGCCCAAGCCCAAGCCCTAGCTTTAGCCATCCACATACCACTTGCCTGTGGGTTGGCCTACAGGAGGTCTGTCGCAACCTGCTCCCACTTTCTAGAATGCATCCACTCATTAGTCATTTGGGAGGACATTTGGCATACAGCGTTATCAGCATTCAGACTTTTGTTCCGTGGGGGTGTGGAACAGGAGGCAGGCTCTGGATGACTGGGCTGCTGCTGAGCCCTCTGGTGTCCAAGCTGCCACTGGACTGAAATTGCTTGGAGTGGGGGGTCGACTTTCATATCTGTTGAAGCTACTAAAACTGAAGCTGCAGGCTCCCTGCAAAGCTGGTAATTCAGCACTTGTGCTCATGCCAGCTAGTCATCAATCTTTGGCGCAGGAGGGGCAGGGGGCCCGCAAGCTGTATCTCTTTCTATTCCCCCCTCCCCTTTTCAGTGACCTGGTTTCACTTCCCTTGAATCCATGACATTGTGGAGCTGGGAATAAAATGGAAGCTCATGACTGAGAAGTTGGAGGGTTTGGCTTTCAAAAGGAAACCTGTGCATTTGGAAGAGTTGAGAAGCAAGGAGAGAGAGCTGGAAGTGATTCACAGGAGTGGCCAGCTGAAGGTGGAGATGTGTTGGTCTCGGCCCCCTTTCTGATGAGCAGGCTAGTTCCTCTGACCACCAGTGCACTCTGGAGAAGGGCCTGCGGGTGCCAGCTGTCATCTGGTCTCTGAGGCTGAGCCTGAGAAGCTGCCCCTCAGCACTCTGTGGAGGAGAGCAGCAGGTATCAATGTCACAAGCTCTCTGCCTCTCTCACCTCCTGTGTCCTTCTCTCCTCCCAGGGCCACAGCTCGGCTTTAGGTCTGATGGTGGAAACAGGCCAGAAGGAAGCTCCTGCTGCAGCCTGCAGTGCAGTGCATGCCATGTCACCTCCGTACTGGCCAACAGGCAGTCCACGTTTTATGGTTGACCAAGGAAATATATGCTCTTCCGTGTACCCTTTCACAGAAAGCCAGATTTGGAAATAAACACATTTTAAAACTTCAATGGCAACTTTGGTGCTGTTTCTTCCCCCCCCCCCCCCATTGTCCAGTAGAAATGCTTTGGTCTCCGTCCAGCAGAAGCAAGTTGCTCAAGGACACTTGCGTGCACCTGCAGGAGAGCTTAGGGAAGGAGTGCTCGGAGGTTCCATTTTCACACCTGAGAACTGTTGGTCTGAGGAAGCCATTTGGCCCAAAAGCAGCTTGCCGTTGTTTGAAGTGCACTGCTTTCCATGCTGGGTACTTCCTTTCACAAGCAGCTCTCAAATGTTGCAAGCTGATTCAGGGGTGGAGAGTTTATGGGGAGTGCCCCTACTGAATATTTGCCCCTTGTGTGACCATTAAAGCCACAAGAGCACTGCCAGAAGACAGGGGGTGGCTACCAAAAGCAAATTCTAAGCATTGGACAGAAAGGAGAAACTATGCCGGTGGTTGACCAGGTGGCTTCTGGCCTAAAGCAGGGCAAAGGGAGGGCAGAGGCTTCCTGACAGGTGAGAGTTCACTGCTGGGGCCGCCCCTCTTCCCAGAGGGAGGCTCTGCCACAAACAGCTGCATGCCAGGCAATCATGAAATCCCAGCCCTTCTTTTCATCGCCAGACATGCTGATGAAAGCTGCTTCTGCTGGGTGTTTTTGTCTGCTGAGTTGCTGTTGATGATGCAGGTCCCCTTTCTGGGGAGGGAGGGGGGAGGTGGCACTCCTGTGCCCACATAAAGTACAAGCAGTGCATTTGCACAGTTGGTGCTGTACTGTTCAGTCCCAGAAGTGTTGCTTTTTCTGGGACAGTGTTTGAGGACTCTTGGTCTTTCGTAGAACCCCCTGCTTTGCTGTCCTTTTCTAGAAATGTATTTCCTGCACTTGCTGGGAACTGAGTAGCCTTTTGAATGTTTTTTTTTTCTTTTGCAAGTTTAGTTTTATAGGAGAAAAGCAACATCGTGTCCCCCACCTGGTCACATGCCTAGAAGAGAACTGCCTCCAAGCCCTGACCCTTTGTGCTGGCTTAAAGCAATTGTTCTTATGCAGTGAGCTCTGCAGTGAAGTCCAGTGCAGTGCAGGAGCGACTGCTATGGCAAGCGTGTTTTCCAGGAGCCTGCTGGGTTAGAGTGCAGGCTGATTTGTTTCTGCTTCCACCAGTGGCCAGCAAACTGCTGCTGGGAAGCCTGCAAGTTGGGCGCTACGTCAAACTGCCTGCCCTGTTGTTGTTCCCCAGCACCTGTCATGTAGGGGTAGCTGTCTCTGAGTCTGGAGGTTTCCTTTAACTATTTGGCAAACAGCTGATGAGAGACCATGAATTTGATCCTCTTTTCAGCCGGTGGCCGTTGCCAAATCCCATGACAGAGAATGTAAGAATTCCATATATTGTCTCAGGAGTGAACACCTACAGTGCTTTTTCTAAAGGCCCTCCCTGCCACAAGCCACATGGGCAGGTACCCCAAGCTGGTATTCTACACAATACTTTCCCCTCTTTGTTATATGTAAAGCCGTTACAGATTGCTCTGGCTCCTGGGGGCAGTGAAAGCATGATGTCATGTGATATCAACTCTGGTTCTCCCTGGAGGAGGGATGGTGAGGGATGAGAGCCAGGATGGTGTAGCCAGGATGATCCAGATTCAAATCCCCCCTCAGCCACAAAGCTTCCTGGGTGACCTTGGGCCAGTCACTTTCTCTCAGCCTCACCTACCTCACAGGGTTGTTGTGAGGACAAGAAAGAGGGGAGGAGCAGCTGTGTAAACGGCCCTGAGCTCTTTGGAGGAAGGGCGGTATAAAAATGTGAAAAATAAATAAAATAAATAAATAAATAATGGAGTGGCCGCCCCCCCAGTTTAGTGGCGTGCCCTGGGGCAGTTGCGCTTGGTTCCGCCCTCGGGTTTATAATATGTTTACCGTCTCAATGAGATGGTTTGTGCTCTGATAGGGCTGTAATCTTCTTTCCTCTGGCATCTTAACTGCCTCTCAACCTTTAGGCAGCCCTTCGTCTTCTGAATTTTCTCTGATTTTCCAGAATCACATCTTTAAACTAACAAGAAAAATAGAGTCGTGGGATGGAGCACAGCTTCTCTGTTCCAGCAAGTCCCAGGGGAGAGAATGTAATTTTTAGTACTTTGTCAGGAAGTAACAGAAGTGCATGAATGGGGGGGGCACTCTTTCTAGCACCTTTGCCTTGGGGTGTGCCCTCATCTTATATGGAGATAAGGGTTTATTTGAACCGGCTTTTTGAAAGGGGAAATGTGGGAAGGGTGGTGGATTTTGGCAAACAAGACTGAGCCAGGCTCAAGAAAGGCCCTGCCCGCAGCAGGAAGCCAGTCTGTTTTGCCAGGTTCTTCTTCCTGGCAGAATTCTTGTGCCTTTAGCCAACGCAAGTCCAAATTCAGGAGATGCTGTTATCAGCTACATGAAGATGCAATAATGAGGAACACTGTCTGTTGAATTTCTCCCTGCCATGCAACGGATAAAAGCAGAGGTGCTTGATACGGGGGGAGGGGGGAGGGTGTTGGCCCCAAATAAAAAAACATTCATTATTCATTGGCTCCCCCTTCCAAATTCTCAAAGCGTTCAAGTCCCCTAGTCCCACTTACAGAAACATCGAAGAAATACCTTTTTGAGCAGAGCAAAACTAGAGCTCTCTCTCTCTCAGGGCAGCCAGGTGACACAGATACAAAAATCTCTCTGTGGCAAGGGCTGGAGCCCCTGTGCAGACGTTCACCAGCTGGAAGCAACCCTTTTGCCAGTGAAGGGACTGGGATGAGTCACAAGAGGAGTCAGGCAAAGCAGACAGATATTTTCCCATACGCGTTGCAAGGAACAAGAGGCGTTCTATGCAGAGTTCTCCCTTGTGCGCCATCTGCCTCATTCCGCCACCATTCCCATCACCAAAGCTCCCCTTGAAAGGACCAAAGAGGTACAACCTCCACGCCACACATTTTCTCCTCTGAGCTGCATTCTCCCTGCAGGGGCTTCAGGATGGGGCTGTGTGTGATTGGCTGTCAATGTAGTTTGTATCCTATGCTCTCTTGTAGGTGGGGAGTGATTTGACTTCCTGGCATTATCCCCTTCCCCATTGTTCCCTATGGGGTAACTACTTTCTGTAAAAGCACTGCAATTACAGTGTTTTCCTGGCATTGGGAATGTCTGTATGCTTGAGAGATGGTGTACATCAACCTTCTCATCCTGCCCACGTTCCTACCCATTACACCCTGATCTCCTCCCAATTTTTGACTCTATGGAAGCTAAGCTGGGTCAGGCCTGGTTAGTACTTGGATGGGAGACCGCTTGGGAATACCAGGTGCTGTAGGCTTATACCATAGTCTTTCAAGACTGAAGGTTGCCAACCATGGGCAGAGTGGTGCTGGCATTCAAGCCACATTGGCATGACATTTTTCCAGCACTGTACTGGTGTATGTGGCACATCTGTTGGCATCCCCACCTACGATGGTGGAGCCACCCAATGGCATACATGGGTGCATCAGCATACATGGAGATACGGGCATATCAGGGATATAGGATTGGGCTGTTAACTCTGAAGTCCTAGCTGTGGTGCACTTCACTCAGACACATGTGCCCAAGTATTGTTCTAACCCATTTTTGACCACCCACAGGTGTATGCATTTTGTCCATGTTGCACATATGCAATGTTGGGCAGAAATGGCTTAAACAACAAATGCAAACACAGAAGCAGTGGATAACTGAGAACCGGGGTGGTGTGGTGTTGGACTCCAGCCTCATCTCCCCGCTCAGCCATGAAGCTTCCTGAGTGACCTTGGGCCAGTCACTCTCAGCCTCGCCTACCTCCTTTTGTTGTAAGGACAAAAGGAAAGAAGGAACCATGTACACCACCCTGAGCTCCTTGGAGAAGAAAGGGTGGGATTATAAAAAACGTGAAAAATAACGTTTTTTCCCAAAGAAAGAGCTCCCAAAGAAGAGTCCCAAAGAAGAGCTCCAGACTGCACCAAAGCCTGATGGAGGCTTTGCATGAGGGAATGTTCCTGCATACGACAGCATTCCCTGCACATGGGAAATGAATGTGCCAGGAGAAGGGTTCTAGCCGAGCTGTCACTTCGCCATGTTAACTTTTTATTTCAGGGATTTTTTTAAACCAAGGAGCCTTGTGCAAGATATTTGCTGGAAATCTTACAGGCAACTGAAGAACACACACATGCAAGGCTGCGTTCACAGCGTGCCATTCCTTTGAGAGACAAACACAGCTTGTAAGACTAATAGACAGGACAGAACACCAGATTCAGCGTATCTCACCACTAAATGAAATCCAACCACTAGATTCACGTAGGCACATTCGACATATATCATCATGCCTCGCATCGTGGGAGTCCTCAACAGCAGTGGGCCTGACCAGGAAGGTGCCGGGGACGTGTGGTGGGTGGGAAGGCAGGTGAGGCAGAGCCTCCCCATCGGAGTCCTTCGAAAAGCAGCGCCTCCATTGCGTGAGGCACGCAAGCACCCACAACCCTCATGCTCGCGCACATGGATTGTGAGTGCTTGCTTGCCTCACACAGCAGCGGTGCTGCTTTTCAAAGGACTCTGGTGGGGAGGCTCTGCCTCACCTGCCTCCCCACTCAACGCACATCCCTGGAAGGTACAGGCTTATTATTGCATCTGCTGCATGTGAGAAGTAGGCCTGGGTGTGTGCGCACGTGTTTTTTCACTTTCCAGCAGGACAAGAGAAGGCCCTGTTCTGCCATTCTTTGAGGGAACCTGCCCCTCCTTCCTTCTGTTCAGGATCAGTTGCCTCCTTTCTCGAAGAGCCATCCATCTATCACTGCTTTGGAGGCACCAGCAGTTTCTTTTGCTTAAATGTTTTTATCCAACTCTTTGATTTATTGTCAGTGAAGTTATGTTTCAGGAAAACAAATCTTGACAATTCCTGGGCACCACACTCTTGGCAAGCCTGGGTGCCTGTTTGGCTGGAGAAATGGATCATGCTGCATAAATACTTGTGTGTAGGCACTCCTCTTCCCTGTACCTTCTTGTGGGCTGAGAGGCCCATTGAGATCTAGAAACTGCTGTGTTTGTACTTGGCTCTGCTGCACAACTCTGAAAGCCCCCAGCCCCACTAAGCAAGATGCTGAAGCTTTGAGCATTTATAACCAAGACCAGGGGTGTCAAGCATGAGGCCTGTGGGCCAGATGTGGCCTGCAGAAGCTCTTTTTCCTGCTCTCTGGCTCTCCTAGCACCACTATTAGCAGCTCTCAGCTGCTGAGCTGTGCTGTCACTGTTGAAAGGCTGGCCCGTGTGATAGCTGGGCTCTCCCATATCTAGAAAATATGATCAAGATTTGCATATTTTCTCTCATTTGCAGCTAATGTGAGAATGGTGTGCTTTTTTCTGGTCCTGATTAAGAATATAAGAAGAGCCCCGCTGGATCAGGCCAAAGGCCCATCTAGTCCAGCTTCCTGTATCTCACAGTGGCCCACCAAATGCCCCAGGGAGCACACAAGACAACAGACACAACCTGCATCCCGCTGCCCTCTCCTGCATCTGACAATCAGAGGCAGCCTGCCTCTAAAACCAAGAGCTTGCACATACCTACTATGACATGTAACCTGTAATGAACTTCTCCAGAAATTTGTCCAATCCTCTCTTAAAGGCATCCAGGCAAGATGCCATCACTACTTCTTGTGGCAAAGAGTTCCACAAGCTAATTACATGCTGGGTAAAGAAATATATTCTTCTGTCTGTCCTAACTCTCCCAATAATAATAACTAATAATAATAACTTTATTTTTACCCCGCCTTTCTCCCCGAAGGGACTCAAGGCAGCTTACAACAGATTAAAAACATAATTTAAAAACAAATAAAAACATATTAACACATCATAAAAAACAGCAGTCAGAATAAAAAATAGGTAAAAAGAGCATAGAGCAGCAGCAAGTCATAAAAGAATCAGGCCTGTAAAAAATATTAAAAATGTTAAAAAGATGTTAAAAAGGCCGAGAACTCAGAAGGCTTGTTTAAACAGAAGGGTCTTCAGGCCTCGCCGAAAGGTCTCAAAAGAGGGAGCCATTCTTAAGTCAAGGGGAAGGGAGTTCCATAGCGTTGGTGCCACTACTGAGAAGGCCCTATTTCTTGCCGCAGCCCCACGTACCTCCCTAGGCGGCAGCACTTGTAAAAAGGCCTTCTCTGATGACCTAAGAGGACGAGCCGGATTGTACGGGAGTAAGCGATCTCTAAGATACCCTGGCCCAGAGTAGTATAGGGCTTTCAATACCAGCACCTTGAATTGGGTCCGGAAACGAATGGGCAGCCAATGCAGCCACTGGAGAAGCGGACTGACAGAATCAAATCACCTACCTCCAGTAACCACACGGGCCGCCGCATTCTGCATTAGTTGCAGTTTCCAAACCGTCTTCGAGGGCAGCCCCACATAGAGCGTGTTACAGTAATCTAATCTCGATGTCACCGAGGCATGGATCACCGTGGCCAGGTCTGCACGATCCAAGTACGGCCGCAGCTGGCGCACCAGCCGAAGCTGAGCGAAGGCCCCCCTAGCCACAGCCGCCACCTGGGAATCCAGGAGCAGCTGCGAGTCCCAACACTCAGCTTTCGTGAATGTCCCCTGATTCTGGTGTTATGTGAGAGGGAAAAGAGCGTCTCTCTATCCACTCCATCTCTATCCATTCCCTGCATGATTTTGTATGTCTCAATCATGTCCCCCCTCAGGCACCTCTTTTCTAGACTGAAGAGGCCCAAACGCCATAGCCTTTCCTCATCAGGAAGGCGCCCCAGCCCAATCATCATTTTGGTTGCTCTCTTTTGCACCTTTTTGCATCACCTGCTTAATTATGTCACTTCCAGCCCTTTGTAGGCATCATGAATGCTATTTGGCCTGCTGTAAGAAACACGTTTGACACCCGGGACCTAGAACATTAAGGGAAGAGCTGGAGTTCAGTGACAGGGCCCCTGTTTTGCGTGCAGAAGGTCCTGGGTTCATCCTCTCCAGGCAGGGCTGAGAAAGAACCATGTCTGAAACCTGCAGCCTGAAGGAGCCACTGCCCATCAGTGTGGTGGGACAAGTGATGCTAAGTGAAATGGGCTGGTGGTTTGTATAAGGCAGCCATGTATTTTCACTATGTTCCTTGTGTGCTGATGGAACGCACAATTCAACCATTATTGTGCTGAACAGCATTACCAGATTGAACGAAGGGTGACATGGGCTGTTTTGGGGCTGGTCACTTCAAATGCAGATGTATTTCAGTTCATTTGTGTTTGCATTCAGGACAGTTCTGTCTTCTGTAGCCAGGCATCAGTACCACAGCAGCAACATTTTGTCATTAATCAACTGGAAACATTTTGATTGACTGAGAAGGTGCCCAGTAAGGCAGCACATTTTCCGCTGCTTTAAAATCCATTTTTAATGCAGTATTCCTCATTGTGAGACGGGCAGTTCTTCGTTTCTGGGGGAGAATGTGGCACCTGCATAACAAAGTATGCAGAATTATATGGGTAGGCAACTGAGGGCCCAACCCTATCCATCTTTCCAGCACTGGTGCAGCCACAATGCAGCCTCAGGGTAGGGGAATACATGTTCCCGTACCTTGAGGAGGCCTCAGTGACTGCCTCTCCACCACAGGATACAGTGCATGCCCCGGCACAGCTGCACCAGCACTGGAAAATTGGATAGGATTGGGCTCTAAGGCTGCAATCCTGTACACACTTACCTGAGAGTAAGTCCCACTGAACTCAGAGGGACTTACTTATAGACATGCATAGGATTGTGCTGCAAGGTTACTTTAATCCAATTAATATCAACTTGGTTTCAGCCCATCTCGGTAATGACCTCCTGGTCCTATGAATGGTCACAGAAAGCTGAGAAGGAGACAATAAAGGGGGCAACTAAGCCTTGGAGCAGAGAAGTGGCTGTTTCTGGGTGTCGAGTGTGGTTGTTGCTGAGAGGAAGGCATTGCCATAAGAACATAAGAACATAAGAACAGCCCCACTGGATCAGGCCATAGGCCCATCTAGTCCAGCTTCCTGTATCTCACAGCGGCCCACCAAATGCCCCAGGGAGCACACCAGATAATGCCCCAGGGAGCACACCAGATAGCCAGGAAGAGGAGATAGAAGCAAAGACCAGGAAAGGAACTTGCAGCTGCGAATCCCCAAAGAGATGGAGGAAAAGAGCTTAGGGAAGCCTTCCAGAAGCCAAGACTTCTCAGTGGCATCTTTGGGTGGTGAAACATCAGGTGCACAAGTGTCATGTGGCCTTTGATGTGAGGACCATAGGGAAGACTCCATAAGGGAGCTTCCTGGGTGTGAGGCCAAGGAAACCCTCTAGGAAAACACACTGGAGTGTGTGCCTGATGGTGGTGGAGATAGGAAGGGGTAATCAGCTGGCCAGGGAATGGAAGTAGTCTCGGGTCTGGTCATTCCTGAGAGCTGGTATTACAGCAACCTCATAAGCAATGGAACTCGTAGACAAGTAGGGCTGCAATCCTGTATGCACCTACCTGGGAGTAAGCCCCAATGAACACAGTGAGACTTATTTCTGGGTAGACATTTATTTATTTAGAAGATTTCTATGCCCCAGACACTGCAAAGCAACCTGCTTATGATTGTCATGACTAAACTTCGTCTTGTCGGTTCAGTTTAATATCTGAATGGTTTCACAACTCTGCCTTATCACAGAGATACCCGAACTCCTGGAAAGTCTGGGAACTACTTCCGTATCAGGTTACTGGGGGAAAGATTTTTAGTATATGATGGCAATGAGCAGTTAGAAAAGGGTTGAGAGATGCATTACTCAATGGACCTCAGCAATGGTGTAGCTAGAGGGGGTGCAAAGCACTAAGTTTTGCAGGGAGCCTCACCGTGGCATGCAAATGGCCCTTCCCCCTTTCCTTTGGAGCACCACACTGTCCAGAGGGGCCGCTTGCAGCCATGGTGAGGCTCCCTGCAAAACTTGGTGATTTGCACCCCCTCTAACTATACCACTTGACCCCGTGTCCGATCGAGCAAGGTGCTGCAGGATGGGAATAGCAATTTTTTGCTTCCCAATGCCCAGTTCCATCCCTAGTTCCAACATTTATCGTCGAAGGCCTTTACGACGAGTGATGCAACTAGTCATGACATGGCATAGAAGGGAGTCCCCGTGCCATACACCCTTCCTGCCTTTTCTCCCTTCCCACATTTATACCACCTTAACTCTGCACATGCAGAGCTGGGGACTCACACTGCTGAGATAACGTGTTGTTCCACTTGAAGACAGTGAGGCGATCCATGTGTATGGCCTGCAATTTCTGTTCTGGCCCCCCTTTGGTTTGCAGCCAGCTGTTGCTCTGTGTGTGTGTGTGTGCGCGCGCGCGCGCACATAAGGCAAATGTGTGTTTACATATTTTCTCTTTGTGTTGGCAGGAGTGGGCCAAGAATGAACAGCACCGGGGTCTATAATGTCACGCTTGAAGGGAACTGGAGAGGGAGGGAAGCCTGGCTGACAATCGCAGCCCAGTGAAAGCTGCGTTTACTTAGTCATCTGTTGATGTGGATCCTGCTGGGCTGTCGATGAGGCGTGCAGGGAAGAATTCCACCCTGTCCCACTTCTGTGGTGTTTCTAGGCAGGTATTTGCACCGCAGGGCTCATCGGGAGGGAGGATGGAGAGAGGCTGCTGCCAGTCTTGTCAAGGAAGGCGGCTGGTACTTGGTGCTGGGGTAGGCTAGAAGTTGCCAGTGGCTCCTTTTGGTACGCAGGGAAGGTGCAGACTGGGGGCAGGATTCATGGTGATCCCCACATTATTGTGGTGCTTGAACAGAGCTGGGGGGGCAGGAGGCAGCTGTGGAGGAACCACACACAGGAACCACCAGGCAACTCTGGCTCCAGGTAGTGCATGTGTTGACTATGCAGCAAAAGCAGGCACACCTGGTGAAAGTGGTGCTGCTGATGCTGACTCAGAAAACAGGTCTGACCACTGGCCCAGAGAGCTTGCTGGGTGTATTGGAATTGCGGAAGATATTACTGAGGAGATAGGGTGTGGTGTCCACAGTGCCCCTTGCTCTGAGTAAATGCAGGATTAAGGTGGTAGCTGGAAGTGTGCTGCACAGCTGCAGCCACTAGAGCATAAGGAGATCCCTCAGGTATATAGGGAGCACCTGAGGCAGAAAGGGTTTGGTGGGTTTTGAAGGAGTGCAGGTTAGAGATAGGAGACTGACTTGGTTTATGGAATTGGGACTTAGACTGTGGCTTGTGACTGGACTTTGGCTTTGGACTTTGATTTGGATACTCTGATGGATTGGACTGACCTACCTGGAACCTGACTTTGGACAGTAACGGCTTATTGGCAACTCTGATTGATTGGACTGGTTTACAAGGCCCAGTGGATTGGGATTTGGCAAAACACTGGGCCAGCATGTTTCTGGTCAGTTGGCAACCCGAGGTCAGCTTCCCGAATGAATTCACTGGACTGACCAGTGAGGAGCAGGTGGGGCACCTGTGGAAGTGCTGCAGGAGGAGTGATTGTGCTTGGGGGGCAGGGCTTGTGCTAGGTCAGGCCTGCACAGCCAATGGCCCACCCAACTCAGTGTCGTGGCCTGCCAGGAGCTCAGTCCTCTGCCCCCTGTGCTTGAACAGTCTGAGACCAACAGCACACCCAGGAGATTTACAGAGGCCTGCCGTGACTGACTTCCATGCTTGGTGGGTCACAACTCTGCAGATCTGGGCTCACTGCCGCTGATCACTTGACCTGCTCCAAAGAGGGTTGTCGCTCTTTATTTTCTTATAGCTGGGGGTGGGTGTCAGTGGTGGGTAACATGGAACACTGGGGCAAGTGGCCTATCTGGTTTCTGCAAAAGTTACAAAGCCTCTGTAATGAGTGAGGAGAAGTGGCAGTCCTAGGAGAGGAGCTCTGTGTGGGGGCCTGGGCTGCTGAATGTGTCTAGGGCAGGTGCTGTGGCTGAGGAGGGCAGGACAGAAGAGGGAAGAGAACGGCCATGGCTGGGCAAACCCCTTTTCTTCCCACCCTCTCATCAAGGCACAAGACATTTTGCTGTGCAGGATGGGGGCCTAAGGAAAAACATGCTTCCCATCCACAAAACAGTCATGCATGCATGTGTGAAGCCATCTGACACACACAGAGTTTGCAAACCCCTTCCTTGCTTCCTGGGTGCAATAGCAGGAATCCTTCATTTGGACTGAGGCGCCTTCGGTTTTACAACCCAATCGTATGCATGCTTAGAAGTAAGTCATGAATGGAAGCAAGTTAGAGTCCATGGGGCTTACTCCCAGGAAAGTGTGGATAGGATTGGGCTGTTAGACCCTGAAAATGGAGGTTCCATGTTACTGTCCTAAAAGAAATGCTTTTGCATCTTAATAATCAGTTACTTGAATATCACAGCTACAGCAGAAGCACTTAACACTTGCAAGCTTCTTTGTTTCAAATATCTATATCCTTATAAATATATAATTTATTGATATCCTGCCTTTCCACCCTGTTCAGGGCGCCGAAGGCGGCTTACAGAACAGTCATTAAAATTGCAACAGCATAGTCATTCAATGAATGAATTATACATAAACACAGCAGAAGTGTTCCCTGCATTGGGGCTTAAACATTTAGTCAAGTAATGGATCCTTTTAAAACTTTTGGATAAATTTAGAGTTTTTAAAAATTTATTTTCCAGTGTTTCAGAAATCAACAACATCAGTGTTTTCTTGTAAAACTATATTGGTCACAACAATATAAGGCAAAAGCATATAATTGTCAATATTTTCAGCAATCAGGATCTGCAAATCCCACAGGTGGCACACCCCACCTGAGCAGTATTTCCCCTCCTCTCACACAGATGGTAGCACCTCCTTCCAAGGTACCAACCTAAATCAGCCTGGCTGGGGGGAATGCCATTACTGGACCTCCTGGTATCTTTCCTTTTTCAAAAATCAGCGGTGGGGGAGCAACTAAGATCAGGGCTATGGCATGGGGGGGGGTCTAATTCCCACACACGGTCCCAATCCAAATCTTCCCCTCTCCTTAGGCAGCTATCGGCTGAAAAGGGGGCAATTTAGGGGCACCTGTAAACTTGGGTCACTTCCATGTCATAAAGCAGCTTGCGGGGATTCAAGTTGATCAATGTTGGGACAGGTGGCTCACCCCATTTTCTCCTGTGCCATGACTTTGATCCAAATCCTGCCCCTCCCCCCATTATTTTTTGAAAAAGAGCAAGACATCAGGAGTCTCCATCATGGAACTCGCACATTGCGTCTCTGTTAGTCCTGGGTGGTGCCTGCTATTACTCACTGATGTGCCATCTAAAAATGAAGGGTTATTTTTGCTTCAGAACTCTTGGTATATGAATATGTAGATGCCTGCAGATTTGACTGATTAATGGATTGAACCTTGGACAATGAATCCACGAAGATATTACCATTGGGTCACTTCCCTACTACGTGCTTAACAGACTTGTGGAAGATGCACAGGCGAAGCCAGCTCTTCCTTGGCCCATGCGGACTGTGAATTTTGCACCTGTGCCAGGAGACCTTGCAGCGAAGCATCCTCTTCTGGGGCATTTGGCCACCTGCTCTGGGCCTCATTCTTTCCCTTCATCAAAGGTGGTGAAAACTGAGTGCTGAAACTGGAATGTTGCTTTCGGACAAGGCCCAGATGTTTCCATTCCTGTGCTGCTGGTGACTGACGGCCTGGCTCTGAGGGGTCAGTTACTGGAAATGGCGGTCAAAGGCTCCTGGTGGTTTTGAATACTTTGGTGGGGGCAACTCTGTGCGCTTGGAAAGTGAGGCATGGATGGGTCAGGAATCCTGGGCTCAATGGGAACTCTGAATTAACAAATGCGCCTGGGGCCATCAGGCGAGCAATGAACGCTGGTAGTTACTCTGTGGTCGCTGAAATGAAACAATGTTCGTTCCACTTGTTAGTTCTTTATGAGCAAAATGCCCAGCATCCTGAGGGGTGCTGGATGTGTGCTCACGTATAGCACAATGCTCTGGGAAGGGGAGGGCATGTGCTTCTGTGCAATCGGGGGTTCCTGGTGGTAGCGGCTTGGCCAGCTCATGGGGGTGGTAAGGTTGCCCCCCCCTCCACACTGTGCTTTATTTTTTGCCATAGGAGTGAATGGTCACAACTTACTTATAAGGGAGAGGATCAAGGAGCACCTATGGACATGATGGGGGTGAAATTTCCCAGTGGCTTCTCTGATTGTGTGTGTGTGTGTGTGTGTGTGTGTGTGTGTGTGTGTGTGTGTGTGTTTCAAGTCCATGCTGGAGCCAAGTATTTGGGGGCTCCCTCAGTCTAGTCTCTTCCATTGCAAAGGAGGGGAAGCATTATTTTGACTCTTCCTGCCCTGCTGCAGATTTCCTGTGTGTGCCTTCCAGGTTGTGCTGAGTGTGTGTATAATAGAGTCTCCACCTACCTTTTGAATAGACGGAGGGCAAATGATGAAAGCCAAACGTTTACATGAAGATAAAAGCTTGAGCAGCAGGAGCTGTTTTCCAGGGTTAATGGTAGCTGGATCAGGACCCCCCTCCCCATGAATAAGATAACAGCAGAGGGATATAAGAAATGTGCCACTGGATCAGGCCCAGAGCCCATCTTGTCCAGCTTCCGGTATCTCACAATGGCCCACCAGATGGCTCAGGGAGCACAAAAGATAACAGGAGACCTGCATCCTGGTGCTCTCCCTTGCATCTGGTATTCTGAGGCAGCCTACTTCTAAAACCAGGAGGGTGCACATACCCATCATGGCTTGTAACCTGTGATGGACTTTTCTCCAGAAATATGTCCAATCCCCTTTTAAAGGCTCCTCAGCCAGATGCCATCACCACATCCTGTGGCAAGGAGTTCCATAAACTAATTGCATGTTGGGTAAAGAAATATTTCCTTTTGACTATTCTAACTCTCCTGACACTCAATTTTAGTGGATGTCATGTGGTTCTGGTGTTGTTCGAGAAGGAAAAGAACATCCCTCCATCCACTCTATCCACCTCCTGTCCCTTTGCCCAGCCTGCTCTTGATTTTTCCATCTGCCTTTTTTTTTTTGTTTAGGCTCTACATTGGCCTGAAAACTGCCATTGTCTGCATTAGATGCAAACAGCATTGCACCTAACTGCACAGTATTCAACCCCCTCTACTAACTCTCCCCATCAATTTTCTCCTGGGTATCTTCACCTCCATGTGACTTTCCACCAGCTCCTGGAGAAGACTGTGCTTTGGGCCAACGCCAGAGAAGCACTTTGCCAAACTGAAAATAGAGGGGAAAAATTAGCCGATAAAACCCCTTCTGTCTTCCTCTTGGTAGATGCTGATCATCCTGGAAGTTGATCAGACACCAGGAGGGGAACACACAGAAGGTTATAGCAGCATTTAAGAGAGAGACAGCAAGAGCAAGAGAGAGAGTGTGGCTGCTGGCACCCCTGACCCATCTTGTCCAGAACCTTTGAGTCTCTGACTAAAAGGGGGCATTTATTTCATTCTGGCATTTAGGAGGAAACTATGTAAAGAAGCTATAATAAATTAGGGAGGGGATGATAAAACAAACAGGGCACTTGTCGGCCTCCCTTTTCAACTGACCATCAGATGATGGGTGTCTGGTTGCTTGTCATCATATGGAGGCTGAGGGAGCCGTTGGGATTATAAATACAGCTGCGGTGAGATGTTTATGACGCAGGTGGGGCCCAGTTCAATGCGCTTCTCATGGGTCTGGGCTGTTGGGTGGGTCATGATTAAAGATGGGCAACTCAGTAGCAGGAAAGGAGCCTGCTGGAAAACCATGCTTGCTGCCCTAGAGTTCTTTCTTTCTCAGTCCGCAGGGCACATGACAGAGTACCAGAGGACAAGTCCCTACCCAAAAAAAGAGACAGCAAAGGAGGGAGAGGTGGGGATGTGCAGGGGAAGGGGCTGTGCTTCAGGGGAGTGAGACAGAGGCGTCGCGTCACAGGGGCTCTGAGAAAATGTTGCAGGCCTCAGAGGCAGCAAGGGGGAGAGGGTGCTGTTGGCTAAGAAGCAGGATTCCAGCAGACTGATGAGGGTGGCAGAGCTGAAGGAGTGAAGATTTAGGAGTGTGAGAGAGGGAAGGGGGAGAAAGGCCACATGCAGGGCTTGGAAGGCAAGGTGAGGGATTTCGTGCCAGATGCAGGAAGCTGGTGTGGAGGTTTAAGGGGAGATCATGTGGGGAGAGCCACGAGACAGGTGAATTATTTTGGCAGCAGAGTGACAGCGGAAGCACTCCTACTTCCCTGGCGTCCCTTGAGAAAAGGCTCATTGTGGTGTCCCGAAGGAAAAGGTGCTCGCAAGCTCCCTACATGTGGCCCCTGATAATCTGCGCCTGTGATTGCTTCAGTTGGCCTCAGGCATGGGCTGTCCTTGACTGATCTGATCCATAAGAGCACAATCCAGTGGGAAGCTCTCCTGCAGAAGCTTCCTTTATGATGAATGCTCATTTCAGTGGAGCTTGTTCAGAAGAGCTTCCTAGTGAATGTTGGCTGATGTAAGTCAGTTAAACACATGAGTATAGGAAGCTGCCTTCACCTCAGTCAGGCAGTCGGATCCATCCTGCTCAGTACGGTCAACACAGACCGGCAGCAGCAGCTCTGCAATATTTTAGACAGTTCTCTGCAGTAGTGTAGCCAGGGTGTTGGGGAATAACAACACTGAGTAGTGGTTATTAGTTGAGTATCTGGTTCTTTAATGTTGAAATTCTGTGTGGTCCCTTTAATGGTCTTTTTAAAGGGTGTGTCCCCTTGCTGATTCCTCCTTATGTATATATAGCTTCTTGTTTGCTGACTTTAGTAGAACAGGAGAGTGTATTTTAATCTCTGTTTAACTATTGTTTTATCATACTTGCATGCATCCAGGGGCAGCTTTTTAGGGCTCCTGGTCTTCTAGTTTTAAGAACCTTGATGTGAGAAATGTTTGTATAACTCTGCATCAGATTGTAAGTAAACTGCCTTTGTTCTTAACCTTTGGATCTGAGTTTTTGTGCCTTAGCTTGCAAGCAGCCTGGGTAGAAGATATTAAGAGTTTTTGCCTGAACCAACACAGGGTGGGGTGGCACTGTGAACCCCAAATGGCTCCGATGGTAAGTGGGAGGGGCTGCTTATACAGTGCATTGTGGCACTTGCTGTACTTACCACTACATTACTGGTCCTCTGCAAGGGATTGGACCCGGGTCCTTCTGTGTGCAAAGCAGAGGCTCCCCCACTAAGTTGCAGCCCTTCTCCTGTCGCTTGTCTCCTTTTGCTTAATCAAAAGCAAACTGGGCCATAGTCCAGGCCCCTGGGCCAGCCCAGAAAAGCCTACTGGTTGAACTGGTAATTCAGAATATGGGGCTGATGAACAAGTGCCCTCTTTCCTTCATATTTTACAGCAAGGAGGTGGGGGGGCCGACCGGGATGCCTGTCATGCAAACATCCTTTCCTCATCAGGTTTATTCTACCAACCTCTCCCTCGCTTCATTGAGTCTCTCCCACAAGCTTTCTGCCTCACAGCTTGACAATTTGCTTTACAGCCGCTTGCGGTTTCCCGGGCATGATGCCACGGGCTGTGCTGGAAAAGCCGCCGGCAGTCTATGGAGGAGGGCGGGAAGTGAAGTGAGCTGGAAGCCACCATTCAGGAATCCTGGGCTCGGTTTCAGGAACCTTCTGGAATATATAGACCTTACTTGATATAGATTTCTATTCCATCTTATTTGGAATATGCAGCAGTGCTGTGCTGTTGCACCTGTACCAGCAGGGGGCTGACAAGGTGTTCTCACTTCTGCTCTCTGGTAGTGTACGTTTCTCAGAGTGCTCTTCTTAGACTTGACGTCCTTCTGCGTGCGTGCGTGCGTGCGTGCATGCTCTCTCTCTCTCACTCTCTCACACACTCTCTCTCTTTGTCAACATGCAGCCAGATGACTAGATATGTGATGGGTGACCAGGGATATGTGATGGGTGGGGAGGCAGAGCCTCCTGAGCCTCCTCACCAGAGTCCTTCAAAAAGCGCTGCCTGCCATGTGAGACCACCAAACACTCACAATCCACACACAGGAGCACATGGGTTGTGAGCGTTTGTGAGCGTTGTTGGCGCTTTTTGAAGAACTCCCTGCCTCCCCACCCGCCACACGTCGCTGTAGAGGACCCACTTCCATCCTTTCCTACAAAGATGTATTTTCCTTAAGTAAAACTGTCTTTGACTTTTGAACACAAGCCTCATGCAGAGCTTCCTATGTGGACTTTCCTGTGCAACATGTGCTTTTTGGTGTACTGCTCTGCCAGCAATTCCTAAGGCGCAGGGCAGATCATCACAAGTGAGCCCTTAAAAAGTTGTGGTGTGGGTGAGGAGGAAGATGAGGGAGCAGTCTTGCTCCCCCCCCCCCGCCCACAGTATTTCTTTTTTGGGGCTGCCAACTTTTGAAGCAATCTCTCTTTAACAGCTGTTTGATCTGCACCCACCAACTGCTGATAACTTTGAGCTCTGTAAGGGCCCAATCCTATCCAACTTTTCAGCACTGGTGCAGCCACAGTGCAGCCCCATGGTAAGGGAACAAACATTCCCTGACCTTGAGGAGGCCTGTGTGACTGCCTCCCCACCATAGGATGCAGCGCATGCCCCATTGGCATGGCTGCACCAGCACTGGAAAACTGGATAGGATTGGGCCCTAACTCAAACTATCAGAACCATCACCTATGTATTTGTGCAGATCAAGCCTCTGTCAAAGGGACAAAAGTAGCGCAGGCCTGTTTTATTCTTGGGCAATTGGCAAAACCCAGAGAAACTAACAGACTTTTGCAATACACAGTTATGTGCAGCATTTGCTGATGGACACTGGCTGAGTTGATTAGTGAAGGAGAAGACAGTCCCCTTGTTCACTTGGAGCTGACCACACGGCTGCCTGGCCGAGGCAGATGATTGAGAGCCTCCTGAACAGCAAGTGGGAGGCTGAGGCACACCCAGAGTGGCCCAGCCCTGCGCCCTTGGCAGTGCTCCCAGATTCCGCCAATATTAATTGTGTTTCTACAGCTGTCAGGCAGGTGGGATGTCAAAAGGTAGAGGTTTTCCTGGTGTGGAGATGCATTCAGAAGGAAAATGTTGCTTGTTGAATGTCTGCCTGCCAGGCAGCTCTGGAAGGCGCAGGGATCCTGCCAGACACGGGCCATATATTCAGCCGTGATCCAGCTTCCTGTGTTCCAGTTGAGGTGGCTCCTCCCTTCCCTGGTCTAGAGCCGTGCCAGGCCACCTGAGCAACCATCCTACCCCCAAGGAAGCAGGCAGAACAGCCTGCCACACCGACAGTGACCTTAACAGATGACACACTTTTCCGACTTAATGGTGCAGCATGAAAAGGTCTGGCTTGGATATCACTTTGCGGTTTTATTGTATAACTTTTTATAGACGCTTATTGATGTGTTCGTACTGATGTTTATATGATTAATTTTTTACTGCAAGCCACTTTGCCAGGCAACATATAGATGCCCACGGCAAACTAAATGACTTGCCAAATAGAACCCCTGTGGTGAGATACCGTGGCATAGCTACAGGGGGTGCTGTGCGATAAGTATTGCAGGGTGCGAAACACCCCCCTCCCCAGAATGGCTCCAATGGCAAGTGGGAGGGGCCACTTGCAATGCATTGCTGTCCAAATATTCCAACTCCCTTCTAATGCCCACTTTTTGGCTAATTAGCAGCCCCTCTTATCTCTAGAAACAACAGCTGTGGTGTGCAAAGAAATGAACACAACTGCTTATCGGTTTGAGCAATTAACCAGAATTTATTGCTACAAACACAGACACTCCCTGCAATTCCTCTTGTTCAGAGGCTTTCCCCTCCCCAAAACTCCACTTAACTTAGGATTGCGCCCTAACCTGCACTTAGGCTGGCATAGGAGCTGCAGGAGGGTCGCTAATGTGCCATAAAGCACGTTAAGAGCATAAAGCCATAAAGGAGGAGAGTAACTGGCCCACCTCACCCCAGCACTGTCTGTTCTAGTGGCTGTCTGCTGGTATTCATTTGCATCTTTTTAGATTGTGAGCCCTTTTGGGACAGGGAGCCATTTAGTTATTTGATTTTTCTCTGTAAACCGCTTTGTGAACTTTGAGTTGAAAAGCGGTATATAAATACTGTTTAATAATAATAATAATAAAGCACGTTTCTGCCTCCGTGGGAGGAAGCTGTCAGCGCATCTAAAGGCACTGACGCACAGAGGCCAGCAGAAGCCTCCGCAGCGGTTTCTGCACCGCCGCTTGTGTCAGCATACCCGTGCCGACACAAGCGGTGAAGGTAGGCGTAGGGGGCATGGAGGAGGTGGGAGGGGGCGTTTCTGAGCAGGGGGAGGATGGGCAATGGGCAGCCCCAGGGGCAGGCATGTGGGGAGCCAGGGCTGGGACCCAGCAGTTATGCCGGATCCCAACCCGTCCCCAGGGAGAACAGACTGGCTTCAAGCCTCTCCGTTCTCCTCGGACTTGTGCCACCTCTGGAGGTGAGACCCACCCTTTGGTGAGGTCCGAAGAGACCCATTGGGGTCAGCAGCCCTTACCCAGGGGTAAGGGGAAGAGTTTCCCCTTGCCTCTGGCTGAGCCGCTGCACCCAACAAACTTGTGTTGGATGCAGCGCAAGCCTCCTGGCTTGCCTGCTCTAGTGCAGGTTTGGATTGCGTCCTTAGTGGGTAAAGGTCCAAAGCCTCCAGTCCAAGTCCAATCCAGTCTCTAAACAGTCCAGTCCTCCTAGTCCAATCCTTCCCAAGCAGTCCACTACAGCAGGGTCCTGGCAGTCCCCTTCTCCTGGTGTGTCCGTGGGTCCATCCCATAGGTCTGGGGTGGGTCCTGTAGGTCCAGGGTGTCCAATAGGTTTGGTGGCTTAGCTCCTTCTGAAGCTGCCTTTTATCCTGTATGTCTCATTATCCAAGATGCAGCTCAGCTGTGAGCTACCTTGTCAGCCCACACGTTGGCAACCTTCAGTCTCGAAAGACTCTGGTATCACGCTCTGAATGGTGGTTCTGGAACAGCATCTAGTGTGGCTGAAAAGGCCGATTCGGGAGTGACAATCCCTTCCACACCGGGAGCAAGTGCAGTCTGTCCCTGGTCTGTCTCCCTGGCTATGGGCCTTCCTTCTTTGCCTCAGTCTGTTGGCCAAGTGTCTCTTCAAACTGGGAAAGGCCATGCTGCACAGCCTGCCTCCAAGCGGACCGCTCAGAGGCCAAGGTTTCCCACCTGTTGAGGTCCACTCCTAAGGCCTTCAGATCCCTCTTGCAGATGTCCTTGTATCGCAGCTGTGGTCTACCTGTAGGGCGCTTTCCTTGCACGAGTTCTCCATAGAGGAGATCCTTTGGGATCCAACCATCGCCCATTCTCACAACATGACCGAGCCAACGCAGGCGTCTCTGTTTCAGCAGTGCACACATGCTAGGGATTCCAGCATGTTCCAGGACTGTGTTGTTTGGAACTTTATCCTGCCAGGTGATGCCCAGAATGCGTCGGAGGCAGCGCATGTGGAAAGTGTTCAGTTTCCTCTCCTGTTGTGAGCAAAGAGTTTATGACTCGCTGCAGTACAGAAGTGTACTCAGGACACAAGCTCTGTAGACCTGGATCTTGGTATGTTCTGTCAGCTTCTTGTGGGACCAGACTCTCTTTGTGAGTCTGGAAAACGTGGTAGCTGCTTTACCGATGTGTTTGTTTAGTTCGGTATCGAGAGAGTGTCGGAGATCGTTGAGCCAAGGTACACAAAGTCATGGACAACCTCCAGTTCATGCGCAGAGATTGTAATGCAGGGAGGTGAGTCCACATCCTGAACCATGACCTGTGTTTTCTTCAGGCTGATTGTCAGTCCAAAATCTTGGCAGGCCTTGCTAAAACGATCCATAAGCTGCTGGAGATCTTTGGCAGAGTGGGTAGTGACAGCTGCAAAACTTAGTGCTTTGCACCCCCTCCAGCTACGCCACTGCTGCCAGCTGTTTCACCCCCCTAGTTCAGTTTTAAAGCAGTTATAATTTATAATTGCACTTAATTAAAATGGGGCCTTGGAATAAAAACACAAAATACAGCACAGTTTGCTATTTTAATCAAGAAATACTGCAAAAAAACAATCACCCCCCTCCAAACAGGACCCCCCCCCCCGCATAGGCCTCTAGGACAGGACTCAGCCCCACGCGCAAGATGGGGGTGGATGGGACTGAACGTGGGCTTTGCCCAGAAGAGGCCAGGCTTCAACTGAAGACTCCAATTCCCGGCATTCCCCGCGGCCCGCACTCTCTCGCTTCCCGTCCAGCATCCCCAGTTGCCAGGCTGCGGAGTCTTCGCTGAGTGGTGCCTGTTCTTCCTTGTCATTGGCCCCGAGGAATCACGTGGGCTGCAGGCCGCTGTTGCTAGGCGACGGGAGAGCGAGCGCGGCCTTGTTCGCTGCTAGGTGAGGATGGGGCGCCGCGCAGGTAGCCTGGGCCGTGGACGGGCAGGGGCCGGGGCCGGGGACGCGCAGGTAGCCTGGGCCGAGGGAAGGGCGCGGGGGGGGGTCGTCTCCCCTTGCGGGGGCAGCGCCTTTTCCTCGAGCGCCCTCCCCCTTTCTCTCCCCTGCAGGCAGGCTGAAGTTCAGCAGGTGGGGCCTTCATAACGACAGACTCTCTGTGGCCAGGAGGCTTCACCTGCCGAACTCCTGCCTTCCTGTCGTTGACGTTCAGGTCCTCTGCAGCAAGGCAGTGGTAGCGTAGCTGGAGGGGGTGCAAAGCACTAAGTTTGCAGGGCACCTCACCAGGGCATGCACCAAGTTCTGCACAGCACCTCACTGCAGCATGCTTTGCTGGCATCTCACCATGGCATGGACTGTTTTACAAGGTGCCTCACTATTGTGTGGACCAAGTATTGTATGACACCTCACCATGGCGTGCACGAAGCTTTGCACAACACCTCACTGTGACACAGATTAAGTTTTGCACGGTGCCTCACCATTGTGTGGACTTAATGCATGGTGCCTCATTGCGGCGTGGACTAAGGTTTGCATGGCACTTCACCATGGCGTGCACAAAGCTTTGCGTGATGCCTCACTGTGACAAGGACTAAGTGCTGCATGGTGTCTCACCACTGTGTGGACTAAGTATTGCACAGCACTTCACTGCGGTGTGGAATAAGTTTTGCATGGTGCCCTGCCTCAGTGTACACTATTTGCAAGGCACCTCACTGTGGCGTGCACTAAGTATTGCACAGCTCCTCAATGTGGCATGCACTAGCTTTCACACAGCACCTCACCATGGCATGCAAGTGGCCCCTCTCCTCTTCAGAGCCACTCCAGGCTGTTAGTGGTCCAGAATGGCTCCAAATGGTGCTTTGCACCCCCTGTAGCTATGCTACTGCAATCATTTAAAAGTTGCTCACTATAAAGAGACATCCCATCAACAAAAGGGGAGGGTGAGAGATCAGTCAGAAACAGGTAAATTAAAAAAAAAAAAAAGCTTCACTGCACTGGTAGATGGATATGCTGAGCTGGGGGGAAGGTGTTCCAAAGCCAGGGGGCCACCACAGAGAGGCCCTAGCATGTGCCTTTCCCCTCCTCAGCATGGTAAACAGATCAGTCTCCTGCAATTTCGACTGGGTGGCTTATGTGTGCAGTGGGGAGGGCAGAGTGCACGCACATTTCCTCTTCCTGGATTGGGGTTGGCTGGACTCTGTGGATTGTTTGCATAAACTTTAATTCTTTTTAAAATGCAGTATCTTTTATTTTATAGGGGGAAAAAAAGAAAAGAAAAAATACATAAGATAAACTATTGAATAGAAGGAGAAAAAAATTAACGCCAAGTCCATTTTCACTATCCCACAATTATCCTCCAGGATACAGGTGTAAGTAGTTGAGGAAGACATAAGTATCAGTTAATATCAATGATTGTTGTGACCCAGTATTAATACTATTGATAACTTCTCAAAAACAACATACTTGAGAACATGACTAATTTTGAAATATGATGACTTAATGTCAGAGGTTCTCAGACTCTCAGGGAGAGTTTAAGAACCAGTGTTTGTGTGGGAGAGGAGGGGCAGCAACATGATCACCATGATCATGCTGCTGCCAGGTAGGAAAGGGTTTCTTAAAACTTACCTGGGGGTCACTGTGGCTCTCTGGAGGGTCCAGGGAGCCTGCAGTCCTCTCTGCAGCCCTCTGAAGTATTGAAAAAAGCAAAGCACACACGTGGACACTCACTCACATGCACTCTTCCAGTTTTTTTCACAAAACCAGAAGTGGTATTTGGTTTTATAGTACGTTGGAGGCGCAGGCTCGCCAGACCCTCTGGAGAGCCATAGTGACCCCCAGTTAAGTTAAAAAATCCCTTTCCTGCCGTGCAGCAGCACGATCATGGCAATTGTGTTGCTGCTGATTTTTTACCTGTTCCCCTTAAGGAGGAATGGTTCCCTGGTGGGTCATGACAGTTTGAGAACCACTGACTTATGTAGTGTGATTTGGGTATAAAAAAAGATTTGAAGTGTAGATAAGTAACCACCTTTTCATTAAAAAATGAGCACAGTCCTTCTCTATGTTTTAATTGCAGGTTTCTCTCCTCTGAGGGTCACGGGATGTTTGATGATGGGAGATGTCCTTGCCTATGAAGCGGAATTACTTGGAATGGTGAAGGAGGTATGTGTGCCTTTCAGAAGAGGGAAGGTTGTTCATTTAACTTTTACCAAACTTTGTTGAAGGATAACTCGTCTGTCTGGCAATCCAAAACTGCTAAGCTTCAAGTGCCCAAGTTAGTGTAGGCTGATACTAAAGCTGCTCTGAAGCTGAGATCATGTGAAGACGCCTCAGCTGAAACTCTATTCCATATGTTATGCCGTTGATCTTTGCAAGATCTTTGCAATTGTAATGAATTTGTTTTCATGCTGCTGTAATTGTAGCTTTAAGGCTTACAGCTGAATTATCAAAGTACAGATGTGCCCCCTTATCCGCAGGGGTTCCATTCTGGAACCCCCTGTGGATACCTGAAACTGCAGATTTGGGCGAACACGTGTCCCTACTGTCCAGGACCCCCTGCTGAACTCAGAGGCCCATCCAGAAGCAAGGGGAGCAGAGCTCCCCTCACCTCTGAAGGGTGTTTGCCCATATGTTCGCAGTTTCAGGTATCCACAGGGAGTTCCAGAACGGAACCTCCGTGGATAAGGGAGAATACCTGTACTTTGATAACACAACTGTAAACCTTAAAGCTACAATTGCAGCAGCATGAAAACAAATCCATTACATTTGCAAAGATCTTGCAAATCTGCAGAGGGGGTTTGCACGCAAGTATGGATGCTGAGGGGGGCCCACCCGGTCCATGGATAAGTGAATCTGCAGATCTGTGGATATGGCCCCCCTGTATTTGTTCCATTTCTAAGCTTCTCTTTGGCGGCTCAGGTTCTGCCATCCGTTCTTCCTTTAGTCACAGCAGGATTGCTAACCTACAACCATACCACGTAGTACCTTCCATGGTACCAGAGTCAACTTGGTCTTCTGATTCTGTATTGACTGTGTCCTATTCATGAATTTCTAGGAAGATTTCTGCTATTTTGAGAAGAAGCAGGACTACATTTTTAGATAGGAATTGATTTCATTTGTTCCTTACAGATTTTGTGACTGAAAAGTAGTCTATAAATATAGTAAATAAATGGTTTTCTCCATTTTTCTAATTTTTCATGTGCCCACACAATTTGCTACCTCCTCTCAGGTCAGCTTTCTTGTTTTGCAAAATTTTTATCTAGTTATTCCTCTCTCATAGTATTGTTTTCTTCTGTGATCAAGAACTTTCCTGCTGCTCCACGATGTGAACAGACCATTCTTAATTCTTCATGTCTTTCATTAGCTAACAGAAGGGAAGCCAGCAGTGAAAGAAAAACTGTTCAGAAACTTGGTCATCAATGGGTCATCCCCATTGATGGTTGGCTAGGGAACTTTGTTGCTTTGTGTTCTGTTGCTTTGTGGTTTAATAATTTTCCTTTGCCTATACCCTTCAATGGGAGTTAAGATTTTGGAGTCACCAGTGCCTTCTTGCATTTGCAGTATTTGGACTTTGCAGAATTTGAAGAAACGGTGAAAACCTTTTCAAAGGAATGCAAAATTAAAGGGAAACCATTACCTAAAACTGGTGGCAATTCTGTGAAGGACTCCAAGGCTCTGATAATCCAGGTAACATTTTTTCTTTTCGTAGACCAGTAGTTCCCACACTGTAGGTCCCCTTAAGGGGAGTGGCCCAGTAATAGGGTCCCCGACGGCACCACAGTGATCGCGGTGCTGTGACGTCCCAGCAATATTTGAGTCTACCAGGAGGGAGGGGCTGCTCCCACAAGTGTCCTGGAGGCTCATAGCCCCCTTGTGGCCACCTTCGTGTAACTGCGCAGCGCTCCAATAGCCAAATGGAGTTCACTCACGCAAACTAGAAGTGAGCTCTGTTCGGCAGCTGGAGCTCTGTGCAGCCGCGCAGAGGGGGCCGCAAGGGGGCTGTGAGCCTCCAGGACATTTGTGGATGCTTCAGCAGTCCCACAGGTACGCTTAAATATTGCTGGGACCCTGCAGTGCTGTGATCGCTGTGGTGCTGTTGGGGTTTCCCACCTTGCTCCTGCTCTGCCCCCACAGGGACTTATGAGGTTCCCTACTCCCTGGTAGGAGTTTGGGAACCTCTACTGTAGACAAAAATGTGGCTGGCTGTTACGTTTTGTGACTTTTCTATGCAACTTAGTTTATTGACTTTGTTGTTATTCCTCTCTTTTTATCTCAGCACTTCCCAATCTTCAGCATCCCCTAACGCCCCCATGAGTTGAATATGCAGTGCCTGGCTTCCAGGAGTAACGGACAATGACACCATCGCCAGTTATGGTGCACAAAAACTTGCTTAGAGGCCTGCCAACCCTCCAGAGGTTGTGCATGGCCTCCCAGCCTCCTCAGAGGGCTGCCCAGATGCAATTGGAAGCTACTTCTGGTTTGCTTCGACTTCTGCTTGCATCTGAGAGTTTTGTGACCTCCCTGTGTCTCATAACATGACCTCTGAGGCCCAGGTTCGGCATTCATGGATGCCAAGCCTGGAGAGTTTTGAGACTGACTGGAGAGACATGTGGCAGTAAGAGGCTCAGGGCAGATGGGCAGGATTTCTCCAGGAGCTCAGCCCACTGGGCTGAGACTCCTGCCACTTCTTCTAGCTCCTGTCGCAGTTTTAATGCAGGCTTGCCGGGGGGATACCTTGTGACATCTCAGGGTGTTGCGGTGTACAGTTTGAGAGCTTCTGTGTTATCTGTATATCAGTGAGGCTTTTGCATGGCATGGCTTTTTGTTTGCTTTGAAAGCAAAAATAATATCCTCACCAACTTCAAAACGTTTGATAATAATTTCTTAAGATTTGACCAACAAACCTCTAATTTTTAAATGTTGATGTGTTTGATTTATATCCCATTAGATCTGAAACAGTTTGAGCCTGCTTATGTCAATTACATATATGAAGTGTCTGTCATCACCCCATCCTCCTCCCTGGGGACAGATCTTCAAGTGGGTTCTGGAAAATTGCAGGGTTTGGCATGTGCCCAAGAACAGCTTGAGCGCACTGTAAATTCACCAGGGTTTATTGCAGTTAATATAGAACTGACTAAGCTGGATCTCCTTCTCCCAAGTGGGATCCTTGGCTCTCGGACTGGTCTTCTGGACTGATCCATCAGGGAACATTTTATACTCTTAGGGCTTGCCACTCTATCCAGCAGTGCAATCCTAAGCATATTTACTGAGAAGTAAGTCCCATTGAGCTTAATGGGACTTACTCATGGAAAAGTGTGTATAGGATTGCAAAACGGAAAAGCTCTTCCAGGGGAGAGAAGATAGTCAGTCATTGGGCCCTGCTTGAGCTGTGGGTTGGAGGTTAGAAAGGTTTGTTTGGAATTAGATGAGATATTTAGCTTTAAAATAGTAGAGTGAAATGTCATATATGTAATTACTCTTGTATTTGGCAGGATCTGCTTGCGTCCTTTACCAGTGGAGACCAGGATGTCTTCTTTGAACTCTGGGAGGAGCATGTTCCCTCTGCAATCCGAGATAATGAGGCTGTCACCCAAAAGCTGGAATTCTACCTTCACATCCATTTTGCTATATTTCTTTTAAAGCATAATGTGGGAAAACCTGTATGTTTAGTTTGCTCTAAATTTGTCCTCATTGTTTATTTTTTTGCTTAGTTTTAAGTCATTGCTTTTGCCAGGCAAACATAGAAGAGGCTGTTGATTAGTTGTGCCCCCATGTCTGTGTATAAGCCTTGGGCATCAGTCTCTTTTCCAGCTAGTTTTTAGGTTGGACTTATGTCTTTAACCTAGTTTTCACTGAGCTGGTATCAATGTCTGTTTTGTCCCACTTCAGACTGCAGGGGGGGGGGGCTTGATTGGTTGATCCTCTATATAAAAATTCCATCCATATAGACCAGGGGTGCCCAAACCCTGGCCCGGGGGCCAATTTCGACCCTCAGGGACCCCCAATCTGGCCTGTGCGGAGCCCCTAGTCTCCAGTGAGCCTCTGGCCCACCAGAGACTTGCAGGAAGCCATGCTGGTCTGATGTGACTGCTCTCAGAGCAAAGACCAACTGTTCGAGCTCTTGTGTGAGCTGCAGGCCAAGAGCTCCCTCTGCTGCTTGCTGTTTCACATATGTGAAGCAGCAGTGGCAGTGAAGGAAAGGCCAGCCTTGCTTTGCCCAAGGCCATTTATAGGCCTTGAGCTGTCATGAGACCTTCATTCATTCATATAAGTTCCATCTCTAATATATTCATTTATGTAAATTTATGTGAATGTATTCAAATTCTAAATGTAAATTTTTTTCCTGGCCAGTGTCAGAGAGATGATGTATCTCTTCTATAAAAATGTTTGGACACCCCTGATATAGACAAATAGATGTCAGGGATAAGTACAATAGGCCAGTCTTCTCATTGACATGCTAATTTTCTATGTACAGGGGGTGTGTGTGTCCTATATTGAGGATTATTCAGTAATGTGAATTCCCACCTGAAGTGGTACAACCCAAACCTAGATTTACAGTCACAGTGCTAACTGTTGGCAGAGGGGAGACAGCAGAGGAAGGAGAGGCAAGTGTAACTAAGGGAAATATATCCAGCTATTTCAGTAACATCTATTTAGCTTAGATCCAGCAGGGATTGGGGACAGTATAGTACACAGTATGTTGTCCCCTACTACCCTTTACGTAGATGCAAAGTCACATTTGGGTGACTGATTCCCGAGTCCTTTATGAGTTCTTGCTCCTTCCTGATTGAGTAATTAAATAACCAATAACCTCCCAAGTTTTGTTTCTTTTTAAAGAGTGCTGTGCAGCATGTTTTCTGGAACCAGAAAAATGTTACAGACTTAAAATGTAGTTGTGTGCAGTGAGATTCAGGAAATGGAAGTAAAAAGCACTTCTCCCACATGAGCTAGTTTGAGGCCTACTTCAGTTCTACTTCAGAGGCCTTCCTCCCCGCCCCATCAGACAGATAGGAGATGTGTACTTGGAAGAGGATCTTTTCAGTTGTGTCACCATGTTGGAGGAATTTTAAAATAGTGGTTTCCTCTTTTGGGGGGAAGCAGAGTAGCTTAAGCAGCAGACCCCCCCTCTTGCTGAGTATCAACCCAGGAAAGCTCCCACACCCGGCTGACTGCTGATCAAAAAAGACAAATGACAATGGCTCGTTGAAGTTGCAAATAAAGTCATTTACTCACGGTTCCATAAGAAGCATATTTACAGCATCTGATTATGATCAGAGGTTCAGCTAACTTAAAGATAGCAAGGCCCTAAAGCTGCCTCGCCCTGCATTCCATGTGCTCAAGATGGGGTAGCCAGCAGAGCCCTGCTTTGTGCCATCTCAACAGGTCAGTGGTCAGAGAGAAAGAGAGGGTGTGCTCGGAGAAGAAGGGAAGGTTATAGGGTCTGGGCCATACCCCCAAAAAGGTCACAAAGGGGACAGGTAAAGAGTAGGGTCACTGGGCCATGGCTTAACCCTTTCAGGACAGTATCCTGCCACCTCTGGACAGCAGATGGAGTTGCTCCAAACTCCAACACACTAAAGATCTGGAACTGCCTCATAGAAGTATTCCTGGCACCATGTTGACTGATGGGCAGTGAAGACAACATTTTACCCTGATTGATGATCTCAGAATCGTGTTAATAATCAGGAGTTGATGCTGCTGCTGTTTGTTTTCGTCTGTTTTTCCTTTTAAAGATCTGATTAGAATTTCTTTGGTTTCATTTATTGTTTTGTTACTTTTCTTTTGTAAGTCACCTTCAATATAGCATTCTTCTTATTCTGTATACTGTATATGTGCAATACATGTAGAAAGATGGGAGCAGAATCAATTGACAGCCCAATTCAATGCATGTTTACTCAGAAGTAAATTCCACTGTGTTTATTGGGGCTTGCTCCCAGGTAACTATGCATGGGGTTGCAACCTTCATAGTGCTTAGCACTTATATAGTGCTTTTACGTGTTCATCTCGGTGATCTTTCCAGTAACCCTGTAAGGTAGATCAGTACTATTATCCCCCAATTGCGGATGAGAGCGTGACAGCCCAATCCTATCCTCAGCAGCGCTGCTGGGTGCAACGGTGCCGAAATGGCTACTGCTGTATCCAGTGGCACTGGTGAGGCCGCCAGAGGTCTCATCTGGAGAAGGGGACTTTTGTTCCCTTCCCCTGAGGAAAGCCCCAGGCCCTGCAGTGGGGCTTCTCAAGTCTGCACCAGCTGTTTTGCTGACACAGACTTGAGAGCTTCCATGTTGGGCTTTGCAGCCTGATACAAAGGATAGGATATGGCAGAAACTTGCCCTGGCCCCCATCTCCCTCCCACCCTCGTTATTTGGTTCATGGCCACTTATCCACTATGCTAAAGTTGAATGCTTTCAGCACATAACAGTTTAGTGTACATGTCAGCAGAGTGAGGTGGAAAATATTTGTGTTTTATTTTAGCAATTTGTCTTCTCAGTGCTGTCACTCTTCTTTTATTCCTGCTTTCCTCCCCTTCTTGTTCTGCTGATGCTTGAAGATGCTTGAAAGCTCCATCTCTTCAGTGAAATTCCTTGTTTTTTCCTTTTCTTCTGGGGGGGGGGGAATACTGTTGTCTTGTGACTACAAAAGTATGGAGAAAGGAGCCCTGGCCTCTGCTTCCTGGGAGCAAGCCCCAGTGAACACAGTGGAACTTACTTCTGAGTTAATGTGCATAGAATTGAACTGTCAACTGATTCCTCTCCCATCTTTCTACTTGTACTGCAGGTGGCTTCCAATAAGAATAAGGAGAATGGTGTACTGAAGGTGGCTTACAATATGGAAAGTAATAAAACAACAATAAATGAAACAGAAGGAATTCTAAACAGGTCTTTAAAAAGAAAAGCAGGTGAAAACCAACAGCAGCAGCACTGGGCCACTGCTTCTTGCCTTCCAGGAGGAACTCCACAGCAAAGATGCAGTCTGCCTAGAGTCCTAGACCAACCAGCCAGAGAATGAGTAGCTGCAGGGAGTTTGTCTTTCCCCAGCTTTCCAGGAAGAGCTTTATCCCAACTTTCTGTTCCCCGGGGACTGCAGAATGAGATGGGGAATCCCTTCTGCAATAAGGAAAATAGAAAACGAGTATCTGTAGCAACCAACTGCTTTCTGTCTGAACTGTAATGCCATTGTCCAAATTGCTGATCTTTGCTATTTTGTTGTTCTTAGAACAAAGCAGCTTTGGATGAAAGAATTTCACGTTTTAAAACCTACCTAGAGACCAAGGGGGCTGCTCTGAGCCAGACCACTGAATTTCTTCCGTTTTATGCTTTGCCTTTTGTTCCCAACCCTATGATCCATCCATCCTTCAAAGAACTTTTCCAGGTATGGAATTGATTTGCTCAGGAATGAGGGATAGTCACTTTCAGGACTGAGGGATGCACAACAATATTTAATTGGTAATTTACTTTTGGTAAAATGGTATTATTGTCCTTCATTAATTAAAAATCATATTTACAGTTAAAGATGAAAAAAAATGCAAGGTGTAAGACAAGCAATACAGATTTCTCACAGTTGCAAAAAATAGAAAGAGAACAAAGGGAAAATTAAACTTGCGAGTTCATAAGAAAAAGCATTGCCACAATTTGCATCCGTAAAGAACAAAGGAATAGGATGTACATGTGCACGTGCCCTACCACCCCAAAAAGCAGAGATTGCCCAAGCAAGGTGTTCGCAGCATGTTTAGTAATGGTTTTGGAGGCACATAGTAAACTACAAAAACTGCCTCTGTACCCTGTACTTAATCTTTCCAAGGTAATTAAAAACATTGTATTAAGTTATAGTTATTCTGGCTTCCAACATAAAAGCCCCCAGGTTGGTTTACAATTTTAAAATCACTGTCTGATTTCTTCCTCTTCAGCAGCCCGGAGAAATGACTGCAGATAGGTACATTTCTAGGAAGGGAGGAACCAAATAATAGTTGCTTTCCTCAGGCCAATGGAGGAGGCCCATCTCTCTGTCCTCGCCCTTTGCTGCGGATGGACAAAGCTCTCTGAAGAGGGGAGCCAGGGGGCTGTCTCAGCCAAGCCAGTGAAAAGAGAACAGCTTTCTGTCATTTCTCTGTACTATTTATTTATTTATTTATTTGATTTATACTCCGCCTTTCTCCCTGAAGGGCACCCAGTGGTCAGAGCTCTGTGAAGGAGGAGCCAGGTGACAGTTGGTCTCAGTAAGGCCAATAGAGGGGCCTGGCTTTCTTCCAGACTTTCCATTTCTTTGTGACCATAGATGGCAGATAGGGAGATCTCCAGCCTTTGGCTAGGAAGGTACAAGTGATAGTCAGCATAGAATTAATCACTGCCCAATGTTGCTTTCTCATTTCCTCCCTGTTACCTATGGGACTCACATCTGCCATGACACTGTGGAGGTGATGAAGTGCAGTAACACTGACTCAAGGCTGTGGTGGAAAGTACAGCTGACAGAAGTCAATTGGGACAAGGCCAGCTATAAGGGGCCAGCTATAAGGGAGGATGGAGGGCAGAGAGCTGGGGAGGGACGGGAAGGCTGGGGAAGGGGGGTTTGAAGAGGGCAAATAGAAAGATGGTAGAGCACAGAAAGTAGAGAGAAGATTGAGCAGCATGGAGAGAAAAGGCCATGTACAGAGAGGAAGTGAAGGAGGCAGAGAAATCTGGCTAGAGAAAGGGGAGGCAAGGAAGAAAGAGTTGAAAAGGGTACAGTCCACCCAGGAAGAGGAGAGGGGGTGGACTGGGAAGAGAGAAAGGATGCCCAGGTAAAGCTGCAGGAGATAGGAGGAGAGCACCCAGAGAGGTAGGCTGGCTGACTTTTCATAGCCAGAGGCTAGTGGGACTGCAGAGCTTTTCAGGGAGTGCTGGAAAGAATTATTTGGTTAGGATCTTGTAATATGTTGTATCCCAAATAAGTAGGAGACATTTTCCCAAATAAAAAGCAGGAGACATTTTCAGTGAAAATACAAAAAACTGAAAAGACAAATAGTCTTTTCAGTTTTTGTATTTTCACTGAAAATGTCTCCTGCTTTTTAAAAATTATTTTGCTAACTTTGACATTTTAATATTTTAATACCGTAGACTTCTCATAATCTGGCACCTTTGGGACCTAGGTGGTGCCAGATGGTCAAATATGCTGGACTAGTAGGAGGCTGCCGGGAGACCCATCAACCAGAAGGTCCGCGGCTTGTGTGGTTGCTGGGAAACCTTGAGCTGAATGTTCTCCCTGCCAAACTGTAGTGAGGGCTGTCTGGTAGTGGCATCTATTGTTGCCACTGAGAAGGCCTGAAAAAGCTGCAGGCCTGCCTTCACCGGTGCCATTAAATGGATATTTAAGGGGGACCAAGTGCTGGGTGAGAATGTCCCTGCCAGCCTAGCTGTGAAGCAAAGTACAGTATTTTGGACTATGATCATCCTGCCAGGTTTTTTTTCACGCTGCCTTTTGAGAGCACCACACAGGGTGAGAAGGAGCATGCTGTGCAGTTGTGGGGCTGGGGCAGCCCTTAGTGATGAATGTGGGTGGTTCCTCTTGCCCCTCCCAGCAGGACCATTTTGATGCCCACTATTGGGAGTGCTTTATAATTGGATGCTGGACTATTGATAAAATATATTAAAAATTCACATGGAACTCCACACTGCTTGTTGGGTGATAGAAAACTGTAAACTGTTTTCTATGTAGCATAGAAAACAACTTGTACAGATTTAATAAATAACTCTTGACTTTTGTGTATTTCTTTTCTAGGAGTCTTGGGAATCCGATCTAAAGATAAGGTTGGAAGAGCTCCTGTCTGCAACTCTAAAAGCCAGTAATTCCCCAAGACTTCTGACGCTCTTTGTATCCTTTGCAAAATGCCGTGAAGATAGTTAAATTGTAGTGACTTCTTTATGGGACACATCTTTCTCCTGGTCCAGGCTTCTGTTCAGCTCTTTGAGTTACGCAGTTGTGTTACTTTCCTTGGGAGTGCTGTTAATTAACCACTTCCAAGGAACAAGATTAACAGTATTAGGAATGTCAGCCAATTTAAACAAATCAAATCCTGTGCATGCTGTCTTTAAAGTAAGCCCTTGTCTTGACATGCAGCAGAATGAGGTAGAACTAAGGTAGAAGAATAAGCACTACTGCTTTAGATTGCAGACATTTAACCCTTCTTCTGCCTTCTGATTTCCCTCCTCCTCCTCCTCGCCAGCAGCTACTTTCTCCCTCGCCTATCTTATAGACCCATATTTGTTCTGGAAGCCAGACTGGGGAAACATTGTGGAGGGGGAGGGGGGCTGTAGGAGAAAGCCAACAGCAAGGGAAATATTAAACCCTCTCCTTCTGCCGAAGCTTTTATGCTGTAAGTTGTGCATTCCCTGTCCCAGTCTGTGCAGGAGAGGCAGTGGGTGGGCTATAAACTAGGTGCAAGACTGAGATGGAATGGGAAGTTCCCTTCTTTCTGCTCCCACTTCAATGTGCCCTTGCTTTACAGTCATCTTTGGAAGTCCTTCTCTGGGTGGGTGTCTCTCCCATCTGAGGTGGGCCAGGTGGCAACTGGGGAAAGGTTCTCCTTGGCCTTGGTATCTCATCTCTGGAAATCTGTCCCAAGGGAGCCTTCACTGGGGGCTCCTTTGATGTTACTTTGGTGCTAGGTCTTTAGGCTGGGAGTTTTCCCCTTCCCCCAAAATTTGATGTTTTATGTCCTTGTTGTTTTGTTAACTTTAACTGCCTTGGAAATAATGTAATGAATGGAGTTATATAAATTCAGAAAATAAACAAGTTAAGTAATCTCAGGGGGTGGGATCTGGGACAGCCCTCTGTCTGAGGCCTTGAAGAGCCACCGCTATTCAGAACAGATGGTGCTGTGCTCTGTGGATCAGTGAATGATTTTGACTTGGTGTCAGGCTATTGTGTGGTTACCCAGCATTTATTTAGGTCATTATTTCCTGCATCTATAAAAGCATGAATTAGGATCTGGTTTCTCAACAGAGCTGTGCACAATATTATAGTTTGTGCCTTTCATAAGAACATAAGAAGAGCTCTACTGGATCAGCCATAGGCCCATCTAGTCCAGCTTCCTGTATCTCACAGCGGCCCATCAAATGCCCCAGCGAGCACACCAAATAACAGGAGACCTGCATCCTGGTGCCCTCCCTTGCATCTGGCATTCTGACACAGCCCATTTCTAAAATCAGTAGGTTGCACACACACATCATGGCTTGTAACCCGTAATGGATTTTTCCTCCAGAAACTTGTCCAATCCCCCTTTAAAGGCATCTAGGCCAGATGCTGTCACCACATCCTGCAGCAAGGAGTTCCACAGACCAACCACACGCTGAGTAAAGAAATATTTTCTTTTGTCTGTCCTAACCGTCCCAACACTCAATTTTAGTGGATGTTGCCTGGTTCTGGTGTTATATGAGAGTGTAAAGAGCATCTCTCTATCCACTTTATCCTTCCCATGCATAATTTTATATGTCTCATGTTCTGTACTGTGTGTTTTTCCTAATTAGTGTTTCATTTGAGAAAACTTTTAGTATGCAAGTTAGTACTTTATTAAACAATTATGGACGTTCAGGCAAGTGCAGGGCATAGTGCATGGGTGGGCATCCCTCATTTTGGCTACATTCCTGTTCCAGGGCCACACTGGAGAAGAACTGCAAGACAGGTCTTTCAGGAAGACAGACCCTTAGGAACCCAGACACTGAGCAGTGAAAATCAAAGGCAATTTAGCTGCAACACCTTTCGCTCAATACACAAAGTAGAAAGGGTCTGAAGAAATTGACATGCAGCAATCTTACTGCTGGGTCCCGGGCAAGTCACTTTCTCCCTCAGGCCTCAGTTCTCCACTCAAAAGGTCTGAACTCAAGAAAATTGTCTGCAAAATGATCAATAACAAGATGGGCAGCACAACCCTAACGTGCGCTGGAACAGGCAGACCAGCAGGCCTGCGCTGTATTCAGCACAAGTTTCAGGCTGTCTGAGGCTCAACTTGAGACAAGGGGAAACTTTTTCCCTTACCCCAGGGAGAGCCACAGCAGCCCCAATGGGGCTATTTAGATCTGCGCCACCTAAATTGGTGGCGCAAATCCAAGCAGCCCAGGATTGCGCCTGGGAACTGGGCTAGGATCTGGCATAAGTGCTGAATTCTGGCCCTGCTTCCTGCTCCCCACCCGCCCCGAGTGTCCACTGCCTGCCCTCCACCACTCCGAAATGGCACCCTCCTGCCCTCTCCACACCTCCCCCAATCCCTGCACTGGCTGAGCTTGGCCAGCGCAAAATTACCAGGCTTTGGGGCTTGTGTCAGTGCGCAGAGGCTAGCACACGTATGTGCACTAACCTGTCTCCCCTGAGAGTGGCGCAAAAGTGCTTTATGGCACTTTCCCGACACTCTTCAGCCAATGCAAGGGACTTGCGCTGGTCAAAAGGGCACTGGATTGCACCCTTAGTTGGATTTTTAACAATGCACCCATCCCTTTGTTGTTGCCTCTTGAACGCTCTTTCTCGAATACTTATTTTCCTTAGTTTCTTACTCTCTCGTGACAGAAGGAGAATGCACAGTGCAGCCCAGGTAAAGAAGTAGACCTTTTAGCTATGTATTTTATCCTCTTGTTTTAATTTGTCTGTGATGTAGTTAGCCTCATGAACTGAAGAGATTTGTTTCAGAGACCATTTTTTTAAAGCATGTTCATTTTCACATCTAAGGCTTAAGTCTTTTAAGTGCTGTGGGGTGGGGAGTGCTGCTGGGGGAAGTGGATGACAGTGTGGTGCTAACCCCCACCTGGCGCCCGAGGCATTTGCACCCCTTACCCCCTCAGGTATGCCACTTCTCCTGCGTAAACGTGCATAGGTTTGTGCTAGAAAAATTTGTTTACTTAGCTGTGTAGGACAGAATACTAATAGACGTTTGGTGACTGTAGTTGTAGGGTTCATTTGTTCTTGGAAAAAAATGAAAATGAAATACTTTTCTGATGGAGGAAAACACTGACTGAAATGTCCTTAGTCACTATTTTTATTTTTCTGGTCTTCTGAAGCTTTTGCTTAGAATTCAGGGTTATGTGTAGGTTGGCTGCTTAGAGGAAAGGGAGGGGTGCATCCAATCCTTTCCCTCCTTACTGCTGCAAAAACACCCTATGGCATTTTAAGTGTGTTTTCCCCAGTGATTTGCAAAACTATCCACCTGGGGCAGTAGCAGCAATTAGGAGGTGTAGGAGGGGTTAAGTACCCCTCCTACCTGACAATTTGCTGCCTCTGAGTACATGCACAGTAGTTCTTGAGAAGCACATGCAGTAGGCAAGTTATATTTTTTTAAATTCTGCTTTCTGTAATGCTGACCAAGCTTATAGATGGATTGCAAGTGCTTCTGAATTTTGAGGCACTCTCTCATGATCATACATGGTTTTTTGCTTCCTAACGACTGTTGTGACTCCTTCTATGGAAAATGTCACCATCAGTTCTATTATAGAATCAAATCATAGAGTTGGAAGGGACCTAAAAGGTCAGGTAGTCCAGCCAATTGCCTGTAGCAGGAAATCCTCCTAGAGTATCTCCAGCAGGTGCTTGTTGAACCTCTGCTTGAAGATCTCCAGTGAGGGAGAATTCACCACCTCCCTTGGTAGTCTGTTCCACTGCCAAACTGCCCTGACAGTCAGGAATTTTTTCCTGATGTCCAATTGGAATCTTTTCTCTATCTAGTTCTGCTTTCAGAGACAGCTGAGAACAAATTTGTCCCTTTTAAATTAGTAGTTATAAAAAGACTTGAAATACAAAAGAAGTCTGGTTGGAAAACAGTAGGTTTTCCTGATCTTTGCCAAGTTTTGGGAAGCCTGGAAAAATTGTGTTGCTCAGCTGTGTAGGACAAAATACTTGGTAGGCATTTGGTGGCTGTGGTTGCACTGCTCATTTCACTGTTGGAACAAAATCAAAATGAATTGCTTTTGAGAAGAAAAATAGACTGAAATGTCCTTGGAAATGCTTGATTTTTCTGGTTTACTGCAGCTGATGAAAAGAGCAGGGGTGGAAAACTCCTTTTAGGTTTTCCTTGGAGTTTCTTCAAGAGATTTGGAACTTTATGGGTCTTTTTCCTGCCCCAAGCCTTTGCTCTTCTAATTCTGCCACCATCTGTGCCCTTCTCCTGTGCTGCTCCCTGTGCTGTAGCCCTGTCCCAGAACAGCTCTATGAAGCCACCTTTCTGTTCACATTTCTCCTCAAACCCGCTTCTTCCCTCTGTCCTCCTTTGCACAGCAGATAACGGGCGTACTTGCCATCTGTGTGAATGTTGATTTGATCTCCAGTCTTGTCTTTCCTCCCATGCACCAGGCAGACTTTCCTCATATTTAAACAATTATTTAAAATGCTGTGTGTACCAACATGCAATTAAACATTCTAGGTAGCTAGCCAACTGGTCATGGTAACTTTTTTTAAAGCTAGGGAATGTTCCAAGAGTATGGGGGTAGATTCATTATGTTACAGCTGTTCACTAATGCATACATGACTGTTCCATCCATGAAGCAGGTGGCATAACTTGTATTGAAAGGCAGGTTGCAGGGGAGCAGCAAACACTTGGGGTGCCTTTCACCCGGAGTCTGCTGCTGCCTCCCTACAGTTCTGCACAGATTCAACCACACTGATCCTTGCTCCTTCCTTGTGCAGTCCCTTTAAACAAATCGGGGAAGTACAGGAGCAGGGTAAGAGGGTAGGGAGGCGAATTGCTGCTGTTGCCTCCTGTATAGAAAAAAATGCGTGAAAGGCAGCAATCCTCTTACGTGTCCACTCACTCCCTTGGGTGGTCCCTTTAAATGAAACAGGAAATGCAGGACACACTGGTTGCTTTCATCATATCTTGCACCTCCCATTTTGTTGAAAAGGAAGGAGCAAGGTGAGATGGTAGGGATTGCTGTCTTCCATACAGTTTTTTGGGTACTGTGTGTGTGTGTGTGGTGGCAGCGGTGGGTGGCAGATCGTGTTGGGCCATCCCTGCCCACATACACAGCTGGCTGCAAACTGACAGAATTGATTTTCCCTGAGTTTGAGCCTAGGGATAAGCTTGGAACTTAAGTAACTAGAAATGCACCTGTAGGAAAAGCTAAATTCAGGTTGCCTTTTGGTGGTGGGATGGTTATTCTTAGAGATATACAACATGGCTCCCAACTATATCATACTGGAGGTTTGAAGTGTCCTTTGTAGGAACTCTGGAACAGTGTTTCCCAACCTTTGTCCTCTGCCGTACCACTTCACACAGTCCACCTATTTGAAATACCAGTGGAAGTAACTAGCGACGATATCATCACCAATTACTTCTGGGTTGGGAGGTCAGATGCAATGCAGCAAGCACCAGTTAGAGGCTCAGGGTGGACGTGAGGACTTTTTTGAGCACGGAAAAACATGCTCTGGAGCCTCCTACTGCTGTTTGTTACATCGTGTTCCTGTCTTGCTGTCAGGCAGCAGGTGTCCAGGGGTCCCACGAGTACCACCAGACACCACCTCAAGTATGACTGATGGTGCCTGTGCCACTGGTTGAGAAAAAGTGCTCTAGAAAGTGATGTCCCAGTTGAAGCCCCAGTTTTGTTTTAGTGCTCTATGGCAACGCTGATCCTTGCAAATTTTTGTTTGAATGTTCCCAGTACATAGTTCCATTTACTTGTGGCATCTTAACCATTCTGAGCAATGCTTACTGAACTTTGAGACTGAATGTTCTTGCAAGACCATTAAATTGTCAAGTTCTGTTTTAGAGGCAGACATTCCCCATTCACTCTTCGTTCAGTGTAGTGATGTAATCTAAAGGTGACAAAGTACCTTCTGCCTCTTCTGGCCTTTGTCTTAAGATGGTGATGATCCTGCCTGACAGTTATACTGGGAGCTACAAAGTTGAGTAAATGCCTTTCTTGTGCCTTTTTGTTCACCTGATTTGATCACCAGCCCAAGTGGATGCCAACAGCATGACTCTTCCTCTTTTTTAAATGTAGAAATGTATTGAGTTTTTAAACCTATATTGTAAAAGATCAGGATAGTATTAATAGGAGGGTACAGCAGTGGAGAATACAGAGCGATATCAGAGCAATTTTAATGAAAAAGGCTCATTATTTTTCCTTTCCTCCCATAGAAATGTTGCAACAGCTCCATCAGCAGCTAGTAGAGTCTGAACGTAAGACCATGACCTACCTGAAACGGTTTAACAAAATCCAGGCAGATTATCACAACCTCATTGGGGTTACAGCTGAACTGGTAGATTCCCTAGAGGCTACAGTCAATGGCAAAATGGTAAGGCAGAACTAAAGAACATCCCATCTTGGCAACAGAGAAAATTGCAAATGACATGATTCAAACAAAAATGCAGCCATCCACGTTTATATTATTGCAGAGGTCTTATAAATAAAGTAGGATGCCAATAAAATCCTGGGAAAACCTATAGCAACTGTTACCCTGCACATGCCTGATCTTGTCTGATCTTGGAAGCTAAGCAGGGTCAGGCCTGGTTAGTACTTGGATGGGAGACCACCTGGGAATGCCAGGTGCTGTAGACTTAGACCATAGTCTTTCGAGACTGAAGGTTGCCAACCAGCCAGCCTTGGAAAACCTGCTTGCAGGCATATTCCATTCTCAGTCAGCTGGAGATGTACTTAAGTGTCAAGAGGCTTAAGTATTAGTTAAGGTTAATATGTGCAAATGTCAGATATTGAAAGTCTTCTGGTTTCTGACTTTTGCACTTTCTCTAAGCCAGGAGTGAAATGCTTCAAGGGAAAGAGGAGTTTTCCTATCAATGTTAGTTATTTATTTAAATTGTAATGCAGGAAGTGGTGAAGTACTTTCAGGAGAGAATCAGCAAACATGGTGTGTGTGTTTAATCAGCTACCAATCCAGGGGTGTTAAACATAAGGCTCAAAGGCTAGATGTGGAAGCTCTTTTTCCTGCCCTTGAGCTCTAGCAGCACCACCATCAACTGCTGAAAGGGCAGTGCACATGACAATTGGACTCTCCCATATCTTGAAAATATGATCAAGATTTGCATATTTTCTTGTCATTTGCAGCTAATGGGGGCCTAATCCTATCCAAGTCCAGTGCTGGTGCAGCCACAATGCAGCCCCAAGGAAATGAACAAACATTCCCTTACCTGGAGGCGGACTTTGTGATTTCTCTCCAACTACAGGATGCAGTGCATGCCCCAATGACATGGTTGCACCAGTGCTGGAAAGTTGGATAGGATTTGGCGCTGAGTTGCTAAATGAGGAAAAAGTGCTTATTTTTGGTCATGACCTGATTAATGACATCACTTCCTGCTTAATGAAATCACTTCCGGTCCACAGCAGGCATGAATACATTTTGTCCGCTGTGTCAAATGGGTTCAACACCCCTGAATTATCACAGTAGTTTCTTCTTGGCTTGTCTCCCAAGTCAGAAGTTCGCGTGGTTGGGAGGGGGCATTTATAGTTGAAGTGTCTAAAACGTTTTAGGTGCTGTGAAAAGATTAAGAAAAAAGACAAAATAATAGTCCTTCCCTACAAGCTTACAGTCTCAGAGGCATGGTATGAAAAGGAAAAAGTGATGGGGAAGGAAAAGGAAACAATCAAATTCAGGCATTCGTTTTTAATAAAGTGACACAAGCATTTAATGACCAGCTGCAGTGGTCATTAAGAGAGACAGTTGTGGAAGAGGAGGAGCCAAATAGGTTTCAGAAGAGTTGAGCCAATGGAGAGCTCTGCTGTCTCACCATGCTGCAAGTGGAACAGCTGCTAGTAGAGACAATTCAGCAAGGAGAGTGAAGCACTGGAGGGCATAGGAGGGGATAAGGCCCTCTATCTTCCTTCAGTGCTTTCTGCTTTGCAGGTGCCCCCCTACAGCTGTATTTTCTCAAGAAACATAACTTTGTCAACACGAGATAATGGTTGATTTCACTTAAAGGGATAAGCTGCACTGGAGATCCATGATTACGTCTCTTGATATTTTTATTTTGCCTCTGAAACATCTGTGAGTAGTGCCAGATATATAGCTTGCACAGATCTGAGTGGACATGGACAAGGTTGGGAAGGGGAATAGGATATTGGTACTACCCCCTTCCTAGACTTAATCCACCCTCCTCCCCACCCCTATCTCTGCCCCATTCCTCTCCCTCACAGCCCTCTGTGCTGACTTACCGGCACTGGGGATGTGGATGGACTGCTGGCATGCAAACCTGGCCACTCTCTGCTTGTGGCAGTGGCCAGGCTGTGTTGAATGGCATGTCACACTTTGCCACAGCTGTAAGGCTCTATTAGGATTAAACCTTTATTCTTGCATTTAGATACCTAAATTTTTTTTCCATCCTGAGGCTAGTAACAGTTTCAGGTGTGGGGATAGCGGAAGATTTAAATTGGATGAAATGGCACTGTGGAAACACCCATCCCAGTAAAATTTGCAGCAACTCCTGCTTTAAAGGAAAAACTGAACTGGGAATTGAATCATGAATCATTTATTTCTTTTGTAGTTTGAGGCAAATTCCACTGGAATCTCTCTTGGTTGAGCTGTTGTTTTTTTTTCTAGGTGCTACCAGGTGATGGCACTGTTTAGTTGAGAGTTGTTGTTTCTGTCACTGAATTGAGTGGAAGTTTGGAAATGAGAGATGGTCACATAAGATTCCATGTTATGATTTTGAACGTTACAGAATTATGGAATTCTGAGGCTGGGAAAACACAGCTCTCCCCATTAAAAGGCAAAAATGCCCCATGCGTCAGCTCTCACAAACAAAGGCCAGAACCTGGCTCATAAAGTGCTGCTGACGGCATGGACTAAAAATATATACAACACACCAGAGTAAACAATTCAGGTAATCATATGAATCAAACCACATGATGTCAGAACTCCCTATCCACAATGTTATGGTTACTAAGCCAATCTAATCAGGATCAAAATTCTTCCTGGGTCTAGATACGATTATTTGGTCAATTATTGTAAAGCAAAGCTCACCTGTTGAACTGAGCCCCTTGCCCCAAATACATATTGGAATGAAAAGTTCTCACGTTCATAGAACATGTTTCAGTTGTGTGGCCTTATCACTGATGGCCATTTCCAACCCATCTGTGTGTTTACGGGGGGCGGGGGGGGCAACAATCAAATGTAGTTGGATATTGTTGTGGTTAGATTGTGTGATAAGTCACTAATACTGGACATCTTTATTTTTAAAATGTCTGCACATCTCTGTTGCGAGAACCTGAAGAAGCTTTCAAGAAAAACTGAAACAAAATCGTATCACCAAAGAGCAGGGGTGTCCAAACTTTTTGGCAGGAGTGCCACATCATCTCTCTGACACTGTGTCGGGCTGAGGAAAAAAGTTAATTTACATTTCAAATTTGAATAAATGTACATAAATGAATACATTAGAGATGGAACTTATATAAATGAATGAAGATCTTGCAATAGCTCATGTCCTATAAAAGACCTTGCAGAAAGCAAGGCCAGCCTTTCCTTTGCTGCCACTGCTGAATCACAGACATGAAACAACAAGCAGTGGAGGGAGCCCTCATCCCCCAGCTCACATGAGAGGTCAAACAGTTGGCCCTCATGCTGAGAGCAGTTGCATCGGGCCAGTGTGGGCTCCAGCATGTCTCCAGAGGGCCAGAGCTCATTGGAGACTGGGGGCTCCCAGCAGGCCAGATTGGGAGTCCTCGAGGGCCACAAGTGGCCCCAGGGCCAGGGTTTGGGCACCTCTGCTAAAGAGCAAAGCGGCAACTCTGCAGCAGAAGCAGAGCGATTATCCACCACAGATCACATCCTTCTAAGCTGAATGCCTGCTAGAAAAAACAGACCTTGGCCAGATGGGGGCACTATAAAGGAGATGGCTGCGTGGGATTCTTTAGGGATGGCATTCCTTAAGTTAGTACCACCACAGAAAAGGCTCTGTTTGCCATGAAAGCCACATGGAAGTAATAAACATGTCTGGCACAGCCATTGCACATCTGGTGTCCAAGTTTGAATGAATAGACTGATCTTACCTGCAAAGTGGTTTGCAAATGGGTAATAACAGGATTCCAATAGTTCCTTTATCTACTCAGAATCTATTTGTAAAGCCTTCCATCACATGAAAAAAAATCACCTGCTATCACTGAGCACATGACTAAGGAAAGCTCTGTACCCAGTGAAGGGATAGCTAATCTGATTTTTTTAAAACCAATGTTTGTCAAGCAGTTCCAAGTTTGCTGATTTTGTGGGTGTTTTTGGTCTGTTCTCAAACATATTTAACAGGGTAAAATTCTGTAGTTTTTGGCACCTCCTTGAAAGGGACTCCTTCTTGGTTGAGGTCAAATGAAAGTATTCCGTAGTCCCATTGGCTTGGTTTGTTTCCATTTTTAGATTGTGAGCCTTTTTGGGATAGGGAGCCATTTTTTATTTGATTTTTTTCTGTAAACCGCTTTGGTGACTTTTTGTTGAAAAGCGGTATATAAATACTGTTATTATTATGATTATTATTTCCCTCCATAGATCACCCCAGAAGATCTTCAGAGTGTCTGTGTTCGCTTATTTAGCAACCAGATGAGGCAGAGTGTAGTACACAGCATAGACTTCACAAGGCCTGGAACTGTAAGTACAGTCTAACCTTCTAGGCATGTGTTTGGTGAAAGGTAATGCTGTTACCACGCAGCTAAGGGATGCTGTGTATAAGATGCTTGTGTACTTCCCAAAGGCTATATCAGTATTGCAGTATGCAAATGACCTTGATTCACTGAATTTATGCAGGTCACAGAATTCTACTTTTCTTGGCATAAAATTTTATTTTTTTAAAGCATAGATCACACATAGCCTCAAATACAGAGGTGACTACTTCCTTTCACAGCCATTAACCTTTTGTGTTGAAAAATATCAATTCTTGTGGACATGTGCCTTGTGGGCTTATATTGCCAACCCAGGATGCTCTTGTTGCCTATACCAGAAGTCTTAGAAGTGGTTGCAGCCTCGCAGGATCCACCTGTGACTTATTCTGTGGTTGCAATTTTGATGTCAGCAGTCTCAGGATCCAGTCCTATCCAACTTTCTAGTAGTGATGCAGCCCTACCAGTGGGGTGTGCACAGCATCCTGTGGTGGGGAGGCAGTCACAGAGACCTCAAGGAAAGGGAATATATGTTCTTAGTGCTGCATTGCAACTGCACTGCCCTTGGAAAGTTGGATAGGATTGGGCCCACAGTGGAGTTGGTGGCAGGCTTCTTGGAGGCAGGCTGCTTGGTCACCGAAATGACTGTGGTTGTGGGTTTGGTGGGCCATAAGCAGGGTGGTGGAGGAATCCTTGGGAATGACTTAGTCGTTACAAGACCAGTGGAGGCGACGCTGCTCCTGGACAACAATAGAACCAACAAAGTGGGTCATGATATTAGTCAATTCAAAGACGAGATGCTGATAGTGCTGCTCTGAAATCCTGGAATGCAGGTGATGTGAATGGACTTCCTTTTTCAGATTGGCTGTGCTTGAGACATGGGTCTCAAAGGTGTGTCTGTCTCCTGTCTGTGTCCTTTTCTGTGTTGATTTTATGATTCAATGTGCAGAGCAGCTGAAACGCCTGTGATTCCATATATATTTAAACCTCTTAAATCTTTGTGTTCAACAGAACATGCTGCACTCTTGAATTGTTTTTTTTTCTGTGCATTCTGTTTAGCAAATGCCTGACATTCCACTTGCATTGTAGCCATCCATCCATCTAGCAAGTCAAACATTTTTTTTCTCCTGACTTGTTTCCCTCTATTCTGAAGTAACATTTCAAGAACTGTAAGAGAAGAACAATTTTATTGTATCTGTCAGCTTGGAATAACACTGTCATTACTTAGCCAAGGGATAATTAATTTATTTGTGGAAACTGTGGTCTTCCCCAGAATAGTTCTGGCCTTGTATGAATTATAAGGTTTAGTGTACAGATGAGCTGTTGTGTTCATCTCAGAGAATGAAACCAGTCAAAATGGAAAAGCGATCTTTATTGAACTAGCTTCTGTTGATTCAAGAGTATGCAAGCTTTCAGGTTACTCAGAAGTCTTCACTAAGCAGTACAGTGGGTAACATTGTTCTCCATGAATATTACAGCTAATTATTTTCTATTTTTAGGTATTAATCTATTACATTATCAGGCACCATCGTCACATGCAGCAGAACGAGGAGCAAATGAAGAGGTAGAGACCTGAAGTGATAGAATTGACTGTACCACTTCAGATTGCAGGTGCCATTTTTGAAGGGAAAAATGTTTCCCTGCAAAGGAAAACTACGCTGCTCAAAACAATAAAGGGAACACTTAAACAACACAATGTCAGTCCAAGTCAATCACACTTCTGTGAAATCAAACTGTCCACCTAGGAAGCCACACCGATTGACAATCAAGTTCACATGCTGTTGCACAAATGGAGTAGGCAACAGGTGGAAATCATAGGCAAGTAACAAGACACCCCCAATAAGGGAGTGGTTCTGGAGGTGGTGACCACAGACCACTTCGCAGTCCCTATGCTTTCTGGCTGATGTTTGGGTGACCTTTGAATGGCGGTGCTGTCACTCTAGTGGCAGCATGAGGCGGAGTCTGCAACCCACACAAGTGGCTCAGGTAGTGCAGCTCATCCAGGATGGCACATCAATGCGAGCTGTGGCAAGAAGGTTTGCTGTGTCTGTCAGTGTAGTGTCCAGAGCATGGAGGTGCTACCAGGAGACAGGCCAGTACACCAGGAGACGTGGAGGAGGCCGTAGGAGGGCAACAACCCAGCATCAGGACCTCTGCCTCCACCTTCGTGCCAGGAGGAACAGGAGGAGCACTGCCAGAGCCCTGCAAAATGACCTCCAGCAGGCCACAAATGTGCATGTGTCTGCTCAAACGGTCAGAAACAGACTCCATGAGGGTGGTATGAGGGCCCAACGTCCACAGATGGGGGTTGTGCTGACAGCCTGACACCGTGCAGGACGTTTGGCATTTGCCAGAGAACACCAAGTTTGGCAACCTCGCCACTGGCACCCTGTGCTCTTCACAGATGAAAGCAGGTTCACACTGAGCACATGTGACAGACGTGACAGAGTCTGGAGACGGCAGGGAGAACGTTCTGCTGCCTGCAACATCCTCCAGCATGATCGGTTTGGCAGTGGGTCAGTAATGGTGTGGGGTGGCATTTCTTTGGGGGGCCGCACAGCCCTCCATGTGCTCGCCAGAGGTAGCCTGACTGCCATTAGGTACCGAGATGAGATCCTCAGACCCCTTGTGAGACCATATGCTGGCGCGGTCGGCCCTGGGTTCCTCCTAATGCAGGACAATGCTATACCTCATGTGGCTGGAGTGTGTCAGCAGTTCCTGCAAGATGAAGGCATTGATGCTATGGACTGGCCCGCCCGTTCCCCAGACCTGAATCCAATTGAGCACATCTGGGACATCATGTCTCGCTCCATCCACCAGCGTCATGTTGCACCACAGACTGTCCAGGAGTTGGCGGATGCTTTAGTCCAGGTCTGGGAGGCGATCCCTCTGGAGACTATCCGCCACCTCATCAGGAGCATGCCCAGGCGTTGTAGGGAGGTCATACAGGCACATGGAGGCCACACACACTACTGAGCCTCATTTTGACTTGCTTTATGGACATTACATCGAAGTTGGATCAGCCTGTAGTGTGTTTTTCCACTTCAATTTTGAGTATGACACCAAACCCAGTCCTCCATGGGTTGATAAATGTGATTTCCATTGATGATTGTTGTGTGATTTTGTTGTCAGCACATTCAACTATGTCAGGAACAAAGTATTTAATAGGCATATTTCGTTCATTCATATCTCGGATGTGTTGTTTAAGTGTTCCCTTTATTGTTTTGAGCAGTGTAGCATATTAGGGAGTATTGGGCTAGTAACCGGATCCCTAATATACTTTTCCCTCATGGGTGATGATTAAAAAATGGCACCTGATATTTGCAGCCTGAAATGGCATAGTGCATCCTACCACCTTATTCTGCAGCATGTATAGACTAGGCCATTGACAGGGAGAGAAAGAAAAAAGAAAGCAGGAGTTGTGGAGGAGAGACTTGGTGTGATGTGTGATGATTGCCCTGTTTCCCCCTATTTTTTGCCCCCTTTTCCTTATTTTTGGGCACATCTACCCCACCCCCCTTAAGCTCCTGTGCAAGTTCATCTGTCTGAAAGCTGCTGGGACTGCTTCTGCAGTATTTTTTGTCCTTTGTTTGAAGTACCATTGCCATGGTGTTGAAAGCTGCTGAGAGGTCCAGTAGGACCAGCAGGTTTGCACTCCCCCTGCCCAGCCCTGGCATAGCTCATCTACCAAAGAGACCAAGGCTGTCTCCATGCCAGAGCCTGACCTGCAACCAGATTGAAAGGGATCCAGATAATCTGTTTCATCCAGGACACTCTGGAGTTGCGACACCACCACCCGCTAGACCAGGGGTTTCAAACTATAGCCCAGGGACCACATCTGGCCCACCACAAGTTTTTATCTGGCCCTCAGCAACTTAAAATTTTTTTTCCCAACCATGCAGTTGGGCAGTTAAGACATGCAGTTCTGTCTGCCACCTTGTTGGCATCCTTCAGTCTTGGAAGACTATGGTATCACGCCCTGAATGGTGGTTCTGGAACAGAGTGTCCTCTCCAGTGTGCAAAGCCTGCCGCACTCCTTTCCATATGGCTCTCTAGAATGGTGTCAGACTGCCTCGCCCTCATTTCAGTCACCTGGGCCAGAAGCTTTAAGACTCTCAAATCATAATTATTCAGTGTTAATTTCACAACTGCCGACTAAACAAATCAGGTTCCTGCATGTTAACTTTTCAACAATGCTACAGAATAATCGCCATGAGGAAATAGCATCATTTCTGCACATGCATAAACAATCATAACAAACTGGGTTTGCAATGAATCAGACACAGTGTGCAGTGCATCGCTCGCTTCTACCTGTCTAAAACTAACTTTTTTTCAACCCACAAAAGAGTGTAAAATATACAATGTGGTCCTCCTACTGAAAAGTTTGGGGAGCCCTGAGCTAGACCACCTTGCCCGGAAACGGGAGAAAGGAAACACCTACGGCTGACTGGGGAGAGAGAGACATCAGGGAGCCTGACTGTGCCCCGCCTTTTAAATAGTTCGGTTGTTTGACAGCTGCAGTTTGTTGTTTTTACTTCCTTGCATTGTATGGAGCCACACAGGCTACGGAGGTCAGAGTCAGGCTGATGGCCAGTCAAAATCCCATGCCTGACCTGGAAGTCTTTCTAACCAGGCCAGCTGAGGAAGAACTGGTGGTGTAAAGGGTGCAGAGTCAGGCTGGGACCTAGAATTGCCATGCTGCTCCATCCTCCTTTGCCTTGAGCAGCCTGCCACAAGAAGCACCAGTGCATGTTGGAAGTCCCTGCTGATCATGACAGTCTAACAAGAAATAATGGCAGTCTTCTGGGCTTTCAGATAATACAGATATAAAACTCTTGTACTGGTATTTCTTTTGTTTTTTTAATGCAGTGGAGGATTTGACTTTCCCACGGCAGCAAGAGATTATTTGTGTAGCTGTTCCCTCACCGTGGAATGTTTTGTATATGAAAAAGGATGTTAAGATTAGACAGAAAAGTAGAGCCTACGAACCTGTAAATCTGCAGACTGCTTTGTGGATGGACTGTGCTTAGTTGATGAGGCTACACTCCCTACATACACTTATTTGGGAGCCATTCCCTTTGAATTCAGTAGGAATTTCTTCTTGGTAAATATGCATAGGATCAGCTGTGAATGCTCTTATTTCTCAAGAAGGAAGTAGTGAAATACATGTTTTATTAAGATCTTGTGAAGTTTGCCCACATGTCTGTCTGTCCAAGGAAGCTCCCAGTATCCAGACATTTTCCCTCACTAACTCTGGCTTTACCATGGAATGGAAATTGCTGACAGGCTACATGACAGACGTATTCTTTTTCAAGTATTCCCTTGGCAGTTTTGAGAGAGGCTCCAAGACTACCTGGATAGCACCTCATCAGTAGCATGTCTCTTCCAGTCATAATTCTTCTCCTCTGTTTGTTATTGTAGATGTAGAATTTTGACATTCGTGAATTTGACATTCATACTGATGTGGGGAAGAGTCAGGATTGGCAGTCAGAATAATTAAGGGGGAGAGAGAGATTTACTGTACTTAATACTAATTTCATTTTGGCATCTAATGGCACAAAGTCAAATGATTGTCCTTTGGAAAACAACTTCTTTTCTGCACTTCCCTTGTACTTGGGTCCAGTGAGTACAAGTCATATGTGGTGCTCTCTTTCCAAAATCTGTTTTCTTTTGCTCTTCAACAAGTTTTGTTTTGTTTCTCTTGGGTATGTATGTGATGTTTTTCTTTGAACTGTTGAACTTCTTTGGGTGTAATTTCTGTTAACGCTTTTCTTCTTCATCTCTCTTATTTAATGTATGCCTGTTTACCCCTAAAGGGATATTGCTGTATGAGCCCATGTGATGATGAATATGTAAGTTCTTGCATCTTCTTTTTATCTTTTTGCATTGCCTGCTGCATCCTTTCATCTTCCCTGTGCTTTTTGTATGTTCCTTAACCAGTTGCATTTGTTGTTCATCTTTCTGTATGGCAAATGTATGTAAGATTTGGAATGCTTGCATGAGAATGTGCAATCCAAATGTTGGCCAGATACAGCCTGTATAGTATACCATATTACCTAATTAAAGGTATCTTTGTTGATTAATCATATAAGTTTTAGCTGATTGGTCCATCTGTTAATGAAAGCTGTACAAATACTCTACATAAAGCCATTCCAAAAAATAGTGGTTCAGAAAATAAGCAATGACTTCATTGTGGAAGTTTGGGTGATTGCTAGATCATTCTGAGGGCCCTCACAACGGTCTTAGCATTTCACTTTTGTTTCTGGAGACTATCCCTGCTACTCTCCCTGCCCTGATATTTTGGTTATGTGGACCAGTTTGGTAAACTCTCTTTTAAAATGGGGATTCTGGGTTTGCCAGAACCTTGAAGCTTGCTATATGCTCCCTTTGACTACCTGGCAGCCTAGACCTGAGAGCAGAATGAACAAGTAGGTCATTTATTTGGGTTCTGACTGTGGGCCTGATTGTACCGTGTCTCACTGCCAGGGCCAGCCTAGTGTCCTTTAGCTCATAATTCTAGTGAATCTCAAAAATTCCCTAGAATTTTTCTAGAAAAAATTGGGGGAAGCATCAAGGGAGTATCCTCCCCTTCTATTCTCTTCCTAAGTAACATATCTCTATGTGGCTTGTATTCACTAATACAGTAAATGGTATTTTACAATGGTAATCCATTCCAGAGACACTATTATATTGCGAAAATATTGTAATGGTAACCCAGTAGCACACTGTGTTTTGGTAATTCGCTCCAAGATTTTGGAATTTGACATTTCTGCTATAGAACTAAGCTGGTTCCCTCTTTGAAACGTGATTCAAAGGTGTCTACTACACTCTTTAGTGCTGTGAGGATCAGTTAGGGGCTGTGGTTATCGGTTTACACAATGTTGCAATAATAAAACACAAATTACAAAGTTATATCCTTTCCTCTACATACAACCACAATGTTAAAAATGCTGAATTAATAGAAACCTTGCTGAGTTTTTGCCTTATCAGGAGGGATGTTAGGTTGTTAGTGTGTGGTCTGTATATTGGTAGAGAAATGTATGTGGTCGAGATAGTGTGGTATCATTATAATTCATTGAAGAGGATTGCTTTTGGACTAGTTTTTATGGGGTGGGTTCTTTGTGTAACCATTAGAGTTCTATTGTGGGTGTTCGGTACATGTCTGGATTTCAATATGGTGACTGCTACAGATCACCATATCCTGGAACATTTTTTACTTAAACCAAGAGGCAGTAGATAATGTACCTTTGAGTGTTCTCTGGGGAAATAAAGCGGAGTTTAAATACAGTAAATAAATACTGTGTTAGAGTGTTGCAAAGACTGGTTGCAAAGCCTACAATATCGGCTGACTTTCTCACATTGTTGCTGTTTTCATCACCCATTACTGCTTTTCTTATTGTGGTGCTTTTTTCCCTTCCCTGTCAGTCTTTGTCCAGTAGATTCCAGGGCTGTGGATAGGATCTGCCCTTCATTTTGTTGATCATGCAGCACTTTGTTTTGAAACCGTTTCAGGAAGAGAATATTTTATATTTTAGTACCACCTGCGACAATATAAGGGCCCAATCCTATCTGATTTTCCAGTGCCGGTGTAGCCTTGCCAGTGGGGCGTGCACTGCATCCTGTGGGGGGGGGGAGACAGTCACAGAGGCCTCCTCAAGGTATCGGAACATTTGTTCCCTTACCTCGAGGCTGCATTACAGCTACGCCTGTGCTGGAAAGTTGGATGGGATTGGACCCTAAATTGTTGCAAAGAGGCTAAAAATCAGAAATAAAATACACAATAAAGGTAGTAAAAGCAGCATATCAGTAAGGAGTAAGCAGGACAGCAGATAAAACAGAACACAACAGAAAGTTTTTTAAGGCCCATTTAAAGGCAAGGAGAATGAGGACCTAGTAAATCTTGTACATCTGCAACATCCCTGCTGCAAAGACCCCATCTCTGGTACCTGCCTGTGCAATTGGAGATAAAGATCAGCTGAAGGACTGAGCCTGTGATGCTGATCTGAGGGCTCTGGTTGGCTTATGTGGGTACAGGCAGGAGTTCAGGTAACCCGGTCCATATGTGACTTTTAAAAGTTAAAATGAACAGTGTAAATTGAGCCCAGGAGCAGATTGGTAACCAATGCAACTGATATAAAATTGGTGTATTGTTTAAATATGATGATGTGAGTCACCCAAGAATCTACATCAGCAACAAATCCAGTGCTGCTTACACAGGGCAATGCTTTGGGGAAAGTGCAGATTGTCTTCAAGCACGTCTTGAGCTGCTGCTCTTGTTGAGCAGCCAGGCTCTGGTCTGCACCTGCTGCAGCCCAGATGATTGTTTGCATGCAGGCCTCATAGCCAGTATGCCTTCATGATCATTCCAGATTGCCCACAGCAAGTGCATTCTTTGTAGGGAGAGGATATTGACTTGATAAACTGAAGCCTCAAGCTTGCAAACAGGAACAGACATTCCCTTCTTAGAAAAGCCAGTCTGTGACACAATAGGTTTGAGCAGTTCTAAGCAAAGGCTATTTTTCTTTATGGTATTTATTAGCCACTCTTCAGGCAAAATTCTGACTGGGAAACAATAGAATACAATGCAAAGTAAGGTCAACAATAAAAATGTCACACATGAAATGCAAGACAGAGTGTCAGAAAAACATTTTTGTCATAAAAACCAAATGATCTAAAAAGGCTTGGGCAAATTGGGATGTTTGCTCCCATAGCCAAAAGGATTAAAAGATGGTGCCAGGCAAAAGGCCTCTTTTCCAAAGACGTGGAAATTTGCAAAGATGGTACACCACACCTGAGAAACCCTTCCAGTCACCCTCTGTCCCACCTCCAATGGCAGGGCACTCTGAGCAGAGTTCTGAGGACCATCTTATAATATGAACAGGTTGTGTTGGAGGAGGTGATCTGCTTAGGTATTTTTCTGGGGCTACTTTATATATTACATAGAATAATGGAATGTAACCACAATCATGCAATAAAATACTCTTATTTTAAAAAGCAAAACCTCCACACCTGATGAAAGCAATTGCAAAGGGACAAGGCAAAACAGAATTACGTAATATCAGCTTTTTTCTCAAAGAAATCAAGATGTTCAGGCCATCTCCTCCCTTGTGCATGGAAGTGGCTCCCTGTAAGGGTCACTCTAGTCCTTTAACTCTGGGCTTGTATCATACCAGCGTCTGCAGGGCCCAGACCTACTTGATCATGGGTAGAGGTGTACATTTTTGATTTTATTTTTTCACAATTTTTTTTTTTTTTACAAAAATGAGATGTATGGAAAGCGATGTTGTATGTTTTTGTTCCAAGGGCACATTTTAATTAATAATAATACCAGTATTGATATACCAACTTTCTTGTCATTGGATTTCTCCTGGGACTTTATTCAAGGCGGTTTGCATAGGCAGGCTTACTAAATCCCCGTAGGGATTTTTACAATTAAAGATCTATCTTTCAAGAATGCGTTCATTCCAGGTGGTGTCCTTCACGGCCTGGTCACTTTCTGGCTGCATTTGCCTCCCCCACATAACTGACAGCACTCCACTCTCACTGGGATGGGTGTCAGTCATCCTTTGCTTCCATCACCAGCTGGGATTACTCATCACATCAGCCCTTTCTGTAGCTCTTGGATACTTCCAGCTGTTTCAAACTGCATTTCCAGCTGTTCTTTGGGCTTTGTACACAGTAGCTCTACCACTGAGCCAGACCTCTTCATGTACTGGATAGGTGATATAGGAGGTATAGTGTCAGCCGATGCGGCCACATGCATGTAAGTCTGCAATCCAAGCCCCATTGAACAAAATAGGACTTACGTCTGAGTAGACCTGGTTAGGATTGTGCCCTGAAGGTGTTAGAGAATGCTTTTATTTGTTTGCAGATTTTGTTTTTAACAAAAATGAGAAGTGCAGAATGCAGTGTTATGTGATTTTATTTCATTATTACTGAAAAAAAACACTTCTCCTCATGGGAGGCCCATACTTGTCTTTCAGAGGTTTGTTCAATTGAAATGTTTTAATCTTCGTTCAGCTATTGTACGTATTCTTGTTATTGACATGAAATGTTTCTGTACTGTGAGCTGCTTTGAACAGTCTTGTTTGTGGGAAAGGAGGACACAACTTAAAGTAGTGCGTGATTCCTGACACACAGTTTGATTTCATTGACCAGCATCTCTTAGATACTTATTCAGTCTTGTCTTTTAAGAAATCTTCACTGAATGAGAACAGCACTCTGCAACGTCCACGGATCATTGCAGCCCTCACTTTAGCATTCCCTCTGCAAATTGTCACATATCCTTTTCTCTCTCTCTCTTCTTCAGATATCCTTTTTTCTCTCTCTCTGTAAGGTTGCCACCATACTCTCTCTTTAAGGTTTATTTATTGTTTAAGGTTGTCACACTCTTAGGTTGCCCTTTTGTCCTTTAAGGGCACAGAACTGCCCAAGTTGCCAGAAATCATCATGCTTGTACTGCAGGGATTGAGATGGCTTTTGATGAAGGGATGTCTCTCATGAAAACGAATGTCACTATTAATCCAAGGTGTCCAGGAAAATGAGTAAAAATAAGTGACAGGTAAGTGGATTTAGGGAGAACTCAATACATCTGGAAGTCATTCCTGCTGAGGAAGGTAATCCTTGTTCTGTGGGAGAACTGTTCAGTATTTGAAACTGGAGTGTATTTAATTGTCTATTTTGTATCATCACTCATTGATGAAAATATAACATGAAATGACTCTACACCACTTTGCATTTATTTTCACTTTATAATGTGAGAGAAATGCTCCTTGTTTTACATAGGGGTGCTCTGTGAAATGCCAAGTATCTGGTGGCATGTCAGGTGGAGTAATTCAAGCTTCCTTTGATGTCCTCACTTTTTGTCTCTTAATCCTCCGTAGTTTAAATGTTTAACATTTAACCTGAAAGAGTTTGGGTTATGAGAGAAGACCTGTTGACTTGAGTGGGTCAGAAAGGATTGTCTGGAGTGAGGAGGGTCATATTCATGACAAAGAAATTTGAGGAATATTCTGGGAATATTGAAATGGGTAACAAAAATCTTCAAAGAAGAACGTTTCTTTGGCCCCACCTGCAAATACATTTAAAGAAAATCTTTTTTGTTAGAAATAGATAAATATTGTTTAAAACTTGGTGTTGGTTCATCAGCTCATTTGGTTGCCTGGATACTAGTATATTTAATTGAGTTAACAACAAAACTGACATTTTGATGTTAAGGAGTTCATTTTCTTCTTATAGTAATTAAACTATTTTTACATTACTGTTTTTACATTACTGGGAAATAAAATTGTACTGGGGACATGTTGCTACAGAATGCAGTGTATTCTATTTGAAAAGAATGTTGATGAATTGAGAAGGATTAAGAGCACTATGAAGAAAATAAAAGACAGAGTTAGTCACTTTTCAACCCACCACTTATATTCAGCTCTTGAAACTGTTATATCTGGTCCCTAGTGTCATAGCAGTTGTGTTCCATCATTGCTTCTGGATGGTCCCAGACTGTGGAGCCAGATCCTGTGTCAAGAGATCAACCTGATAAAAGGGTGTGGGCAGACCCAACTCTTAAAGGAAAAAGCAAATTCCTTGAAGGATTGGGACCTCTTTCTATGTAACTATACGTAGGATTGCAGTGTAGTATCCTTACAGCCCAATCCTAACCTACCCTGGAGCAGGCAGGCTGGTGGACCTGCCCCCAAATCCAAGTGGGGCTGAAAGTGGCTCAGCCCAGAGCAAGGGAAATCACACCCCCTTAACCCAGATAATGCCGCAGCAGCCCCAATTGGTCTATTTGGATCTGCTCCACCTAAAGAGGTGGCACAGATCTGATCAACCCAGAGCTGCCTTGGACTTTCCAGGAACAGGGTTAGGATCTGGCACAAGTGCCGGATCCTGGCCCCGTCCCCTCATCCACCACCCGCCCATGGACCTGCTTGCTACCTGCCCTTCCTCTGCCCTGAAACACCTTCCTCCTATCCTCTCTGCGCCCCCCCCCGACTCCTGTGCCAGCTGGGCTTGGCCGGTGTGTGTTTACCTTTTAGGCCAACCAAGTGGGGATCCTGCTGGCCTCCTTCCTCCAGAGATGGTGCAAAAGTACTTTACAGCACTTTTGCAACCATCATTGGCCAGCACAAGGGATTTGTGCCCATCTTCCCCTCTGGATTGTGCCCTTAGTCAAATGGGAAGAAAAGGTTTTGAAAAATGGGAAGAAAGAATGTACACAAGTAATGATTTGCAGGGGTTCCAAAATTTTTTCGCACCGGGTCCCACTTTTTAAACTGTCACTGTGTCACGACCCACCCATCAAAGAACTACTGTGTTGTATTTGTAAATGTGTGTTGGGCTGTCTTTGGCCAGGGATATGGCAGATGAGAGGATGAATTTATAATACAACCCATTTGGGTGTTTTAAATGTTAGAGACCTATATTTGGATATATTTGGGGTGCTGATTTCAAAAATGGCCTTGATTTTGCCCTATCAGCTTTAGTTTTGGAGATGTGGCATACCTTATATGCTGATTCAACTAGTCATTTCCACATCAGCATCCATCTCTGTGAATGTAGTGACCAGAACTGGACGCAGTACTCCAGGTGTGGACTTACAATCGATTTGTACAATGGCATTACAATATTAGCTGTCTTATTCTCAATGCCTTTCCTAATTATCCCAAGCATGGATCCATGCCGCTGCACATTGGATCGGCACTGTCATCTAGCTGTCCACAAGCACCCCAAGATCTCTCTCCTGATCTGTCTCAGACAGCTCAGAACCCTTTAGCCTATATGTAAAGTTTTGATTCTTTGCCCCAGTGTGCATGACTCTGCACTTACTTACATTGAAACGCATCTGCCATTTTGCTGCCCAGTCTCTCAGCTTGGAGAGATCCTTCTGGAGCTCTTTACAGTCTCTTCTGGTCACCACTCGGAAAAGTTTGGTGTCATCTGCAAACTTGGCCACCTCACTGCTTAGCCCTTCCTCCAGGTCATTTATGAACAGGTTGAAAAGTACAGGTCCCAGGACACATCCTTGGGGCACTCGATTTTCCACCTCTCTCCATTGTGAAAATTGCCCATTGACACCCACTCTCTGCTTCCTGGACCTCAACCAGTTCCTAATCAAGGAGAGGACCTGCCCTCTAATTCCCTGACTGTGGAGTTTTCTCAGCAGCCTTTGTTGAGGGACCATGTCAAACGCCTTCTGAAAGTCCAGATATATAATGTCCACGGGTTCTCATGCCTGTTGACCTTTTCAAAGAATTCTATAAGGTTCGTGAGGCAAGACTTACCCTTACAGAAGCCATGCTGATTCTCCTTCAGCAAGTCTTGTTCATCTATGTGTTTTAAGATTTTATCTTTGATGAGGCATTCCACCATCTTACCTGGAACAGACGTTAGGCTGACTGGCCTATAATTACCCGTGGTCCCCTCTCCTTCCCTTTTTAAAGATTGGTGTGACATTTGCTATGCTCCAATTTTCTGGCACCGTGGCCTTTTCTAGAGCAGGCATGGGATAATTTCAGCCTTAGGTGGCTCATGTGCGTGTTTTTTTCTTACTATAACCCCTATGGCCTACAAATGTGAATTAAATTTGCACAGCAAGAGGGCATACTCAGGTTTCTAAGCAGTTAAGGTATAACTAACCTTTTTAAGGAATTTTCCAGGTACAACCATTGTTGTACCTAAAAAAAAATGCCTAAAAATATACCTACAAAATGAACATTAAAAATGCCTTATGGATCAAACTAAAGCCTGGCTTCTCCAGCATTTTTTGTGTAAATCTTCAACTACCGGAAGACATTATGTGGCCCATTGAAACGAGACTCCTGGTCTACCGATGGACCACCATTTGTTCAGCAAGTGTGAGCGGTGCTCAGAATCTCTCCTCTGCTAGAGTCCAAGCTGCTGACCACCAGGGCCAGGGATGGCATTGTCCTGAGGGGGGACCCTGTTTCATGCCTTTGAAAACCCCAGCTGTGTTCTTTTCCTCAGGCTTTTAGAAGAATGTCACTTAAAATCCTTTTCCTCCAGTACCATTTTTGGGTTGTGCTGAGATTTTTTCCCCCTGGCTGTTTTGTGTCTCAGCAATTGCTGTTGATTTTTTGCCATATGTTTGAACAGTTTGTGTTACATTTTAATATTAATTGGAACTGCCTTGGGTACCTGGAGCAAGCTGAAAACTGCATTCTGAGTAACTACCCTGTTGTGTGAGAATATTGTAGTCTAGCTTGAAAAATGCTAACTAGTTTCAATGTTATATTAGATATTAAATTTAATATGTGAGTGTATTATCTGAATAGTATATAATAACCTGTTGTGTGTTTTTTCCCTTTCTCAAAATATAGGCCTCAACAATGTTGAGAGCATCATTAGCCCCTGTGTAAGTTTTTTTTTTTGGTATATTTCCTATTGCTTTTTTCTCCCACAAGCAAACAGACAAGTGTTTGCATCAAGGGATGAGTGATACACTGCAATGCATTGCATAAATGTTAGAATCAAAGTGGAATGGAAATGCCACTTATTTGACAAGGCCTCCTGGCAGTGAGCATATTCTACAGCAGCTGGGTCTTCTCCCAAAAATGACTGCAGGCTTGAGAGTCCACTTTCCTTTAGTTTACAAATTAACCACCAAAGAGTTGGGTTTTACTCTTCCAAGCATGTCTCACTTGGCTGGAGATAATCTTGGCTGGAGATAATCTACAAGATAATCTACAAGAAATATGCTGTGATTTTCCCAGGTGCCTCTTTTCCAGAAATAGGACACCATTTGGGCTGGTTGTCAACCCTACTGACTTGCATTGCAGCACTGATGTAAGGAATAATGAGATATATCACGTGAAGTATTCTGACTTTAGGAATATTGTTCCATATGGAGTGATGGGAATTGGCTCCCACAAGAAGTAGCCACCAGATCAGATGGCTTTAAAAGAGGATTAGACAAATTCATGGAGGACAAGTCTGTCAGTGGATGCTAATCCACTTATATATCCTCCCTCCTGATTCTGAGGGGCAGTCTGCCTCTGGATTTTACAGAGGGAGCAACAGCAGGATGTGCAGGGTGAAGGGTTCTACAAGAAGAAGCACCTTCATCTCCTTCTTGTATACTTCCCAGAGGCAGTTGGTGGGCCACTAGGAGAAAGAGAATGCTAGCCTTAATGACCCAGCAGGGCTTTTCTAATGTTTATATGTAGAGGTGTTTGAAAATGGTGATTTATTTTACTCAGAAACCCACTGTGTTCAGTAAGAGACCGTAATCTTATCTTTCTCACCGTAAACAAACGACTCTATTCATACGCTATTCCTAGTGTGACACCACCCATATGATATCCGACTGCTGTGATGTCCTGCTTCTGTATACTAAAAAAGTTCCCTCTTCATACTAAACTAGTATATGAAGAACAACTGTAGCATAAGCTCTCCCCAACATGCTAGCTTTCTGTGCAAAGATGTTGGTATTTTTATTTTTATATCGATTGAAAGATTGACTCTTCAGAGTTCATGGTGCTTTTCAAAGGAAGAGACAACAGGTCCTTACCTTGAGTGGCACATTATTTAGAAATAGATACAAGGGGAAAAGAAGTGATGCTGGGAAAGATGGGGAAAGGGATGCTATGATTTCATGTCCACGTCCTTAGGTTTAGGTGCAGTGAGGAGTAGTGCCAAACGCTTTTGTTGTTTTTGTTGTTGCTGTATGGAGGAGCATTTGGTTATGTGAACTCTCACCTGCAGCCTGAAGTGGCAGAGTCCAAACACAAGTTACTAAGGTCTCCGTTTTTGCTCTTCCAAATGTGTCTCAATTGACTGAGGTCAGTGTGTGTCTTTGAAAGGCAGTTACCCTGTTTTTTGCACGAGTAATCCTTTTCTCCCCTCACTTGTTGTACAGGAAAATCCAAGAAGTGCCCCTCTTGCCCTCATTGGATTATGAGAAGCTAAAGAAAGATCTCGTTGATGGGAGTGATCGCCTTAAATCCTTTTTACTGCAAGCATTGCGTTGGGTGAGTTTGCAGAAGATTAGGTAGACAAACATATTCAAAGGGTTATTCAAACAATTCTATAGGGAGAAAAAAGGAGGCGACTGACGGTGGCTGCTGGCCAGACTGCAGAGTGTCTAAGGCTGGTATAGCCGGAGCGACACTGGCACGTTTTTGCATCCTGTGATGGCTGGTACCCAGGGCGGATCGCATCCCATACCTCCTGTTACTATGCTACTAGTTAAAGCCCTCCCTTTCTCCATGTCCAGGGGAGGCAGACAACACTTGGAAGAAGGGAGATAGAGCTGAGGAGGGAGAACAGTAAGCTGATAGGTTGTCAGAAGGTAGAGGATGAGTGAGCATGGGCCACAGAACTAATAGACTGAAAGGATCTTTATGTGGCAGGCTGACTGCTATTCAGCTAGTGACAGACTACTAACATGGTTGCTGCATAGCCAAAAGTAGTTTGAAGTTGGGCTGTTTGTGGAGGGTGGTAGCCATTTGTTCATCATGGTTAATTAATTGGTTACAAATTGTTCTTAGTATATAAAAGAAATGTGTATTTTGTATACAGTTGTGTGTCACTTAGTGATAGGGATGAGGACCGGCACCCCCGTCGTCAAGTGAGGCATGACGCTACACGCAGCCTCTGAAGACGAGGGGAAGCTGCGCTCCCCTTGCCTCTGGATGCTTTTCTGAGCCTCGCAGAGGCAGCATGTGACTCCTCTTTGCAGCTCAGAAAAGCCTCCAGAGGCAAGGGGAGCAGAGTTGCCCTTGGCTTCGGAGGCTTGGGCGGGTGCGCAGGGACCAGCAGCGGTGTTACATATGCGGCCCGTTGCTGGTCGGAGCATCACAAAGCAGCGCTTACCTGTATTTGCTAGACTCAGGAATGATTGTCAGTCTGTTGCTCCTCATCCGTAGTCCAGGGCTATTTGCTTTACTCCTCCCTTTCCCAGCACTTGAGATTTACCAGCTATTTATTTTTTTATATCTCATCACCTGGCCTTGAGAAAACCTTCAGGTCAGCTTCCAACCTTCTGTTTCTGTTGGGGCAGCATGGGTGGGCTGGTACTGCTGCTTCCTGGAGCACCTGTCCTTCCCCGGCTGGTGTTTAGGCAGTTTGGAGAGGAGTGGATCAGTATACATAGAAGATGACACACACACACACACACACACACACACACACACACACACACACACACATACACACACACACACACACATTCCTAACTTTCCTAGGATGCAGGTATACATTTTTCCTAGCCTGGCGTTTCAATGCTATCCTAAGGACTAGAAAATTACTTCTTCAGAAGGAAAACTGGGGTCTGATAACTGAGCACAGTCCCAGTTTCTGTGTTATGCAGTGCAGACCCAAAATGTTACGCAGCCATGTCTGTGGAGTCACAGGTAGCCATGGTGATAATCCTTAGCTTCTTTCTCATGCTGAGATACTACTACTCTGGATGATAGTAATTTGGTAGATATAGGTAAGGCATAGTTTTGCCTTCTCCTTGTACCTAAGAATCCTCCAAATTGCAGGTAACTTTCATGTTGATTGTGCTTAATGTTGATTTCAGTGAGCTTCTTTTATAGCGCCTGACAACATCCCATCCTGGCGAGCAGAGGGACACTGTTCTGCAGGCTTATATCAACAATGACCTTTTGGATTGCTACAGCAATGTCCAGGTTAGCAGTGGAAATCTTCACACAGATCAGTGACAGAGCACCCTGTGGGGCATTTGGTGGGCCGCTGTGAGATACAGGAAGCTGGACTAGATGGGCCTATGGCCTGATCCAGTGGGGCTGTTCTTATGTTTGCTTGTATAAAACTTGAGGGTTGGTCCTTAGCTTTCTGGTTAAGAGATCTCAAATAGCAGGTGCCTCTGAGACCCCAGCCTCAAGACTTAGCTCCCCTCTGTCAGGCAGAGCTGACATTGCTTGCCAAGATAAATGGCCTCTAGGCCTGACAATAAATGGAGGTGTCTTCCTCGATTTTGTGTCTGATATTATTCATCTATTTATTTCTTTAAACTCTCTGGCAGAAATGAAAAATCCAAGTAGCAATACAAAAATGAAAAATGATTTGTAAACAGTTTACAGCATATGCAAAATAATAATGGAACCATTCCACCATCTGTTAAGATTGAAATCCAGCAAGATTGGTGGTGTTAGCGCCCAGAATTGCCCAACAGCTATGAGATCTCCCATTTGTTTTTGAGATATCCAAAATGTGATTTCATTTTTGTCAGAATTCAAAGACTGAACTGCAGGATTTTTGTAAAGACTTTTTGGAAACGTTTTTTGTCTCTTCCAGCGAAGCGTTTTAATGTTGATCCAGTCAAAGAGCGAGGTCGTCCGTCAGTATATGGCCAGGCTTATCAATGCATTTGCCTCGCTAGCTGAAGGTAAGAGATGTGATCCAGTAAGGAACTTTTTGTTCTCTTGGTTCATGTATTTATGGGCAGTGTAAGGTGGTTAGTGCAAATGCTGATGAGTTCTTGGAGCAGAGAGGCCGTCAGTAGTCAGTCAATCCAGGCAGTTGATCACTCTCTAGATGCACAGCTATTTTGTAGCAGTTGCACTAGTTATTAGTTTGTATCTGGTCTCAATTCAAGATGTTGGTAATAATCTGTAATATATACTCCAGGCCCAGCTTGCCTAAAGAACTACCTTCACTCACATGAACTTGCTAGAGCTTTATGATAGGTGTCACAGGCCCTGCTCTCTGGCCTGCCACTGTGGTAAGTTTGATTAGAGGGTACTAGCAACAAGGCCTTTACTGAGAGCTTGCCTAAAGAATGGCTTCTTTGACAAGTTATAGTAGGCTCCATTGAAAAAGCAATGCAAAGTAATTTTACTGGGTGATTTTACTGGCGAAACTAACTTCCAAAATCCTGAAAATAAGCTTTCAAGTTACTCAGAAGCTTTATCAGATGTAGGAATTCCAAGCAAAGCACCCAGAGAGGAAGACATTGCAGGCTGCTATTAACTCAGTAACAGGAAGCTTAAAGAGCAACTGTTTTCATTGAATTAGCAGCTGTCTGGCCTTGCTAGAGAGAAAAGGCTCTTGTAGAAAAAAGGCTGGGGTTTCAAACTCTAGAAAAAAAAAGAGAAAATTCAAAGAATTTTTAAAGAATCTACCAAGAATCTGGGAGATTCCCTGTTCTCTGCTAGAACTGCTATCCCAGTTGCATTCTCCTTCTCCTCCTGTTTATTCTAGGCCGACTGTATCTTTCCCAGAACCCTCGACTGCTCCGGATGCTAGAAGAGAGATTGAAAGCTGAAGACAAGTATTCTCTTACCCGAGAGAACGTTCTGGGGGCTCTGCAGAAACTCAGCCTCAGGTGATGAAAGTGCAGCCAGGTCCTGGTGACAGCTGGTTTGGAAAGGCCATGCTTGCTAGGTTGCATTCTGGGAGGAAAAAGGAGCATTTGATTTTCATATAGCTGTCATAAGAATCCTTCAGGGCTAATGAGAGAAGTGACATTTATTGCTGGAGGGCTCAATGGGAGTGTGACTGACCAAACGCTCTGGTTATTCCCCCAACTCCTATCACTGATATATCTCTGTGTCTCTTTTTTTGGTTTAATAAGCATCCTTAATTAAACTGTGTCTTCTCTGAAAGACCTCACAAGTCTAGAGCAGGGAAATGCTGCAGTGTTTCCCCCAGGGCAGAAAGGATCATGTTTATTGCCTACAGGCAGAGATGATGGGAACTCTGTCTTTTGACTCTGCAGAGGAACAGCTAGCAATTGTGGGCCTTTGGGGTGGCTCACAAGAGGCAGCCTTTCCATTAAAGGCAGCAGAGTGAACACAATGGTTCCATTTAGTCAACAGGAGCAGTAGCCACTGATAGACTTCTCCTTCTCCATGAACTTCTAAAGCCACTGCAACTGGTGGCCATAAACACATCTTGTGACTTCTGAATGCTAGCGTTAGGTTTTCCACAGACACTCACAAGCTTCCATGTACTTGATCTTAATATAAGAACTTAAGAAGAGCCCTGTTGGGTCAGGTCATCTAGTCCCCTTTCCTGTATCTCACAATGGCCCACCAGATGCCTGTGGGAGCATACAAGACAACAAGAGACTTGCCTGCCACTGCAGGGGAAAACTTCCAACCCTTTCAGAAGGCAAGTGCTGCTGGAATACACGCAGACACAGGAAGTCTGCCAAAGGATGACTCACCGTTTCAGAGGAGGGACTAGCATGGTTTCTTTCCACAAATGAATTATGGAGTGAACATGTGGTTGAAACTCATGGATGTGCTCAAGGATTTTCCACAGAATAACTGCACATCTGGGGAGAGCCTTGAGTTAGGCATGCATCAGATTTCATTGGACTCTTAGTGCACTTTATTGAGTCTTTTTGAATAAGAGTATTGAAACATTTTTGAGACTTGGGTGAGCACAAGGTTAAATGAGGCAGGTGCTGGTGAAGAGCAGATAGTCCTTGGCGCTCTCAGCTGAGCCAATAAAGGTCTGCAGGAGCAATAAATATGTCACTTTATAACCTTTTAATGGGCCATAGTTTCTTCAAACTTTGGAAGAAAGGAAGGTGTAGAGAGGCAAAAAAGTGATGAAATTTCTCATCAAACTCAGTGAAACATTAACTGCATTGCTATCAGAAGAACTATTTGTAACTTCACAGCTAAACAGAACAATCTCACATTTTGGGCTCTGGTTTTCTTCTTGGTCCAGATAAATGACTTGGGACTGTTTTACAGGACTACTTTGTATGTTTCCAGTTGACTTTTTCCACAGTTCATGTGCTTTAACGGCCTTGTATAATGCTCAGCATATGTGATGGTATCACAGTGTGCCATGAAAGTTTTTACAGGATGCAATATCTTGTAGAGGTGTCCCAGCCAGCTCAGCTGACAGATTTTGGATGCCACTGAAGGCAGCATATTGAAGAAAGATGGATCTGGTCTGTCGGACCAGAATTTCTTCAACACAAACCCCATGGAAATGAACAGGGAATGCACAAGTGCTCTTTCATGGTCTGTTCATTTTTCAGTGGGGCTTGCACCAGAAACACTCTGGCTGGAGTGTGTCCCGTGTTGATTAGTAGGACAGATTTCCTTTGGCTTTTTCCTGTGTTGGATACCATAAGTCATCCCTGGAACACTCCAGATATCAAAGCATCTGCGAAAACCTCTTTGCCATGCCCAGATTACAGGCAAATGGAACTTGTGACAGGTTTCTTGTGTAGATATGATTACATCAGGCTTGGCACGGCAATGAATGGAGGACCATATCCTTGCTATGAGCTGCTCTATGAGCTGCTCTTTATTTGTTCCCCACCCTTCTAAATCCTGTTTTTTTGTCTAAGGAGCACAAGACAACATTGCATTTTAACTCTGCAAGTAGGTTGTGTGACTAACACAAAGTCAGTCAGCAAGCTTTATGCCTGAGTTGGAGCACACAAGTAACTTTGGGTTGATCCTGTATTCTTTTGATTATTAAATATTGAGACGCTCACTTCTCAGTGGTAATTTTCTAGGTGCTCATCAAAGTAATGTTTTTCTTTCTGTCTTCAAACCTCTAGGCGGGCTTTGCAGTCAGCTATGATAAAAGATGGGCTCATCCTGTGGCTGGTGGATGCTCTAAAGGATACAGACTGCATGTCCGATTATACCTTGGCCTATTCAGTTGCCTTGCTCATGAACCTTTGCCTTCGGAGTTCAGGTATCTGGCATGGAACTGTTTGCATCAGGGAAAGAGTGCGTATGGAGCATATGAAAAACTCACGTTGCAGTTTACATCTAACAACCTTTGTTCCTTTTTATGAAGTTTGAATCGTGTAATATTTATTAACAAGGACTCAGGTGGTTGAGTGCCTGACTTTCTGTGTGCAATACAGATCAGCCAGAAATAAAGAACTGGTTTTTCAAGGGCTTACGTAGACACACAGAAGTAGATATGTTTATGTTTAAAAAAAAACACAGGCTGATGTGGACTGAGCAGTCTCAGTGGCCCCTAGAAGTCCACTGAATGTTGAGTTTTCAGAACTCAACAAGGTGTTGAGGAAGGCAAGGTGTTCAGGAAGGAGGAACTGGCTGACGAGCCAATTGGGCATGAGGGTGGGGGAGATGCATCATTGTGATGCAGGCCCCCCTTGTCACTAGTAATTTACTGGACACAAAGTATAGCTGCAGCATTTCCCTCTTGGAATTGTCTTGCCTCACCACAGTGTTGCAAGCGGCCGCTCCCCTTTGGAACCAGGCATTTCACCTCTATTTGCTTCCCCCACCCAGAATGACTCTGAAGGGGAGAGGAAGGGGGCCGCTTGCATACCTCAGTGAGGCTTCCTGCAAAACTTAGTGCTTTCCACCCCCTCTGGCTACACTGCTCCATTGCAGAAGCAGTATTTCATGACTATTTGGCTCTACTTACATTTTTTAATCCACACCTGTGTGAGTATGTGCGTGATACAAACTGATTAAAAATATACTTCCTCGTCTAGTGAATGCTAGGGACTCTGCTAAAATGATAACAGATCCTCTGAAAACCTAGATTTACAGCACAATCCTATGCATGTCTATTCAGAAGTGAATCACATTGTGTTCAATGAGACTTGCTCCCAGGACAGTGTGTATAGGATTGCAGCTGTAGACTCTAAATCAGGGTCTGTTAAATGCCAAGGATTGAAGCTGGGAATAGATCCTTATCTGTAAGATGTTGTCACTTTCTGGGTGTTATGGATAAAGGTATTACAATATCATGGCTTTTTTGGTGTTCTTTCTGCTTCCCAGTCCAAACGATGTCTAATTTCATAAACCTCTGTCTTCTTCCCCACCTCACCCTCCTCACTCTTCTTACCCCCTGAACTAAAAAGCCCCTGATCTTTGCAGTTTTGTTCTTTGAGCCACTTACAGGGAACAGTGGTGGTGAGGTGAGCTGCCTCAGGCAGCAAAAGAGGCAGCACCCTGTATCCATCAGCCACCTCTGTGGCCACCTCACACAGCTTCCAATTGTCCTCTTGCCTCTTCCCCTTTTTCTGCCATTCTGTGTTTTGAAGTAGCATGGCAGAGTGAGGTTGACAGTTGCCACCCCCTCTTCAGCTTCTTTCAGTTTCCTTGTTCCATTCTGCTCTGCCATGCTTTTTCAAAACAGAGCAGTAGAATGAGGAGAAAGAAACAGATAAGCTGGGCAAGTTGCAGTGGGGTCGCAGAGACAAGCAGTCCTGATCAAGAAGGGGACCACTGTGGATGTCATCTTTGCAACTTCTTGCTTGTGGAGAAGAATGAGGAGGAGGTAGGCGGGCCAAGAGAGCCAAAGCTATCGCCACTGTTGCCTCTTCTCCTCTGCTTCTAAACTGAAGCGAAGGAGGGGGACATCAGTAATGGGAGGTCTGCAGCACTTCAGGTGTCATTTTCCTTTGGGCTGGACCTAACATTGGTAATGCCAAAAAGAAGCAGTATTTTTTGCTCCTCTTTACCATCTCTGACAGTCTTTTGACATCCTAGTTATTGCTTCTTTCTCAACATGTTCAGGTGCCTTGTGAAAGTCTTGCCATCCATTTGGTGGAGCAAGAGGGTACTAGAGCTTCTGTTTTTGCCCCACTCTTCTGCACCACTGGTGGTTGGGCTAGAGTGTGTTGCAGGACAGAGTGCCAAGGGCAGTGCTTGAAGGGCATTGGCCTGAAAGTGAGGCAGGGATTTTGGATGTGGGCACTTGCTTTTAATTGCAAGTGGATTTTTTTTCTTTTTTTCTTCATTTTTTGAAGCAAAGTGGACAGAGACACTTGCCAAAGATGAATGATCAATGTCATTTGAATGTTCACAGGAAAGAAAATGTGTGTGAAAATTGCAAATGAAGTGCTCAAAGTTCTCTCAGATCTTCTTGGCCACGAGAACCATGAGGTACTTTTATAGCTAATAATACCTGCAGATGTAGAGAAAGGAACAGACAAAGGTTTAGCAATGCAAATGTATAGTTTATTCAGTGTAAATAATGTGTGGTGTGTGCTTTTCTTTTTTGTCTTCTGCTGCTTGAGTCTAGTTGAAAATCACTTGATGGACAAGTAAAGTTCTCCATCTCATAAAATCATCAGGGCTCTGCAAACTCAGTTTTTTTTGGCCTTAGAATTTCATATGTGGTAACAGAAAGGGGAAACTTTGACTGTGTAAATTAATTCTTTTTTTTTTTCTGGCCCCCGACACAGTGTCAGAGAGATGTTGGGGCCCTCCTGCCAAAAACTTTGAACACCCCTGCACTACAGCATTGGCGTTGCATAGGTCAGGCTTATCTCCGTATGTGCAAAAGAGGGAATGGAGCTGAGAGCTTGTGGCCTCCCTAAGAACGCATTGTGAATTTGTGGCTGAGGGGAAATTTGACCTGGAAATTTCTTAGCTTGCAGTCTTAGCCACTGCATTATTTTTTTAAAATTCATTTCAAAAACTTTGTCTGGGAGAATAAAAAAAACCTTTGCCTGATACTGAAAGGATAGCCCTGTGGTGCTAGGCAAGTCTCCTTGGGGAGGGGATTCCACAAATGGGGTGCCAGTATAAAAAAGGTGCTCTCTCTGGTCACTCCCAGAGTCTGTGAAGGTGCCAAGAGGTGCAGGAAAAGTATTGCTGAAGAAATTATTCTCAGGGGTTATGAAGAAATAGGATTGTTTTGCAAACGAAACCTTAGGTTAAAGGTTAAAGCTGAGCTGGTAGAGTCTGCAAAAATGTGGATGCACAGGCTGGGCTGAGTGGGGAGAGATAAGGTAGTTTTGTAAGTCGCAGTACTTTAATGTACACCTGCCCCTCAAAAATGACACAGCTGTGGAGGCTGAGTGTGCAAGCAGAATGTTTTTGTGGTCCAAAAGGTGTCATAAACCTCAGTTCCAATTGGTCAATGTTACTTCCAAATGATGATTCAAAATTCCTTCCATACATTCTCATTGGCTTTTAGCTGTGGCCCAATGGTCAATAGCTGTGATTGATTGCATTCTTTGAGTGATAACAGAAGTTGAGAGGGACAAAATAAAAGGGGCAGCAGAACCTTGGAGCAGATAAGTGGTTGTTTCTGGGTGTCAAGTGTGGTTGTTGCTGGACAGGGGGTGTTGCCAGGAGGAGGAAATAGAAGCAGAAACCAGGAGAAGAACTGCAGCTGCAAGTGGAGCAGTGGAGGAAGATAACTTAGGGACACTATCCCAGAAGTCACTGACTTCTCAGTGGCATCTTGAGTGGTGTTGCAGCAGGAGCATGAGTGTTGCGAGGCCTTTGATGTGAGGACCATAGGGGAGACTCCAGAAAGGAGCTTCCAGAGTGCTGAGGTGTGAGGCTAGGGAAACCTTTTCGGAAAAATCTGCTGGAGTGTGTGCATGACTGTGGTGGATATAGGAAGGGGTGGTCCACTGGCTAAAGAATGGAAGTAGTCTCAGTGTGTGGTCATTCCTGTGAGCTAGTATTAGGGCAACCTCGTAAGCAATGGAGCGTCTAGGCAAATAGGGCTACAATCCTGTACACTCTTTCCTGGGAGTAAGCCCCATTAAACACCAGGGGACTTACCAGTATTTCTGAGTAGACATGCATAGGACTATGCTGTAAAGCAGCAGTGCTCAAAGTTGTGACCACTGTGTGCCCGGAATGCGGTCCCTGTCTGGAGGATCCAAATATCTTCTCTCTGTGCACTTGGCACTTTGTAAGCACTGACTGGGCAGGAAGAAGAAATCTGGAGGCAGGGTTGCTTTTATATCTCTTTCCCTGTCTCCCTCCAGCAATTCCCTTCAGTCAGAGGATAATTTTTCTGTTGGTCAAAAATGGTCTTTGCCATTAACATTTTCTTCTCTCACAGATACATCCATATGTGAATGGGGCTCTTTACAGTATCCTTGCGGTTCCATCCATACGAGAGGAAGCTCGAGCAATGGTGAGAGACTCTGGGCCGTGATTTATTTCCCCTGTGTACAAAGTAAAGGGGAGGAAAATCCTTTGAAGCAACAAAGAACCACAACATATTTAAAATTCACTCTTTTAAAAATAGCCTTTTTAAAATTCCTGCTCCTGTTTTTTTAAATAGTATTTTTCATCAGCAATTATATCTTTTTCATGGTTTGGACAAACACACAGTATATCAAGTGTTATGGGAAGCATCAGAGGCATCTCAAAGGTTTGCGTCACTCAGTATGAGAGCTCGTTCAGTCACCTCCATGATGGACCTCCTCCCATACCAGACTATATAAAATACAATATCTTAAGCACAGCCTAAATGCAGTGGCATCACTAGGGTTGGTGTAACTCCATTCAGCTTTATTTATTTATCAGTACAGGTCACCCAACAAATCAGTAACCAACAAAAAACCTAGTGTTCAACTTGATGACCTCACACAACTGAATAAGAGTTCTAGTATTATCTCTGATACATGGAAATGAGAGCTGACTCATACTAACCCCTTATTGGTTCCCTGCTGTGTCATAATAACAGCTCATTGGTTCCCATAACAACCAGTCTCATTGATCAGTTTTGAGTTATGGATATCCACTTTTTATTACAGAAGCCATTTGTGTTTTCCTTTTCTGGTTTATTGGCCATAACTTTTGATAGAATACATATATTTCAGCGTGGTTTGTTTTATTGCACTCTGCATTAAATTATGCATCAAATGATATACAACATGATGGTATTATTTGAAAATACCGAGATTGTCACAATTTTGGCCAGTAGTGGTATCACACCTCTGAGTGTGTCACCTGGGACAGTCTGCACCCCCTGCACCTCCCTAGTGATGCCACTGGGAGGCACTCCCCCACAGTGTGATGCCATGCTGCTTGAGGAACCCGCAAAGAAGACTCTGCTCCATGACAGTTACTTGGCTTCTGTCCACACTGTCCCTTTCAACATTGGTTTCATTTGATTGATCAAAACTGCAGCTGGCTCTATAAGCAGCCTCAGTGAGAACCAATCTGTTCTTATATGCACTTGCCTGACAGCTGAGATCGTAATTGGAGATGCCTGTCCATGAGCCCTTGCCTGTGGAGATTGGGTAGGCAACTTCTGGCCTTTTCTGTGACTGTGCTCTGACTATGGCACTTCTTTCCAAGGACAGTGTGCCTTCATTACTGTGCTTTTGGGGCCAGGCAAAGTATGTTGGTGTAATTGATTGTACATTTGATATTCAGCGCGTGGTCAGTCTGTGGAACCCCTTGCCACAGGATGTGGTGACGGCATCTGGCCTAGATGCCTTTAAAAGGGGATTGGACAAGTTTCTGGAGGAAAAATCCATTACAGGTTACAAGCCATGATGTGTATGTGCAACCTCCTGATTTTAGAAATGGGCTATGTCAGATTCAGGGGAGGGGACCAGGCTGTAGATCTCTTGTTATCTGGTGTGCTATCTGGGGCATTTGGTGGGCCGCTGTGAGATACAGGAAGCTGGACTAGATGGGCCTATGGCATGATTCAGTGGGGCTGTTCTTATGTAACAAACTTGTCCTTCCATATGACAGCCCTTCAGGTATTTGAAGAGTGCTATCATATCCCCTCTCAGCCTTCTCTTCTCCAGGCTGAACATACCAAGTTCTCTCAAGCTTTCGTCATAGGGCTTGTTCTCTAGGCCTCTGATCATCCTTAATAAAAGCAGCAAGAAGTACAGCAAATACAGTAAAAGCAGCGATATAAACAGTGTAGATAATAAAACAGCAGTATAAAGCAGCCATCCTAGGTAACAATAAAAGCAGATGTAACATTAAACAGAACAAACAATGAACCCCCTCATGACTGCCAGACTAAATAAAAATGTGTTTAACTTTTCAGAAGGCTTCTAGAGCAATGGGTCCCAAACTTCTACAGGGAACTTAGGAACTATGGAAGTCTTTGTGAAGGAGAGGCAATGGCAACGATGCATTTGCCAGAATTGCGCAGCTGCTAGCAACAGATTTTCCTACTCACCTGTGGCAGTGCCAGCCTCCTGGGGGGTTTGGGGAGCCCGCGGACACCTCCACAGGACTCCCCAAGTCTCAGAATGACTAAAAATAGTGATTGAAACCCACTTCTGGCTTTTGATCACAAAACTGGAAGTGGGTTCTGATTGCTATTTTTAGTTATTCTGAGGGTTGGGGAGCCCTGGGGAGGTATCTACAGGCTCCCCACATCTCCCAGGAGGCCAGTGCTCCCAAGAGTGAGTAGGAAAACCCTCCTTTGTCCCTGGCACAGGTGCAATCCTGGCAATCACATCGTTGCCATCACTGCAGGGTATTCCCCTTAAAGGGGAATGTCCTGCTTCTGGTTTGTCTGGTGGGCCACAACCCACCAGATTGGGACCACTGTTCTAGAGAAAGAGCAGTTCATAATTCACATGAGCTCCATAACTGTGATGCTGCAACTAAGAAGCATTATTGTTGCATCACTTCTGATAGAAGCAGGACACACAGCAGGGCCCCATCTGGAGATCTTAGGGGATGGACCATAAAGTATGGGGGAAAAGAAGTCCCTTGGATACTCCAGTCCCAAGCTGGGACTTACCCAAGCTGATGGCACCCAACACCAAATTCCCAAATGACCTCTTCAAGAAATTGCCTGAAGATGTTAAATAGCATGGGGGATAAAATAGGCTTCAGTGGCACCCACGCATGAATGAATGGCCAGGATGCTGAAGAGGCATCCCCTAGCATCACCTTCTGGGTCCTGTCAGCCAAAAAGAAATGGAACTTCTACAGAACAGTGCCTTCAGGCCCCAAGTCAACCACCTGTCCCAGAAGGACACCATGGTGAATAGTGTTGAAAGCCACTGACAGGCCCAGCAGAGCGAATTGATACCTTCAGACTTGGTATACAAGCATATTTTTTTTTTTTGCTTATATGAGATTTCTGCTTGTAAAGCACTGCTGGGAGACACATTTTTTAAAGCAGCCCTAGATGGCAGTGCAACACAAAAGAGTTTTCACCTTACTAGTAATTATCATGGAATGTATCAAGCCTGCATAAAGATGGATAACAGTAGACAAATTCATAGAGGGCAGGACTATCAGTAGCTAGTAGTCATGGTGCAAGGAAAGCACCCTACAGGTAGACCACAGCTGCAATACAAGGACATCTGCAAGAGGAATCTGAAGGCCTTAGGAGTGGACCTCAACAGGTGGGAGACCCTGGCCTCTGAGCGGCCCGCTTGGAGGCAGGCTGTGCAACATGGCCTTTCCCAGTCTGAAGAGACACTTGGCCAACAGTCTGAGGCAAAGAGGCAAAGAAGGAAGGCCCATAGCCAGGGAGACAGACCAGGGACAGACTGCACTTGCTCCCAGTGTGGAAGGGATTGTCGCTCCCGAATTGGCCTTTTCAGCCACACTAGACGCTGTTCCAGAACCACCATTCAGAGCGCGATACCATAGTCTTTTGAGACTGAAGGTTGCCTACAGAGAGTCATGGTGACTATGCTCCTTTCAAGTCAATAGGCAGTGTATTTCTGAACACTAGTTGCAGGGGAGCCCTGTTGGATGAGGGCTGTGGCCTTCATCTCTGGCTGGTGGGCTTCCTGGAAGCTTCTTGTTGGGTCTTAAGCCCAACCCTGCAGGGTTCTTCTTCTGTTCTTTTTTAATGGAATTGTAGAACTTTGAATGTTATTTGGCAAACAGGCAGCATGTATTAATCTGTTAAAATAAATATGTAAGCCTTCCACTGATAACTAACAGCCCTGTTCTAAGCATGTTTACTCAGGGTGAGTTGCACTGGCCTCAGTGCGATTTATCTCTCAATTTGGGTGCCTCAGATTGCAGCCACAATGAGAGTGTGGGGAAGAAGAAAACCCAGTTAGAGGCCTTCCACCAATAAGTGGTGTGATGATAGCACACATTTAGTCAAGCGCCATCAGTTTCCCCTTCTCTGAACACACTTCATGGCCTTAGAGCCACTGCAGGCTCTTGTCAGTGCTAGTGGCCCATGTCCTGAGGCTCTGCCGGCTGGGGACTTGGACCAGTCCTCCTCAGTGCAAGCAGTTGCAGGTCCACTGAGGAAAAGAGAGGAGGACCAGCACATTTCCTCTGCAGCTGAGTCTTGTCCATTGTTTCCTAAGTAACAGTTGCAAGGTCATAGTGTCGTCCCTGGCTGAATTTGTTTCATCCTTCAAAAAACTTATCTGATAAATTGAGGCCATAATGGAACTGCAGGGCATTGTGAGAGAGGGCGTCCACTGGTCTACACTCTCTCTAGCTGCTTATGCTGAATAGGAAGAGGTGATGAATTGCATTCTGCAGAATAGCTGCTGTTTTTGGGGGGGTGAGATAACAATACCCTGAGACTAAGCAGCCTGACGAAAACCGGTATCTGTTCTGATTTGTACGGCTCTTGCTTTGTCTGTGTCATAATATGAAATCCGGTTAAGTGTAGACTTGATGAATGCTTGTGTTCTTGGCTACGATGTTTATCTTATCTTCCTTAGCCTGTTCAAAAAAGCTATCTCTGAAGACAAGGCAGCAAGGTTTTTAAATTGGTGGCTCAAATGGCTTTGTTTTTTTTAAATTGCCACTCATCATCAGCCCACCCTGTATCACTTGAGGAAAGGTTTTGTCATTCTGTTTAGATTACAAGAATCCCCCCAAGGAGAAGCTTTGATGTCCTATTACCTGGGAAAATAATCCAGTTACACCACTGCCACCCAGTATGCATGCTAGCCTTTTGTACTTTAGTCAAAAAATGCAAGCAGACCTGTTGGACAAGTATGGAGCAGGAGTGAGGGGAGAGGGAATCCACATATGTCCCATATAACAACACTTGTGATTTTGTCTGACCTTCATACAAGGCAGTAAGCTAGCTTCTGAGGGCTTCTATTCCCTTCCCCTTGAATTTATTTGTTTAACATTGAACCAACCAATGAATCTGTGAAACCCTCAAACTAGCTTGTGCTTTGCCTAATATTAATAAAGCCCTAATAAAGGTGTACTGTCCCTGCTTGACTTGTGCAAAATACGGTTGTGAGAAGTGTGCAAGAAACTTGTGTGCTAAGTTCTATTGTACAAACCAATTTTCTTGGTGAGATTCTTTTTAATAGGATGAACAAACAACAGTATAGAAGCAGGTTCTAGAGAGTGGTAAAGTACAACCTGAGAGGTCTGGTCACCTCATGAGGTGGGGCACCCCTCGCGCACTCCACTGCCTCTTTTGACTGACCACCACCACCCAGCTGCTTGTTAGTCAGGAGAGGGAACCGACAGGGAACCCTGACTGTCTTGGATTGTGTCAACCTCTCACTGGCTCCCTGGGCCAGGTGGTTGTGAGAGCTAGTGAGATGTGGTCAAGAGATGGAGCCTGAGGAAGAGCAGGCTCTCAACCAGCCTGCTTCACAGCTGGAAGATGAGGGACATCATCTGTTGGGGGGGTGTTTTGTGCCTGGGGGAAGAAAATGGGGAGTCCGTTCAGGTGGTAGCTTGGCTTTGGCTGCGCCCACAACCAAATAAGAACCTAAGAACAGCCCCACTGGATCAGGCCACAGGCCCATCTAGTCCAGCTTCCACTAACTTCCGAAGTTTGTCCAAATTCATGTTCACTGCCTCTGTGACACTATCTAACCGTCTCGTCCTCTGCCATCCCCTTCTCCTTTTGCCTTCAATTTTTCCCAACATCAGGGTCTTTTCTAAAGAGTCCTCCCTTCTCATGAGATGGCCAAAGTATTTAAGCTTCAGCTTCAACATCTGTCCTTCCAATGAACAGTCAGTGTTGATTTCCTGTAGGATTGATTGATTTGATCTCCTTGCAGTCCAGGGGACTCTCCAAAGTCTTCTCCAACTTCAAAATTCAAAAGCATCTATTCTTCGGCGCTCAGCCCTCCTTATGGTCGAGCTCTCACAGCCATACATTACTACTGGGAAAACCAAGGTTTTGACTATATGGACCTTTGTCGGCAAGATGATGTCTCGGCTTTTAATTAAGTTGTCTAGGGTTACCATAGCTTTCCTCCCAAGGAGCAAGCGTCTTTTAATTTCCTGGCTGCAGTCTTGGTCTGCAGTGATCTTGGAGTCCAAGAAGATAAACTTTGTCACGGCTTCCATTTCTTCCCCTTCTATTTTCCATGACGTGATGGGAACGGATGCCATGATCTTCGTTTTTTAAATGTTAAGTTTCAAACCACATTTTGCACTTTCCTCCTTCACCCTCATCAAGAGGTTCTTTAGGTCCTCCTCATTTTCTGCCATTAGAGTGATGTTATCTGCATATCTGAGGTTATTGATATTTCCCCCGGTGATCTTAAATCCGGTTTGTGATTCATCCAGCCCAGACTTTCGCATGATGTACTCTGCATATGTTAAATAAGCAGGGTGACAATATACAGCCTTGTTGTACTCCTTTCCCAGTTTTAAATCAGTTCCATATCCAGTTCTAATGGCTGCTTCTTGACCCACATACAGATTTCTCAGGAGACAGATGAGGTGGTCTGCTACTCCCATCTCTTTTAAGAACTTGCCACAATTTGTTGTGATCCACACAGTCAAAAGGTCAAAAGTACCTTATAAAGTACCTTATAAAGAAGTCAAAAGTACTTTTTAAAAGATACTTCTTATAAAAGAGAATGGGCATTGATGATGCTGTTTGTATGAATAAGTACTACTGTTAAACCTGCAAATGTCCATCTATGTACTTAGTATTTTTAGTGGGTGAACCATAGTGTTAGTCACTTGCAAAGCTTATATTCAGCAGCCATGTTGAAGGCTACTGACTCAGGTTAGCTTCTTTTTTTGTGTTTATATTTTTATGGGCACTCCATGTACCTTGCATTCTAGCTGAATACAGTTGAGACACACACACTGTCACCTTGGGGGTCTTTTCCTGGTTTCAAGATCCCAGGCCTAGTTCCCATCCTCTGATTCCCCTCTGTACGATGGAGATAGTAGTATCATTGCAGCAGAAGATAAAACAGATTGGGGAATACGTTCCCTGATGCTTTGAGACCGTGTGGGCTGGATGGATCAGGACAGATAAAAATATTTCCTTATCACTTTCATCTTATTTAATGACTACACAACTATTTCTATGATGTAACTGAGGAACTGAGACAGGAAACCAGGCTTGCAATACCCGTTCATCCGCCCTGTCCACTGGATCACAGTAACTCTTCTATTCTTGCCATGCTTCCGTCCAAGGAGACAGTCTTAAATCATTCTGTGTTGAGTTTAGGCAGCAGAAATGTGTCTGCTCTGGAGGTTGCGGGAGAGTTCCTCAGAGCAAGCCACTGTTTTTGCTGGTAGACAGGACAGAACATCTGCAGTTGGCTGTAACTGTCCTCAGCAGTGCTCTTTTCCCAGCCAAGTGAACCACATGCATCACCAGTGAAATGACCTTATGCTGGGGTCACCCCTGTGAACCACTTACACAGCTCTGTTTTCTAACCCATCCAGGAAATGGAAGACATTCTCCGATGCTACATCGAGGAAGGAAACGCTGATATGATCCAGCAGATTGAGTTTATTATCAAGCAGCTTAAATCAGGTTAGAGGGACAGTTATTATCTGGGCTGGAAATCTTTCACAAAAAGCTATAAAAATTCTTGTGTTAGAATCACAAAGGCAAAGGACAATAAAAAGGGGTTTCAGGTTCAAATCACATGGCCCTTTTACAGCACAAACCCCACTATTTGTTTTAGTTGGACTTGTGTATTGTAAATTTTAACCTTTTCCTCAATCTAGATATTTGATGAAAACTCCACTGAATTCAACAGGAACAGTTCCAAGTAAGCATGCTTATGGCTACAGCCTTACAGCATGAGCCAAACCATGTGTTTATTCATAAGTAAAGTGATTTCAATGGGATTTACTTCCAGGTAAGACTCACCAGGACTTACCCTAGGATTGTGGCCTTGAGTGTGGCGATCCCATCTGTTTGGCATTTTAGTCCATTGTGAGGTTGCAATTGCTTCATTCATGCTGCTTGCCATGCATTTTGTAAATTACTAGCAGCCTAATCCTGAGCTGCCCGGGGCGTGCGGCTGCAGCAGCGCTGAGAACGTCTGCCACTGCATCCTATGTGCCTCAGCCTGCTGTGGGAGGCACCTTGGGAGAAGGGGACTTTTGTTGGTGTAAGGTAAAGCCATTAAGGTAAAACCAAAAGGTTGGTGGTAAGGTAAAGCTGTTTGTGTAGGGCACTGAGCCCTGCATGAATGGACAGGATCTGGTGGAGCGGAGCCTCCTGCCCGCCCTTTCCCCGCCCCCCACCGGCCTCTCCCCTCCACAGAACGCCTCCTCCCTGCCCCCCTCCCCACCCCTGCTTACCGTGCCATGGCTCCACAGTCCGTGAGACAGCAAAGCGGTGGAGGCTGGGCACCTACCCTGTGCTATCCCAGCTCTGGCCCAGCATCAGCCGGTGCTGGGCTAGCAAGGGCAGTAGCCCAGCGGTAACTGTTGCTGACGTGCCTTACGGCATGCTTGTGACAGTGCATGCGGGCACCACCAAGCTCAGGTTTGGGCTCTAACCCAGCTGGAAATTTTGCAGTGGTGTGTTTCAAATGGTACAAGTTGACCCCATAGTTAAAAGAGGGATGCGGTCATTTTGCTCTGTTTTGAGACAACTTCTCTTCAGCTGCAAATACATTTTAAATAGCTGCATACAAAAGAATCGCAAGCAAAAATCCCAGTTAAAGGACTGTGTGCCATAATCATCTAAACATGATGATTCTCAGAATCAGCTTCTCAGAATGGTGTACTGGACACATAGACACAAGAAGTTCTTCAGGCTCCATGGAAATGAATGAGCTATTATACTACACCTCTTTTTGCATTAGAGCTTTCCCTCTGGACTTTGTCCATAGGGTTCTGTTGCTGTTACGAAATGCATTTCAAGGGGAAAGATTTAAGGTAACTGAAAGTAAATAGCTGTGTTTATTTTCTTAGTTGATCTGGTTTTCTTCTAGATGATCCATTGGATGATAGTGCTGAGTCTGATGATGAGGAGAAGGAAGATAATGATGAAGTAAGTTCTGAAAGCTGTATTTGTAAACCCCTCTTCTTCCAAGAAGCACCAGGTGGTGGTATGCACAAGGTTGTGTTCATTTACCTTCACAATATCCCTATGACTTTTGTTGGTCTGGGAGAAAATGACTTTGGAGACCACTCAGTGGGGGCACAAAAGCTGAGCAGAGATCTGAATATGAGTAGCACCACCTCCAAGCGAAGACTTCTAGTTGCTACAAGCCCCTAGCGCTCTTCTCTTTTTTACCTGATGAATATATACTATTTCATAGAGATTTTAAGGACTGTTCAGACTTTACACAGTAGCTGGCTTTGATTCTTGTGCTGTGATTCTTTTAACTGGGTATTTTCAGGATCCCAGTGGAGCCCTAGGCTGCCCTTGCTGTTCCAGTGTGGGCGTGAAGCAGGCTAGAAGCTCTCCACTGATGTTTGCTAGAGCGGTTGTTTGGCAGTTTGAACTTTGTGATCAGAACTGGCAGTTTTGGCAGGGTAGAAATGTTTGACATAATATGCAAATACCCTTTTAAAATATGAAACTTCAGGACTGACATCACTTAAATACAAAAAAGCAAAGTGACTCTTAATTCTTTCCTTCTTGATACGGCGCTTTTTGTGCCTTTGTGAACATTTTGCAGTAGCACAAAAGTTAATATGAGATTGTTGATTATGCCATGCTTTTATATAGCAAAATCTTCTTAACTTTGCCCAATGTCATATTGGAGGAAATTGTATAAATATGTGCCTTCTTTTTTCAGTTCTGTTCAGTGTTTACCCAGTTGTGGTCTCTTTAGCACCATTCGCTTCCCTGGCTGCTGCTACTTCCTCTTTTCTGAATGTGTAACAGGAGTGATCCCACTCAATCAAGGGTCATATATTGAATAGGATGACATAACAACACTTTGTCTAATGTGATGAGGTCACAAGATGTCAGTAGACAAAATCAAAACACTTCCCATTTGGCTGTGTTACTGAAGGCTGTTAAACATAGGCAGATGAGGTGCAATTCATGTGAATATGTGAACAGTTTTGCAGGGAGCACTGGAAAGTTGCCAAAAGTTGGGGAGGCATTTTCTGGTACAGAAAATGAAAAACAGTAGTCATGTTGATTCAGACTGAACACCTATCTTAGGGCTTACCATTGCTGACATGCTTTGCTGTTCTAGCTACCAGACAAACCTGCAGAGCAGGTGATGCTCTGATAAAAGACCTTCATGCACCGGGTTCCTGCTTGCATTCTGTTATGATAGCAGTCACTAGTGTGTGTTATCTCTATGAGTGTAATGACAATGGCAAGAAATTCCTAGAAAATAACTGGCTTATAAATAAACCAAATCTGTGGGCTTGACAGAGTTGATTGTGAAGGCTGGACTGCCTTATTTCTGCAAAGCCAAAGGGAGGAGACAGAGGGAAGTTGAGGGAAGTTGTGGGCAGAATCCATATCAGGGAGGTCCCCTGAATGGGCTGCATTGAAATAAATAGGAGCTGCATAAGAGCCTGCTCCCAAGTCACCTTTCACATTACAGAAGACCTTTCATCGCTCAGAATGAAAAGGAAGCCACTTGTCAGCTTTATAGAGGTTAGGCGTGCTTGCTTGTATAGATCTGATGGCCACTTCCAGTAGACAGCTCTTTTAGTGCTTCAATATTTTTATCCATATGAAAGCCTCTTCCTATAATTTCTCTTCTCTGCTGCATAGAGATGATGGTTTTTCAGATATTTGAACATGGCATGACAATGTTCAGTGTCATACAAATATCTGTTTTCTCTCCTTGCATACTTTCTCTTTGAACAGATTTTGCAGGCTTTTGCAGCACTACAAAAATCTTCAGAACCTGACACAGACTGTTGGGTCAGAACATGTGCACGACAAGCAATAATTAATCTATGATCTGCTGCCAGGATTTTTTCCTAGTGGCTATTTTGGGATGGGGGGATTACATCAGGCCTGTTATGTCATTAAGAATCAGCAGGAGCAGCTGAAATATCAGGGCTGACTGCCCCAGGCTGCAGCGAGGTCTGTGTCCATCTCATCACTCTTGCTCTTTCTGCCACATGGAGAGGAGAATATAGCAAGCTGGGGGCTTCACTTAGATATGCAACCTGGTGGAGCAGAAGCTCCACACACCTTGTGGTTTCCGTCTTTCTGCTTCAGGCACCAAAGGGTCTTGAGACAGGAGTCCCTGCCATAACTGACAGGGTTCCCTCAACAAGATGCAAGCTACATGTTCCCTTTCTGTCTCACGCCTACTCCAAATGACAGGTCTTGTACTAGTACAATATGTTGGCCGCGGAGGTGTTCCAGATGGTTGCAGTGACCCAAGATTTCTCTTCACTCTGCTGTGTGTTCAGCAAGGCTATGCAGTTCAGTTCCCAGGTATATCTTTTAACAGTGCTGGACAGGTTTCCTTCCTTTCACACGAGAGCTGAGAGCATTTCCTGTTTGTGAGGAAATTCCACTGCTAGCAGGTTCTTTTGTGCAGATTCATTCAAGATTTTTTAAAAATGTTTGGATTCTCACACACATACCATCAGGAAACATCTGATGCAGATGCTCTACCTGCGTGTGAAATGCATATGCCCCTTGCACTCTTAACTGTTACTTTAGATTTGTGTGCGTGCGCGCACTGGAGCACATTTTATTGCAAATATTGACAATCAGTGTGGTGGAGGAGAGTGAAAGTGCTGTGTGAAGATCTTTTTTTATTTGGGGCGTCTGCTTTTGTTGATATGTTCAGCAAGATTAGGAGTTGTTTTTTTGAAGGGGAGGTGAGATCTTTAGAGTCTTCTTTCCATCAGGATTGGGTGACATTTCCTAAGAACTTATGTCACTTCTGTATGTGCTCATACTCTACTTCTAGCTCACCACCCTAGTCAAGCTTTCTTTTGGAAATTATTTTTCACTATATGAATTCCCAATGAAGAATCTGTATTCCTTGAGCAGTACAACAGAGCACAATCCATGGGACAGTCATATCTAAGAGCCATTCTTATGCCTAACCTAGTCAAATTTTGCCTTTATCAACTTGCCCTCTCCCCTCCAAGTTCCATTGCAGTTCCCTAGCCCTGTAATGATCTTTACAGTCAGCCAAAGACAATGCACAGCAAGGTATTCCTGGTGGCCATTCTCCAGTGTCTTCTGAAAGTGTGGCATATTTCTGTCTGAAAAAGATGCGATGTACAAGGAGTGAACCAGGGCTCTTTTAAAGGCAAATGCATATTGTATTTACGCTACAACAAGCTTTACACTGTGCATGTCCCTCTCTAAGGCTCCCCCTGTCATGCTCATCTCTAACAAAAACCCTTGACTTCCGACGGGTGGACTTCCCTCAGATGAGGAGGCTGGTTAGAAGGAGTTGAAAGGGAGAGTAAAAAGAGTCCAATCTCTCCAGAGTGCATGGAGGCTGCTTAAAACAACAGTAATAGAGGCCCAGCAGAGGTGTATACTGCAAAGAAAGAAGTGTTCCACTAAATCCAGGAGGGTGCCCGCATGGCTAACCAGCCAAGTTAGAGAGGCTGTGAAGGGCAAGAAAGCTTCCTTCCATAAATGGAAGTCTTGCCCTAATGACGAGAATAAAAAGGAACATAAACTTTGGCAAAAGAAATGTAAGAAGGTGATACGGGAGGCCAGGCGAGACTATGAGGAATGCATGGCCAGCAACATTAAGAGGAATAATAAAAGCTTCTTCAAATATGTTAGAAGCAGGAAACCTGACAGAGAAGCGGTTGGCCCTCTGGATGGTGAGGGAGGGAAAGGGGAGATAAAAGGAGACTTAGAGATGGCAGAGAAATTAAATGAGTTCTTTGCATCTGTCTTCACGGCAGAAGACCTCGGGCAGATACCGCTGCCCGAACGGCCCCTCCTAACCAAGGAGTTAAGTCAGATAGAGGTTAAAAGAGAAGATGTTTCAGACCTCATTGATAAATTAAAGATCAATAAGTCATCCACCCAAGAGTTATTAAGGAATTGAAGAATGAAGTTGCAGATCTCTTGACTAAGGTATGCAACTTGTCCCTCAAAACGGCCACGGTGCCAGAAGATTGGAGGATAGCAAATGTCACGCCTATCTTTAAAAAGGGAAAGAGGGGGGACCCGGGAAACTATAGGCCAGTCAGCCTAACATCCATACCGGGTAAGATGGTGGAATGCCTCATCAAAGATAGGATCTCAAAACACATAGACGAACAGGGCTTGCTGAGGGAGAGTCAGCATGGCTTCTGTAAGGGTAAGTCTTGCCTCACAAACCTTATAGAATTCTTTGAAAAGGTCAACAGGCATGTGGATGTGGGAGAACTCGTGGACATTATCTATCTGGACTTTCAGAAAGCGTTTGACATGGTCCCTCACCAAAGGCTATTGAAAAAACTCCACAGTCAGGGAATTAGAGGACAGGTCCTCTCATGGATTGAGAACTGGTTGGAGGCCAGGAAGCAGAGAGTGGGTGTCAATGGGCAATTTTCACAATGGAGAGAGGTGAAAAGCGGTGTGCCCCAAGGATCTGTCCTGGGACCAGTGCTTTTCAACCTCTTCATAAATGACCTGGAGACAGGGTTGAGCAGTGAGGTGGCTAAGTTTGCAGACGACACCAAACTTTTCCGAGTGGTGAAGACCAGAAGTGATTGTGAGGAGCTCCAGAAGGATCTCTCCAGACTGGCAGAATGGGCAGCAAAATGGCAGATGCGCTTCAATGTCAGTAAGTGTAAAGTCATGCACATTGGGGCAAAAAATCAAAACTTTCGATATAGGCTGATGGGTTCTGAGCTGTCTGTGACAGATCAGGAGAGATCTTGGGGTGGTGGTGGACAGGTTGATGAAAGTGTCGACCCAATGTGCGGCGGCAGTGAAGAAGGCCAATTCTATGACTGGGATCATAGGAAGGGTATTGAGAACAAAACGGCTAATATTATAATGCCATTGTACAAATCTATGGTAAGGCCACACCTGGAGTATTGTGTCCAGTTCTGGTCGCCACATCTCAAAAAAGACATAGTGGAAATGGAAAAGGTGCAAAAGAGAGCGACTAAGATGATTACGGGGCTGGGGCACTTTCCTTATGAGGAAAGGCTACGGCATCTGGGCCTCTTCAGCCTAGAAAAGAGGCACCTGAGGGGGGACATGATTGAGACATACAAAATTATGCAGGGGATGGACAGAGTGGATAGGGAGATGCTCTTTACACTCTCACATAATACCAGAACCAGGGGACATCCACTAAAATTGAGTGTTGGAAGAGTTAGGACAGACAAGAGAAAATATTTCTTTACTCAGCGTGTGGTCGGTCTGTGGAACTCCTTGCCACAGGATGTGGTGCTGGCGTCTAGCCTAGACGCCTTTAAAAGGGGATTGGACAAGTTTCTGGAGGAAAATCCATTATGGGGTACAAGCCATGATGTGTATGCGCAACCTCCTGATTTTAGAAATGGGTTAAGTCAGAATGCCAGATGCAAGGGAGGGCACCAGGATGAGGTCTCTTGTTATCTGGTGTGCTCCCTGGGGCATTTGGTGGGCCGCTGTGAGATACAGGAAGCTGGACTAGATGGGCCTATGGCCTGATCCAGTGGGGCTGTTCTTATGTTCTCATGCACAGCTCCCATTTATTCAAAGAAGCTCAAATAAGAGAATACTGAAAACCATTTTTAAAAGTATGAAAAGTCTTTAGAGGCAGCATATCCTTGTATACCAGATGCTGGTTATCAACAGGGAATGGGTATTGCCTTTGTGCCCTGCTTCCAAAGGTATCTTTGGAAACCCCTGCTAGTTGGGTAAGAAGCACTTTTTCAAGTGGGTGCTCCTTTTTTTAGCAGGGGGAAAGTAACTGGCCCACCTCACCCCAGCACTGTCTGTTCTAGTGGCTGTCTGCTGGTATTCATTTGCTTCTTTTTAGATTGTGAGCCCTTTTGGGACGGAGCCATTTAGTTATTTGATTTTTTTTAAAATTTGATTTTTCTCTGTAAACCGCTTGTGAACTTTAGTTGAAAAGCGGTATATAAATACTGTTAATAATAATAATAATAATAATAATATCTGATTGACCAGTATTGAAACACTGGTTCAGCATAAAGCCTCAAGTCCTTGAATGTGGCTTTTCTATTTGTTGGGATCAAACTGGCAGGAGTTTATAGGACGAACAGCACACAGATTTTAACCATAATGTTTTCCCCAATATTTCCAGTCTTTTGAAAGATTCTGCTGAAATAAATGGGTTAGGGCACAATCCTAACTTCACATTATGCAGGCGCAAGTCCCTTGCACCAGCCTAGGAGGGTCGCAAACGTGCCGTAAAGCATGTTTGCGCCTTCTCGGGAGCAAGCCACACCAGTGCATGGAGGCTGCATCCAGCCTCTGTGGTGGCTTGCAGAGTGAACCTTGTGTTGGCCAAGCTCGGCCGACACAAGGCTGTGGGGTGGGCAGGGGCAGAAGGGAGGCTTTCCAGGGTGGGTGGAGGGCAGTCCCGAGGATGGGTGGGGAGCGGTAGCTGGTGCTGGGATCCGACTGTTACGCCAGATCCCAACCCCTGTTCCCAAGCAGCGTGGAGCGGCTACAAGACGCTCTGCTCTCCTCAAACTTGTGCCACCTCAGGAAGTGGCACAAGTATGAGGCGACCCATAGGTGCTGCAGTGGCTTACCCGGGGTGAAGGGGAAGAGTTTCCCCTTACCTCTGGCTGAGCCAGTTTGGCACCCTATCTCGTGCTGGTTACAGCACAAGCCTCCTGGCCTGCCTGTTCCAGCGCAAGATAGGATTGTGCTGTTAGTCTTGAAGGTGCTACAAGAGACTTGTAGTACCTTGTGCTAAACCTTATAACACCTTGTCTTTGCTACAAGAGACTAAAATGGCTGTGACCCCTGAGGAAGTCAGTTTTTCTAGCTTCGTAGGTGTAGGCTTTGACCTACAGAATTGGTTTTCAGGGCACATGTTTCTAAATGGCACCTGCATGAGTTGGCAGGTGATTGCAGGGTATTACTTTTAAGAAATAAGCAAATAGTCAATTGTTGACTCATCTCAACTGCTGTGACTGTTGTGTTTGTGGAATGCAGGAAGGAATTACTTGCCATTGTGACATACAATTGTGCAATGGGCACCTTTATGTCAAGGCTTTAACTTGCTGGGAGAATTGCTCAGGGATGTAGAAACTTTCTGAACCACAAGCCCCCACCCTGTACTAGTTGATCTCAAAGTAAGACATTGGTTAAAGAAGGCATCTGTTTCTGCTCTGACCATCTTTCAGCATACCTGTTCGCGGAGCCAAGTGGCAGAGTTCTAATCTCTTCCTCTCCAGTCCATGCAAAACTGGAAGCTTTCTGCTCGGGTGGTGATTGCTTGTTCTAGACTTGGCCTGTCTCAAGGATCTTTCAGTGCTTGAAGAGGAAAATCCAGATGGCATCCCACTCCCCACCAGGCAAAGCAACATGAAGCACAGTCCACTGAGTAATGCTCTTCTGTGCAAGCCTCACTGAAGTGTGTAGGATGTGGGCCAGAATGCAGCAGTAAGGCTTATGCAGAAGATGTGCTCCATGGGTCAGATGATCTGTCTCTCTCCCACTCTGCTGGCCTTATTGGGGCCTAGTGCCTTCTTCCTGAAGTTGCTGCCTTACCTTACTAGGTGGTAGGGTGGCCTCTCTACTTTCATATGCTTTGATTTGCTGGCCCATCGGCAGAACAACTATCTGTTCCATCTGCCTATCATGATCTGGCCCTTTGGCAGTCATAAAGAGCAAGTCTAGTGGAAAGTAGGCAGCTTGAGCCCAATACAGGGTTCTGAAGGAAAATCTTGCAAGCAAGCAAGCAGTCAATAGGGAGGCAGGTGGTGGAGCTAGTCCTTCAAGAGTCAGGCAGACACTGTCAGTACATACAGCAGAATGAAGAGGTAGACTCCTAAGGTGATCAGATTGTGCCATTGCAGGTGGAGGATGCTGTCTTTTAATGTTTCCCCATGTAAACCCCTTTCAACTAAAAAACCTAACATATCAAGGAAACATGTCCTGTTGTAGGCAATAGCCAAGCCTGACCTGGAAGCCTTTAGAAGAAATGGAAAAGTCTTTAGAAGCCTTTAAGAAGAAATGGGTGGGTTGCCTGAGGACAGTAGTCTCCCTGGCCCAAGGAGCCACAGTGGTTTACCACATAAGAAAGGAGAGCACAGATCTGAAGATTTCTGGCTCTGTTCCTGGCCTCTCCTTCATTCCGTTCCTGACTCCATCGAATGAGTCCATTCAGTACCAGCTGTGACCATGAGTTCTCTCTCTCTCTTATCCTCTATGCCAGAATTGGAAACTCTGGTTTAATGCTGATGTGGAAATGCTCTTCAGACCATTGCTTGCAACTGATTTGCAGAATAAGCACTAAATGTAGTGTGCTGATTTGGACATCGTGGCAAAGTAAGCAGGGAATGCTAAGCAGGAAGCAGAAAGTTGTGCAGGAGGGAAGTTGTCTGTTGTTCATGATCTTCTCAGCCATTATATGTAGGCGGCCTAATGAAGAGAGTTGCTTCTTTCTTTACATACATGTCTTTCCTTTTACTTTTCTGTCTTCCTTTTCTCCCTTCCCGTCTCTTTGTCATCTTTCTGTCCCCTTACCCTGCTTCTTGAAATTTAAGAAAATTTAAGCTTCTTAGGACAGAGTCTGGTTGTTTGTGCTTATGTTACTCTGTAAAGGATGAGGTCCACTGATGGTGCTGTAGCGATAATATTTTAGTACTTGTTATCGGGGAAGAGTTAGAGGTAAATGGTAAAGCATGTATTTTGGATGCAGAAGGCCACAGGTTCAATGGCATCTTCCAATGAAAGGATCAGGTAGCAGATAATAGGCAGACAAGTCACCACCTGAGTACCTGGAGAGCCGCTACCTGTCAGAGAAGAGGATACTGGCGAGATGGACCAATGTCTGAATGGTTACAAGCATCTTGGATGCATAGCACTACATTTGAGCAGTTTTTAAATGTAATTTTCCCAAATGCAGGGAGGCTTACAAAGATGCTCAGCAATATTTAACATAAATGAGGAAATAAATACAAGGCACACAATGTTCTAAATGTATAAATATCTTGCCGACGCTGCTGGTAATGACTTTGGCTAATATCGACTAACTATTTTGAAAGAGCATTTTGTCAGGGTAGCAACACATTTGAATGGGATTTAAATAAGAATTTGTTTGGTTGGTTTCCCTTGCCCACATTTGCTCTTCCTGTTCGCACAAAGCGCACCTTTGCAAACACCCCTTTTGAAACCAGGGTGGAGTTCGGCCCTTGCAGTCTGAAGGACAGATTTCAATGTCACATTAATGGCAGATTGTTGTTGGCATCCTTCAGTCTCGGAAGACTATGGTATCGTGCTCTGAATGGTGGTTCTGGAACAGAGTGTCTTCTCCAGTGCACGAAGCCTGGGTACAGTAGTTATAGAGGATAGACTGTTACCCATGCAGCACATCCCCCATCTCCACGTTGCTGAAATGGTCCAATGGAAAGGCAGAAGCCAATACAGTTGGTTCCAGCGGCGTCGCAGGAGTTGCCAGAACGTGACTGTGTTCAGCCATGAACTGCCTCAGGGACTCCGGCTCCTGATTTTGCCTCGAGGTTGACTCCTGAAGCCTTTTCCATAACTGAATGTAGCCACAAGGCAGTGGATGTTTGGGATCAGAGTTTTCCTTCTCTCAGATGAGCTGCCTTCCCAGGCTAAGAGTCCCATCTACCCGGTGGCTGTTTAGTCGCCTCTTATGACAAGTACAGCCAAACTGAGGGCCTATTCTTATCCCCCAGCCCCCAGGGGGCAATGGCAGATTAAACCATTCATCACCAAAGAGTGATGTCAATGCCCTGAGTTTATTTGGTCTGGCTTTTGTCATTCTGGAAACAATATTCGATTAAGCACCATTAAGGGCTGTTTTTTACTTCACTACCCCATGTTTGCATTTTATTTTAATTGGAATTGGGCAGTATTTCCAGATGGTGTTCGTACACCATCCTCAAAACTCCATAGGGTGTTCTCCTTACTACTCTACCTGGATAAGTTCTCTGTATATGTTAACTTTTTGCCTTCATCTCTGTGATTTCTCCCATAACGCTTCTGGCAAAGTCTATAACTTCCATCTGTGTGGTTATAGAGTGGAGTACTTGGTTGTGTATCACATTTGCAGCACTCATGTGTTACCTGGAGTTGAGGGAGGGCATCATCAGGGTTCTGGACACAATGGTTCACTGGCCCTTTTAAGGATAGGAGGGAAGAGGGAGGAGAGGCATTGAACAAAGGTGTGGCTTCGAACCGACAGCAGCACCATCTGGGATGCTCACGAGTTGTGTGGGTTGTCCCCCAGGCAGCTTCCATTGCTCTGTCCAGCTGCCCAGTCTGGTCAGGCATCATTTTGACTTGGCCCAGGGGCAGGAGAGACCTCTTCTGCGTTCCTGGGTAAGTCCATCCCTATCTCATTTCACTAAGTTACATGACACGAAAATGGTAAGTAACCATGTCATCCACTGTAACCACTTGGGTAGATGATGTGAGCATTGTTGGGAGCAGTGACAAAGGTGGGTCATTCCATGTCAGATCATTACACAGTTTGCGACTGAGCTCTTTAGATTCTTATGAAATTTGGGGTGCTTATTTGTCCTATGGTGTGATGCAAAAATATCAGTTTTTAGCAGTCTGTGTTCATTATGTGAAATTTTATAGCTATGTAAATTTTCAAAATTTTATTGAAAAATGGTGCGCTAGTGATAGTTTAACTAGGTGTAAATCAGACACCAGTTTAGATACAGAGCTGGGAACTGCATTCTGTGGCAGGGAGGCAGTAACGGAGGCCTCCTCAAGGTATGGAAACATTTGTTCCCTTAACTTGGGGCTGCATTGTGGTTGCACCAGTGCTAGAAAGTTGGATAGTATTGGGCCCTTAATTGGCTCTCATATGATATACAACACAATGTGTTTAATAATTTTTTAAATTTTTTAAAATTCAATTTAAAATTTTAAATCAATTTTTTCAAGAATGGACATTTATAATAAAATAAAACCCTGAAAATTAGTTCATACTTGTCTGTAACTGTCTCCCCAAAGTTTTCATTTCAGCAGAATGTTCAGCTGCAATCACTCTGCATCTCACCTGGCATGTTGTGAAAAGTTCTGCAATCCTGGGGTGGGGAGGGAGGAAATATGGATCACATAGCCAGGCAATGGACCACCCATTTGCCAGCGGTTTGAAGAGTGTGGTGTGATGAAAGGTGATCTTCTTCTTAGGAAGCTGCAGATTCCTCAGGAGAGCTTAGAGGAAGAATATACTGCCCCAAAGCAGTGCTGAGCCTTGGAAGGGGTAGAAGCAGCTCCAGTGTAGTGGTACTTTATTGTATGCTGCCTGCAGATCCTTCTGGACTGATGATAGACATTAAATCAATTTGATGATATTCCATTGATGGAGGGGGTTGTGTCAGCTGAGGTGTAATGTTGAGTTTGCCTAATTATTGAACAATTTTTCCTGACAAAGATACTGAAATGCATTAGAAACTGTATACAGGCATGCTCCTGTATCAGCTAGGGTTCCAGAACTCCCCACAGATACTGGGACGCTTACCCACCCTCCAGAGGGTTTTCTGCACCCAGCAGAGACCATGTGTATCTGTGAGTTTTTAATGAAAACTAGAGGTGACATTTTTAATGTCTTATAAGGCATAGTGTTTCTCTGGGCCACATAGACGAACAGGCCTTGCTGAGGGAGAGTCAGCATGGCTTCTGTAAGGTTAAGTCTTGCCTCACGAACCTTATAGAATTCTTTGAAAAGGTCAACAGGCATGTGGATGCGGGAGAACCCGTGGACATTATATATTTGGACTTTCAGAAGGCGTTTGACACGGTCCCTCACCAAAGGCTACTGAAAAAACTCCACGGTCAGGGAATTAGAGGACAGGTCCTCTCATGGATTGAGAACTGGTTGGAGGCCAGGAAGCAGAGAGTGGGTGTCAATGGGCAATTTTCACAATGGAGAGAGGTGAAAAGCGGTGTGCCCCAAGGATCTGTCCTGGGACTGGTGCTTTTCAACCTCTTCATAAATGACCTGGAGACAGGGTTGAGCAGTGAAGTGGCTAAGTTTGCAGACGACACCAAACTTTTCCGAGTGGTAAAGACCAGAAGTGATTGTGAGGAGCTCCAGAAGGATCTCTCCAGACTGGCAGAATGGGCAGCAAAATGGCAGATGCGCTTCAATGTCAGTAAGTGTAAAGTCATGCACATTGGGGCAAAAAATCAAAACTTTCGATATAGGCTGATGGGTTCTGAGCTGTCTGTGACAGATCAGGAGAGAGATCTTGGGGTGGTGGTGGACTGGTCGATGAAAGTGTCGACCCAATGTGCTGTGGCAGTGAAGAAGGCCAATTCTATGCTTGGGATCATTAGGAAGGGTATTGAGAACAAAACGGCTAGTATTATAATGCCGTTGTACAAATCGATGGTAAGGCCACACCTGGAGTATTGTGTCCAGTTCTGGTCGCCACATCTCAAAAAAGACATAGTGGAAATGGAAAAGGTGCAAAAGAGGGCAACTAAGATGATTGCTGGGCTGGGGCACCTTCCTTATGAGGAAAGGCTACGGCGTTTGGGCCTCTTCAGCCTAGAAAAGAGACGCTTGAGGGGGGACATGATTGAGACATACAAAATTATGCAGGGGATGGACAGAGTGGATAGGGAGATGCTCTTTACACTTTCACATAATACCAGAACCAAGGGACATCCACTAAAATTGAGTGTTGGAAGAGTTAGGACAGACAAGAGAAAATATTTCTTTACTCAGCGTGTGGTCGGTCTGTGGAACTCCTTGCCACAGGATGTGGTGCTGGCGTCTAGCCTAGACGCCTTTAAAAGGGGATTGGAGGAAAAATCCATTATGGGGTACCAGCCATGATGTGTATGCGCAACCTCCTGATTTTAGAAATGGGCTATGTCAGAATGCCAGATGCAAGGGAGGGCACCAGGATGAGGTCTCTTGTTATCTGGTGTGCTCCCTGGGGCATTTGGTGGGCCGCTGTGAGATACAGGAAGACTAGATGGGCCTAGTGCCTGATCCAGTGGGGCTGTTCTTATGTTCTTATGTTCCCTGGGTGGACATGCACGGCCTCTGCTGAGTTCAAAAAACCCTCTAAAGCTGAACAGAGTTCTCCTCACCTTCAGAGGGAGCACGCGGAGAGGCCACGTAGATCCGATCCACAGTTAGCCAAAATTGCAGATACAGGATCCGCAGATATGCCCCCCATATAGATTTGCAGCTGTACCTTGTTGGCATTGCCTGTTGTATTATCCGTTCTCTCGACCAGAGGGGATTCTTCTGGCTTGGGCGTCTGACTTTCTGTTGCCCTGTTGTGCCAGGAGGACCATAACAGCATGGAGGCGGATCTGGACAAAGACGAAGTGTTACAGCCTCAGCAGGGAGAGCTCTCGGGAGAGAAGCTCTTGACCACTGAATATTTAGGGGTGAGTACCACCTGTGGGAACAGTTGCCAAACAGGGTTTATTTGGATTTCATGCTTGATGCTTTAAGGACTCAGCCTGAAAGCTGTTGTGGGCCTGATCCACTCTTGGGAAGAAGAGTCCAAGGCAAATGTGTGTGAATTGCTCTTCTTGGGCAAATCAAGCATCTCTGCAGAGTGGAGTCCCAGGGGCTCCAGATGATCAAACCCAGAAGAAAATTCCAGTTTCTAGCTCCTCAGGAAGGTCAAATAGCCAGGGAGGTCAGTCAGGCAAATTAAACCTATGAAAAGTACTGCTGGATCAGACCAAGAGTCCATATAGTTGAGCAGCCTCTTTCCACCAGTGACTAGCTGGCCACAAGCTGGGCATAAGGCAAGAGATTTTCTCATTGTTGCTCTCTGACTGGTTTGCAGAGGCTGGTTGCAGAGGCTGGTTTTTAGAGGCTGCCTCTAAACCTGGAGTTTCATTTTATTAGATTTATGGTCCACTTTCAGATCCACCCATGCTGATAGCCAACACCGCATTTTGTCCATTTTGTCGAAGTGAAAGCCATAAATTAGTTTCAGGCAGTTCTGAGAAGTAGGTAGGAATAGAGAGCCAGGCAGATAACACTGGACAAGACCTAATCCAGCATGTCCATTTCTAAAGAAGGTTGACTGGATTTCCCAGGAGACCCAATAAACCATACAACCCACAGCTGGTCAGTAGGTAACAGGAGGGGCCAAACTACTAGAATCAACAGGGTCAACAGTTCAGATGTTGCTTTTGATCCTGACAAGTGCTCTAATATTTAATCATAATAAAATGCTTCCTTCTGTTCATTGCGAGACTGCCTGATGACTCACCTTCACTGGGGAACTGGCTGTATGGTGTCCCATTCAGTGGGTCTATAGTTTGGATTGTGTAACTGTAGTTTATGGATAGAGTGTTGTTAACACAGTAGCAGTATAACAGTGTGAACTCCTCCTTCACTGATACTGAAAGAATATAAGAATCTATTTAGATGGAGTCAGACCTTTGGCCCATCTTGCTTAGCCTGGCTAGAGGCTGTGAGACCTGTTTAAATTGCAAAAGCCACTGATTGAACCCAGAGCTTTCCACAGGCACATCATGTACTCCGCTATTGAACTATGGTCACTTCCAAAGTTGAAGCAGAGTTTGGTCTTGGGTTTGCCAGTGCGTATATGAAAGGAACATGCTTCCCTGGATGGAGAAGGAAATATTAGGTCTGTTCTTCTTCTTCCCCATGTCATCTGCCTTTGTATCTCTTCACTCTGTTTGTGTCCTCTGCTTAACTCATAGATAATGACCAATACACCAAAAGCAAAAAAGAAGCCATTTCCCGGCATTCATCAGAGTGTCGATGAGCCGCTCCAGAGACCTGTGACGCCTGGTTATCACAGGGCTGTCTACCCAACGTAAGTCTTGGCAAAAGGCCTGAAAAGTGGAAACCCTTTTCTATTGACCACAACTCTTACGCTAAACATGTAACTGAGATATTTGGAATGATGGTGATGAAATAAAATTGTCCACCTTAGACAGGACATCGCCCTTGTGGTTCTTTACAAGAGTTCTTATTTAGAATGATGAATGCTTGGAAGAAGAGGGTGAAAGGAAACTGTGGTTGAAAGGATGTTGTGAGCTACTAAAGAAAGGTTTTTTCCAAGCAAGAAAAGATTACAGAGATGAATTTAAACCATTTGGAGTCAACCAGGAAGCAGGGCTGTGCGCGTGCGCTTCAGTCCTGTGGTAGACCAGAATGTGGCATCCTTGGGGGTAATTTAGCTGCCCAAGAAGTCAGCTTTGTTTTTTGTTTTCAGTATAAAGAGGTTTCTACCCCTTATTGCTGGGGAAATAAGCTTGATAGTGTAGACAAGAATGGGCAACAAAATGGCAGATGCGCTTCAATGTCAGTTAGTGTAATGTCATGCACATTGGGGCAAAAAATCAAAACTTTAGATATAGGCTGATGGGTTCTGAGCTGTCTGTGACAGATCAGGAGAGAGATCTTGGGGTGGTGGTGGACAGGTCAATGAAAGTGTCGACCCAATGTGCAGAGGCAGTGAAGAAGGCCAATTCTATGCTTGGGATCATTAGGAAGGGTATTGAGAACAAAATGGCTAGTATTATAATGCCGTTGTACAAATCTATGGTAAGGCCACACCTGGAGTATTGTGTCCAGTTCTGGTCGCCGCATCTCAAAAAAGACAGTGGAAATGGAAAAGGTGCAAAAGAGAGCGACTAAGATGATTACGGGGCTGGGGCACCTTCCTTATGAGGAAAGGCTATGGCGTTTGTGCCTCTTCAGCCTAGAAAAGAGACGCCTGAGGGGGGACATGATTGAGACATAAAAAATTATGCAGGGGATGGACAGTGTGGATTGGGAGATGCTCTTTACACTCTCACATAACACCAGAACCAGGGGACATCCACTAAAATTGAGTGTTGGAAGAGTTAGGACAGACAAGAAAAAATATTTCTTTACTCAGCATGTGGTCAATCTGTGGAACTCCTTGCCACAGGATGTGGTGCTGGCGTCTAGTCTAGACGCCTTTAAAATGGGATTGGACAAGTTTCTGGAGGAAAAATCCATTATGGGGTACAAGCCATGATGTGTATGTGCAACCTCCTGATTTTAGAAAAGGGCTATGTCAGAATGCCAGATGCAAGGGAGGGCATCAGGATGAGGTCTCTTGTTATCTGGTGTGCTCCCTGGGGCATTTGGTGGGCCGCTGTGAGATACAGGAAGATGGACTAGATGGCCTGATCCAGTGGGGCTGTTCTTATGTTCTTATGTAGACAGTGTCTGGTGAAATTCCCAAAACCAGAGAAGCACCAAATAAGACTTCTGGCCATTGGGAGTGGGGTTTCATTGCCCTGCATATCTTCTTGCCTCTCTCCATGCCAAATAAATGAGAGAAAATGATAAATACTGAAGAATAAATTATGTGAAAAGAAAGCCGAATACAGGTCCCATTTAATTCAGTGGGCCTTATTACTACATGCATAGGAATGCACTGTTATAATATAATGTTCAGTCCTGGCCCCTCCATCTCAGAAATGTGATAGTAGAGCTGCGGAAAGCAAACAAATGAACACTGAGGGGCAGTGGTTCTCAAACGTTTAGCACCATGACCCACTTTTTAGAATAAGAATCTGTCAGGTGAAGTAATGTCATGACCGGAAGTGACATCATCAAGCAGGACAATTTTTAACAATCCTAGGCTGCAATCCTACACACATTTACCCAAGGGTAAGTCCCATTTACTATCATTGTTAAAAGCATATACAGAGTAGCCTTTTAAAAATACAAATCTGTAATATTTTCCCCAATGCAGTCACATGCCATGGAAGCATCAAGTCTAATATATTAAAAATAAAATATTGAATGGGTTCCTACCTAAAATCGGCTAGTGACCCACCTATTGGGTTCCAACCCAGAGTTTGAGAAACACTGCTGTGGAGGATCCTGGTCCTTGGGAATGTTTGCTTGAGTAGTTTAGGCTTCTTCCATTTATTTAAAAAAAAAAGCAGATTGCTTTGGGAGGCGTGATAAAATGGAATGAACTATGGATCTGGAAAGAAGAAAACATCTACTCTCAAAGTACAAAAATTCTTAGTAATCCACTGAAATTGAATAAACAAAAACAGTGGTTCTCAAACTGGTGGGTCGTGACCCATCCCTTTAAGGCGTGGGAGAAGGGGAGAGTAAGTTGAAAGCACCCCCTCACCCCCCCCCCCCGTAGGCCCTTCCCCACAAAGACTTACTGAGGGAGTAAAGCTCCATCAAAGTTTTAGAAACACTGAACAAAAGATTTTGTACTGTAAAAGGTTTACTCACAGAATACAGTGTGGACCTCGGTATCCACTGATTTGACTTACCACTGATACCAAGGCCTACTTTTAAGTGCCTTGTAACAAGGAAAATAAGCACCAAAATCCAATTTCCTAGCTTCACTGTTAAATAATTATAATTTCATTCCATTACATTCCATTAGTGTCTACCAATGCATTCTGGGGTGATAGTGGAAGAGCAAGAAACCTGGAAGTGGGTCTTTAAACTATTTTAAAGCTTTCACAGAATAGGAATAAAAATAAAACTGAAAGTTCATGAAAGAAGAGGAGCGGGAGGCTTGTTCCTTGTTGCCGCTTTATTCTCTTTGAAAAGGGGGTGGCTGGATGCATAGCCGAATGTGGATCTTGAAGTGCAAAGAACTCAATGTTTTGAAATTTAAAACTAAACTTTCATAAATGATGCATTTGTTGCTTGTGGAAAGCTGTATTACTGGTCACTAATGGCATCACAGACAGTACTTAGCTACCCTTGCACATGTGCATTCCACATGGTCATTGCAGCAGCGACAGCTCTGCTGTCAAGGCAGGAACAGGAATAGCTGTTCACAGTACACGAAGGCCCTTACATCCTGGTTCAGTTTTGGAGGTTTATCTAGGAATTGGAACGAATATAAGTCAGCTTGGTGCTGTCGCAGAGAACTTACGGACTCTGTCTGCACGAAAAGGCTGTCCAGCTCTTGCCAGCTCAGCACTATTGCACCTGTGCAAAAGTACTAGAATGGATGAATTGCTCTTGCACAAGAGTGCTGGCACAGCCCTCTGTAACTCAGGAGGTTCGTATGTTGGGGACCCAATGTTCTTGTGTTTGTGTACTGGAAAAATAGGTTAAACCTGCACAGATTGCAGCCCTAAGGGCAGATGAGCCACACGTAGGCAGGGCTGTGTAAATCCTGGATAAGTAAACCTTCTAAAAGACCTTTGTGTGCATATGTTTCTTGTATATCAGTGAAGGTCTGCAGGTGCACAGGAATCTTGTTGCATTTTTGTGCATCTGAGGGAGTAAACTGTTCAATAAATGCTCCTGTCCTCACAGGATTATTGTAAAACTTACAAGCTAACATATGTGTGTTTTAAACACTCAAAAAGCACTATATAAATGTACAATATACAGATATCACTGATTGTCATTATCATTGTGTCATCGTCCCAAGAAACCCATTTCTTTCCACAGCCATACTTGCATTCTTATCAAAACCAGGAAAGACCCATACTACTGATTGGAAGAGCAATCTGTTTTAGAGAAGAGTTGGCCCTCACCGGTCTAGTTTTAGAGTGTCCAGGCTAGTTTTCTTGAGACATTTCCAGGTATAGTTTATATTACATTCCAGTATGTGTCAGGCCCTAGGGAAGCCTTGAATCTGCATAGACAGCAATAGCAAGGCACTTGCAAAATAGCTATTGCTAATTCTAGCACATAAATTTAAATAGGTTTCAGGGTTTGCCTTTTGCCTTCTCTTTCTGTTCCTGTTGCTTTTTGCTTGGGGTCAGTGTTCCACTAGATTTTGCAAATGTGACCCCAAGCAAAAAGCAACAGAAGGCAAAAGGCAATCCCTGAAACCTATTTAAATCTATGTGCTAGAATTAGCAATAGCTATTTTTCCAAGTGCCTTGTTATTGCTGGAGGGGTTTGATAAATCTGTTGATCAACTCTACAGTTCTCGGGGTGGGGGGGTGGGGGGGAATGATGAAACAGCTAGATTTGAAAACAGTGGAGAGAACTGGACTGTCTTTGAAATTCTGTTTTCCATCCCCCCTCCCTCTTTCTCTGCTCATAAGACTGTAAAAGGTTGGTGGAAGAGGTGAGTGCAGGGGTTTCTTAGCCCATCCATGAAGAAATAGATTGATATTGAGAATTCAGCACTGTGCTGTAACAAGCAGTTCCCATGTCTGGGGCAGGTTCCTTTTGAAAACAGCCTATTGGTTGGCAACCTTCAGTCTCGAAAGACTATGGTATAAGCAGGGGTGTCCAAACATTTTGGCAGGAGGGCCACATCATCTCTCTGACAGTGTGTTGGGGGCCAGGAAAAAAAAGAATTTCAAATTTCAAATTTGGATAAATTTACATAAACGAATATATTAGAGATGGAACTTATATTAATGGATGAAGGTCTTGGAAAAGCTCAAGGCCTATAAAAGGTCTTGCACAAAGCAAGCTCAGTTTTGCCTTTACTGCTGCTGCATCACAGATGTGAAACAGCAAGCAGTGGAGGGAGCCCTTGCCCCACAGCTCAAGCAAGAGGTTGAACAGTTGGCTGTCATGCTGAGAGCAGTTGCATCAGGCCAGTGCAGGCTCCAGCAAGTCTCTGGAGGGCCAGAGGCTCATTGGAGACTGGGGGCTCCCTGAGGGCCTGATTAGGAGTACTCGAGGGCCGCAAGTGGCCCCAGGGCCGGGGTTTGGGCACCCCTGGTATAAGCCTACAGCACCCGGTATTCCCAGATGGTCTCCCATCCAAGTACTAACCAGGCCTGAACCTGCTTAGCTTCCAAGATCAGACAAGATCGGGCATCACACAGGTACATTTGCATGTGTGCAGTCTGGGAAACTACTTGTAATGGGCCAAGGCAGATTCTCAAACAATTTAGCAGCAGGCCCCACTTTTAAATATGACAATCTATCATGACCCACATAGCTTTACTAGACAAAAAGAGAGATTTTGAAAGTATTATTATTAATATAATATACAGGGCAGAATCCTAACCAGGTCTACTCAGAAGTAAGTCCTATTGTGTTTAATTGGTTTTACACACAGGAGAGTGAAGTTAGGATTGAAGCCTTAATATTTTATATATATATAATATTATGTAAATACAGTGCTTTTTTGTAAAAAAAAAAAAAATAGGTGCAGGAACTCACAACTTTTTATTTATTTATTTATTTATAACCCATTTTTATGTGTGTGTGCGCACACACACACACACACACACACACACACACACACACACGTCCATCCCGTGTGAGCTCCCTGATAGCAAAAGCACTCCTGCCACAGCTGGAGTGAAACACCCCATTTTTTTTAGGTGGGGAGGTGCTCCATTGGGCTATAGGAAACTCTCTCCATTGGGCTATAGGAAAGCCTATACAGTAGTTAAAGTGTTCAGAACAAATATATAAGGTCTTGAGCCCAGCTGGTGGCCATCAGTGCCTCAAGTGTTAGTTCCAAACACTTTGAGCCTAAGAGCTCTGGTGGCTCAGTGGATAAACTGCAGGTCTGTGGAGCCAGAGGCTTGGGGTTCAAATCACTATGAAGAATAATTTTTTTTTGGTGGGAAGGTGCTCCATGGCTGCAAAATATAAAGGTTGGTTGCTAGTTGCCAAAAGGGGGGCCAGTTGAGGCTGCAAAACTCCTCAAAGTTCAGTCCCAGGCAGGCTCTTTTTTGACCTTTATTTTTTTTAAGTTCCAGTTAGGACTTAACCCACAGTTAAGCTCCTGGAGTGAGCCCCCTGCTGGAGGCTGTGGGTTAAGTCCTACCTGGGACTTAAAAAAAGAAAAGTTCAAAAAAGAGCCTGTTTTGAGGAGTTTTGTAGCCTCAACTGGCCCCCCTTTTGGCAACTAGCAACCAACCTTTATATTTTGCAGCCATGGAGCACCTTCCCACCTTAAAAAAAATAAAAAATTATTCCTCACTGGGATTTGAACCCCACAGACCTGCAGTTTATCCATGGAGCCACCAGAGTTTTTAAGTTCAAAGTGTTTGGAACTAATACTTGAGGCACTGATAGCCACCAGCTGGGTTGAAGACCTTATATATTAGTTCTGAACACTTTAACAATAGGCTTTCCTATAGCCCAATGGAGATAGTGCTGGGCTGTGGAGCACAAGGTTGGAGGTTCGAATCCCTCCCTAGCCAGCAGTGTGGAGCGGGGTGGTGCAGGCAGGGGAAAAAAGGTGGGGGCAAGGAGGAAGGGAAAAAGGGGGCGGGGCGGTGCAGGCAGGGGGGGGAAAGGTGGGGGCAGAGAGGAGGGGGAAAAAAAGGTGCCGGAACGCCGTTCCGGTGCGTTCCATTACAAAAAAAGCCCTGTGTAAATATATATATAATTTATAGATCTTAGGTGTACCGCATTGCGTTCCCTTTGCGGCACTGTGCCTGGAGACAGGCCAATATAGGCTGGAGTTTCTAGCTTGGTCCAGTTTCTTAAAATACTGGGCCAAAGTGTGCTTCAGGGCTGACCAAAATCCGTTGTTAAAGGGGTTATTGACTGACTCGCTGTTGTCTCCTTGCTTAGCTCTATTCAATAAGAAAATTAGACAAATGGGTCTCGAGGAAGATCTACAAGGAGCTGCTACACTTGAGATTTCTATCAGGCTCTTGATAACAAGACTAATAGACATAGAAAGGCAAGAGATTTTGGCTTCAGCACAAAAAAAGTGTTCACCCCTAAATTTCCATCTTAACAATACCTTTGGTCTACAACCAAAATACCTGTCCTTCTTAGAGTGCCCCTTTGAAAGGAGGGCTTTTACATTAGCCCGATGCAAGGTGTTGCCTTCTAATGACCTACTTGGTAGGTTTAGAAATGCCCCGAAGGAAGAACGATTTTGCAGTTGTGGCCTCAGAGAGGTAGACTCTCTTCCACACATTGTTCTGCATTGTGCTTTTAATCTGGTGCTCAGAGACCAGTTTCTCCCCTCATTGTCAGGAAACAAAAAAGGTCTCTCTGAGATCACCTCTTTACAACTTTTGCTGGCAGGTGAATTTGAATCTGTGACTCTTCCAGTTGCTAAATTTCTACATTTGAGCAACTTGAAGCGGGCTAAATTGCTGGTTCTAAGCAACTTGGAGTAACTGTGTAAGCAAACTGGTGTGTTTTAACTCTTATTTCTTATCTCTCTTTTAATATATACCTTCATACATGACTGTTTGGAGATATTAGTTGTAAAACTATATGCCTAATAAAGGTTTGTTGTATGTTGTTATTTGTTGTTATATAAATTTATAAATATTCCTCAAGCGCTCGTGCAAATTCCTCCACTTTTCTCTGAGTGGAGTGGAGCTTGAGGAATCTCTTCCAGGCCCGGTCGATGCAAATGCATCCAACAGATGGGAACATTTCAAGAATGCCGTTTACAACACCGCCTTGTCCATATTTGGCAAGAAGACCAACAAGACAGCAGACTGGTTTGAAGCCCACTCTGAGGAGTTGACACCAGTCATTGAGGAAAAGAGGAGAGCTCAGGCAGCATACAAGGCCTGTCCCAGTGAGCGCAACCTGCAGGTCCTCCGAGGTGCTCGCAGCAAAGTCCAGCAGACTGCCAGGAGATGTGCTAACGACTACTGGCTCCAGCTCTGTTCCGAGATACAGATAGCAGCTGACACGGGCAACATCAAGGGGATGTATGATGGTATCAAGCAGGCCCTAGGTCCAACACAGAAGAAAATTGCCCCTCTGAAGTCTGCAACAGGCGAGGTCATCCAGGATCGGGCGCAGCAGATGGAACGCTGGGTGCAGCACTACTCTGAGCTATATTCCAGAGAAACTGTAGTCACCGAAGAAGCGCTGAACAACATTGAGTGCCTGCCTGTGCTGGAGGAGCTTGACAGTGAACCAACCCTAGAAGAACTTCACGTGGCCCTGGACTCCCTTGCCTTTGGCAAGGCACCTGGAAAAGGCAGCATCCCTGCTGAAGTCCTAAAGTGCTGCAAAGAGATCATCATCACTGAGCTGCATGAAATCCTTTGTCTCTGCTGGAGAGAAGGTGGAGTACCTCAAGACATGAGGGATGCAAACATCATCACGCTGTACAAGAACAAAGGCGACAGGGGTGACTGCAACAACTACTGTGGCATCTCTCTCCTTAGCGTTGTAGGAAAGTTGTTTGCCCGAGTTGCACTAAAGAGGCTCCAGGTACTTGCAGAGAGCGTTTATCCAGAATCACAGTGTGGATTCCGAGCCAACAGGTCCACCACTGATATGGTATTCTCCCTTAGACAACTGCAGGAGAAATGGAGGGAACAACGACAGCCACTCTTTATAGCCTTCATAGATCTCACGAAGGCTTTCGACCTGGTCAGCAGGGATGGCCTCTTCAAGATTCTCCCCAAGATTGGATGTCCATCCAGGCTCCTCAGCATCATCAGATCCTTCCACAAGGACATGAAGGGCACTGTTGTCTTTGATGGCTCCACATCACACCCCTTTGACATCCGAAGCGGCGTGAAGCAGGGCTGTGTTCTTGCACCAACCTTGTTTGGGATCTTCTTCGCTGTCCTGCTGAAGCAGGCCTTTGGAACCGCAACAGAAGGCATCTATCTCCGGACCAGATCAGATGGAAAGCTCTTCAACCTCTCCAGACTGAGAGCAAAGTCCAAAGTCCAGCTGAAATGTCTGCGTGACTTCCTCTTTGCCGACGATGCAGCTATCACTACCCACTCTGCCAAAGATCTCCAGCAGCTCATGGATCGTTTTAGCAAGGCCTGCCAAGATTTTGGATTGACAATCAGCCTGAAGAAAACACAGGTCATGGTTCAGGATGTGGACTTACCTCCCTGCATTACAATCTCTGCGCATGAACTGGAGGTAGTCCATGACTTTGTGTACCTTGGCTCAACAATCTCCGACACTCTTTCTCTTGATACCGAGCTAAACAAACGCATCGGTAAAGCAGCTACCACATTTTCCAGACTCACAAAGAGAGTCTGGTCCAACAAGAAGCTGACGGAACATACCAAGATCCAGGTCTACAGAGCTTGCGTCCTGAGTACACTTCTGTACTGCAGCGAGTCATGGACTCTTCACTCACAACAGGAGAGGAAACTGAATGCTTTCCACATGCGCTGCCTCCGACGTATTCTCGGCATCACCTGGCAGGACAAAGTTCCAAACAACACAGTCCTGGAACGTGCTGGAATCCCTAGCATGTATGCACTACTGAAGCAGAGACGCCTGCATTGGCTCGATCATGTCGTGAGAATGGATGATGGCCGGATCCCAAAGGATCTCCTCTATGGAGAACTTGTGCAAGGAAAGCGCCCTACACGTAGACCACAGCTGCGATACAAGGACATCTGCAAGAGGGATCTGAAGGCCTTAGGAGTGGACCTCAACAAGTGGGAAACCCTGGCCTCTGAGCGGCCCGCTTGGAGGCAGGCTGTGCAACATGGCCTTTCCCAGTTTGAAGAGACACTTGGCCAACAGTCTGAGGCTAAGAGGCAAAGAAGGAAGGCCCATAGCCAGGGAGACAGGCCAGGGACAGACTGCACTTGCTCCCAGTGTGGAAGGAATTGTCACTCCCGAATCGGCCTTTTCAGCCACACTAGACGCTGTTCCAGAACCACCTTTCAGAGCGCGATACCGTAGTCTTTCGATACTGAAGGTTGCCAACTAACAATATAAATGTATAAATATTGTATATTATATATATTATATAATGTATATTACATATAGTATATGTATTGTAATATATATTATACATATACTATATGTAACATTATACTATATTATATATTTATAAAACATAAATTTATATGTGGTTTATGTATTATAATTATATATTTAATATAATATAATATCTAATATAATAATGAGGCATATTTCAGGAGGATCCTTTGTCACTGTTGCTGAATAATATCTCTTTAATTCTCTTGTCAATGATTCAGAATAAAACAAGCATGGGATACCATATCTCAGACTAAGCTGGGAAAATAAATCACCTGCTGTACATGGGTGATAAAGAAAAAGCCCCACTGAACTTGAATCACTGCTGAATACTGTGCATATATTTAGCAGCAAAATTCAAATGACATTCGGATTGGGCAAATGTGCAATTTTATTAATGCAACATGGAAAAATACAGAATCAAGATGGAATAGAACTTGGAAATGGATGCATTTTGAGAACTTTGTCAAATAATGAAAATTATAGATATTTAGGAATCTTAGAAGCAGATAGCATCTTGAATGCAAAAGTGAAAGATTTGACACAGTGAGAATACATCAGAAGAGTGCGAAAAATCTTAAAATCAAAGTGAAATGGTGGAAATATCAAAGCCATAAATACATGGACCATCCCAGTAATTATGTACCCAGCTGGAATAATTTATTGGACTCAGAGAGAAAAATTAGAAACATGAAAATTAATGAACTTGCATTGTGCATTACATCAAAATAGTGATGCAGACAGATTATATCTACCACATGAAATTGGAGGTCGTGAACTTCTACAAGTACAAAAGGTAGTGGAAGAAGAAAAAAGAGGTCAGTGATTGAAGACTGTAAAAATGAAGAATATTTTAAAAACTGCAGAAACTAAGGCTGAATATAAAAAGCAGCAATTTGAAAAGAGGTTGAATAGCTGGAAAAATAAATTATTGCATGGAAATTATTGAAGGAAAAAGTGATACCAACTTGACTTGGGCATGGCTGAAACTTGATACCATCAAGAAAGAAACAAAAGGTCTGATTTTTGCTGCACAAGAACAGGCTCTGCAAACAAATATTTTGAAGGTTAAAATCCAGAAAGGAGGTGAAAACCCTAAGTGCAAACTCTACCAAGAAAAAGATGAGACTGTGTCTCATATGATATGTGAATGTAGTAAGATTGTGCAGACAGATTATAAAGTCAGACACGATAGAGTTGCAAAGATAATCTACTGGTCATTATGTAAAAAGTAGCATTTGCCAGCATCAAAAAATGTTTGGGAACATCAGGTTGAGAAGGAGTTGGAGAACAAACAAGTCAAGATCCTGTGGGACTTTATAATTCAAATGGACTATAATACACAGGATATAACAATAATAGAAAATCAACTGATATCGCAGTTCCTGGAGATATCAGAATCGATGAAAAAGAACTAGGAAAAAAATAACAAAATACCAAGACCTGGTCATTGAAATAACACGGCTATGGACAAAACATACCAAAGTGGTCCCCATTGTCATTGGGGCACTTGGAACCATCTTGATAAGTTTTGCAAATTATTTTAAATAACTGCAGCTTACTGAAATAACACCATGAGATCTGCAAAAAAAGGCACTTTTTGGAACATCATACATACTGCACTGAAACCTAGTTCAGTTTCCGGCTGAGACTTGTATCAATTGCTCAACACCAGTTTACAACTGTGTTTCATGTAATTTGGATGTTGATGATGATGATGATAATCAGGTTCCTGTGCTCCCAAGGTTGTTAGAGACCTTATATTTATATAAGTGTGACCCACTGGTTGGTCCCAACTCACAGTTGGGGTAACACTGCTCTATCAGGACCCATCTAACTTTATGAGACTTTTAAAAAAGTAATCTAGAAAGAAATAATATTTTAGTTATTTATTTACAAGTAATGTTTATTTGCAAAAAAGCTCAGTCCATTTCTTGTAATGAGATAGTCCTAATGAAGGCTTGAGGCTTAGTTCTGTGACGTGCCCCCACTACCTGTCACTGACGGACTTGGAAAAAAAACAACCAGAGAAAGACACACAAACATTTATCTCCCTATATTTTCACAAGCTTGCAAACTGCAGGAGTACAGCTCTTTGCAGGGCACTTAGCAGCTATCTTGCAAACTGCAGGAGCTCAGCTCCTTGCAGAGCAGTTAGCTGCAATCTGATTTTTGAATGGCCTCATGGCTTGAGGCAGTTAGTTATCTGATCTCCCCTTCATCATGTTTTCATTGGAGGCTCTGCAGGACCCATCAGAAATCGGGTCATGACCCACAGTTTGAGAAACACTGGGCTACGGGATTGGACTGCTTGCGTACTTTTCCTGGCACCCAGATACTGATGGTAGTTTCCCAGAAGCACCTGGCTGGCCACTGGTGGAACAGGATACTGGATTAAATGGACCATCGGTTCTGACCCAACCAGATTCTTCTTATGTCAGTGGGTATAGCCATGGTAGCTAAATAGAATGTTAGCAAGAATCTACCTCTGAATTCCAGATGTCAGGGGCAAACAACAAGAGAGTAACGTCACCTTCCTGCTCCTGCATGTAAGCTTCTCAGAAGCCTCTGATTGGCCACCGTTGCAGAGAGGATGCTGGGCTAGAGGGATCTGTGGTCTGATTAACAGGGTTCTTTCACTCAGGCATACACCCGAATTGACTCCTAACATAAGAACATAAGAAGAGTTCCGCTGGATCAGGCCAAAGACCCATCTGGTCCAGCTTCCTATATCTCACAATGGCCACCGAATGCTTCAGGGAGCACAAAAGACAGCAAGACACAGCCTGTGTCCTGGTGCCCTCCCCTGCATCTGGCATTTCGAGGTAGTCTACTTCTAAAATCAGGAGCTTGCACATATACCTATCATGATTTGTAACCTGTGATGGACTTTTCCTCTGGAAGTTCATCCAATCCCCTTTTAAAGGCATCTAGGCGAGAGGCCATCACCACTTCATGTGGCAAGGAGTTCCACAGACTAATTACACGATGGGTTACACGCTCCTCTTTGCTTTGATCACTTGGCTCGTGATGGCTCTAAACAGGATGAGTTGGTTAAATGCAGATGTGATAGAATAGACTGCATGTTTTTCGGTTGGGAGTTTTTAGTGTAGTGAGGTCCTAGCTATCCTCACTGGGCAGTGAAATCCTGCTAATCTGGCTTCCCTAAGCCAGGAGGGACCAATATGGAGTGAGGCCACATAGGCATTAAAACCCAGGGAGGATCATACTGTGAACTTGGCAGAAGCATTACAATGCACAATTGCTCCCTTCTCTATTACAGGAAAGGAGCAAGGTAGTAATTCATGTGCAATAATAGTTTTTGATTACAGGTTTTCATCACTGTACTTTCTCATTTTCTTCACCAGGCCAGAACACGATGCCATTTCTCCCTGTAGCAAGGGTATCCATGTCCAGTGTGGGCAAAACTCCCGCCCCCCAACACGCTGTGGGAAGAGACCCAGCCTCTCAGAACTTTGTCTCTCTTCAACATGTAAGGAGTTTGTAAAAATGCTTATTTGACTTTAAGCCAGCTGGTTGGGGCTAATCAATAAATAACTACATCTGCTCTCGATATTACTGTCAGAGAACTGGTGGCAGTGTGGACCAGTGTTGGGGTGTTGGGCAGGAGAACTGGACCCAATGTTTGTCTGGAGAGAAGGAACTCAGAGGCTGAGCTCAGGTACTTGGGAACCACTGCTACTTTATTCTAACTCCACTTTTCAGCCAAGATTAGCTCTACAGTAGTTTACAGAAAACCATTCATGTGACACGGAGCCTCTGGCTTTGACTGACCTTTTTTTTAAAAAGCCAGATCAAAATCATTAATGGGAAGTTAGGGGCAACTTGGTGAGGCATAAAAGCAACAGACGAGAGGTACTGCAGTTGCCCCATGTTCAGTACTGTCTCAGATTCTGCTAGTGCTAGCCAAAATCCAAAATATTAGATAGCACTACTCTGGTACACATGTAGCATTGCCTCTTGTAATTTAAGTTAGCAGATGAAACTGCTTGATTTTGTTTTTATTATTGATATTTATATACCACTTTTCAGCAAGAGTAGTTCACAGAGTGGTTTACATAGCAAAACAAATTTTTAAAAAAGGTTCCCTGTCCCAAAAGGCTCAGAGTCTAAAAAGAGATGCAGAAGAGAAACCAGTAACATCTACTAGAAAAGATGCCATGCTGGGGTAAAGAGGAATAGTTGCTCTCTCCTTACTAAATATAAGAAGACACCACTTTGAAAGGTGCCTTGTTGCCTGGGTAGCGGGGGTGCAAAGATCCCTTTGCTGTAAAGTTCCAGGGGTTCCAAATTGTAGGTCCAGACCCACTAGTGAGTTGTGACTCAATTTTTGTTGGGTTGCAAAACTGACAGGGCAGATTAGGCTGTATGCATCAAGAGTTAAACAAGCTCCTACTTGGGTGGGGGAGCACTTTTGTTAAATCACCATTGTAGCCACACCCCTTGGCATTTATAAATCAGGCACCAACTTCTAGGACCTCTAAAATGTTTGGGGACCTCTGGACTAAACATATATGATTGAGGTGACCACTGGTCCAAATAGTTCAGTATCACCTGCTCTTACTGACAGAAGCTCTCCAGTATCTCCAACCCTCCTGCTACCGGTGATCCTTTTAACTGAATCTGCCCAGGGAACTTCTCTACGATCAAGTTATGACTTCTCCCCTAGAGAAACCTTTGAGGCAGCTTTCTACTCCGCCAGACCTTGGGTCCATTCAGCCTAGTACTGGGAACAGCACTAGTTCCAACAACTGTAGACAGAGATCCTCAGTCCGCTGACTTGAATATTTTTTTAATTTCGGAGATGCCAGGAACCTGGATCCTTCCACGTACATAGAATGTGTTAGGCTTCTCGCCCTTTTCTGCTGAGTTGGAGAGAATGAAGGACTGAACAAAGGCAGGGAGTGTAGGCCTGACTCTGTGCCATTGCCAGGTCAGTGGGACTTCCTGCTCCTATCTAGGTGTGCCCAAGGCCCTGCTGACCATGCTGTTTATTACTGTCCACCCATGTGCTGTACAGTTGCCTTGTAAGTATGGGCTGGAGGTGGAAGATAAGTTTGGCTGCGCAGATATTTTACCTATCCCATATTGGGAGTTCATTTACTTTAAAAGCCTTTTTGGATAACCACAGTAGTGAAATTCTTAGCAATACAAAAACAAAAATGCATGTTAACAGGACAGCAGAATAAAACCAATGAGTTGGATAAAAGTCCCTGCATGGATTCAAAACTCAGTGGTAAATAATTGTTTTTACCCAGTAGTGGAAAACCATTAATGAGGGGGCACAAAGGGTCTTCCTTGCAGGGTCTTCATAAGCAGGTGCTGCTAGAGAACAACCAGTTCAGATGTCGGTGTCCCAACCAGACAAGTTGGTGGAACATGAATGACGTACTCAGAAGAAAATCTTAATGATCTGACATGCTCATATGGGAGAAGGTGGTTCTGAAATCTTCCTGTCTGTTGCCAGCTGTGGACCTTTGATGTTTCCCAGAGTCCGTAATGAAGGTCCTAAAACATCAAAGTTTTTGCTGGTAGCACTTTAATAAATCCCAGAAAGAAAAAACCCTCAAGTGTGTACGTACTGTTATCCTCTCCTCTTTCATATATGTAGGAGGCATTCATTCTAAACAACCCTTGCAAGCTAAATAGGAGGTTGTATCTCCTCTAGCCCACCACCAAAATGCAAGCATCTTTGGGCTCTGATGCAGTAGCTGTTAAGCACCCCAAGGTAATGTGGCCATCACAGGGGAAGCACACCTGGTGTCCAGGTCTGGCCACAGGGGGATTCCCAATACACCAGTGTCTTGAAATATTTTATCCTTTCTTTTGTTATTCATGTTCGTTAAAGTAATGCATTTGCCACAAAGGTGGCTCTTGGATAAGGCAAGCTGAGGCAGCTCCCTCAGGTGACAGATTTTTTGACAGGAGAGTATTAAAAGAGTGGGAAATGGATCTGACCTATGGGGGGACAAACCTGTGGGAAGTTCTCCTGCACAAATGCCTTCAAAATGTATTTGTGCTCATGTGCAGCCCACCCCTCTCATTTCAGGGGGGCTTGTGCAGGGCAACTTCCTGCTGGATTGTACCGTATGTGGGCTGGGCTGAGGCGTTTGGATTTTTTTGCCTGAGCACCAAAACACCCTGGGTGGATGTGGGAGAGCTTCACTTCTTACCACTACAAGAACTTGTCGGACATTCAGAGGCTGTGTATGATTCTGAAATGCAGTATCTACTTGGAATGGCAGATGCATAGAAAAGGGGCTGAGTGGCTCAGGGAAGTAAGGTGCAGAGCATCCCTTTCCATGTTTTGAAGTGTTCCTTTTTCCAAGCAGCAATTGAAGCAGAAACCTCTGAGACATCATTAGTGCGTCTCCGAAGAGATCAGTGCATCCTACCAGCTGCTGATGTGCTCATGATCCAGTCTCCTGATCTTGTTCAGGACAGTGAAAATGGCCTATCACACAGGTATGATAACCGGGAACATAAGGAAGGAGTGGAAACAGGTGCAAGCTCCATGGGTGCTGTGCTTGCAACTTGCTTGCTTGACACATTTCCCAGACACTTGTTTATTCATGGCTATTATCCATGGTGGCTAAATAATAATAATTCTTAGCATTTACAGAGCACTTTTGGGAGAGCAAGTGCTTCATGTAATTGTCTCCCTAATTCTCCCAATGCCCCAGTAAGGGGAAGTCAGTATTTCTAGAGGACAAGTTCCAGAGGGTGATACTGAGGGGTTCTTGTTCTGCGCCATGGTCTGACATCTCATGGGCTTTGATTCCCCTTGTTTAACATCTACATGAACCTGCTGGGAGAGATCATTTGGGGGATTGGCACAAGGTGTTGTCAGTACACTGATGACATTCAGTTATATATCTTTTTGTGATCCCGAACTGGAGAAGCTGTGGATTTCTTAAACCATGTCTTGAGTCAGTGAGGAGCTGGACTTGGGCCAACCAGCTGAAATAAAATGTGGACGAAATCTTGGTGAGGAAACCTGCTGATTTGATGGTAGCATGTTTCCCTGTTTTGGAGGGGTTGCACTTTCCTTGGAGGATCAGGTTTGCAATCTGGGGGTTCTCCTGCATCCAGCCTTGCACCTGGATGCCCAGGTTTCATCTGTGGGTCAGGGAGCTTGTGTCCAACTTCAGCTGGTGTGCCAGGTGCGCTTGTTCCTTATTCCATCAGACCTGGCTTTATGCCCCAAATCTATCCCACACCAGTGTACATGATACAGCAGCATCAACGGAGCATGTGCTACATCCTATGGTGAGGGGTGACTAGATGGCCCAGGAGAGGTAAGTAAAAATATGCTTACCTCCCTGTAAGTCATCTGGCTGCCAATGAGTCTTCTTGGACCTGTGCCAGATATTTAGCTAGAGTAAGTGCTAGGAGCATCAGGGGGTATGTCAGGCCAGGAAAAGGGGGGTGGGATCCTGATGTGTGTGGCTGCTGCTGCCCTTGCCTACCCTGCTTCCCTGGACTGCTCATGACCTGCCCCTCCTGCCATCTTACCTGCTCTGGTGTGGCCTAGGTGAGCTGTTGATGTGCATATGGGGCCTCTAGCTGTTTGCACCTGTGGTCCTGCAAATGGCACACCTTGTGGAGTGTTCATCCAAGGTCATGGCCACCTCCATGGCTCTTGGAAGGCACACCTAGCTCTCAGCTCCCAAATACAGGGGCTTGTATTGAAGATATACCTTTTGATGGGGTTGGCCTGTTCAGTGCCTCCACAGATGATCTCTGGAGTACCTGAAGAAGATCAAGGTGATAGCAGACAAAGCTAAGGCAAAGTCAGTGCTCCCACCTTTGTCACAAGCCCTACTCTGATATGGCATATCATAGATCTTTTTCATTAGCACAGGCGTCCACACCCACAACTTCCAAAAGCAATGTTCAAAATGTGTAAGAGCTAGCGAGCAGAGTCTTTGACTGTTTCTCCACAGCCCCTCCATGTTGTTTACGATACCATCATTGTTGTTCTACCACCAGCTTTGAATGTCCACAGCCCTGAAATCAGTATTTCAGATGCTCACAGCTTCAATATTGTGATACCAACACCCACCAATATCTAACAACACGACATCAGTACACCTGTAACATATACGTACAAATGCCCCCAACATTGGCGTCCCCTCTCCTCAGTTTGGAAAGTGTCTAAAGAGTTCTGTTGATGCTTGGGATTCCATCACATTGTGGTAGTGATTTTTTGACTGGTTTTACTGTTGTGTTAGTGTTTGTTTTGCTGCCTTGTGAGATTTTATTCCCCATTTTCTGATCCCTGTCAGATTCAGAGTTCCTCTTTAGTCTCCAGAGCAGGGAGCAAATAGGATTTCCTTGATCCTGTGAGTCAAGCTCAGTGTAACCGCTGTACTCAACAAGGATGTAGTCTAGTGACCTTTTTCCTTACAAGTATTTCTGGCTAATGAAGAAATTGCCTGGAGAAAATAGCATTTCAGATAGCCTTGTGACGTGAATAGATGCCATTCTAGCCTACCTGTCTTTTTATCTGCATGTTTACCAAACCTCTAATTGCAAAAGGTGGCTTAAAACCACAAGAGTTGGAATAAACCAAAGTGAGTCAAATGAAAGCCTGATCTTTTCTCCTCAGTGATGCAGAACGTGTAGCGCTCCTGCTGCAGCCAGACCAGGCTGTTCTTCCTTTGTTTGCATTCAGTGTTTGTTCCTGAAGAGAAGGGGCCATTGGCCAGAAACAGTGTGTGTTTGGGCAGCTGTTGCTAGTGTAGCAAGTGACAGTCAACCTCTCGCAGTGGATTGGTCTCCAGAAGCACACTGCACACTTCCCCCTATGTGTTCTACACTGGTGCAGATGGATAAGGGCTATACCACCTGCTTTTTTTACTGAATGATGGGGAGCCCAATCCTGAGCTGCTCAGCGCACAGGGCTGCAGCTGCACCAAAAATGACTGCCTCTGGATCCAGTGTGCCCCAGGGAGCCAGCGCCACCTTTTTGGGAGAAAGGAACTTTCATCCCCTTCCCCCAGGTAAAGCGAGTAGCCCAGCAATGGGGGCTACTCAATTCTACGATGACCTGAGCGTTGGCCTCTGTGTCGGGTGAACACGGGTTGGGCGAACACGAGCCTTCCTTCTGCCCCACTCCTTCCCTCAGCACGCCTCCTCCCTGCCCTCTCTCCATCCTCCCTCTGCCTCCCTTCGCCTGGAATACCTCCTCCCCACCTCCCACACCCCCACCTACTTCTCTACTGCCCGGTGGTCCATGTGACAGCCGAGCAGCAGAGCTCTGGTGCCCCACTAACCCAGTGTCAGCCAGCACTGGGCTAGCACCGGCACTCTACCAGTGTGCACTGAATAGGATTGGGCTGAGTCGGCTCTAATTCCGGCCCATAGAAGCAGCCCTTTTGTTGATACCCCTGCTAATTGGATAAGAGGCACTTTTTCAAGTGGGTGCTCCTCTTTTTAGCAGGGGGAGAGTAACTGGCCCACCTCACCCCAGCAGTGTCTTTTCTAGTGGCTGTCTGCTGGTGTTCTTTTTGCATCTTTTTAGATTATGAGCCCTTTTGGGACACGGAGCCATTAGTTGTTTGATTTTTCTCTGTAAACCGCTTTGTGAACTTTTAGTTGAAAAGCGGTATATAAATACTGTTAATAATAATAATAATACATGGTGTCTCCTGGTCCTTGGCAGTCTACAGCATCACCAGTGGTAACCATTTATTTATTGGTTCACTTTGTTATGTACCGTAGATACTCACTTATAGTAGTGAAATTTTTGCCAAGTAATCAAGCTTCAAGTATCACTTTGCCTTAGCCTTTCAACTCTGAACAGTTTCTTTCTCAGCTGAGCTGTTGCTCAGCTCAGGCAGGCTATAGTTACTTTCCAGTGACATTCCAGCCAAAGTTAACCTTTTATTCTCCCTCCTTCTGCTGCAGCCCAGTTCTGCTTGGCAAACGCTTGCAAAGCAGGTCTGTTTTTGGAAACACCAGGATGGGGCCCTCCTTCTCAGGCTACAATTCAGTGCACCATTACTTAAGAATAACACCCATGGAAAGCAGTGGGTCTACTTCTGAGTAAAAAGGGTTGCAAATATCTCATCTCTCTGCTGTGAATTGAATTGCACACTCTCAGTTATGTGTTATGGGTTGTATGTTGTATGTAGAGCTTCTGGCTTAACACAGCAGACACCTTAAAAGTGGATTTGATTCATGGATCTCCTGCAGTGGTTCCCAACCTTTTTCATTTGCATATCCCTTGGCAGGCAGCCCATTTCCATAAATTGTACCCTTCATATTAGCAAAATGTTTGTAATTAATAATACAAGCCCTCATCTCCTCCATATGAAAGCCCAGACTTCATGTATTTATCACATATTTTCTCTTTTCATCTGTTTGAAGAACAGAAGACTCTGTCTTTGAACTGTTTTGCACCAGAAGTGTGCTGAGAAATTCTGGGTGATTGATCACTTTTCATATTATGTTTCAGCCTTTTTACTGTGATGGTTTTCAATCACTGGTTCATAGATGAATTGATAACCAAAACCTAGCTATTGGTGGGGCTTTCACAGCCAACTAGCTACCTCCCTTCCTGCCTTGCAAGGCATTCGGGAGCACAGCCTGCCTTTTTCTGCCATTATTTCATTCTTTTTCAATTACCCCTAAAGGTCCTTTTGAGTGTCCCTGGGAGTAAGTGAATCCCAGGTTGGGAACCACTGTTTTACTGGTATGTAGTTTACAGTGCACTTACTCTGATAGTGTTTACAAAAAGGTGGTGAAGACCAGAATTTAAAAAAGAATAAAAATGAATCTTATGATCTTTTACTATGTTTTTAATAAATTAGAGACTACAGTTCTTAGGTAACAATGAGTGGTAGGTTATTTTTCAGGATCTGGCCTCAGGTAAAATCAGACAAAACTATAGTCAGACACCCCCCTAAGTTTAATCCCTGACTTATCCGAGGGTCACAGAAAATTCCATGATTGTTGGCTCAAGGCCTGCCCTCGACTTATCTGTGGGGTCGACTTATGGGCGAGTGTCGCCGGTGAATCGCTTTGGGGGTGCATTTTGTTGAAAAGCAGTCTATAAAAATTCTCCATTATAATAGTAATAATTCTTGCGATTGGGCAAAGGGAGGGCCTATAGTCAGGGGCAGAGCAGGCTTTCTGTACATAGAAGCTCCCTGGTTCAGTCCCTGGCATCTCAGAGAGCAGGCCTGGGAAAAACCCTTCAGGGCTAAGATTTTGGAGTGACCAAAAAATGACAGTAAGCAGCTCATGGTGGGTGGGTGGGCGGACCTTTCCAGTGGTGAAAAACTTGTGCATGGAACCCGCCAAGCTAAGCCTATGCTCCTCAGTCTTCCAGGTCGCATCTGTGTCGTGCTGCCAGGTGGCAAGAATCCTGTGCCAGCCCTAGGCACTCATCATAATGTCCCAGGGCATCGCAACACACACTTGGGAATCCCTGATTTAAAGTACAACAAATAAAAGACATTACATGGAAGCATATGTTTCTACTGAAAATTGGATGCTAGATTGGATGGGAACCGCCCCCCCCCCCCCAATGCGGGGCTCATCTTATCCCCATGCTGGGCTCATCTTATGCTCAAATCAGCCTCTTAAGTTTAAAAAATAGATAACATTAAAAATGGTGAGTGGAATTTATTTGTTATGTTTGCAGTTCACTGTTCCTTTTTGAACATTTATACAGGGCTTCCACCTAGACCCCATTCAGGCACTGGATCCAAATGTAAGGGGGGGCACACCAGATGCAAGGGAGGGCACCAGGATGCAGGTCTCTTGTGTCTTATGTGCTCCCAAAGGCATCTGGTGGGCCACTGTGAGATACAGGAAGCTGAACTAGATGAGTCTTTGGCCTGATCCAGCCATGCTGTTCTTATGTTCTTACCTGCTTAGTTTCAGTGAGGATGCAGCTGTAGGGTTCCCCCAACCTCTTGTGTATCACTGGCACCATCCACGATGTTGCCTAATGTTACCAGAAGTGCTTTTTTAACATGTGTAACACATGTGGGGAAAACTGATTCATGTGCAGAGACGTGTAGTGTGCAGTAGCACCGCCATGCAGATCAGTGGGGAAAGATCAAGGGAGGTGAGGGCGAAACATGTCACAAAAGCAAATTTATTGCTGGAATAGTTAACAAACATGGAGAAGGGAAATCAGACATGAAACAGTTCTAGCTAAGCTTTTCCCTCGCTTACAAATAGTTAGAGCAGTAACTATTTCTGACCATTCATTGGCTAACAGACCCTAAGCGTTAAGAAAGTGGGGGGGGGAGGGGGTTTTGGGTGTAGGAAAGGAAGGACAAGAAAGGAGGGTAAGTGGAAATGGGAGAAGGGTGCTTGCAGTTTGGACCACAGTGAAAGGTCATAGCTGGAGAGTGGCTCTCTCTAGGACTACAGGCAAGCAGTGAACCTAAAGACAGAGCCAGAAATTGAATCCATTTCAATTTCAAATGAATCCAAAAAGTAGAGCTATGAAGCAAGCCCTAGAATCCAAGTGGTAGCCTTAATCAGGTGGTGAAAGCAGGTCAAGGGCAAGAAAGGCAGGGTTCCTTTCCTGCAGTGAAGGGTGTGTCGTGTTGAGAAGCAGTCCGCAAAGGTTTGCTCTCCAGCCTGCACCGGTTCAGTGGTTGCATTCAGGGAGTTAGAGGGAGAGAGTGGGAAAGAAAGGGGGAAGGGGGGTCATCGAGACTTGAAGGGCAGCTAGAATGGGGGTGGCTTATTACTGCACCACCAGGCTAGCAAACCGTAGCCCAGCAGCAGGGCAGGATGACGGTCAAAGGGTCCAGGAAGAACAAATAACTGGAGGGGTCTGAGCTTTCTCTGCAACGAGGAGCTGCAGCCACTCTTACTTTTTTAGAAATGTGAGTTGTAATGTGGGGGCTCTAAAAATGCTACGCAATTCCCTGCTTGTTTCTGATGGTGCATTTTGCAATCACAGTTAAGGAAAACCCCAGAGCACGTGCCACACTTGAGTGCCTCCCTGGTGTACATTGAGAGAGATATGTCTCATGAAGCTCCTGCTGGTACAGGCAGGAAGGGCAGCACCTTGTTCCTTTTGTCCATTCAAATTCTCCCACAGCTATTAGTTGCTTATGAGTCACTGACTAGCTAACCAGCTTCTCCGGTTACTTGCATACTTTCAATCAATTTTTACTAAGAAAGCAAATAGCAGAGAAGCAGATAAAGATTTATGTCTCGGGGGGGGGGAGTGGGCACCTCACATGCTTCCCTTGAACTTTCCTCGCCAAAGTAGCACCTTGTTGCTGTCGTCATCTTCATCTATGAGTTCTTTGACAGGAGCCTGTTAAATATTTTCCCAGGATTGGTTTGGCTTTCAGTGACCTTGTGGTTAGAATATAAGAACATAAGAACAGCCCCACTGGATCAGGCCATAGGCCCATCTAGTCCAGCTTCCTGTATCTCACAGCGGCCCACCAAATGCCCCAGGGAGCACACCAGATAACAAGAGACCTCATCCTGGTGCCCTCCCTTGCATCTGGCATAGCCCATTTCTAAAATCAGGAGGTTGCGCATACACATCACGGCCTGTAACCCGTAATGGATTTTTCCTCCAGAAACTTGTCCAATCCCCTTTTAAAGGCCTCCAGGCCAGATGCCATCACCACATCCTGTGGCAAGGAGTTCCACAGACCGACCACACGCTGAGTAAAGAAATATTTTCTTTTGGCTGTCCTAACTCTCCCAACACTCAATTTTAGTGGATGTCCCCTGGTTCTGGTGTTATGTGAGAGTGTAAAGAGCATCTCCCTATCCACTCTGTCCATCCCCTGCATAAATTTGTATGTCTCAATCATGTCCCCCCTCAAGCGTCTCTTTTCTAGGCTGAAGAGGCCCAAACGCCGTAGCCTTTCCTCATAAGGAAGGTGCCCCAGCCCCGTAATCATCTTAGTTGCCCTCTTTTGCACCTTTTCCATTTCCACTATATCCTTTTTGAGATGCGGCGACCAGAACTGGACACAATACTCCAGGTGTAGCCTTACCATCGATTTGTACAACGGCATTATAATACTAGCCGTTTTGTTCTCAATACCTTTTCTAATGATCCCAAGCATAGAATTGGCCTTCTTCACTGCTGCCGCACATTGGGTCGACACTTTCATTGACTTGTCCACCACCACCCCAAGATCTCTCTCCTGATCTGTCACAGACAGCTCAGAACCCATTAGCCTATATGTGAAGTTTTGATTTTTTGCCCCAATGTGCATGACTTTACACTTACTTCCATTGAAACGCAACTGCCATTTTGCTGCCCATTCTGCCAGTCTGGAGAGATCCTTCTGGAGCTCCTCACAATCACTTCTGGTCTTCACCACTCGGAACAGTTTGGTGTTGTCTGCAAACTTTGCCATCTCACTGCTCAACCCTGTCTCCAGGTCATTTATGAAGAGGTTGAAAAGCACCGGTCCCAGGACAGATCCTTGGGGCACACCGCTTTTCACTTCTCTCCATTGTGAAAATTGCCCATTGACACCCACTCTCTGTTTCCTGGTCTTCAACCAGGTCTCAATCCAGGAGAGGACCTGTCTTCTAATTCCCTGACTGTGGAATTTTCTCAGTAGGCTTTGGTGAGGGACCATGTCAAACACCTTCTGAAAGTCCAGATAGATAATGTCCATGGGTTCTCCCGCATCCACATGCCTGTTGACCTTTTCAAAGAATTCTAAAAGTTTTGTGAGGCAAGGTTTACCCTTACGGAAGCCAGGCTGATTCTCCCTCAGCAAGGCCTGTTCGTCTATGTCAGGGGTGTTCAAAGTTTTTGGCAGGAGGGCCACATCATCTCTCTGACACTGTGTTGGGGGCCAGGGGCAAAAAAGAATTAATTTACATTTAAAATTTGAATAAATTTACATAAGTTTACATAAATGTATATATTAAAAATGAACTTATATTAATGAATGAAGGTCTTGCAATAGCTCAAGGCCTATAAAAGGCCTTGCACAAAGCAAGGCAGGCCTTTCCTTTGCTGCTGCTACAGTATCACAAACATGAAACAACAAGCAGCTCACAGCTCATCTCACAGCTCACGCGTGAGGTCAAACAGTTGCCCTCACACTGAGTGCATCGGGCCAGTGTGGGCTCCAACAAATCTCCAGAGGGCCAGAGGCTTATTGGAGACTGGGGGCTCCCTGTGTGCCACACTGAGAGACCTCGAGGGCTGCAAGCAGCCCCAGGGCCGGAATTTGGGCACCCCTGATCTATGTGTTTTGAGATCCTATCTTTGATGAGGCATTCCACCATCTTACCCGGTATAGATGTTAGGCTGACCGGCCTATAGTTTCCCGGGTCCCCCCCTTTCCCTTTTTAAAGATAGGCGTGACATTTGCTATCCTCCAATCCTCTGGCACTGCGGCCATTTTGAGGGACAAGTTGCATATCTTAGTCAAGAGATCAGCAACTTCATTCTTCAATTCCTTAATAACTCTTGGGTGGATGCCATCAGGGCCCGGTGACTTATTGATCTTTAATTTATCAATGAGGTCTGAAACATCTCTTTTAACCTCTATCTGACTTAATTCCTTGGTCAGGAGGACCACTTGATCAGGAGGACTTACTTGGTTAGTTAATCTCAATATCTTTCAGAGTGATATGCTATAATAGCCTATGAAGTATGTCGTTATGGGATGTGATGTGATGTGAAGTCCTCGTTGCTAAGCCTAAATTTGTTTTGCTTGGAAGTTTGGTCCATTGAACATAGTATGTCAAACAGGAACAAGTCCTTGCTCAGAGGCAGAACATATCCTGATGTTGATTTCTGGCACCTTCAGTGGAAGAATCTTAGGCAACAGAGGACTTCCGCTTGAGGTCCTGGTGAGCTACTACTAGTCAGAACAGACAGTGCTGGTCTAGATTTGTTGATTGTTTGAAACTCTCTGCCTTCATTCAGGTAACTAAATGCCTCTGCCTTCATTCAGATAACTAAATTACGAAGGCAGATTACAGCAATCATGGAAGCAATGTCAGTAATAGTTAAAACAGGATAACACCATTACCAGGGGAGAAGCAGTAAAACAAGGACAAATTGTGGTCATGCAGGGCACTGCAACTGAAAAGACTGTCCTCCTGGACACTACCTGCTTATCTTCAAAAGATGGAGGGATACAGAGGAGGGTTTCTGATGAAGTTTGCTGCGTTCAGATCAGCTCACGAGGAAGGCCAGTGGCTTGAGATCCTTGGCTCATCTTTTTTCTAAAGGCTAAACAGGAGGTCAGTGAATGAACCTCCCAACATCTCTTTCAAACTTAAAAGCAGTCATTGGAATTGACTTGACTTGAATTGAATGGAATTGAATTGGAGCAGAACCATGGTCAAGATGGGGAGGGCTTGCCCCTTTCTCACCTCACTGTCTTGCTGATAGAAATTCTGCATTAGCTTCTCTGGGCAAAAAAGACAGACAGGTGCCCTTATTTTACTTCTCCTTATTCTCTAGCTATTAAAAAGTCACCTAGCAGAGTTTTCCTGAAAGGTGCCAAGGTCTTCTACATCTCGACTCACAAGAACATGTAGTGGTCCATTGTGACCAATTGTCTAGATTGCAGATAAAGTTACTTGTATCAGCCACAATCTGAACTCAGTGTTGGCAATTCCTATTGAAGCATCCTCTGCATCTGTTTGTCCCCATGTGTGCTCTCCCCCAACAACAACAACAACTTCTACTTCTACTTCTACTTCTACTTTATTTTTACCCCCCCTTTCTCCCCGAAGGGACTCAAGGCGGCTTACAACAGGTTAAAAACAGATTAAACAACGTAATTAAAAAACAGATTAACAACATAATTTAAAACAGATAAAAGCATATTAACACATATCATAAAAACAGTAGTCAGATAACAAGAAGTAAAAAGGTAAAAAGAGCATAGAGCAGCAGCAAGTCATAAAAGAATCAGGCCTGTAAAAAATTAAAAGATGTTGAAAAGATGTTAAAAAGGCTGAGAACTCAGAAGGCTTGTTTAAACAGAAGGGTCTTCAGGCCTCACCGAAAAGTCTCAAGAGAGGGAGCTATTCTTAAGTCAAGGGGAAGGGAATTCCATAGCGTTGGTGCCACTACTGAGAAGGCCCTATTTCTAGCCGCCACCCCACGTACCTCCCTAGGCGGCGGCACTTGTAAAAAGGCCTTCTCTGATGACAAGCTGGATTGTACGGGAGTAGGCGATCTGGCCAAGATACCCTGGCCCAGAGCAGTATAGGGCTTTAAAGGTCAAAACCAGCACCTTGAATTGGGCCCAGAAATGAATGGGCAGCCAATGTAGCTGCTGGAGAAGCGGACTGACAGAGTCAAACCACCTACCTCCAGTAACCACACGGGCCGCTGCATTCTGCACTAGTTGCAGTTTCTGAACTGTCTTCAAGGGCAACCCCACATAGAGCATGTTACAATAATCTAACTTCAATGTCACCGTGGCATGGATCACCGTGCCTTTCTTGGTCCTCAGATTTCTCCTCGGACTTTATTCAAGCCAGTTTACATAGGCAGGCAAATTAAATCCCTGTAGGGATTTTTACAATTTGAAAGAAGGTTTCTATCTTTCAAGAAACCACAACATTCAGGTGTTTCTTTCTTGATCTGGTCGCACATTCTGGCCTCCATCCTCCCACACTCGGAGCAGATGGAATAGCTCGGCTCAGCCTGTCAGCTGCTTCAGGGTCGCACGGTGCCGGTGGCCTTGAACTGGCAACCTTCAGATGTTATCTTCAGGCAAATGGAGGCTCAACCCTCTAGACCAGACCTCCTGCCCCAACACGATACTCTTGGTAGTTCTACAAAACTTTAATGGGAGGCTTCTCTTCCAGGTCGTGCCAGGTCCATGACCCACTCTATTGGCCTCCATGGGCTTTGGAGTGACCAGCAGAAGCAAGCAGCAGCTATATCTGGTTTGACTGGAAGTAGCTTCCAGTTGCTTCTGTGGGCCATTCTGAGGCCCTTGGAAGCCAATAGAATGGATGCCGGGCCCGGCGCAACCTGGATGAGGCATCTGGGGACTCCCATTAAGAATTTGCAGGGTTACCAGGAGCATTGCCAGTCAGAATGCCAGATGCAAGGGAGGGCACCAGGATGCAGGTCTCTTGTCATCTGGTGTGCTCCCTGGGGCATCTGGTGGGCCGCTGTGAGATACAGGAAGCTGGACTAGATGGGCCTGTAGCCTGATCCAGTGGGGCTGTTCTTATTGTGTCGTGATTTATAATGGAGGGTGAGATGGGTCCTTGCACTGAAAAATTTAGATTTAGAAATATTTAAAACTGCTTTAGATAAATAGGGAAGATGCAAAGAGGTGGTTTTGATGGAAGAAGCTTTGTTAGGAGGGAGGCTTGGAAACCCCCTTGTTGTTCCCACTTCAGATCCAATTCCACTGCCCTGCTACCTTGCATTTTTGAAAAGAGGATTGGGAGGACTTGTTGAGGATCTCCTACATCATCTCAGCCAGTTAGCCTCTACTCCCAGCATCTGTTGCTGGCATTACCAGTTAACAGGTCTGTTGACCAACAGGCTGGGAAGGACCTTTGCTTGAGATCTAAGAAGTGGCTGATGGGACTGGATGAGGTGAATGCCTCTCACAGTGAAAGGCAAGCTGTGGGAAGGGCAGGCCTCATAAACAGAGCCCCTGGGAACTCAGGCATGCAAAGTATGCTGCATTGCAGGTGCCTCAAACACCCACATACTGGAGAGGGGTGTGTCTTTGTGGTGGGGTTAGGGTCTACTTCACGTCAACCAGAAGTGTAATGTGAGTAGCTTGTTTTTGGCCTGTGTTTATGCTGTGCACTCCAGACAGAATTAATAATGCCAGCAGGAGGCTCATAATCAAGCTTGCCTTGGTGTGCTGCTGCATATTTTGACCAACAGAGGGGGTCTCCTATTACAAATGTTGCCCCCTCCCCAGGCAATCCAGTCAAACTGTTTCACTGAAGGAAGTGTTAAATGGCCCCACTGGTTGCCTGTGGCCCTCTGAATTCCTTTCTCACAATGGGGATTGCCATTCCAAGAGCTATTGTCATTTCTGGCAGGCAAGATCTTTTGACAAGATAGGGAGAGGTTGCACAAGGAAGCCAGAGAGTGTCAAATGGGGCGGCCACAAGGCTGTTCAAACAGGCTTTGAGTCACCTGCTGAGTGCAGCCCTGCCAGCAGTGGTGAGTATTTGCACAACCAAAACGCAAACAATGGGAGCAATTAAGGAAATGGAGAAGCCCAGGTTGTGAACTTGCTGCTGCTGCATCTCCATGGCAGGAGACTGGGCAGCCCTGGAACCTCTGCTGACTTGCCCACATTCCTTTCAGGAGCAGAGATAAAACATTCTTGCCAGTCACAATGACTTCCTTTGATGGAAATGGGCAGGGGGTGGGGGGAACACTGGAGACCCTTTTAAAGTCCCATTTTAATTACTTATCTGCAAATAGGACCCCTTAGGAATCTCTTGGGCTTGTTCTCTTCTGAGAGTTACATTGCACTCTGGCTGTGGGACCACACTGTGGATATTAAGAGCACCCCCCAGCAATCCCATCAGTCTGCCATGTGTGAGGGCCTGCCCCCACTCAGAGGGACAAAGCTTTACCTGCTTCCCAGGGCTGGGTCACAGCATGGAATGCAGTTTCTGGGAGCCCCAGGCTGCCCCGCAGGGACAACAGCCCTTATGATAGCACCCACCCTGCACCTTCCGGGCAAACTGTTGTTTGTTCAGTTGTATAGCATGTGCATGGCAGGTAGTACCTGAGGACAGGTTCCTGCCACAAGGAGCATACAATTTAAAATGCAAAAGAGGGGAGACAGAGGAGGAGAAGGGGGGAGAATGTGCAATTATTACAATCACACAGACTGAGCCTTGGTTAAGCAGGGAAATCACTTACTGTACCTACCCAGGGTAGGGGACTCAGGAGTTGTGCCAAAGACTTTCTGGAAAAGAGGGTTTTGAGGAGGGGCCTGAAATGTGAACAAATGGTTTGCATAAAGTTCCTTGTCCACCTGTTGCTTGTTTAATGGATCTATTTCAATGTTTTGGGATTTGGCTGCTCTAAACCAAACAAAGTCTAACAAATCCATCTGTGCTCATTGGTTGGTTTGTGAAACATGTTGCAGTTATAGAGTGATAGATCTTTTGTTCCAGAATTCCAGGCTCCTTGCTTTGTCTTCTTTGTGTCTGTGTTGTCTCATAGTGCTCAGCTAACTTCAGCAGTACAAGAAGTTCCTCCTCCATCTTCCTTCTGGACCATAGGCAGTGAATTTATCCTAACAGTTTGTGAACACAACTTGTCTTCACACACAAGAGGGTCAAAAAGGGTCACACACATCCTGGTCAAAAAGGGCAACTACTAAGAGCACTTGAACCCTCCCCACCACCAGAAGCCCTTCTTCTGGTCACAAAGGCTCATTCATTCCCTGCTTTCAATCCTGTTTTCTGTCTTGCAGCGAGTTCCTTTCTGGCTTCACCAGCAAACCGAAGCTCCCCAGTTCTCCAGAAATCCAGAGCATCAGGCCTGGAAGGGGAAAGATCCCAGCCATCGCACCCCAGTTCTCCCAGTCTGGACCCCAGCAGACAAGTCGCCCCGGTTCTTCTGGATCAGCCCCAAGAAGCAGGCAGAGTACGAGCAGCTGGCAGCTGTGGTGGCCTGGTTAGCAGGCTGCTCTGTGGAGTGTGGTTCTAGTCCTTCTCGTTTTCTGTCAGGGAGATTAGTCACAATGGCCAGGAAGCCCCCAGCATCAGGGGTGGAGGCCTGGCTGCTGGAGGAGGAGCAGCAGGGAAAGGCTGTGGCCTTCGCGCTCTGCTTGTGGGCCTTCCAGAGATGGCTGTTTGGCCATTGTGCGGAACTTGGTGGGTGTTGGGTCTGATCCAGCAGGGCACTTCCTATGTTCCGAAGAGCGAAAGTGTCTTTGAATCGTGCTTTGGGATGGTTCAAACACGTATGTGGGTTCCGTTATCTTTTGATGGTTGATAGCTGAATGTGTGACTGGGTCCATGAGAAGGAATTGTGCCTGAGGTGGATTGCTGAGGATCAATAGGACTGCTTTGTTTGCAGTGTCCAGTCTGTGGTGGCTCCTTCACATGTGTGCGCTGCAGGGCCTCAGTGACTGTTCTTGCTGTAGGCAGGAGCGCAAAAATGGGAAACTGTGTTAAGTGATTTTCTCAAGTCTCTCCTGTAAATGAGTGGAATGGCTGGAATTCGGCACAAAGAGGAGATATACAGGCAACAGCTGAGTGGTTTTTGTTTTGGCACTGGGCAGCCAACCCAGGGAGTGTTCCCGTTGCCTCTCCTTTGTTTTCTCCTGAAGCGTCCACATACTGTTTCCTGCGATATGAGCTCTGTCCAACTTGGATCACGAGGCCGTTAGAACCAGAGTTCTTCCATGCTTCCTGTCTCACTCCTGTCACTGGCAGCTTGTCACACTGCAAAGGAAGTATGGTTGGAAAAGCAAAAAGTGCACACAGCAGGAAGCTGCCCCTGGGGCCCAAGCCCTTGGCCTGACAGGAAAAGTGGAGCTGGGCTTCTGGAGGCATTCATGGAATAGAATATAAAGGCTCCCCTATGATGCAGTTTTGATGATGGTTCCCGACCTAGGGTATGTGTACCCCCAGGGATACTTACCAGGATCTTTAGGGGTACTTGAAAAAGAATTGAGTAATGATGGAAAAAGGCTGGTCTGCATTACAATGTCTTGCAGGGCTGGCATTAGAATGCCTTGTGGGGATAATATGAGGGGTACAATATATGGAAATGGGCTGCCAGGGGATATGCAAGTGAAAAAATGTTGGGCACACTGATCTGTGGCCCTCTCATGTATGTAGGGCAGGAGGTCTGGTCTAGAGGGTAGAGCCTCCGTTAGCCCGGAGATAACATCAGAAGGTCGCCAGTTCGAGGACACCGGCAGCTCCCTGCACAGCTGAGAATGGCGAGACCTTGAAGCAGATGACAAGCCCAGCTGAGTGATTCCACCTGCTCTTGGTGTGAGCTGCTTGTCACCCTGCTTGGAGAACTGGAGGCCAGAAGTAAGACCAAAACCAGGAAGATCCATTCGGAAATGTTGTTGGTTCATGAAAGAGAGAACCTCCATGATTGTAAAAATCCCCTGGAGGGATTTAGAAACGCCTGCCTATGTAAACCGCCTTGAATAAAGTCAGAGGAGTAAACCGATGACCAGAAAGGCGGTATATAAATACCTAGTTATTATTATTATTATTATATTTGGAAGGCACTCTTCTTTTCAGCTCTTGGCCCTTACATTAGACTGCCACAAATGAGCCCAGCCTTGACGAACATTCTAAGAACAGAAGAAGAGCCCTGCTGGATCCAGCTAAGGGCTGATCTAGTTCAGCTTCCTGTATCTCACAATGGTCTGTGCACTCACAGATAGAGGAATTCTGTGCAGCCACAGAACCAACTTCAGAAGCTTCCAGAGCACTGGCAAGCATTCTCCAGTGGGGGAAGCCTCGTCTATGCCTGTTGTGTGGACCTTGGAGATGGGAAGACTGCCCAGTCTCACCATTTGTTTTTGATGGCTTCCTTAGCAGTTTCTTTTTTCATTTCCTTCACTCAGTGAAAAAAAGAAAAATGGCTTTTTATCATTTTAGTTTAATCTTTAGTGTTAGTAGCTGTTAGCTTAGCCAAATAAATAAATTGTTTGCTTAGTATGTTAGTCCTGTCTTGCTTTGCTGTATGACAAGCAGGCTCACCTTTTTAAAGTGTTTCCGTTGTGGGGCTCCCCTGCTTTCCACCAGTGGCCGCAATTCTTGCGGAGAAAAGCCACCTTATTAACACATGCACCCACTGCCAATGGTGTAGCTAGAGGGGGTGCAAAGCACTAAGTTTTGCAGGGGCCTGAACACACCTTGCAAGTGGCCCCTCCCCCTCCTCTTCAGAGCCTTTCCAAGCAGTGGGAGCAAAACAGAGACGTCCTCCTTCTGGGAGCATTCCAGGGAGGCCTTCTGGGCAAACGCCTCCGTTGTGCTCCCACCGCCCAGAATGACTCCAAAGGAGGGGGAGGGGCTGCTTGCATGGGGCGTTCAGGCACCTGCAAAACGTAGTGCTTTGCACCCCCTCTAGTTACACCACTGCCCAAAGTTCTCACTACAGATAAGGAAAAGTGGAGAACTCTGCCTGGAGTCGACTCGCTCCCTGACCTGTGACTGGGCCTTCTTCACCATCACAGGCAGCAGCTTTCTTGAAGCTCACAATCAGTTCATTAATCCTTGTCAGGGAACTGTCAGGACTGAGGCCATGCCCATAAAGACCCCTTTAAAAAAAACACCCTGGGTGGGCTGCCAGTGCTGGGATCCCTCTAGAAAGAAGGCAAAACTCTGGTGTGGCATCACAGCCATGAGACTGAACAACCAAGAAGAAAGGCCTGACTCCCATGTCACTTCTTCTGTCAATATAGAGTGACTACAGCCCTTGTAGTAACTGCTCCATATCCTTTGGCACTGAGTACCGATGTCAGTCCTGTCTGGAGAAAGAGGGTCATTAAGGGCATGGCCCTCCCCGATCTTCTCCCACAGGGGTCTGACTCGTGTCGGTAGTAGACAGTGAAATTACAGCAGCCTGCAAGTATTTAGTAGAATACCTGGCTTCATCTGTACCTGTGACTGCAGCAGAGCTTTCTTTGTGTTGCTGTTCTAGTGCAATGTTTGTGAGCAGCCTGAAGAAGGCTCACCCTCCAGATAGAAACTGCCTCTCTTTGATGCTGCCTTGCTGACAGCTTCTCTCCCTCTGGTTCTCTTCTGCAGGCAGTCAGTCTTCCAGGAAGTGAAGACAGATCCTTTCCGCAGGAATCACCTGTCCGAGTGCCTGAGGACAGCCAGGACTCGCTTCCTGTAACAGGAATCCTCACAGTGCTGGCAGCCTGCGGAGCCAAGGAGAGGGTTATCAGTGTTGGGATCACAGGCATCCTTTACGCACCAAGACCGGACACTATCTGATGGGAAGCACTTTGCGGGAGGTGCTTGGCCAAGTTAAAGGAGCCTTTTGGAAATGAGAGCTGCCTCCTGCTGCGCTGCTTCTGTGCACAGATGCTGTACACCAGTGTTTCTCAAACTGTGGGCTGGGGCCCACTAGGTGGGTCATGAGTCAATTTCAGGTGGGTCCCCTTTCATTTCAATATTTTATTTTAGACTTGATGCTACTATGGTATGTGACTGCATCTGGGGATGTTACAGATCTGTACTTTTAACAGGCTACTATGAAGATGCTTTTAACAACAATAGTCAATGGGACTTACTTCTGGGTAAGTGTGGGTAGGATTGCAGCCCAGGGTTGTTAAAATTTTCCTGCTTGATGATGTCAGTTCTGGTCATGACATCACTTCCGGTGGGTCCTTACAGATTCTCATTCTAAAAAGTGTGTCCCAGTGCTAAACGTTTGAGAACCATTGCTGTACACAGCTGAGGAGCCTTATTTTCCTTCCCCCACAAGCACATACTGGAGTCGTTCCACAGACTGTTGATGTGATGTGATGGGACTGAGGTTACAGCAGGTTGCTGATTAAAGTGCTGTTTGCCCCTCTGTGTCTTGCAGGCAGCTCCCAGACCACATGACACACACCCCAGCCCCCTGCCTCCTCCCCTTTTCTCACTTTTTCAGTGCTATTGCCTCTGCCCCTTCCTTTGCTATCCTCTGCTGCTGCCCAGCCCCAGATTCACCCGATACTGCATCCTACTGCAGGGAACCAGCATTGGCAGCCACCACAAGTGGCAGACATATGAGCTAAGTAACCACTTCTCACTCCCAGAGGCAGATCAAGAATTGGGCTAATCTCCCCCACAATTTAGATGACAAGTACTTGCAAACGTACAAACTATTGGTCACATGCCTGTTCCTAAACGAACTGAGCTTCTTAAAGACCAACACATTAATTGGTGCAGAAACTTTCATAGACTAGACTTCACCCAGTTCATGAATTGTTATCTTCAACCTGCCAAAACGAACAGTAGTCCACAAAGTTTTCGTTATAATAAATCTGTTAGGCTTTAAAGGGTCACAAAGGCTCTTAGAGCCCAATCATATCCAACTTTCTAGCACTGATGCAGCTACAACACAGTCCCAAGGTAAGGGAACAAACATTCCCTTACCTTGGTGAGGTATCCATGAGTGCCCCACTCCCACAGGATGTAGTGCACACCCCATTGGCATCGCTGCAGCAGTGCTGGAATTGGACTCTTAGTTGTGTTGGCACCTACAGACTCACAGGGCTCCCTCACTGAAAGTGGTAAACCTGTTTCTGACATCTGATTTTAAACTAGATTTTAATCTGTTTGGCAGTGTTCCATTGTTTGAAGAGCACAGTGACATTGGTCAAGACAGATGGTCTTGGGACAGAGCCTGGTGTTTGCTGTGCCTCCCATGCTAAAAAGAAAGAAATTATGAAAAGGCTAAATTATGCAACAATTGAATCTGTATCAACAATCATCTTGGATCTCTCTCTCTCTCTCTCTCTCTCTCTCTCTCTCTCTCTCTCTCTCTCTCTCTCTGTGATTCTACAGATAGTTGATCTTTTGCTCTGTGAATTGCAATTGGAGTCTCACAGGAAAGAGAGGAGGGGGGAATTTATTATTATTATTAACAGTATTTATATACCGCTTTTCAACTAAAAGTTCACAAAGCGGTTTACAGAGAAAAAAATCAAATAACTAATGGCTTCCTGTCCAAAAAGGGCTCGCAATCTAAAAAGATGCAAAAGAACACCAGCAGACAGCCACTAGAAAAGACACTGCTGGGGTGAGGTGGGCCAGTTACTCTCCCCCTGCTAGAAAGAGGAGCACCCACTTGAAAGAGTGCCTCTTACCCAGTTAGCAGGGGTTCCCCCATCTTTATCATTCAGGATAGCCAAGAGCAATCAGAAAAGCAGCAATCCCCTTTGCCTGGGCAGCACTATGGAGGGGATGCTAAACTGATGAGGGCCCCTCCAACCCACTGCTGACAGACCTCAATGCTTCAAGGCACCCAGGCAAATGGGGATAAATTTCTCCATTTCCACATAATGCTTTCAGTAGCACCATCTTATATCTGCCTACTCAGAAGTCCCACTGTGTTCCATGAGGCTTTCTCCCAGGAATGGTGAGTCAGTGAAGAGGGTTTGCTGACAGCTAATCAAGATGTCCCTCCAGCACCTTGCAGAGATGATTTCATCTCTTTTTACATTCTTCTTACATAAACAAATATTTTTCAATGTGAAAGCTTTCTCTGCTTTTCTGAGTGTATAGAGGTGTCGGGTGGCAGCTTAGGTGACCATCCACTGCCTGCCTGCTCAGAAGCAGGTCCCAAGAAGTGGCCAAGGGTCAGCCCTCTGTGCAGCTTGGGGGGGGGGGGGAGAACCAGAAATCATGCTGCAATGCCAAGCCAATTAATCTCAAGAGACGTGCATGCTGCGCCTGGTGTACACTGGCATAGTCAATCCCAAAGCACACAAATCCAGCTGTCACTTTCAGGGCTAGGAAGCTTACTTTCCATGAAAGGGCAAGCTTTCATGGAAACTCATGGGGAAACTCCCATTCTCTTTGACTGGCAAGGGCTCCTAGGATATTCACCGACCCAGGAAGTCTACTGAAGAATGATTGGCAGGGCTGGAAGAGGGACTAGCACAGGGATCATTAGGAAGGGTATTGAGAACAGAACGGCTAGTATTATAATGCCGTTGTACAAATCTATGGTAAGGCCACACCTGGAGTATTGTGTCCAGTTCTGGTCGCCGCATCTCAAAAAAGACATAGTGGAAATGGAAAAGGTGCAAAAGAGAGCGACTAAGATGATTACGGGGCTGGGGCACCTTCCTTATGAGGAAAGGCTACGGCATTTGGGCCCCTTCAGCCTAGAAAAGAGACGCTTGAGGGGGGACATGATTGAGACATACAAAATTATGCAGGGGATGGACAGAGTGGATAGGGAGATGCTCTTTACACTCTCACATAATACCAGAACCAGGGGACATCCACTAAAATTGAGTGTTGGGCGGGTTAGGACAGACAAAAGAAAATATTTCTTTACTCAGCGTGTGGTCGGTCTGTGGAACTCCTTGCCACAGGATGTGGTGCTGGCATCTAGCCTAGACGCCTTTAAAAGGGGATTGGACAAGTTTCTGGAGGAAAAATCCATTATGGGGTACAAGCCATGATGTGTATGCGCAACCTCCTGATTTTAGAAATGGGTTAAGTCAGAATGCCAGATGTAGGGGAGGGCACCAGGATGAGGTCTCTTGTTATCTGGTGTGCTCCCTGGGGCATTTGGTGGGCCGCTGTGAGATACAGGAAGCTGGACTAGATGGGCCTATGGCCTGATCCAGTGGGGCTGTTCTTATGTTCTTATGTTTTTTTTCCATGAAGAAACCCCTGGAACATGTGGTTGCAAATCCCATGTGAGCTGTGTTGCAGATGTACGAAAAAGTGCTTGGGGGCCTCATATGGCGGTGGCACTTTTTGAAGGACTGTGGTCGGGAGGCTCTGCCTCCCCACGCACTGCATGTCCCTGGTGCCTTCGTAGACATTTGGTGGGAAAGTGCCAGCAGAAATCACTGACATGTAGCACCCTTCCGCTACATGTTGGGGGTGCTCTAGGATGCAGACACTCGATCTGGACGCATGCAGGAGCAACTCCCGGGGCCTGAAGAGAAGCTACAAAGTGATGAAGGAGGGCAGGAGCTGTTCGGGGGGGATCCTGGACTAGCATGCCTTTCTTCAATATCCTTGACCAATTCCTCTGTGTGGAGGTGGTGTCCTGCAGGAGTGGCGCAAGGTGGGTGTTGCAGAGATGGTGTGGTGCCACACCGAGGGATATGGGGGAAGAAGCAGATAATGAGGGTCTGGAGCCCGAAGAAAGAGTGGTTCCCATCGCCTAGAGGAGTCTTCCTCATCACAGCCAAGTCCCTCCAGATTAGGACACATTATGTGTGTTGGATGCATTTTGTGATCATGTATTATATATGATTTATGGCTGTTCCTTTTTTAAGTTTATTGTGAGCTGCCTTCAATTGTCAAGGTGAGAAAGGTGGGTTAGAAACCTTTGAAAAGAAATCAATAAATGGACAGATGAACAGCAGGCATGTGTAACCCCTTCTCTTCTGGATGTTTTTCTGCTCAAACACATGGAAGCAAAATTACAGAGGCCTGAGCTGTGACATCACAGCAGGTTCTGAAAAGAAACCCTGCTGAGGTCTCACCCACATGAATGTTGTTCACTCTCGCAAACTAAGTCTGCCTGTTCCATCAGGGCTGTGTTTCTCAAACTGTGGGTCAGAACCCACAACTAGCTGGGTCGTGAGCCAATGTCAGGTGGGTCGCGTAGCTCCTAGCTCAGCCACTACTAAAGATACAGTGCTGAAAATACAGGGTGCAGAGCTGCTGGGCAGGGCAGGCTCCTGGTGTGAGAGAGGCCTGGTGCTTTGCTATAGGTGGGAAGAGGGACACTTGAAAGGGGGAAGGGCTCTGGGGTTGGAGAAGAATCCAAGTTTGCCTTTTGTTTTGACTTCCAAGCTGGACTGTTTGAATTCTGAGCTATGCAAAATAACTGCACGAGTGCACTGGGTAATGGGAACTTTGGCAGATTGTGTGAATTGATGATGTCACTTCCGACCATGACATCACTTCCAGGTGAATGACATCACTTCAAGTGGGTCCAGGCAATTGTAATTCTAAAAAGTGAGTGAGTCCTGCTGCTAAAACATTGGAGAACCATCAGGGTTTATAGCCACAGGAGTTGGTTTGTGGTTGATACAACTAAGGATGGCATAAAAGTCTGGCTGGGGCTAGACCATGTTGAAAGATGTGGTGTGGATCAACTGTAGGCTGAGCCCCAAAACTAGACCTTTTCTGGGGACGGCTGTCAGGCCAGCTGACCTTGGCAGAGTCTGAGAGCTGCCAAGAACAAACCCTGGCTTTGTGGACATCGTGTGTTCCGCTGGCTTTCAGCATCCCTGTCTTCAGTAGCAGGAAGGAGTGTGCTTTGCTGGTGCTGACAGATGACCCGCTTGCAGCCAAGCATCTTATCTTCCACCTCTTCCCACTGTCACCTCCTTCGACACCAGCACCTTTTTCTGTGCCCGGCCTCCTCTTTGCCAGAATGTGATAATAAAAGGGTTGATTTGTTTTCAAGACATGTGCATATTCCTGGAGAATTTGCTAAGTATAGCAGCTGATTGCAAGCTTTTAATAGCCTCTTTAAAAAATAGATGGAAAAGAGTGCAAAAGGAAAGATTAAAGGCTTCTAAGAAACTGCTGGTGATGCAGAACTGGTTTACATCGGCTGAGAGAGCATAGCCAAGGTATCTTCGTGATATTTGCTTTACTTAGAAGTATGGAAGCAAAGAATACACAGAAGCAAACACTCCCCTCCCACAAGGCACCAGAACTGGAGACACCAGAACCTGGAGAGAGGTGTCAGTCAGCTGCCAGTCCTCTCTCCCTTTCCATCCGACTCCAAAAATGATTGTGTGGGTTTGTGTGTTTGCTCACTGACACATGCACAGGCATACATCAGCCACTTGCCCAGTTGTAATAGTTGGCCCCTCCAGGGAACACGGGGAATTCAAGCAGCCAACCATCCTGGACTACCACATTGGAACAATCCTTGCTCTTCCCCATTATGGAGAGAGAAGTGGAGCTTTTCTTGGTCCTCTGCCAGAGGATAATGGGACAATTGCCCCAGTGAGGTTGGCAGGCAGAAATGCAGTGCGCTGGCCAACTGTCAGATAAACCTCCCTGTGGCTAAAGTCTTCCTATATCTAGACTTTCTAAGGATCCCTGTGCCGTTTGAAATGCCTCAGGGTGCCCTGAAGACAAGAAGATACCCGTACCCTGTTGCCATTCCTTTGCACCAGGCATGCAGAGACTGGGCACCTCTAAAACTGCAGATGTCATGATTAGGTTGTCATCATCTGCCTTGGAAAGCCCATTCCCCTCCCCGTGTGTTAATGCATTTTAATAAATAAATCCAGGCCCCCTCCCCACGAGTAGTGTCGCAGGGGGGTCCTTTATTTTCTGGTAATGAGTGGTGTGGAGACTTTAGTGCAATGTTAAAATGGGTCATAGTAATAATGCAAGTAATTCAGAGGTAGGGTTTTGAAATGCTGTCCCAGTCCCGAGAATGAGCACTTGCCCAGTTGCTGCTGCCCCAGTCTCCTGCTTTAACTTCTGCTGTCTCTGTGGAGAAGGAAACAGGAGTAAGGGTAAGTCTGTAAGGGTAAGTCTTGCCTCACAAACCTTTTAGAATTCTTTGAAAAGGTCAACAGGCATATGGGTGTGGGAGAACCCGTGGACATTATATATCTGGACTTTCAGAAGGCGTTCGACACGGTCCCTCACCAAAGGCTACTGTAAAAACTCCACAGTCAGGGAATTAGAGGGCAGGTCCTCTCATGGTTGAAGACCAGGAAACAGAGAGTGGGTGTCAATGGGCAATTTTCACAATGGAGAGAAGTGAAAAGCGGTGTGCCCCAAGGATCTGTCCTGGGACCGGTGCTTTTCAACCTCTTCATAAATGACCTGGAGACAGGGGCGAGCAGTGAGGTTGCAAAGTTTGCGGACGACACCAAACGTTTCTGAGTGGTGAAGACCAGAAGTGATTGTGAGGAGCTCCAGAAGGATCTCTCCAAACTGGCAGAATGGGCAGCAAAATGGCAGATGCGTTTCAATGTAAGTAAGTGCAATGTCATGCACATTGGGGCAAAAAATCAAAATTTCACATATAGGCTAATGGGTTCTGAGCTGTCTGTGACAGATCAGGAGAGAGAGCTTGGGGTGGTGGTGGACAAGTCGATGAAAGTGTCGACCCAATGTGCGGCGGCAGTGAAGAAGGCCAATTGTATGCTTGGGATCATTAGAAAAGGTATTGAGAACAAAACAGCTAATATTATAGTGCCATTGTACAAATCGATGGTAAGGTCACACCTGGAGTATTGTGTCCAGTTCTGGTCACTGCATCTCAAAAAGGATATGTTGGCAACCTGCAAATGGAAAAGGTGCAAAAGAGAGCGACTAAGATGATTACTGGTCTGGGGCACCTTCCTTATGAAGAAAGGCTACGGCTTTTGGGCCTCTTCAGCCTAGAAAAGAGACGCTTGAGAGGGGACATGATTGAGACATAAAGAATTATGCATGGGAAGGATAAAGTGGATAGAGAGATGCTCTTTGCATTCTCACATAACACCAGAACCAGGGGACATCCACTAAAATTGAGAGTTGGTAGAGTTAGGACGAACAAAAAAAAAATTTCTTAACTCAGCGTGTGGTTGGTCTGTGGAACTCCTTGCCACAGAATGTGGTGACGCCATCTGGCCTGGATGCCTTTAAAAGGGAATTGGACACGTTTCTGGAAGAAAAATCCATTACAGGTTACAAGCCATGATGTGTATGTGCAACCTCCTGATTTTACAAATGGGCTATGTCAGATGCAAGGGAGGGCACCAGGATGAGGTCTCTTGTTATCTGGTGTGCTCCCTGGGGCATTTGGTGGGGTCGCTGTGAGATACAGGAAGCTGGACTAGATGGGCTTCTGGCCTGATCCAGTGGGGCTGTTCTTATGCTCTTAGGAGCCTGTAGAAAATGAGCAGATTTTGTATTTACTGTGAATCCCTCTTCTCAGTGGTCCCATGTCAGGGTCAGTCCTCTGGACTGACCCTGACATGGGCATCCCACTGGAGAAGGGCCATGCTGCATTCCTTGTCCCGCCATTCAGAAAAGCAGCTGGCTCATAATGGAGCCAACATTGACAAACCTTGGGTAAATACACTTGTTCCCACTGCCCTCATGCTTGCGCACTTGTGACTAATCCAGCATCCTAGGACTTCCTCTTGGCTCCAGGTCTACAAGAAAAGACTGATCATCTCCTTTTGCCTAGAACAGCTCTGTTGGCTCTGGAGGGGGCTATGAGGAAATGCGCAGAACTGTGGAGAAACTGCCACTGATGGAAGCCAAATAACACCATCAACAGAAGACAGGTTTCCCCTCTCCACCTGCATGCCACCTGATGTGAACAAAACTCAGTTAGCAACTGGCTTGATTCTTTGCCACCAACTCTTCCTCAAAGTGGCTCTTCTACTGCTGAAATTGGGGAGGAGGGGTGACACTCTGTGGGGCCACCCTACTGGGCAGGAATCTGATTAACCAGAGTTTCTACACTTGGGGTTAGCAACCTTCCTTTGTTTAGGGGCCAGACACCATGACCATCAATAGTAAGAATGCATGTATGTTCAGGATGCATGCATGAACCTCCCAATTGGGTTGTTACGTATGCAAGTTTAATGTATAAGTTGTAAAGGATTGAAATCCTGTATAAGTGATTGGCCCAGTCTTATGGCAGGCCAATTGGGAGGTGGATCGAGATCCTACCTGTCCGATTGGCCTTCTAGTTTAGCCTGCCAATCAGGTGGACTGAGACTGATTCAACAGCACCAGTCATGGGGAATTTGGGCAGAGCTAAGGGGTATAAAGTAAGAGGTGTTTGCCTGGGGTTTTCATTGCTGGGTTCTGTTCTGAAGATGAAAGATGTTCTGAAGATGTCCGGTCATGACATCACTTCCAGTGGATCCTGACAAATTCTCATTCTAAAAAAGTGGGTCCCATTGCTAAATGTGTTGAACTGTTATCTCCTGGCCTTCATTTATTGGCATGGACCCACTATTTAACACAGAGCTAAGAAAAAAGAGATGGTCACAGAGTGGAGAGACACATGCCCAGGCAGAGAATGATGTCCAAAAGAAGCTTCTGCCCTTGGTCTGCTTAGACCAGAGGTTCTCACACACTGGGACCCACTTTTTTAGAATGAGAATTTGTCAGGACCCACCAGAAGTGATGTCATGACCGGAAGTGACATCAGCAAGCAGGGAAATTTTTTTGCAATCCTACCCACGCTTACCCAGGAGTAAATCCCTTTTACTAACATTGTTAAAAAAATATATAGCTCGTTAAAAGTACAGGTCTGTAACATTTCCCCAAATGCAGTCACATACCATGGTAGCATCAAGCATAAAATAATGAAATGCATGGGGACCCACCTGAAATTGGCTCGCGATCCATCTAGTGGGTCTCGACCCAGTTTGAGAAACACTGGCTTAGACTGTAAGCCTTACAGACATAGAATTGCAGGCCGGAATTCTTTTTCAGGACTACCGCAGGCCAGGTGGATATATCTGTTAGGGACTATGGGCCAGATAATTTCAGGTGGTGTGCCAAATTTGGCCTGTGGGCTATAGGTTGCCAACCTCTAGACCAAAAATGGTCCCTTTTCCACTTCTGTGTCTCACTCAAATAATTCCACTGTTTCTCAGGCTGCATTTCACTTCTTGGGGTTCCATGGCTGGCAGGGCAACTGCTGTCTTGTTTGTTTGTAGGTATTGCATTTAGGACACACACAGATATGCCGGTTTTCCCACTGCTCAGGGTTACAGGCGGATGATCTCCTTCCTGTTTTGAAATCTGACTTTGACACTGCCTTCAGGTTCACCTTCACTGACATTTCCTCAAAGTGTGCCCTTGGCCATCGATGCAGGCTGCCCAAGAGCTGAGCTTGTTCAACCAATGGAAAGCATTTGGTCACCTAGCTCAGTTCCATTTCCCTGATCTTCGTCTTGGTTGCAACTACCCTCTACTTCACAGCAAAGCTTCACCCTTACTTCACAGGGTAGGTCCAGCCTGGCCCATTCCTCTGCCAAAGAAAGAGTGACTGGAGGGGACTTGCTTCCCCCTCTCTGCCAGCTGCTTGTCTGTCCTAGAGAGAGAAGCATGTTTTGCTCTGCCAGCAACCAGAGGAGAAGCAGTATGGGGGGGGGGGGTTGCCCCCTGCAAGATCATCTTGAAAGGGATGAGCAGGCCAGCCCCAGAATCAGCCAGAGAAGGGCTGTGCAACCACCTCCAGAGAACTGGAGAACTGGTCACACAACCGGCAGTTGTCTTGCAGGAGATGCCTCTGGCCAGATGATGAAAAGCTGCTGTGTTGTGTTTTGTGTAGTCCAGGAAAGTTCATGTCAGTCTTTAAGATGACACAAAACTCTCTGGCTACAACCCTAACATGGCTACTTCCTGGATTGTTTTGCATTATTATCCCTTGGAAACTGGTGGCCAGATAATACCCTGCATAGAATCAAACACCTTGCCAATGAGTTTCAGATGCTTTTCCTCTAATCTAACAAGTCCAGGGTTGGGCTTTAATATCATGTCATTGGCATCCTTCAGTCTCGGAAGACTATGGTATTGCACTCTGAATGGTGGCTCTGGAACAGAATGTCCTCTCTAGTGCATGAAGCCTGGGTAGAGTAGATATGGAGGATAGACTGTTTCCCATGCAGCAAATCCCTCCTCTCCACGTTGCTGAAATGGTCCAATGGAAAGGCAGAAGCCAATACGGTTTGTTCCAGCGGCGTCGCAGGAGTTGCCAGAACGTGACTGTGTTCAGCCATGAACTGCCTCAGGGACTCCGGCTCCAGATTTTGCCTCGAGGTTGACTCCTGAAGCCTTTTCCCTAACTGGATGTAGCCACAAGGCAGTGGAGGTTTGGGATCAGAACTTTCCTTCTCTCAGATGAGCTGCCTTCCCAGGCTATCAAGTCCCATCTACCCAGTGGTTGTTTAGTTGCCTCTTACGACAAGTACAGCCAAACCGAGGGCCTATTCTTATCCCCCAGCCCCCAGGGGTGACATCTGGGATGTCAAGACTTGCGTGTGAATTGGATTAAAGTGAGGGAGAGGTGAGCATAGTCAGCTTCACTTTCTCTTCCCAGATTCCATCTTGCTCCAAAGGCAGGACAAAAGTTGAGACGGTTGGAGATGGGCTGGACGCAGTGGTTGACCAGGGCGTCTTTCGTGTCTTGCCGTGCTCTTAGCATACCACGTCGCTTGCAGAAACCGCCTTCATGACCGTTGGTCCTATTCCAGTAGGTCTCATCCGCTCAATCTGCCAGAGTCTGTCTTCACATGCCCGGGATAGACAAGTCCCAATCTTGTCGAAGGTCAATGACCTGACAGCTACCCTCAACCTGGTTTGGCCAGCCTGTCGAAGCTGTTGCCAGGGGTGTGGCTGCTGAGCATGCTACAGCTACTGGGAGTCACAGGTGAGAGCTGAGTGACAGGTGGGGACCAAAGGTGGATGAGCTACCCTAAAAGGACACAACATGCCCGTACACCAGAGGTGCTACCCCTCCCCATACACCCCATAAAACTTGGGAAAAATGCACCATGTTCCCACCACCCTCGAATCCCTTTGATGGGATATTTGCATTTGGAGGAGTTTACAAACTGGCTGGTTTAATTTCATATAATTGGTGTAGGGACAAGGGGCTCAGTTCAGATGCAGGCAATGCGGCTTGCCTAAAACAACAGAATCCAGAAACTCCTTTCATAGCTACACATTTTAAAAAAAACAAACTGAGAACATTCTTTGTGAGAGTGATCATTTTTGTGAGCACACACACACCAGAGTTGAGCAAATAGATAAGAGCTATTCAGATGTTCCCCAAAAGAAGAGATGTTGGGATGGCTGGTGGAGTGGGGGGAGACACCAGGCAGCTTTCCAGTGCTTGAGTCAAGGCAGGGCTGAGCATGTCATGTAGATCTGGTAGGTGCATCTTACCAACTTTCTGGGCTTTGTTTGATGCTCCAAGTTGGTTGGTCATTCTAGCCCAGCATGCAATGGGAGGGGCTTTGACGCATAAAGAAAAGCTGTCTGGAGGAGAGGGCCTTCCCCTCTTCTCTTGGATGTAGTCCTGCATTAAGGGGGTGGTTGTGGGGAGCCCCAACCCGCTCATTGCTTGGGGGAAAAAAGAGCTAGTGTAAGCTGTGTGCTGGAGATCCCAAGGGCATCACTGCTGGGAAGAGAGAGCCACTGTTCAGGCCCAAGCACTCCTGAAAGGCAGCAGTGTGTGTGCAGGGCTTCTGCCCGATGACTCAGTGAGACGGGAAGGCAGCTCTGGGGAAGAGGCGGGTGCTGGGCTGGGGGGAGACAGACAGAGAAGCACAGAGCCAGAGCGGAGGAGAGGGAAGCCAGTGCCACTTGCTGGAGTGAAGGAAACAGAGGACGGAGCTCCAGGTTTCCTGCCACTAGGCCTGTCAGGCTAGGCAAGATGGTGGCCTGGCAAGAGGAGTACTGGATGAGCCATGATGCTCAGCACCAATGTACCAGTGCTGTCTGGTGGGATCGTTTTACACAGAGGCTGCCCTGTGCACACTTACTAGACAGGTGCAACCCCTTCTACTCCCAGAGCGATGTGGAAAACACATCGCATCTGACCAGGGCGATCTCAGATGTGGTGTTGGAGAGCCCTTGCCTATTAGTGCTGGGGGACTTTAACGTCCATGCTGAGGCACCTGAGACAGCTGCGGCCAGGGCCCAGGAAAGGGGGGTAAAGGGGGTAATTTGTACTTGGGAAAGGGGGCCCAAGAGTCAAAGGCCCTGAAAGTGCCTGGGAACTTACATTTTCCCATCTCCCCTAAATTCACTGGTTGCATATGATGCTGGGGACACAACCGTGGGCAAGCAGTGGCAAATGTTGCTGCAAGCCATACACACCAGGCCACGGCCCCAGGATCCATGACCCTCCTTAACACAGTGTCAGAAGTGGGAGGAAACAGACCTGCTACAGTCACACTTCGGTTTGTGGATCCAAAAACCACGAAGGAGTGTATAGGAGCTCAGGGACGCAGCTGTGGGGCTACAGCTGCTGCAGAGGTTCATATTGGTGCACACAGCACACTGAACATTCTAGTGTGAGCCTAAATACAATGATGCTATTTTTCTGCCATGGATTTTCTATATTTCAAAGGCTTTTGGAGAGACTTGGGAGTGTGTTTGGTTTTCCGTATAACTTTATCTAGCTTCGAATGCCGCATGGTGGGGTAGACCTGGGCTCCGCATCAAGAAGCCTGGGAGACCTGGGCTCCAAAGACTATTCTGGCAGTCAGCACCCTCCCCCTGTCTTATTTTGCCCCCCATTCTGCCTGCCCCATTGCTCCCTCCCCGTTTGGGCCCAAAAGAAACTTTGTACCCCCTGATAAAATTCCTCTCAGAGGCCCTGGCTGCGGCTCAGGAATTCATGGCAACCATGGGTCCGTCTCAGAGAATACTTGCCCCGACATATAATGTGGAACACATGCTGGACCTGGTGTTTACTGCCAGGCAGGTTGATGGTGATCTGGATGTGGAGGAGATTAAGGGCCCAATCCGATCCAATTTTCCAGTGCTAGTGCAGCTGTGCCAGAGGGGCGTGTGCTGCATTCTGTGCTGGGGAGGTAGTCACAGAGGCCTCCCCAAAGTATGGGAACATTTATTCCCTTACTCGAGGCTGCATTGAGGTTGCACCAGTGCTGGAAAGTTGGATAGGACTGGGCCCTAAGATCATTCCTTTGTCATGAACAGATCACTGCCTGGTGGGATTTAGGCTTGTTGCAACTTTCCACCTCTGCAGCAGTGGGGAAATCGCATTGTATGGTCTGCCCCCGGAGGCTGATGGATCCGGATGGATTCCTGAGGGCTCTGGGGGACTGTTATCAGAGCTGGCGACTCACCCAGCAGCCTCGTTGATCTCTGGAATGGGGAGATGACCAGAGCCGTGGATGAGATTGTTCCTGAGCGACCTCTGCCCAGCCGCAGAGTAAAAGCAGCTCCTTGGTTTTCTGGGGAGCTGCAGATGATGAAGTGGCAGGGCAGGTGTCTAGAGCAATGGTGGTGAAAGACTTGTGCCAAGTCTGACCTCACGCAGGCTACAGCTAATCTCAGAGCCTATTCTGTGGCAGTGGCAGGGCAGCTAAAAGACCTTACTTCTCTGCCGCCATCGCATCAGCAGAGAATTGTCTGGCCGAGCTCTTCCATGTGGTTTATGGTCTACTCCATCTCAAACCCCCCCCCCCCACTGATGGGGAGGAGCACACAGAAGCTCACTATGACGAATTTGCTAAGCACTTTGCAGCTACAATCAATCAAATCTGGCCAACTTCGACGCCACATTAGCAGTATTTAGTGATGTCCCTGGGGTATCTGTCTATTCTATCTTGGGGGATTCTTTTCGGCTTGTAGAACCTGCTAAATTACCCCTGCTAATTGGGTCAGAGGCACTTTTTCAAGTGGGTGCTCCTTTTTTTTTTTTTTAGCAGAGGGAGAGTAACTGGCCCACCTCACCCCAGCACTGTCTGTTCTAGTGGCTGTCTGCTGGTATTCTTTTGCATCTTTTTAGATTGTGAGCCCTTTTGGGACAGGGAGCCATTTAGTTCTTTGATTTTTCTCTGTAAACCGCTTTGTGAACTTTTAGTTGGAAAGCAGTATATAAATACTGTTAATAATAATTAATAATACTAGAACCTGGGGATGTGGACAGGATTCTCTGGAGCATGAGACCATCTTCTTGCCCACTTGACCCTTGTCCAGTATGGCTAATTAGATCCACCTGGGGAGGCCTGGCCAAGTGGTGAATGCATTCTCAGGGAGGGGGTGCTGCCGCCGACAGTGGTTTGCCCCCTCCTGAAGAAACCCTCCTTGGATCCCACTAATCTGAACAACTTTCAGCCAGTCTCAAATATTCCTTTTCGGGGCAAGGTGACTGAATGGGTGGTGGCATCCCAGCGCCAAAGGGTCCTGGAGGAAGCTGATTATCTAGATTCGTTTCAGTCTGGCTTCAGGCCAGGGTTTGGGACAGAGACTGCCCTGGTCTCCTTGGTGGATGATCTATGCCAGGGAATGGACAGGGGGAGTGCACCCCTGTTAGTCCTGGACCCTGTTAGTGCTGGACCTCTCAGCGGCCTTCATCAACTATGGTGCCCTTTTGGATCGGTTGGCTGAGTTGGGGCTTGGAGGCACTGTTTTGCAGTGGTTCTGCTCCTTCCTGGCTGACAGATCCCAGAAGGTGATGCTGGGGGATATTAGTTTGGCATTCTGGCCTTTTAGTGTGGGGTGCCAGATGGGTCTATCCCCCATGTCAGTGGTACTCAAACTTTTCCGGCCAGTGGCTCCCTCGACCCCCGTGGCTGTTGGCCATGACTCCCCATCATGTTCCTGAGGGCTGGAAGTGAGATCATTAAACAGGAAGTGGCCAGAAATATTAACTATATTAATAATTATATTAATCATATCATTAATTAAATGCAGATCTTAAAAATATATTAATACACAGCAATATACATGCTTTATAAATGATCAGCTGCTGATCACTGTTGGAGACAGGATGCTGGAGTAGGTAGATTTTGTCTGGTCCAGGAAGACTCATTTTTTAAACTTTATAAACATACCAGTAGAATTGTTTTATCAAATGAACTTTGTGAACAACCAGTCTGACCAACATTACACACACACACACACACACCCTGTGGACCCCAATCCAACTAGTCATTTCTCTCATTCTCTTTGGATAGGATTGAACCCTTTATTAATTTAATGAAATTAAATTTTTCTAGCAGCTGGTGGGGAAAACAAAAATAGACCATGAAAATATATCAGAGCTGATAAGGGTTTGGTTAGGAAGCTGATTTGTCTCCTATACTAGGAGAGATGCACAACTCAAGCCTATGCATGTCTACTCAGAAGTAAGTCCCATTAGAGTCAATGGGGCTTACTCCCAGGAAAGTACGGATAGGATTGGGCTGGCAATCACTTCATCAATGGCTGATAAGTATTCCCTTCAAATAGCAAGATTCATCACTTTAAAAATACAGCCTTTCCTCTTCAGTCAAACAACAAGATTAATAAATCACTTTAAAAACTGTTCCCTTTTTCTTCGCTTGGCCAAATAGTGTGTGTTCTTGTCTCTCCCCTCCCCCTTTGCCAACTGCATGGAAACAACTTTAAGGGGAGGAGGAGGAAAGCAGGAAGGTTTGGAGACTGAAAGGGGGGGTGGAAGATGGAGGGGCTGAGCATGCTTGGTACTTGCCAGATGGGGGTTGAAGAGCTTTGCAAACCACATGCAGCTAACACAGAAGGCAGCAGCAGAAGGCAGAGTGGAGGGAAAGGAGGGCGGGGCGGCGGCCACTCTCACAGCTGACGGAGATGCAGAGATGGGCTCGTCTTCTGTCCAGGGGTGTGACTGTATTGCTGCAAGAGGACATCCCGCGCCTCCCCTTTCAGTTCCTGGCGCCTCCCTAAAGAGCCGCACCTCACCATTTGAATAACACTGCCCCATGCTGTTCAACATCTACACTAAGCTGCTGGGAAAGGTCATCCGGAGGTTTGGGGTAGGGTGTCATCGGTATGCTGATGACACCCAGCTCTTTCTCTCCTTTCCTCCTGATTCTGGGGGAGCAGTCAAAGTTCTGGATTGCTGTCTGGAGGCTGTTGGGAGCTGGATGTGGGCGAACAAGCTGAGATTAAGTCTGGATGAGACAGAGGTCCTCTTGGTGCAGAAATCCATGAGAATTTCAGTGTCCCCAATCCCTCCCATATTCTCTATTCTTATTGGTAATGGCTCTTCCTTGCAGGACTGGAGTCATTGCCCATCCCTGAAGCCCCCTAAAGCCCACCTTTGGGTTGTAGGCAGCAGCAGTGCAGCCTCTCGGCCCAGAAGCTCATGTGTCCGTTGCTTCTTCCCGCCCTTCTAGGAGTTTCCAGAGGACCCTTCCCACTGGAAGGAAGCCCATTCCACAACTAGGGGTGTGCAAGGAGGAGGCCTGCATTCTGACCTCCAGCTGTTGACTGGGAATCAATAAATGGGAGGGACATGTTGGAGAAGGCGCACTCTCCTGCATGCTCCAAGGTGAAGCTCCCTGTATTGGCCACCACAGACCTGGCGCTACTCCAGAGACTCAAACAGCCTTTTCACTGGAAAGGAATTGGGACCTCATGAATACAATCGCTTGACCTGCGGACTTATACAGCGCCCTGGAATACCTCAAATGCACCTGTTTGGTGCAACAGATGTGCTTGAGTGCAAACACATCTGCAGACTGCCTTCTGCTGAGCAGTGTGTCCTTGCAGAGGTATGTTGGGGATCAATCCCAGAACAATGTTTACGGCACTGGGCACCCAGCCCCTCTGTTGATAGCTATGCCTGCCTTGACTAAGGAAAGTGCTTCTGAGAAGGTTTGGAGTGGAGCACCCCCAGGGGTCCTGCCAATCTTATAACCTGAAGATTCCTGCTATGGGTCAGTTGGGATTCTGTGGGGGCTGTCAGGCTGGGCACTGTCCAAGGGCCCTCACTGTTGCTGGCCCATCCACTAGGCCACCTGAGGTGGGCTGCATCAGTGGCAGACTGCAAGGAGTCTGAGGAAGCAGTGAAGTTGGGGTGCCTTTTGCCCCAAGTCTGCCCCTGCCACCTTCCTCCTACATGCCCCCCATGCAGGCCACAATGATCTGCTTCCTGCTCACTTGAGCAAGGTGCAGACCACTCTCTGCTTTACCATGCTCCTTGCACACTGCCACAGGACTTCTGGCTTTGGTGCAGTGTTTTGCCAGATTCCTGGTCCAAGCTTCACTTAGAGAATTATGCCCACTTTCGGCTAATTAGCTTCCCAACAAGGACCCTAGTTCTGCACTGCTGGACCCCACTACCAGGGTAGCTTGCCTGTTCAACCTGCAGACGTCCTCCTTTCTCCCCTCTCCTGCCAGCAGCTTCTCCAGCCACGACAGCAACACCTTGGTCCTCAGCAGGTTTGGGGCATGGCAGCCACACACCAATCTCCAGCAGTCTCTGTTCCAGCAGTCTCCAAAGTCCATTCACCCATCTATCCTTTAGTCAGCTAGTCCCTCAGCAGTTCCAGTAGTCCATCAGCCATTAGTTCCTCAGTCCATTAATCCTTCAGTTCAGTTCAGCTTTCCTCCTTCCACTACCCACCAAACTCTCCATCAGGTGCTGCTTTTATCCCTTAATGACCTGGTTGCCTCTAATGGCTGCAGCTGTGCAATTATACCCACTGCTATTTAATTTATCTAATTACCCACTGCTAGTTAGAGCCCTGGGATTAACCCTATGCTTGCCTGCCAGAGCAAGGGGCCACTGTAGACCACACCCTATCTCCTGGAGGGATCTTGCGCATTTCCATTACATGCAGTATCCAAAGAGCTTGGGGTTTTGTTTTTGTAGCCCAGAGGCAGTGGACCCAGGATGGTATTAAGTGGCATTCCGGATTGTGCTGCCTCAGCCCTCGCCCACCTGACCAGGTCAGCCCCTGAACCCCCAGTCCCAGAAGCAGTGGTGATGCCCAGTGTGCAGGGCTTTGCCCCAGGGCTCTCAGCACACTGGCACTGGATCCATTGAGAGGTACTGCTAACCGTAGGTCAGTCATGGACTGTCCAGAAGTGCTCAGGGCCTGGCTGCGGGTCTCTTTCTGCAGCCTCACCTGTGCTTCCCCAGCTGTGACTCCTAATAACCCCGGCTGGCAGCTGACAGGCAGGATGGAGGAGGGACGACACATGTTTGGAATGCCTTTTTCCAGCAGCTCCTGCCGACTGCCCTGGGTTGGCCTGCAGCGCAAGGGGGGCCACAGTCCTCCTGCTGCCAGTAATGCAGGAGAACATTTTGGAGCTGTTCAGAATGGGGAATGCAGGGCACTGGTTTGCCACAGGCTGGACAGATTCCAAGAGGAAGGGGCCACTAAAGACGCTCATCCCAGACAGCTAACAGTGACCCCCATACCCAGAGGCTGTTTGCCCTGAAGAAAAGGAGGGGGGAGGAGCCAGCCAGGAGTATAAAGCTAGGCGGGCCATCGCGTGAGGCTCTCTGCAGACGCGTGTGGCCTCTGGGACACCAAGTGCCTCTGGGAACTAAGTGCCAGGTAAGGCACAAGAGTTTAGCATCTGGGCGAGGAGAAGGCAAGGAGACCTCTGAGTTTTGGAGAAGGAGAGGAGGAGGAGCAGGAGGAGGAGGTAAGTGTACTCATTCTAACGCTTTGTCTTTCTAACTCCCTGTCTTCTAACCTTAATCTTACCTTTAAAGCAACCTTAAATCAAAATTGACAGTTAGCACCTAAGGGAGGTACATAGGGCTACTCGTGAGCAGGAGCAGAGTCCTACTCGTGAGTAAGAGCCCAAGGGTCAGGCATTTAAATCAAAGTTGAAAGTTAGCTGCACCTAAGGTAGCACTTAATCGAAGGAAGGGAGGAGGATAAAGTGGAAAGCAGGTTTTTCTACTTGTTTAAATTAAACCTATACTTAACCCAGGTTAAACCTAATCTAAGTTAGAACATAACCTAAACAGGTCAGTAAATTGGGACACAGGATCTAGAGAGCAATAAATAATTAAACAAACCCAAATAAAAACTAGCTTGAGGTTACAAAAACAGTCCAGCCTAAGAGAACAGAACTAGGAGGGAAAGGACCTAGGAAGGGCCAATTCCCAACCCATTAAGAGCCCCATTAGGCTAATCCAAGCAGTCCATTCAGGAGCCTGCAGAGTAGGTCACGCCCATCAGCAGCCATTTGCCTTCCTGAGCTTTAGTAAACTCACCTGGGAAGGCCAGCCCCCTTTCAATCAGGAAGGAAGGAGGGGGGAGGAGCCAGCCAGGAGTATAAAGCTAGGCGGGCCATCGCGTGAGGCTCTCTGCAGACGCGTGTGGCCTCTGGGACACCAAGTGCCTCTGGGAACTAAGTGCCAGGTAAGGCACAAGAGTTTAGCATCTGGGCGAGTTCAGCAGCAGGGCGAGGAGGCCAGGGCCCCATACGCTGCCCTTCCTCTTCCCTTGAGAAGAGGGCTGCTATCCAGTGTACGGTTTTTAAAAGGACCCCTAAATAAAACAACAACAACAACAACAAAAAAGCTATGCAGTCAGACAGCCAGCAGCAGGGTGGGGGCTATCCAGTGTTCTGCATCGAGTGCCACATGTATGATTATATGCCTCTGGGGCATAAGTCATGGGTGTGTCCTCGGTGCAAGGAGCTCCAGGCTCTCAGGGAACGCGTCTGCTCCCTTGAAGCCTTGGTGGCCGACCTGGAGAAGCGCAGGCAGCCAGAGGAGGACCGTGGGGAGACTTCCGGGGACGATCAGGCTTCGTCCCAACCTCAGGCGTGCAGCTCCTCGGCTGCCCGGGTGGGAAGTCTCGGGACTGGAGGACGTCATCCTGGAGAGGAGGGAAACAATCCCCTAGGGGGGACCCCTTCTCCAGGGGATGGGCCCGTATCCGAGCGCACTCGGGATACTCCTCGGCGGGAAGGGGGTCGGGGGCTTCTTGTAGTGGGGGATTCGATTATTAGAAACATAGAGAGGGGGGTTTGCGACGGATGTGAGGACTGCATGGTGACTTGCCTGCCTGGTGCGAAGGTTGCGGACATCACTTCTCGTCTAGACAGGCTAGTAGACAGTGCTGGGGGAGAGGTAGCGGCTGTGGTGCATGTCGGCACCAACGACGTGGGTAAGTGTAGCTGGGAGGTCCTGGAGGCCAAATTTAGGCTTTTAGGCAGGAAGCTGAAAGCCAGGACCTCAAAGGTAGCGTTCTCTGAAGTGCTACCTGTTCCACGCGCAGGGCCAGCTAGGCAGGCGGAGATCAGGGGTCTCAATGCGTGGATGAGACGGTGGTGTAGGGAGGAGGGGTTTAGATTCGTTAGGCACTGGGGAACATTTTGGGACAAGCGGGGCCTGTACAAGAGGGACGGGCTCCATTTGAACCAGAATGGAACCAGACTGCTGGCGCATAACATTAAAAAGGTGGCAGAGCAGCTTTTAAACTGATCCCTGGGGGAAGGCCGACAGGAGCCGAGGGGCATCCGGTTCGGGACTCCTCATCCCTATGGGATGAGGATGGGGAGGTTAGAGAACAACAAGACAAAGGCAGGGTAGGAGAAGAAATTGGGAAAGGTAGGGTGAAGGGATGTGATAGACGGTTTGGCACAATGAGAGGATGCGGGGACAAAGGAGCAAATAAGCAGCCCATCCTGGGGCATTCCGTGTATAAATGCTTTTATGCGAATGCCCGAAGTCTACGAGCAAAGGTGGGAGAACTGGAATGTCTGGTGACAAGGGAAAATATTGACATAGTGGGCATAACGGAAACCTGGTGGAATGCGGAGAATCAGTGGGATACCGCAATCCCGGGCTATAAACTCTACAGGAGGGACAGGCAGGGGCGTGTTGGGGGTGGGGTGGCCCTTTATGTTAAGGAAGGGATAGAATCCAGCAAAGTAGAGATTGAAGGTTGGTCCGACTCCACCGTAGAATCTCTGTGGGTTAAATTACCAGGCTTGTGCAGCAATGTAATACTGGGGGCGTGCTATCGTCCTCCAGACCAGAAATCTGATGGGGACCTTGAAATGAGGAAACAGATCAGGGAGGTGACAAGGAAGGACAGGGTTGTAATCATGGGGGACTTCAATTATCCTCATATTGACTGGGTCAATTTGTGTTCTGGTCACGATAAGGAAACCGGATTTCTTGACGTGCTAAATGACTGTGGCTTAGATCAGCTAGTCAAGGAGCCCACCAGAGGACAGGTGACTCTGGATTTAATTTTGTGCGGTACGCAGGACCTGGTTAGAGATGTAAACGTTACTGAGCCATTGGGGAACAGTGATCATGCTGCGATCCGTTTTGATGTGCACGTTGGGGGAAGAATACCAGGCAAATCTCTAACAAAAACCCTTGACTTCCGACGGGCGGACTTCCCTCAAATGAGGAGGCTGGTTAGAAGGAGGTTAAAAGGGAGGGTAAAAAGAGTCCAGTCTCTCCAGAGTGCATGGAGGCTGCTTAAAACAACAGTAATAGAGGCCCAGCAGAGGTGTATACCGCAAAGTAAGAAGGGTTCCACTAAATCCAGGAGAGTGCCCGCATGGCTAACCAGCCAAGTTAGAGAGGCTGTGAAGGGCAAGGAAGCTTCCTTCCGTAAATGGAAGTCTTGCCCTAATGAAGAGAATAAAAAGGAACATAAACTGTGGCAAAAGAAATGTAAGAAGGTGATAGGGGAGGCCAAGCGAGACTATGAGGAACGCATGGCCAGCAACATTAAGGGGAATAATAAAAGCTTCTTCAAATATGTTAGAAGCAGGAAACCCGCCAGAGAAGCGGTTGGCCCTCTGGATGGTGAGGGAGGGAAAGGGGAGATAAAAGGAGACTTAGAGATGGCAGAGAAATTAAATGAGTTCTTTGCATCTGTCTTCACGGCAGAAGACCTCGGGCAGATACCGCTGCCCGAACAGCCCCTCCTGACCGAGGAGTTAAGTCAGATAGAGGTTAAAAGAGAAGATGTTTCAGACCTCATTGATAAATTAAAGATCAATAAGTCACCGGGCCCTGATGGCATACACCCAAGGGTTATTAAGGAATTGAAGAATGAAGTTGCAGATCTCTTGACTAAGGTATGCAACTTGTCCCTCAAAACAGCCACGGTACCAGAAGATTGGAGGATAGCAAATGTCACGCCTATTTTTAAAAAGGGAAAGAGGGGGGACCCGGGAAACTATAGGCCGGTCAGCCTAACATCCATACCGGGTAAGATGGTGGAATGCCTCATCAAAGATAGGATCTCAAAACACATAGACGAACAGGCCTTGCTGAGGGAGAGTCAGCATGGCTTCTGTAAGGGTAAGTCTTGCCTCACAAACCTTATAGAATTCTTTGAAAAGGTCAACAGGCATGTGGATGTGGGAGAACCCGTGGACATTATATATCTGGACTTTCAGAAGGCATTTGACACGGTCCCTCACCAAAGGCTACTGAATAAACTCCACAGTCAGGGAATTAGAGGACAGGTCCTCTCGTGGATTGAGAACTGGTTGGAGGCCAGGAAGCAGCGAGTGGGTGTCAATGGGCAATTTTCACAATGGAGAGAGGTGAAAAGTGGTGTGCCCCAAGGATCTGTCCTGGGACCGGTGCTTTTCAACCTCTTCATAAATGACCTGGAGACAGGGTTGAGCAGTGAAGTGGCTAAGTTTGCAGACGACACCAAACTTTTCCGAGTGGTAAAGACCAGAAGTGATTGTGAGGAGCTCCAGAAGGATCTCTCCAGACTGGCAGAATGGGCAGCAAAATGGCAGATGCGCTTCAATGTCAGTAAGTGTAAAGTCATGCACATTGGGGCAAAAAATCAAAACTTTAGATATAGGCTGATGGGTTCTGAGCTGTCTGTGACAGATCAGGAGAGAGATCTTGGGGTGGTGGTGGACAGGTCGATGAAAGTGTCGACCCAATGTGCGGCGGCAGTGAAGAAGGCCAATTCTATGCTTGGGATCATTAGGAAGGGTATTGAGAACAAAACGGCTAATATTATAATGCCGTTGTACAAATCGATGGTAAGGCCACACCTGGAGTATTGTGTCCAGTTCTGGTCGCCGCATCTCAAAAAGGACATAGTGGAAATGGAAAAGGTGCAAAAGAGAGCGACTAAGATGATTACGGGGCTGGGGCACCTTCCTTATGAGGAAAGGCTACGGCGTTTGGGCCTCTTCAGCCTAGAAAAGAGACGCTTGAGGGGGGACATGATTGAGACATACAAAATTATGCAGGGGATGGACAGAGTGGATAGGGAGATGCTCTTTACACTCTCACATAATACCAGAACCAGGGGACATCCACTAAAATTGAGTGTTGGGCGGGTTAGGACAGACAAAAGAAAATATTTCTTTACTCAGCGCGTGGTCAGTCTGTGGAACTCCTTGCCACAGGATGTGGTGCTGGCGTCTAGCCTAGACGCCTTTAAAAGGGGATTGGACAAGTTTCTGGAGGAAAAATCCATTATGGGGTACAAGCCATGATGTGTATGCGCAACCTCCTGATTTTAGGAATGGGTTAGGTCAGAATGCCAGATGTAGGGGAGAGCACCAGGACGAGGTCTCTTGTTATCTGGTGTGCTCCCTGGGGCATTTGGTGGGCCGCTGTGAGATACAGGAAGCTGGACTAGATGGGCCTATGGCCTGATCCAGTGGGGCTGTTCTTATGTTCTTATGTTCTTATGTTAAAAGCAGGGAACTGACCATCACAACCTATATCCATGAGGCATCTGGCTACTCCCTGTCTACAGCTGGGGGGGGGGGGGACTGGACTAGCTTCCCAAGCAAGCAGGGGAGCTGATATTCTCAAAGCTCCATCATTGCTCAGCTGAGCTCAGGCCTTGCGGACCCTCTGCAGGTCATTTGGCTCTTTTACTCTGCATGTTACACAAGCTGCAAGCAAGACCTGCAGGGCTGGGCAGACGTTCCCTCTTCTTCTGCCTCTGTGTCTCCCATCCTCTGTCTTCCTCTTGTGTTTCCAGACCAGCTGCTATGCTTATGATAGTGCACACATGCACTATCATGCGTGAGATGACATCCCTGTTGAATCAGACCAAGGGTCTAAAGTCCTGCTTCCCACAGTGGCCACTGAGAGGCTTCCAGGAAGCCCACAGACAGGAATTGAAGTCCATGCCCCCCCCCCCCACAGCCCCTTCACCAGTCTAGCACTCTCCACAGCCCAGTGCTTCAAGTGGCTAGTTGCAATGAGCCTGGCTCAGAACTGGAGATGAGCTATTCCTGGGTGCCTGATCGGGGGTGTGGCGTGTGTCCATGTCCAAACTGTCCCCTCACATGTGAGCTCATATATTTGACAGTGACACTTCCAAGTGACTGTGTGAGGGACAGGACTGCCACCCATCTCCACATCCTCCTATTTTTGGTGCAAAGAGGTCCTCAAGGAAAGGTTAAGCCTTTGACTCAATGGTCTTAAATGGTGAAAAATGTGACCCCTCAAAACCCCCTGAAACAGCAAATATGTTAATTAGTTGGCAACCTTCAGTCTCGAAAGACTATGGTATCGCGCTCTGAATGGTGGTTCTGGAACAGCGTCTAGTGTGACTGAAAAGGCTGATTCGGGAGTGACAAGCCCTTCCACACTGGGAGCAAGTGCAGTCCGTCCCTGGTCTGTCTCCCTGGCTATGGGCCTTCCTTCTTTGCGTCTTTGCCTCAGTCTGTTGGCCAAGTGTTTCTTCAAACTGGGAAAGGCCATGCTGCACAGCCTGCCTCCAAGCGGGCCGCTCAGAGGCCAGGGTTTCCCACTTGTTGAGGTCCACTCCTAAGGCCTTCAGATCCCTCTTGCAGATGTCCTTGTATCACAGCTGTGGTCTACCTGTAGGGTGCTTTCCTTGCACGAGTTCTCCATAGAGGAGATCCTTTGGGATCCGGCCATCATCCATTCTCACAACATGACCGAGCCAATGCAGGCGTCTCTGTTTCAGCAGTGCATACATGCTAGGATTCCAGCACGTTCCAGGATTGTGTTGTTTGGAACTTTGTCCTGCCAGGTGATGCTGAGGATGCATCAGAGGCAGCGCATGTGGAATGCGTTCAGTTTCCTCTCCTGTTGTGAGCGAAGAGTCCATGATTTGCTGTAGTACAGAAGCGTACTCAGGACGCAAGCTCTGTAGACCTGGATCTTGGTATGTTCCGTCAGCTTCTTGTTGGACCAGACTCTCTTTGTGAGTCTGGAAAACGTGGTAGCTGCTTTACCGATGTGTTTGTTTAGCTCAGTATCGAGAGAAAGAGTGTCGGAGATTGTTGAGCCAAGGTACACAAAGTCATGGACAACCTCCAGTTCATGCGCAGAGATTGTAATGCAGGGAGGTGAGTCCACATCCTGAACCATGACCTGTGTTTTCTTCAGGCTGATTGTCAGTCCAAAATCTTGGCAGGCCTTGCTAAAATGATCCATGAGCTGCTGGAGATCTTTGGCAGAGTGGGTAGTGACAGCTGTATTGTCGGCAAAGAGGAAGTCACACAGGCATTTCAGCTGGACTTTGGATTTTGCTCTCAGTCTGGAGAGGTTGAAGAGCTTTCCATCTGATCTGGTCCGGAGATAGATGCCTTCTGTTGCAGTTCCAAAGGCATGCTTCAGCAGGACAGCGAAGAAAATCCCAAACAAGGTTGGTGCAAGAACACAGCCCTGCTTCACTCCACTTCGGATGTCAAAGGGGTCTGATGTGGAGCCATCGAAGACAACAGTGCTCTTCATGTCCTTGTGGAAAAATCTGATGATGCTGAGGAGCCTGGGTGGACATCCGATCTTGGGGAGAATCTTGAAGAGGCCGTCCCTGCTGACCAGGTCAAAAGCCTTCATGAGATCTATGAAGGCTATAAAGAGTGGCTGTTGTTGTTCCCTGCATTTCTCCTGCAATTGTCTAAGGGAGAATACCGTATCAGTGGTGGACCTGTTGGCTTGGAATCTGCACTGCAATTCTGGATATATGCTCCCTGCAAGTACCTGCAGCCTCTTTAGTGCAACTCAGGCAAACGGCTTTCCTACAATGCTAAGGAGACAGATACCGCGGTAGTTATTGCAGTCACCCCTGTCACCTTTGTTCTTGTACAGCGTGATGATGTTTGCATCCCTCATGTCCTGTGGTACTCCACCTTCTCTCCAGCAGAGACATAGGATTTCATGCAGTTCAGTGATGATGATCTCTTTGCAGCACTTTAGGACTTCAGCAGGGATGCTGTCTTTTCCAGGTGCCTTGCCAAAGGGAGTCCAGGGCGACGTGAAGTTCTGCTAGGGTTGGTTCACTGTCAAGCCCCTCCAGCACAGGCAGGCACTCAATGTTGTTCAGCGCTTCTTTGGTGACTACATTTTCTCTGGAAAATAGCTCAGAGTAGTGCTGCACCCAGCATTCCATCTGCTGCGCCCGGTCCTGGATGACCTCGCCTGTGGCAGACTTCAGAGGGGCAGTTTTCTTCTGTGATGGACCTAAGGCCAGCTTGATACTGTCCTACATCCCCTTGATGTTGCCTGTGTCAGCTGCTATCTGTATCTGGGAATAGAGCTGGAGTCAGTAATCATTAGCACATCTCCTGGCAGTCTGCTGGACTTTGCTGCGAGCACCTCGGAGGACCTGCAGGTTGCGCTCACTGGGACAGGCCTTGTATGCTGCCTGAGCTCTCCTCTTTTCCTCAATGACTGGTGTCAACTCCTCAGAGTGGGCTTCAAACCAGTCTGCCGCCTTGTTGGTCTTCTTGCCAAATATGGACAAGGCGGTGTTGTAAATGGCATTCTTGAAATGTTCCCATCCGTTGGATGCGTTTGCATCAGCCAGGCCTGGAAGCGATTCCTCAGGCACTGGTGCAAATTCCTCCACTTTTCTCTGATCCCGGTTCTTGTTGGTATCAATGTGAGGTCTTTCTTCCTTTTTTGAGTGATACAGTCACTTTGTTTGCAGTTTCACTCTGCTGCACACCAGGGAGTGGCCAGTGTCGCAGGCAGCACCCTGATAGCTGCTTGTGATGCTAGGAAGGCTGGAGCGTCTGGTGAGAATCGGGTCGAGCTGGTGCCAGTGCTTTGATCTTGGGTGTCTCCAAGAGACTCTGTGTTGGGGCTTTGTGTTGAAGAACATGTTGCTATCACAGAGACCGTGATGACAGCAAAACTCAGCAAATATGTAAACATACACAAACTGACACCAAGGAAATGGCTCCTGTTCTCAAACACACCATTTCAGAGGGGGGAGAGCAGACTCCTGCCGAATAAACAAACATGGCCTCCAGCAAGTGGGGCGATCATGGAAGTGAGGAGGGGTGAAGCACGCAAGCCAGGTGTCTTGTGAGAACAGCAGAGCTGCCTTTCTAGAGAAGCAGCTGCTGGAAATGCCTCCCTTGTTCCTGGGAACTTTGTTTATCTGGAAGCAGCTCTGATCTAGTGCTTGGGGACTCTTCGATATGAGGGAAATGCACTCTGGGACACTGTCCTTCTATTCACAGGTTGACATCTGGCTGTAAAATAAATGCCAGAAATGAGCTCTGGCACAAGCCCTGGAGAAGAGAGGCAGGGATGCCCCATCCATTAGTTGAGGTGATGCGGGTTGCTTCAGCAGTGGCTGGGGGGGGGAAGAGGGTGGCAGCTTCAGGTTGCACCCCCAAACTTGCAACCACCTCTCTCCAGCTTGCTGCTATTGCAAGCCAACCTGATCTTTCCGCCCACTAAAAGCAAGCAGAAAGCAGATCACCCACCACCTTCCCCGGCTCCTGGCATGGCTGCTTCATGTGCAGAAGAATAGGACTTCCAACTGGATTTAGAGGAATTGTATGAACGAAGGAGCGCCTTCATTTGCACGGGCCTTTTAAATCAAACCAGAAGCCCTCACTTCTGCATTTGAAGCAACTGTACAAGGAGCACAGTGGGGGGGGGGGGATTATAAGTAAGTAAAGGGGTCATATGCACACAGGGATATCACTATTCTCATCTGCACAATATTGCAGTACACAACAAAAGCCCTGCTAGCGTAAGTCTCCTTCTCAAGCCGCATTCTGTTTCCTACAGCAGCCAACCAGATGCTCTGGACACCCACAAGCGGGCACAAAGTTAATAGCCCTCTCTGCTTTCGTGTCTTTAGTCAATGTCTCCATTCCAATGAAGCTGAGTGGTGAGAGATTTATGTCGGACCAAAAGAAGCACCGCAGGCCCCCCCCGGGCGATAAGACGATCCCATTGATAGGTCGAGGGCAGGTTTTGAACCAAAAATAAATGGAATTTTCTGTGACCCTCAGATAAGTCGGGGGTTAAATTTAGGGGGGTGTCTGACTATAGTTTTGTCTGATTTTACCAGACAAATCCTGAAAAATAACCTACCACTAATTTCAGATCCTGAAAAATAACCTACCACTAATTGTTACCAAAAACTGTAGTCTCTAATTTATTAAAAACATAGTAAAAGATCATACAATACATTTCTATTCTTTTTAAATTCTGGTCTTCACCACCTTTTTGTAAACACTGTCAGAGTAAGTGCACTGTAAACTACATACCAGTAAAACAGTGGTTCCCAACCTGGGATTCATGTACTCCCAGGGACACTCAACAGGACCTTTAGAGGTAATTGAAAAAGAATGAAATAATGGCAGAAAAAGGCAGGCTGTGCTCCAGAATGCCTTGCAAGGCAGGAAGGGAGGTAGCTAGTTGGCTGTGAAAGCCCCACCAATAGCTAGTTTTTGGTCATCAATTCATCTATGAACCAGTAATTGAAAACCATCACAGTAAAAAAGCTGAAACATAATCTCAGGGGTGTCCAAGGTTTTTGGCAGGAGAGCCACATCATCTCTCTGACACTGTGTTGGGGACCAGGGAAAAAAAGAATTAATTTAAATTTAAAATTTGAATAAATTTTCATAAGTTTACATAAATGACTATATTAAAGATGAACTTATATGAACGAATGAAGGTCTTGCAATAGCTCAAGGCCTATAAAAGGCCTTGCACAAAGCAAGGCTGGCCTTTCCTTTGCTGCTGCTACTGCATCACAGACATGAAACAGCAAGCAGTGGAGGAAGCCCTCATCCCACAGCTCATGCGAGTGGTCAAACAGTTGCCCTCACGCTGAAAGCAGTTGTGTCGGGCCAGTGCGGGCTCCAACAAATCTCTGGAGGGCCAGAGGCTCATTGGAGACTGGGACCTCCCTGAGGGCCACATTGAGAGGCCTCGAGGGCCGCAAGTGGCCTCAGGGCCAGGGTTTGGGCACCCCTGATAATATGAAAAGTGATAAATCCCCCAGAATTTCTCGCAAAACAGTGCAAAGGCAGAGTTTTCTGTTCTTCAAACAGATGAAAAGAGAAAATATGAATATATGAAGTCTGGGCTTTCATATAGAGGAGATGAGGGCTTGTATTATTAATTATGAACATTTTGCTAATATGAAGGGTACAATTTATGGGAGTGGACTGCCTGCCAAGGGATATGCAAGTGAAAAAGGTTGGGAACCACTGCAGGAGATCCATGAATCAAATCCACCTTTGTGTTAAGCCAGAAGCTCTACATACAACATACAACCCATAACACATAACTGAAAGTGTGCAATTCAATTCACAGCAGAAAGATGCAGCTGCAGCTGCATATATTTGCAACCCTTTTTACTCAGAAGTAAAAACTCCCACTGCTTTCCATGGGAGTTATTCTTAAGTAATGGTACACTGAATTGTAGCCTGGGACTTTATTTCTAATGGAAAGGAGGATCCCATCCTGGTGTTGAAAAAAAAGACCTCTGCCAAATGCCTGCATTTGCAAAAAGGAACCAGGTTGCTGGAGCAAAAGGGAAGGAGGAGAGAAAAAGGTTAACTTTGCCTCTAATGACCTTGAGCAGAGCAGAAATAATAATAATAATAATAATAATAATAATAATAATAATAATAATAATAATAATAATAATACAGGTATTTCTATACCGCCTTTCTTGGTCCTCAGATTTCTCCTTGGACTTTATTCAAGGCGGTTTACATAGGCAGGCTATTTAAATCCCCGTAGGGATTTTTACAATTTGAAAGAAGGTTTCTATCTTTCAAGAAACCACAACATTCAGGTGTTTCTTTCTGATCTGGTCGCAACATTCTGGCCTCCATCCTCCCACACTCAGAGCAGATGGAATAGCTCGGCTCAGCTTGTCAGCTGCTTCAAGGTCGCACTGTGCTGGTGGCCTCGAACTGGCGACCTGCGGATGTTATCTTCAGGCAAACGGAGGCTCAACCCTCTAGACCAGACCTCCTGCCCAGACTTTTCAGAGTTGAAAGGCTCTGCCCTCTGATTGACCCGGAGATAAGATGAAGTAATAATAGGAGCTTGATTACCTGGCAAAAATTTTATGTATCTACTGTATTTCTTCACACTACACCTAATTCATCTAAGAATTTTGTTGCCACAAGATGCAGTGATGGCTTGGATGGCATGCAAAGGCAATTAGACAAGAGGATGGGTGTATCAGTGGCTACCAGTTCTGATAGTTCTGCGCTACCTCTGGATCCAGCAACAGTGCGCCTGTGAAGACAGTTGCAGGGGAGCCAAGAGTGGAAGAGGGGGGTACCTTTATGTCCTGTGTGGTGGTTTCTCAGAGGCAGCTGGTAGTATACTGTGGGAATACAGATGCTGGATGGACTCTCTTTGACCTGACCCAGCAAGCCTCTTCTTCCATTCAGTGGTACACTGCTTCTGAACCTGGAGGTTCTGTTCAATTATCACGACCTCAGTGGCGTCACTAGGATTCGCGTCACCCGGTGCAGGAGGCCTGCGCGTTACCCCGTGTAGTGGGCGGGGCAACACACCAGGTGGGCGTGGTGATGTACCATCGCCCCGCCCCGCTGGTTTTTTGGCTGTACCTTTTGTTAGAACACAGATATTTCAATGTGGATTGTTTCATTGCATTCTGCGTGAAATTACGCATTGATTGATAATGCGTAAATAAATGATTTATGCATTATCATTGATTGATAATGATTGAACATGATGGTCTTATTCCTCCAAATTCTGATTTTAGTGAGCTTGAAAACTTGTAGAGTCTCGCACACGCACACACCCCATGTCAACTTACTAACAACTTATTGCAGCAGTTCTCAAACTTTTAGCACGGGGACCCACTTTTTAGAATGATAATCTGTCCAGGACCCATTGGAAGTGCCAGAAGTGACATCATCAAGCAAATTAAAATAAATAAATATAAATAATTAAATTACAATAAAATAATTAAATAAGGGGGAGCCAGTCCTGTTCCACCAAGTGAATCTACTCTGAAGTAAGTCCTATTGTGATAAATGGGGCTTACTCTCAGAAACGTGTGGGTAGGATTACCGCCTGTGAGCCCAATCCTGTACATGTCTACCCAGAAGTAAGTCCCATAGTGGTCAATGGGGCTTACTCTCAGGAAAGTAGAATTGCATCCTGTGAGCTCAATTCTATGCATGTCTACTCTGAAGTAAGTCCCATAGTGGTCAATGGGGCTTACTCTTGACAGATCAGGAGAGAGATCTTGGGGTGGTGGTGGACAAGTCGATGAAAGTGTTGATACAATGTGCAGCGGCAGTAAAGAAGGCCAATTCTATGCTTGGAATCATTAGAAAAGGTATTGAAAAGAAAACAGCTAATATTATAATGCTGTTGTATGAACTGATGGTAAGGCGACACCTGGAGTATTGTGTCCAGTTCTGGTCGCTGCATATCAAAAAAGACATAATGGAAAAGGTGCAAAAGAGAGTGACTAAGATGATTGCGGGGCTGGGGCACCTTCCTTAAGAGGAAAGGCTACGGCGTTTGCGCCTCTGCAGCCTAGAAAAGAGACGCCTGAGGGAGGACATGATTGAGACATACAAAATTATGCAGGGGATGGACAGAGTGGATAGGGAGATGCTCTTTACACTCTCACATAACACCAGAACCAGGGGACATTGGGTTGAAAGTGTCGACCCAATGTGCGGCGGCAGTGAAGAAGGCCAATTCTGTGCTTGAGATCATTAGAAAAGGTATTGAGAACAAAATGGCTAATATTAGAATGCCGTTGAACAAATAGATGGTTAGGCCACACCTGGAGTATTGTGTCCAGTTCTGGTCACCATATCTCAAAAAGGATATAGTGGAAATGAAAAAGGTGCAAAAGAGAGCGAATAAGATGATTACTGTGTTGGGGCACCTTCCTTATGAAGAAAGGCTACAGCGTTTGGGCCTCTTCAGCCTAGAAAAGAGACGACTGAGGGGGACATGACTGAGACATACAAAATTATGCATGGGAAGGTTAAAGTGGACAGAGAGATGCTCTTTACACTCTCACATAACACCAGAACCAGGGGACATCCACTAAAATTGAGTGTTGGAACAGTTAGGACAGACAAAAGAAAATATTTCTCTACTCAATGTGTGGTTGGTCTGTGGAACTCCTTGCCGCAGGATGTGGTGATGGCATTCAGGCCTGGGTGCCTTTAAAAGGGGATTGGACAAGTTTCTGGAGGAAAAATCCATTACAGGTTACAAGCCATGATGTGTATGTACAACCTCCTGATTTTAGAATGGGCTATGTCTGATGCAAGGGAGGGCACCAGGATGCAGGTCACTTGTTATCTGGTGTGCTCCCTGGGGCATTTGCTGGGCCGCTGTGAGATATAGGAAGCTGGACTAGATGGGCCTATGGCCTGATCCAGTGGGGCTGTTCTTATGTTCTTATGTACTCTGTAGCCTGCCTGCAATAACACCCCCCAAAAGAATCAGTGAGATTTCCAGCCCTCCCTGCCCAGTTTAAAGTTCTTCTTTTTCAGGTATATCCATATAAAGACCCTCCTGGCTTTGCAAGTGCAAAATAGCAAACTTTTCCTTTACCATTCAAGCCTCTTTCTTGTTCTTGGGGGGGGGGGGGGAAGGCTGCCTTCTGTTGCACTCCAGCTCCATCGGATCAGGACCCTTCTGGTGTCCTCACTTTCGCCTTTGCCTGGCCTGACTACCAGCCAAGGCACATCTGCCTACTTGTGACTAAATGCAGCTGTGAGGCTGCTTTGCTTTCCTTAGGGCTCCATAGACTGTAAGGGAGGAACCTCCTTCTCCGGTGTTTTTGGGGGCTGCACTCATTGGATGAGGACCATTCTGACGCCTTTGGAGCCTCTCAGCCTGCCTCGACTAAGGCAGCCTGCTCGCGAGTAAATGTGACCATGTGGCTTCTTTCAGGCTCAGACTCACAGCTGGGAAGGGGAGCTTCTCAGGTGTTTTGGAGGGCTGCATTCACTGGATTGGGACCATTCTGGTGTTGTTGGATTCCTCTCAGCCTGCCCTTTCCAATGCGTGATACAGCTCACTTTAACTTTCCATAGGGCTCCATGCATTTTTTCCTTCCATTATTTTGGTCACAACTTTTGAACGAAAGGAGCTATTTCAATTCTGTTTTCTGCATTCACTGGCCATTCCACATCCAACAGTTTATGGCATGACACAGTAGCTCCTAACCCCACAATGTTAGCGCGTCCTCCCCCCAGGCGCATCACACACACCCCCAGCGTGTCACCTGGTGCAGCCCGCACCCCCTAGCGACGCCGGTGCACGACCTCCTCAGTAAATCTATCTTTCGTCTATGCCGGGGTGCCCAAACCCTGGCTCAGAGGCCACTTGCAGCCCTTGGGGCCTCCCAATCTGGCCTGTGGGGAGTCCCCAGTCTCCAATGAGCCTCTGGCCCTCCAGAGACTTTCTGGAGCCCATGCTAGCCTGAGGCAACTGCTCTCAGCATAGGGCAACTAGTTAAGCTCCACTGCTTGCTGTTTCATGTCTGTGATGCAGCAGTGGCAGTGATGGAAATGCTAGACTTGCTTTGTGCAAGGCCTTTAATAGCCTTGAACTATTGCAAGACCTTCATTCATTCATATAAATTCCATCTCTAATATATTCACTTATGTAAATTTATTCAAATTTGAAATGTAAATTAATTCTTTTTTTTCCCCTGCCCCCGACACAGAGAGATGATGTGGCCCTCCTGCCAAAACGTTTGGACACCCCGGTCCAAACCTTCAGTCTCAAAAGACTATGGCAACCTTCAGTCTCGAAAGACTATGGTATCGCGCTCAGTGTGTCCTCTCCAGTGCGCGAAGCCTGGGTAAAGTAGATATGGAGGATAGGCTGTTACCCATGCAGCAAATCCCCCCTCTCCACGTTGCTGGAATGGTCCAATGGAAAGGCAGAAGCCAATATGGTTGGTTCCAGCGGCATCACAGGAGTTGCCAGAACGTGACTGTGTGCAGCCGTGAACTGCCTCAGGGATTCCGGCTCTGGATTTTGCCTCAAGGTTGACTCCTGAAGCCTTTTCCACAACTGGATATAGCCACAAGGTTTGAGGTCAGAGTTTCCTTCTCTTAGTTGAGCTGCCTTCCCAGGCTAATAAGTCCCACCTACTTTTCTATCTTTCATCTAACCTTTTAAAAAAGCTGCCTAAACTAGTGTCCAGCACCACGTCTTCCACCGGCTAATCTCCCTTTAGGAATGAAGTGCCTTTGGTTTCACCCAAGGCACTGAAGGTATGCAAGACTGACAGGGAAGCTGCTTCTTCCTGCCATTCATGTCTTTGGAGAAACCTCTTTGGGTTCCGGAGAGCAGAGCCAGGCATCAGTTATGGGCATGAATCACACACCAGGAATGACCAGCAAAGTTTCTGTTTGCATAAGAAACAGCCAGGCTCCTGCCCAGCCGGACCTGGAAACAGCTCTGTCTAGATAAGGCCTTTCCGCTGCAGTGTCACAAACCTGTTTAAGGGGGAGGGGCTCAACCATATCTCTGCCTATCAGATTATCAGATAAAGAGTTCTGATCTTTATCATCAGATTCCGGGGAGCAAGGTCCAGGGGAAGGTTTGCCCTCTTTCCACACTGGCTGCTTGAAAAGGCCAGGCAGGAATTTCCTGGGCTACTTCTTGACATTCAGTGCACACCATCCATACTGTCCTGTATTGTATTTGCCTCTGTTAAGGCTCCTTTCTGCAGCTCCACATGCAGAAATGCAACAGGTGAAGCTCCCTCCATTGTTGCATCTCTGGCCCAGAATCACTGCATCTCATACATTTCTGGCCATCCTGCTTGAATGTGTGAAGCTGCCTGAGAGCCTTTACAACTGGAGAAGTCAAGGATCAAACCAGGCACCCTCTGTGGGCAAAGCAGGTGCTTAACCATTCATTTGCACCTAACCAGGTGCAAAGAGGCCAGGGCTCCAGTCCAATTTTTCATGCCAGTTCCTGTTGGTCACCATCCCACTTTGGACTTTAAATCTCAAAGCTTAAATATAGATAAGATGGGCCCAGTGGCTCTTCACAGACAGCTGCCTCCCAGCTCATCAGATCTGAAAGTCAGCATTCTTCAGCCAGAGGACTTCAAAGGGAATCTCCACTGTGAAACTGTTGAGCTGGAATTCATCTCTGTTGATTCTATTAGATTGGGACTCTGTGGAGAGGAAGAACTTCTCTCTCACCACTGGAGTTCAATTAGCATGACAAACCCTGGAAGACCACACCGCTTCCCTGGGGCATCTTTGAATGTTGCATTGAAATGGCACAGGCTGCACCTCTTAGAATTCTTCTGTATACTTCAGACCACCAATCCAGTGAGTGCACTGGGACTAGCAGCAGCTTACCAGGGTTTCAGAAAAGCAGCCTTCCCCAGTTCTGACTGAGTTGGGGACCTTCTGTTTGCACCTTTGCAAAGCAGGTGCCCTGGACCTCCCCCCCCCCCCCCCCGCAAAAAGCTGATGCCTTCTTAACTTGGTTAGTTGTGAAAACGCCACAAGACTCTTGGCAGAGAAAAAAGTCCTGCTACTGAGTAACTCTGAAGGAAAACAGATAGGCACCTTGAAGAACATTTGGACACTCTGCAGAATGTGGCCGTCTGTAAAACATCTGGCTCTCAGAAGCACCCCTTAGTCTGTCTTGAGCAGCTGCATATCCGATTTGTCCCCCCTTAGGCCTCCAGATGACGGGGCTGTGGGTCTCATCTGCACGCATGCCTTGCTGGCCGAAGTCTGCCTGACCTTCTGTTTATCTGAGACCAGCTTTCGCATCTGGGAAGGGATCCTGTGGAATTTCCCAGAATTCTCTCTTCCCCTCCCCTTGCTTTAGTGCAATATTCCTCTTGGAAGAACAGTCTTCCACTTGAGAACCAGGGCAGTTTCTTTCTAGGGGTGGGCTGGAAGTTTTCCTGTCATGAGGAATAATGTTCTATTTTGCTGTTTCATCGACAGCGTCGCCCAAAATAAGGTTGTATTCAACATATGAATATAAGACCATACAAGACCATGGAGGCCGATCTAGCTCAGCATCCTCTTTCCAACAGTGGCCAACTGGCTGCTGTAGAAACTCATCACCAGGATACAAAGGTGATGGCCATCGCTAGTCTTTGGCCCCTGCTATTCAGAAATACACTGCCTCAACATGGAAGCTCCATTCCAGTGATCACAGTCGTGCACAGACCTAGCCACTAGGAATTTGTCCAGCATCTTTGGAAAAGTGACACATTGTAATGATTTTTATCATGCCCAAAATGGTAGAGACATTATACCTACATTTAAAAAAGGACACAAGCCATCTGTTTACAGATGGGATGGGACAGTAGGGGAATGGTTAAAGAGAACTCCGACACAAACACACACACTCCAGCAGCAGCCCTGTTTTTTTTGTGTTTTTTTTCCCCATGGATGGCTTTTTAAGGGAACAACTCGAGACTCAAGTCTTTCTGAGTTGCAAAAATGCTCTGGGCAACTTGGAAAGCACCCCTGTTAGGACTTGTTTTCAAGTCGAGTCACGGGGAGGGGCAGAGACTCGTGACTCGACTCAGGTCAAGCCTCACTGGTTTTGCCCATCCCTGCTCTTCCCCCAGTGCCGTGACCCTGACCCAAATTGCACCCTTCTGCAACTTGTTTGACCTTAATCACATTCACACACACAGAAGTAGACCCTGTTCATCAATCCCCTTGCACTGCATCCAAGTTGATTGGGTCTGGTTTACTACCTCCCTGTTTGAGGGATGTGTGGTGGATGGGGAGACAGGTGAGGTAGAGCCTCCTCACTGGAGTCCTTCAAAAGCAGTGCTGCAAGCAATAATAATAATAATAAATAGTATTAGTAGTATTGGCAACCTTCAGTCTCGAAAGACTATGGTATCGCGCTCTGAAAGGTGGTTCTGGCACAGCGTCTAGTGTGGCTGAAAAGGCCAATCCGGGAGAGACAATCCCTTCCACACCGGGAGCAAGTGCAGTCTGTCCCTGGTCTGTCTCCCTGGCTATGGGCCTTCCTTCTTTGCCTCTTAGCCTCAGACTGTTGGCTAAGTGTCTCTTCAAACTGGGAAAGGCCATGCTGCACAGCCTGCCTCCAAGCGGGCCGCTCAGAGGCCAGGGTTTCCCACTTGTTGAGGTCCACTCCTAAGGCCTTCAGATCCCTCTTGCAGATGTCCTTGTATCGCAGCTGTGGTCTACCTGTAGGGCGCTTTCCTTGCACGAGTTCTCCATAGAGGAGATCCTTTGGGATCCGGCCATCATCCATTCTCACGACATGACCAAGCCAACGCAGGCATCTCTGTTTCAGCAGTGAATACATGCTAGGGATTCCAGCACATTCCAGGATTGTGTTGTTTGGAACTTTGTCCTGCCAGGTGATGCCGAGGATGCGTCGGAGGCAGCGCATGTGGAAAGCGCTCAGTTTCCTCTCCTGTTGTGAGCGAAGAGTCCATGACTCGCTGCAGTACAGAAGTGTACTCAGGACACAAGCTCTGTAGACCTGGATCTTGGTATGTTCCGTCAGCTTCTTGTTGGACCAGACTCTATTTGTGAGTCTGGAAAACGTGGTAGCTGCTTTACCGATGCGCTTGTTTAGCTCGGTATCGAGAGAAAGAGTGTCGGAGATCGTTGAGCCAAGGTACACAAAGTCATGGACAACCTCCAGTTCATGCTCAGAGATTGTAATGCAGGGAGGTGAGTCCACATCCTGAACCATGACCTGTGTTTTCTTCAGGCTGATTGTCAGTCCAAAATCTTGGCAGGCCTTGCTAAAACGATCCATGAGCTGCTGGAGATCTTTGGCAGAGTGGGTAGTGACAGCTGCATCGTCGGCAAAGAGGAAGTCACGCAGACATTTCAGCTGGACTTTGGATTTTGCTCTCAGTCTGGAGAGGTTGAAGAGCTTTCCGTCTGATCTGGTCCGGAGATAGATGCCTTCTGTTGCAGTTCCAAAGGCCTGCTTCAGCAGGACAGCGAAGAAAATCCCAAACAAGGTTGGTGCAAGAACACAGCCCTGCTTCACTCCGCTTCGGATGTCAAAAGGGTCTGATGTGGAGCCATCGAAGACAACAGTGCCCTTCATGTCCTTGTGAAAAGATCTGATGATGCTGAGGAGCCTGGGTGGACATCCAATCTTGGGGAGAATCTTGAAGAGGCCGTCTCTGCTGACCAGGTCGAAAGCCTTTGTGAGATCTATGAAGGCTATAAAGAGTGGCTGTCGTTGTTCCCTGCATTTCTCCTGCAGTTGTCTAAGGGAGAATACCATATCAGTGGTGGACCTGTTGGCTCGGAATCCACACTGCGATTCTGGATAGACGCTCTCTGCAAGTACCTGGAGCCTCTTTAGTACAACTCGGGCAAACAGCTTTCCTACAACACTAAGGAGAGAGATGCCGCGGTAGTTGTTGCAGTCACCCCTGTCACCTTTGTTCTTGTACAGCGTGATGATGTTTGCATCCCTCATGTCTTGAGGTACTCCACCTTCTCTCCAGCAGAGACAGAGGATTTCATGCAGCTCAGTGACGATGATCTCTTTGCAGCATTTTAGGACTTCAGCAGGGATGCTGTCTTTTCCAGGTGCCTTGCCAAAGGCAAGGGAGTCCAGGGCCACGTGAAGTTCTTCTAGGGTTGGTTCACTGTCAAGCTCTTCCAGCACAGGCAGGCACTCAATGTTGTTCAGTGCTTCTTCGGTGACTACATTTTCTCTGGAATATAGCTCAGAGTAGTGCTGCACCCAGCGTTCCATCTGCTGCGCCCGATCCTGGATGACCTCGCCTGTGGCAGACTTCAGAGGGGCAATTTTCCTCTGTGTTGGACCTAGGGCCCGCTTGATACCATCATACATCCCCTTGATGTTGCCCGTGTCAGCTGCTATCTGTATCTCGGAACAGAGCTGGAGCCAGTAGTCGTTAGCACATCTCCTGGCAGTCTGTTGGACTTTGCTGCGAGCAGTTCGGAGGACCTGCAGGTTGCGCTCACTGGGACAGGCCTTGCTTGAGCTCTCCTCTTTTCCTCAATGACTGGTGTCAACTCCTCAGAGTGGGCTTCAAACCAGTCTGCCGTCTTGTTGGTCTTCTTGCCGAATATGGACAAGGCGGTGTTGTAAACGGTATTCTTGAAATGTTCCCATCTGTTGGATGCGTTTGCGTCGGCCGGGCCTGGAAGAGATTCCTCAAGCGCTTGTGCAAATTCCTCCACTTTTCTCTGATCCCGGGTCTTGCTGGTATCAATGCGAGGTCTTCCTTCCTTTTTCGTGTGATACAGTCGCTTTGTTTGCAGTTTCACTCTGCTGCACACCAGGGAGTGGTCAGTGTCGCAGGCAGCACCATGATAACTGCGTGTGATCTTGATGCTGGGAAGGCTGGAGCGTCTGGTGAGGATCAGGTCGAGCTGGTGCCAGTGCTTTGATCTTGGATGTCTCCAAGAGACTCTATGTTGGGGCTTTGTGTTGAAGAACGTGTTGCTGACACAGAGACCGTGATGACAGCAAAACTCTAGCAGGCGTTGGCCATTTTCGTTCATCCTCCCAGTGCCAAACTGACCTAAGCAAGTGGACCATGAACTGTTATCAGCACCAACTCTAGCATTGAAATCGCCGAGGATGAACAATGGCTCTTTTACAGGGATTTTCTTGACAGTGGTGGCCAGGTCATCATAGAATTTGTCTTTGGCTTCTGCTGGAGACGACAGAGTCGGTGCATAAGCACTGATGAGAGTGACAGGTCCTGCTGATGACTGGAGCTGCAGGGACAAAATTCTTTCACTTCCCACAGTAGGTGGGATGATGGATTTCAGCAGGGTATTTCTGACCGCAAAGCCAACGCCATGTTCCCTGGTTTCGTTTGGTGGTTTTCCCTGCCAGAAAAATGAGAAATTTCTCTCCTTGACGGATCCGGAATCTGGCAGCCTAGTCTCTTGAAGGGCGACGATGTCCATCTGCAGTCTGCTCAGCTCCATGTCGATGACAGCTGTTTTGCGTGCGTCGTCTATTTCTTGCAGGTCATCAGAGAAGCCAGGTGTCATTGTCCTAACGTTCCAGGTGCCCAGCTTTAGGGCAGTAGTTTTCTGTTTTCTGTTGCATGGTGCAGAGTTGTCGATCCGCTTGTTGGTTTTCACCCTAAACCCCACGCACCCCATGAGGTTAACGGACCGTGACGAGGCAACACCTTACTGGCTGGGGACTGCCCAGCTTAAGGCGGGCGGTAGCTGCCCAATGAGATGCAATGATCTCTCCCACCGTCGGAAGCAGCCCCTGGCGTCATGCTCTACGCCAATCGAGCAAAGACTTATAACCGGTAAACTGCTGCTTCCCGTGTTGTGCCGACGCCATATGGCGAAGTTGGAGTGTCCTCTCCAGTGCGCGAAGCCTGGGTAAAGAAGGTATGGAGGATAGGCTGTTACCCATGCAGCAAATCCCCCCTCTCCACGTTGCTGGAATGGTCCAATGGAAAGGCAGAAGCCAATACGGTTGGTTCCAGCGGCGTCGCAGGAGTTGCCAGAACGTGACTGTGTTCAGCCATGAACTGCCTCAGGGACTCCGGCTCCTGATTTTGCCTCGAGGTTGACTCCTGAAGCCTTTTCCACAACTGGATGTAGCCACAAGGCAGTGGAGGTTTGAGGTCAGCGTTTCCTTCTCTTAGATGAGCTGCCTTCCTAGGCTGACGAGTCCCATCTACCCAGGACAGAGGTACCACCTTCATACAAAGGAATTTAAAACTTGCAAATTATTGCATATGTTGCAATTGGGAAAACACAGAATGCTAACAAAACAGAGATAACTTTCAAACAGACCTGCTTAGCAGTTTCAAAACCATTAGCAAATCTGTCAATGGTTGAAGACTTCCTCATATTGCACACTTGCTTTTCTACTTGCATCTTGGTTCCTTGCCCCCTCATGCTGATTATAGCTTACTATCCTTTACTTCAATTTTAGGGAAAATTATACTTGAGGGGATAAAAAGCCTAAAACTTGCACATTTGCATTTATGTATTATGATTCTTACACCAACTTCCTTTTATTTATTCCCATCACATTTGGGGATCCTTTTTTAAGAATTCTTAAAAAACACTGCTGAAAATTGATTAGTTGACTGTCACTACTAATATACTCTTGCATAAACCCAGTCTGATGGTGCACTAGTATCCTCTGAGTGTGATTCCAAATTTCTTTCAGCAGAGAACTTCCATTTGCACCAAATACAAAAACATGAGTCTTTTTTTTCCTGTTCTTTGGTGCATATAACTCCTCCCATTCAGCAGGAAAAGGAAGCTTGTGTCTTTTACTTTGGTGCAAATGGAAATAATAAATAATAATACAGGTATTTCTATACCGCCTTTCTTGGTCCTCAGATTTCTCCTTAGACTTTATTCAAGGCGGTTTACATAGGCAGGCAATTTAAATTCCCGTAGGGATTTTTACAATTTGAAAGAAGGTTTCTATCTTTCAAGAAACCACTACATTCAGGTGTTACTTTCTTGATCTGGTCGCACATTCTGGCCTCCATCTTCCCATGCTCAGAGCAGATGGAATTGCTCGGCTCAGCTTGTCAGTTGCTTCAAGGTCGCATGGTTCCGGTGGCCTCGAACTGGTGACCTTCGGATGTTATCTTCAGGCAAATGGAGGCTCAACCCTCTAGACCAGACCTCCTGCCTGTGGGTCTGTGCACATGTGGGTTGTGAGTATGCATGTGGGTTGTGAGTACTTGTGTGCCTCACACACCAGCAGTGCTTTTTGAAGGACTCCAGTGGGGAGGCCCTGCCTCACTCCTGCCTCCCCACCCACCACACATCCCTGCCGTGTTTGATACCTCCCCTCTGCCCTATACCTAGCAAAGTGTGGCATTAAGGACCCAGCTGCAGTAAGTGTAAGATGACTGGAAACTATTGCACACGTGGAAAGAATTTCTGAATCTGCATAATTCCCTCCCCCCGTATTAATTGCACAAGGAAATGGCCACAATTATTTTACTGCACCAGTGTGGCACAGTCTGCCGGCTAGTTCTCTTCACTCCCCGCTCCCCACCTTGTGCCTTGGTGAGCATCTCCTTGGGCTGATTGTACTGCTGCACAGAAGTTCGGCTGCTGATTTCTGCTGCAAAAGGCACAAGAGCAGACCAGACTGGGGGTTTTCCTGGTCTGTTGACAATGCTAGTTGCAAGACACAGTTTATTTCAATCAATCAATCAATCAAACCTTTATTAGGCATAAAGACACAGTTTATAATTTCTTGTACATTGAGGTTCCTAAGGGTCCATTCAAGGTAGCACTGAAGCTATTTGCTCATGGTAAGACTCTCGAGCAGTTCAGCAGGAACAGCTGTCCTCAGTATATAATCTCCACCTGTTGAACTTGTGCCTGCTTTGAAAGGCACAGAGATCATGCTGGCAGGAAGTGGCAATCTGACCAGTTTCCAGCTGGGTGTATGCAACAAGTGGATGCCTACTCAACTCTGCAGGCTATTATAAGAAAAGTCTAGAGAGAATCTGATTTGGATAAAATAACAACAAACATCCCTCACAGAATTAAGTCTTGAGCAAATGTATTTTCTGGTTTGATAAGGATAATTTGTTTCATTCTGCCTGGATTTCAGCTCGCCTACACTGATGAGTTGTGGAGATATTTTAAGGATTTTCTACAAAGTGCAAAGTGGTGGAGATTTTCTTTGAAGTGGGAAGGGGGTTCAAGGGCTCCTCCTGCAAGAGCTGCAATAAAACAGGCTGCAAATGCAAACAGGATGATTTTATTAGCATTTTATACGTTGAACCTACTTGTGAGTAACCATTATAGAAGACTTTCGACAATGGGGAAGGGCACAATTAGAGAATATAGCACTAGAGTCGGCGCGGTGCCGTGTGTAGGGTCTGCCCAAGATTCAGCAGGTGACCTCTGATGGATCCCCTCTGACCTTGGTTTGTTCCCTGCCACCATGGTGGCAGGCATGAGTTCCTTCTTTCTCAGAAGACCAGACGGCGGCTGCTGCTGTTGTCAGCACCATAGGGGGAAATCCATGCTTGATAACATAGTTGCTCCTGCTGTTGCTAGCCCACCAAGAATCAAGTATCAAGAAAAGGCCTTTCAACTTTGCAAGAAGCCTCCCTGAACCCACGGGTATGTGAAAAGGTGCCCTGAGGTGTTCAATGGGTTTGACTGCTTTGCAACAGCCCCTCAAGTTTTTACTGGTGAATAAAAAAAAGAAACACTAGTTCTTTGGACATGCTCAGAAAGTCCCTCTCTATGACCACATCTGCCTGTGTATTGCGTCATGGCACATAAGTCACAAATGCTGAGCTGGTTCAGCCCTTCAAGGAACTGTTTCCTGGTTGAGGTGATAAGCTTGCAATGTGAAACAGCAGCACACATTCATGTGGCCCAGCACTTCCTCTCACCTGCACTTGCAAAGCAAGCGTGACTGATCAGAGCCAACATGGAACAGCTGCGAGGCTGTGACCTTCTGGGCTGTGTGTTCCCCTCCTGCATCCAGTAAACATGTGGAGAGGCTAGCAGGGCCAGGCCCCTCGTTCTGGACATCCACCACAGGCGTTAGGATGCTACCTGCTCCCTTCTCCTCACATTCACTCAGTGGGAGAGGCATCAAAGGCATTTCCTTGTCCAGAAGACGCTTACCTTTTCAGGGTAGCTTGCTGTGTATCCTCCTGAAACCAGAAAAACAAGAGCCAACAGTAATGAACAAATAAAACAGCAGCAACTTCTAAGGTCAGCAGATTGCAACAAGGCAAACCACACACCCAAGTGCAGAGCCAGTCAAATGGAGAGCCAAAGTCATTGTTGTCACCTGCTGTCAATGTTGGTGCCTGGTGGGCGTTGTGTGTTCCACTGAGGGGGCACCACAACTGGCCAAAGCCTGTCCTGGGAGCTCAGTGTGGAACTGCAAAAACCAAGACAAATGTACGCCATTTAATGGACATCGAGCATATTACCCCACCATCCAGAGGCCTAGTGTAGGAGGAAGTGCCAATCTTGCAGCTGGAGAGGAAGGACGGTGGCTCTCCTTTGGGCTTGTTCCTGCCCCAACAAAATGCAGTGGCCAAACCAGCCTCTCTCTCCAGTGTCAGAGTTGGGGAGTGGGCAGGGCTTGCCGAATAGCCATACAATACATACAATATCCCCCTGGGGGCTGGGGATTAGAACAGGCCCTCCGTTTGGCTGTACTTGTCGTAAGAGGCGACTGAACAGCCACCGGGTAGGTGGGACTCGTCAGCCTGGGAAGGCAGCTCATCTGAGAGAAGGAAAGCTCTGATCCCAAACCTCCACTCCTTGTGGCTACATCCAGTTATGGAAAAGGCTTCAGGAGTCAACCTCGAGGCAAGATCCGGAGCCGGAGTCCCTGAGGCAGTTCATGGCTGAACACAGTCACGTTCTGGCAACTCCTGCGACGTCGCTGGAACCAACCGTATTTGCCTCTGCCTTTCCATTGGACCATTTCAGCGACGTGGAGAGGGGGGATTTGCTGCATGGGTAACAGCCTATCCTCCATATCTACTTTACCCAGGCTTCGCACACTGGAGAGGACACTCTGTTCCAGAACCACCATTCAGAGCATGATACCATAGTCTTCCGAGAGTGAAGGATACCAACAATACAATTTGGTGTCCGCCTTTGGAAACAACATTGAGGAGTGGAGCACACAAGGAAGCAGCACCAATGGGAGAGCACCAAGACAGAGAAGTCATCAGGGAACATCCTACAGCTGTGCCACTTCAACAATAGGAGAGTCCTATAGGCACAATATTTCCTTCACTGCCAAGCAATTGATAGAACTAAGAATGATATTGGAAAGATGATGCTATTTAAGCCACAAAACTAGGTATGAGGTTTAGCAGACCTGAGAGTGCTTGACAAGGATTCATGAAGATGACCTTGAGAAGAGGGCTGCTAAACCCTAAGAGTGTAGGTTTTTTTAAGAACCCCTAAATAAAAAAATAAAATAAAAAATACCAAGATCCAGGTCTACAGAGCTTTCGTCTGAGTACACTTCTGTACTGCAGTGAGTCATGGACTCTTCGCTTCTTTGTAAACCGCTTTGTGAACTTTTAGTTGAAAAGCGGTATATAAATACTGTTGATTGATTGATTGATTGATTGAACGCTTTCCACATGCGCTGCCTCCGACGCATTCTCAGCATCACCTGGCAGGACAAAGTTCCAAAACACAGTCCTGGAACGTGCTGGTATCCCTAGCATGTATGCACTGCTGAAACAGAGATGCCTGCATTGGCTCGGTCATGTCGTGAGAATGGATGATGGCCTGATCCCAAAAGATCTCCTCTATGGAGAACTCGTGCAAGGAAAGCACCCTACAGGTAGACCACAGCTGTGATACAAGGACATCTGCAAGAGGGATCTGAAGGCCTTAGGAGTGGCTTCAGAAGGGGCACCTTCCTTATGAGGAAAGACTATGGCGTTTGGGCCTCTTCAGCCTAGAAAAGAGGCGCCTGAGGGGGGACATGATTGAGACATATAAAATTATGCACAGGAAGGAAAGAGTGGATAGAGAGCTGCTCTTTACACTCTCACATAACACCAGAACCAGGGGACATCCACTAAAATGGAGTGTTGGGAGAGTTAGGACAAAAGAAAATATTTCTTTACTCAGCGTGTGGTCGGTCTGTGGAACTCCTTGCCACAGGATGTGGTGATGGCGTCTGGCCTGGATGCCTTTATAAGGGGATTGGACAAGTTTCTGGAGGAAAAATCCATTACGGGGTACAAGCCATGATGTGTATGCGCAACCTCCTGATTTTAGAAATGGGTTAAGTCAGAATGCCAGATGCAAGGGAGGGCACCAGGATGAGGTCTCTTGTTATCTGGTGTGCTCCCTGGGGCATTTGGTGGGCCGCTGTGAGATACAGGAAGCTGGACTAGATGGGCCTATGGCCTGATCCAGTGGGGCTCTTCTTATGTTCTTATGACCACATGATTACTGCCACTGTGTTCTGCCTCTGGAGAAGCTCACAGAAAGCCTCAGAAGGAGAAGTCCATGTTAGAGAACTGCACTAGACTGTACAGAAGCAACCTGCAGCAGAAGCTTGTGGGACTTGGATAGTCCTAGAGCCAGGTGGACTAGATCCATCTTGCGTGGATGCCTTTAAGAGGGGATCGGATAAATTTCTGGAGGAAAAGTTCATTACGGGTTACAAGTCATAGTAGTTATGTGCTTGCTCTTGGTTTTAGAGGCAGGCTGCCTCCGATTGCCAGATGCAGGGGAGGGCACCGGGACGCAGGTCATGCCTGTTGTCTTCTGTGCTCTCCCTGGCGATTGGTGGGCCGCTGTGAGATACAGGAAACTGGACTAGATGGGCCCTTGGCCTGATCCAGCAGGGCTCTTCTTATGTTCTTATAAATCAGAGACAGCTTGCAGATAAACTGTGTTTGGGCTGAGGTTCTTTTTCCTCACCAATCTGATGTTTTTTCACACACTGGGATTTTCTAGTAAACTGTTAGCAACAAATTTTATTGTTATCAGAACAGATCCATGTGGTGCTGCCCTCACTTATTCAGTAATTGCTGCCATTAGAGCTTTTATTGATGAACTGACAATTATGCCTGCTTTAAAATAAGACACCTGAGCAGAGAATAGAGATGCAAACCTTTCTTGAAGAAATTCAGACTGAAGTGTAAACTTGATGGAGAAGGGAAAGTGCAGGGAGCTCCCAAACAATGAGGAGAGGCTGACTGATGTAAATATTCAGAAGGCCATCAATGGTCAGAGGGCTACAGCACAGTTGATCACAAAAAATTTGAAGCTGATTTGACGTCTGAAGTGCTGGAACACAATTGATCAGGACATCAAAGATTACCACTGGGTGCTAAACAGAGACAATGTTAGAATTACTATAGTCTAGTACAGTGGCTCTCACACATTTAGCACTGGGACCCACTTTTTAGAATGAGAATCTGTCAGGACCCACTGGAAGTGATGTCATGACCAGAAGTGGCATCATCAAGCAGGAAAGTTTTTAACAATCCTAGGCTGCAATCCTACCCACACTTACCCAGGAGTAAGTTCCATTGACTGTTATTGTTCAAAACATACACATAGTACTCTGATAAAAGTACAGATCTGTCACATTTCCCCAAATATAGTTGCGTGCCATGGTAGCATCAAGTCTAATATATTAAAAATAAAATAATGAAATGAATGGGGAGCCACCTGAAATTGGCTCGCAACCCACCTAGTGGGTCCCTTCTGGGTGGGTCCCTGCAGCTCTCTTCTGCAGTTGCTTCCCAGCATCTAGTACTCTGTGGTACACTGCCTTGGAGCCTGGAGGTTCAACATCGACATAATGACTAGTAGCCAATAGCCATCACTACATTCTGTGGCAGATAATTCCATAAATGAATAACAGCACAAGCCTATGCATGCCTACTCAGAAGTAAGTACCATTTTATTCAAAAGGGCTTAGTCCCAGGGAAGTCCCGTAAAGGGCAAGGAAGCTTCCTTCTGTAAATGGAGGTCTTGCCCTAATGAGGAGAATAAAAAGGAACAAACTGTGGCAAAAAAAATGTAAGAAGGTGATACGGCAGGCCAAGAGAGACTATGAGGAGCACATGGCCAGCAGTATTAAGGGGAATAATAAAAGCTTCTTCAAATATGTTAGAAGCAGGAAACCCGCCAGAGAAGCGGTTGGCCCTCTGGATGGTGAGGGAGGGAAAGGGGAGATAAAAGGAGACTTAGAGACAGCAGAGAAATTAAATGAGTTCTTTGCATCTGTCTTCACGGCAGAAGACCTTGGGCAGATATTGCTGCCCAAATGGTCCCTCCTGACCAAGGAATTAAGTCAGATAGAGGTTAAAAGAGAAGATGTTTCAGACCTCATTGATAAATTAAAGATCAATAAGTCACTGGGCCCTGATGGCATCCACCCAAGAGTTATTAAGGAATTGAGGAATGAAGTTGCTGATCTCTTGACTAAAATATGCAATGTGTCCCTCAAAACAGCCATGGTGCCAGAGGATTGGAGGATAGCAAATGCCACACCAATTTTTAAAAAGGGGAGGAGGGGGGACTCAGGAAACTATAGGCCGGTCAGGCTACATCTATACCAGGTAAGATTGTGGAATGTCTCATCAAAGATAGAATCTCAAAACACATAGACAAACAGGCCTTGCTGAGGGAGAATCAGTATGGCTTCTGTAAGGGTAAGTCTTGCCTCACGAACCTTTTAGAATTCTTTGAAAAGGTCAACCCGTGAGACATTATCTGGACTTTCAGAAGGCGTTCGACACGGCAAAGGCTACTGAGAAAACTCCACAATCAGGGAATTAGAAGACAGGTCCTCTCATGGATTGAGACCTGGTTGAAGACCAGGAAACAGAGAGTGAGTGTCATTGGGCAATTTTCACAATGGAGAGAGGTGAAAAGCAGTGTGCCCCAAGGATCTGTCCTGGGACCTGTGCTCTTCAACCTCTTCATAAATGACCTGGAAACAGGGTTGAGCAATGAGGTGGCTACGTTTGCAGACGACACCAAGCTTTTCAAGTGGTGAAGACCAGAAGTGATTGTGAGGAGTTCCAGAACAATCTCTCCAAACTGGCAAAATGGCAGATGCGTTTCAATGTAAGTAAGTGTAAAGTCATGCACATTGGGGCAAAAAACCAAAACTTCACATATAGGCTGATGGGTGCTGAGCTGTCTGTTACAGATCAGGAGAGAGATCTTGGGGTGGTGGTGGACAGGTCGACGAAAGTGTCGACCCAATGTGCGGCGGCAGTAAAGAAGGCCAATTCTATGCTTGGGATCATTAGAAAAGGTACCTTGAGGATTCCTCTATGTCTGCCTCCCCACCACAGGATGAAGTGCATGCCCCACTGGCATAGCTGCACTGGCACTGGAAAATTGGATAGGATTGGGCCCTAAGTTATCACAGGGTCGTGAATATTTTACAATCCTGGCACATCTCCCACACATACAGTTCTGTATTAAGTAGCATTATGAACTCTGAAAATATCTGATCAAAAGCATTCTCTCAGAGACAACTGCATCTTAAAGTGTTCTGTCTCTTTAAAATGCAATGTAAGAAGTTGCCCATAAATCATAATCCTGAGCACATTTATTTGGAAATAACACTGAAATAAATTAAATTTAATTCCAAGGTAAAGGTGTTTGGGTCCATAGAGTTAGGTATACCATTTGTTATCATAATGTGAAATCCGTAATACTCAGAATGGTGCATTTGCACAGGATATTTTTCAGGGACTAAAATCAGTGCATCTGATCCTGCAAGCCGGTCATAAAACACAAGCTTCTTTTCTGGGGCATGGCTCCCTATGTTTCTAGTTTTGCATTTGAAATAAACACAGATCTCTCCTAAGCAAATATGCCCAGAAAATGACCCTGCCCTCATGATATTTAAACCAGACACAAAACAAAGATGCAGCTAACCAGTTACAAACACACTCAAACAGCTTTGATTGGCAGAGTGGCCATGCTTCCTAAAATGTCCACAGCACTCATGAAACTGGCAGGAAACTCCGGGGCTAATCCAGGCTAGGAGGCAAAGGCTGCAATCCTAACCACACTTTCCTGAGAGTAAGCCCCATTGAACAAAGTAGAACTTCCTGTAGGGTAGACCTGGTCAGGATTGTGCCCAAACAGGATCATTTAGCCAGATTTCTGCTTCTCCAGCAAGGCCATACCACACTTACTGTGGGAGCCCCCTTTGGGTCCCAGCCCCACCTGTCTCCTATGCCTTTAACCGTGACATTCTAGGACAGGCAAGAATTGTTCTTTTTGCATCAGGGAGAAGCTATGGGAATCTAATTAAGTTCAAAATTGGAGAGATTGGGATTCTCTCGTGTCAAAAGCACCAGAAGAGAAGTTGAAGAGCTGCCTCTGTTCTCCCTTTCCCCCAGCATCCTTTAATTTTCCCCACCCACCACCTCCTTTTTTGGCTTAACATTAAACATGATAATGAACTGAAAAGGAATGTTTGTTCACACTTTGGTTCTAATGTGTATCAGTTGTGTGTGTGTGTGTTGGGGGAGGGTGCCTAACAGCAAGTATTATAATGCCGTTGTACAAATCTATGGTAAGGCCACACCTGGAGTATTGTGTCCAGTTCTGGTCGCCGCATCTCAAAAAAGACATAGTGGAAATGGAAAAGGTGCAAAAGAGAGCGACTAAGATGATTACGGGGCTGGGGCACCTTCCTTATGAGGAAAGGCTACGGCATTTGGGCCCCTTCAGCCTAGAAAAGAGACGCTTGAGGGGGGACATGATTGAGACATACAAAATTATGCAGGGGATGGACAGAGTGGATAGGGAGATGCTCTTTACACTCTCACATAATACCAGAACCAGGGGACATCCACTAAAATTGAGTGTTGGGCGGGTTAGGACAGACAAAAGAAAATATTTCTTTACTCAGCGCGTGGTCGGTCTGTGGAACTCCTTGCCACAGGATGTGGTGCTGGTGTCTAGCCTAGACGCCTTTAAAAGGGGATTGGACGAGTTTCTGGAGGAAAAATCCATTATGGGGTACAAGCCATGATGTGTATGCGCAACCTCCTGATTTTAGGAATGGGTTAAGTCAGAATGCCAGATGTAGGGGAGAGCACCAGGATGAGGTCTCTTGTTATCTGGTGTGCTCCCTGGGGCATTTGGTGGGCCGCTGTGAGATACAGGAAGCTGGACTAGATGGGCCTATGGCCTGATCCAGTGGGGCTGTTCTTATGTTCTTATGTTTTTTTTTTTCCACTGTGCCAGGGACTTCTCAAAAAGTCACCCCAGACTACCCACCCCTCATCACCCAGGCTTTGCCTGGGGTGGACTCCTTTCCAGACAGCTAAGACCCCCAAGCCCCTCCTTCCAGAGGGAAAAAAAGTTCTTAATGGAAGGAGCTGACTTTTAGGCTGCAACCCTGTGCTGATGAGATGCAGCACCTCTGCTGCTGCCCAGTCAGCCTTCTCTCCTACCTCCCCTCACCATGTTTCACAGCCCTCCCCACCTCACACTGGCCCACCCACCTCGTTCACAGCTGCAGAAAAGCAGCAATTGTAGCAGAGCAGCTGCAGCCACCTCTCTCCCCCAGCCCTTGGAGGCTAGCCACACCTCCCTAGGGAGCCAGGACACACAGATTGAATACCTCAACTCTATGTAGTTACCTGGGATCGAGACCCATTGAACCCAACAGGACTTACTGCATTTCTATGCTTTTCCAGCAGAGATAATGAGCACCCCTTCTCCTTTAAGAAAAGGACAAGTGGTGAGGCTGGTGGAGGCACCCCCATAGGGTCATCGCTGGGGCATTTGCCCCACCCTAAGTCCACCAAGTCCACCTCAACAAGTGGGAAACCCTGGCCTCTGAGCGGTCCGCTTGGAGGCAGGCTGTGCAGCATGGCCTTTCCCAGTTTGAAGAGACACTTGGCCAACAGTCTGAGGCTAAGAGGCAAAGAAGGAAGGCCCATAGCCAGGGAGACAGACCAGGGACAGACTACACTTGCTCCCAGTGTGGAAGGGATTGTCACTCCTGAATTGGCCTTTTCAGCCACACTAGATGCTGTGCCAGAACCACCTTTCAGAGCGCAATACCATAGTCTTTCGAGACTGAAGGTTGCCAATATCTAAGTCCGCCAGTGGTGCTTGGGCCTCTTCAGTCTAGAAAAGAGATGCCTGAGGGGGGACATGATTGAGACAAACAAAATTATGCATGGGAAGGATAAAGTTGATAGAGAGATGCTCTTTACACTCACATAACACCAGAACCAGGTGACAGCCACTAAAATGGAGTGTTGGGAGAGTTAGGACAGACAAAATAAAATATTTATTTACTCAGCCTGTGGTTAGTCTGTGGAATTCCTTGCCACAGGATGTGGTGACAGCATCTGGCCTAGATGCCTTTAAAAGGGGATTGAACAAGTTTCTGGAGGAAAAATTCATTACTGCTTACAAGTCATGATATGTATGTGCAACCTCCTGATTTTAGAAATAGGCTGTGTCAGATGCAGGGGAGGGAACCAGAATACAGGTCTCTTGTTATCTGGTGTGCTCCCTGGGGCATTTGGTGGGCCACTGTGAGATACTGGAAGATGGACTAGATGGGCCTATGGAAAAATCCATTACGGGTTACAAGCCATGATGTGTATGTGCAACCTCCTGATTTTAGAAATCGGCTATGTCAGATGCAGGGGAGGGAACCAGGATGTAGGTCTCTTGTTATCTGATGTGCTCCCTGGGGCATTTGGTGGGCCACTGTGAGATACAGGAAGCTGGACTAGATGGGCCTATGGAAAAATCCATTACGGGTTACGAGCCATGATGTGTATGTGCAACCTCCTGATTTTAGAAATGGGCTATGTCAGAATGCCAGATGCAAGGGAGGGCACCAGGATGAGGTCTCTTGTTATCTGGTGAGCTCCCTGGGGCATTTGGTGGGCTGCTGTGAGATACAGGAAGCTGGACTAGATGGGCCTATGGCCTGATCCAGTGGGGCTGTTCTTATGTTCTTAAGTGTATACAGCAGTGGTTCTCACACATTTAGACAACTTTTTAGACCAACCTTTTAGAATGAGAATCTTGTAGAGCATAATCCTAAGCAGGTCTAGTCAGCAGCAAGTCCTATTGTGTTCAATGGGACTTACTCCCAGGAAAGTGAGGATAGGATTGCAGCTGCAATGAATTAAATAACAATAGTCAGCTCTTTGGGGCAGGCTGCAAGACTTATCTTTTGCTCATGTTCTCACTGATAGTGCTAACACTGGTGTCAGTTGTTTAGAACTACTTGCTGTCAGCTCCCTCTGAATTTTTGCTACTTTTCCTGCTCCGAAGCTGAGAGCTGAGCCTGAGGCAGAGTTCAGATGGTTGTAGGTAACCTCCATGTTTTCCAGGCAGTCTATCTCTGAAAGCCAGATGCAAGGATGTGGCAACAGGATACAGGTAGGTGTTGCTTTGGTACTTCTGGAGGCATCTGGTGGGCCACTGAGGAAACTTGCTGGGCTGGACAAGATGGGGCTTTGGCCTGATCCAGCAGGGCTCTTCTTCGGTGAAACTCAAACATCTGCATACTTCTGCTTCAAGCTAAATTGGTCCAATAGCATATAATTTTTGTTATCTCTTGGACTGGGTAAGAAGACAGCCCTGACTGCAATATTTTCATCATACATATCTCAGCATTCATAAGAACTAAAAATTCATCTATTCCTTTTTCTCAAATGTGTGCAGAAAGTCTGCAGCTCACAATGTCTGCAAGCCTTCTTACTTCACTTCCAAGTTCATATGCAAATTTATATGGAAATTGGCCTCATTTGCCAGTAGCTGTCCCCTGAAATCTGTGATCCCTGCTTCCGCACCTGGGAAGAGGCCATTTCAAATGGTCCTGACTCAAATGATGTTATCCATAGTGAAAATACAGATCTCTTCTATGGAGAACTCATGCAAGGAAAGCGCCCTACAGGTAGACCACAGCTGCGATACAAGGACATCTGCAAGAGGGATCTGAAGGCCTTAGGAGTGGACCTCAACAAGTGGGAAACCCTGGCCTCTGAGCGGCCCGCTTGGAGGCAGGCTGTGCAGCATGGCCTTTCCCAGTTTGAAGAAACACTTGGCCAACAGTCTGAGGCTAAGAGGCAAAGAAGGAAAGCCCATAGCCAGGGAGACAGACCAGGGTCACACTAGACGCTGTGTCAGAACCACCTTTCAGAGCGCAATACCATAGTCTTTCAAGACCGAAGGTTGCCAACTACAGCAGCATGACAAGGGCAAAAGTCTATTTCTGAGGCATGAATCAAGTAGTTACAGGAGTAGTAGTAGGAAGTACATACTTCTTCTCAAACTATTTTGACAGCGGAAGTCCCGCCCCTCTTTGCCGGAAATCCCGCCCCCTGAGGGGGTTCAAGTGACCCCTCAAACAACTTCTCCCACTGCCCCCCACCACTGGGGAGGGTTTTTGGGGCACTCCGACATTTGGTTTGGCGGGAAAAGGAGCCCGCCAATGAAGTGTGGGAAAGGGGTTCATGTGACCCCTCAAACAACTACCCCATTACTGCCGACCAATAGGAAGGGTTTTTGGGGCCCCAGGCTATATGGTTTGGCGGGAAAAGGAGCCCGCCAACGAAGTGTGGGAAAGGGGTTCATGTGACCCCTCAAACAACTTGTCCCATCGCCGCCGACCAATAGGCACAGGTTTCATAGCTCTCGGACCACCGTGTGGAGCCAATGGGAAAAAAGGGGAAGTGGGAACAGGTCCGGACTTGTCCTTGTATTTAAGGCCCAGGGCCTTTGGGGGGAGGGAGAAGTGTAAAGTGTAAAGCCACACAGCCCACATTGAATAAGAGAAGCCTCTGCTGACAGCCCCACACACACCCCACACACAGGGACAAGTTTCACAGAGTCACACAGACATGCTGGCTAGCATAGTACAAGAAAACCAATTCAGGCCAAGAACACTGGGGAGCATGATGTACTCTGTCCCTGAATAAATGCAGCAATATTCAAATCTAACAGTCACATAGGGCCCTGCAGTGTGGGAAAATGCTCAAAACATTCCACCCCCTCCCTCCCAAAAAATCACAGATTTCAAACAATTTGCACTGGCCACTTGTAAAGTGTAAAGGCACACAGCCCACATTGAATAAGAGAAGCCTCTGCTGACAGCCCCCCCCCCCCACACACACACACAGGGACAAGTTTCACAGAGTCACACAGACATGCTGGCTGGCATAGTACAAGAAAACCAATTCAGGCCAAGAACACTGGGGAGCATGATGTACTCTGTCCCTGAATAAATGCAGCAAAATTTAAATCTAACAGTCACATAGGGCCCTGCAGTGTGGGAAAATGCTCAAAACATTCCACCCCCTCCCTCCCAAAAAATCACAGATTTCAAACAATTTGCACTGGCCACTTGTAAAGTGTAAAGCCACACAGCCCACATTGAATAAGAGAAGCCTCTGCTGACAGCCCCCCCCCCCACACACACACAGGGACAAGTTTCACAGAGTCACACAGACATGCTGGCTGGCATAGTACAAGAAAACCAGTTCAGGCCAAGAACACTGAAGAACATGACCCACTCTGTTCCTGAATAAATGCAGCAATATTCAAATCTATCAGATTCACACAGGAACACAGAACACATACACGCCCCCACACATACAAATTCCAAGGCAAGGAGAGAGAGAGAGCGAGCAATATGCTTACCAAAAAACTGCAGCCTTTTTTTTTGGAAGATGTACTGACACACACAATAAGGTGTCCCCTTTTATAGGAAAAATCTCTGTACCCCTCACATCTGGACATTCCAATTAGTTTTTTCTTCCCAGGCCCATACAATAAACAAAAATGTTGGTAAGTTAGTATGTTTTTATTTTCACACCATAAATCTTAAAAGAATTCACGGGTGTTGGATGTTATACACGTAAAAAACAGACCCCAAATTCTGCTTCTCATGTCAAAGATTGATATATTTTCCAAACTATTGGAATTTTTTTTTACACGTAAAAAACAGACCTCAAATTCTGCTTCCCATGTCAAAAAGTTTGAAAAATTTCCAAGTTATTGGAATGCAATAGTCCTGGATTAACCCCAGTTTTGACCTGTGTCTGGTTTTTGCACGTGCAAAATCCAGATACAGATTCTGCTTCCCATGTCAAAAAGTTTGAAAAATTTCCAAGTTATTGGAATGCAGTAGTCCTGGATTAACCTGATAAACTATCCATTCTGTGTCTTGATTTTGCACGTGCAAAAAAACCAGACACCAAATTCTATTCCCAGTCTCATGGATTATAAAATAGCTGAAATTGTTTTCCCATATAGAAAAGAAATGTGTCTGATCAGCTTCTGATTTTCAGTCCTTTTTTTGGTGTAACCCCTATGTGAGCAGGTTCTATTCTCCCATGCCCCCAAGCCCATGTCTTCTAAAATTCAATTGAAATAACCCCCCCTGTAAGCAACAAAACAGTCAAACGTTCATATAAAGAATATAATTTTTATTCCTAAACATGCACATTTTAATAAGCAATCCCTCTCTCACCCCATGTCTTCTCTCTACTTCTAAAATTCCATTGAAAGCATCATTTCCCTAGTGATGCAAGATCTGCATTATATTCCTAAACATGCACATTTTTTAAATAAGCATTCCCTCTCTCACCCCCATGTCTTCTCTCTACTTTTTTTTTCTAATCATGCAAGATCCATATATTAATATTCCATTCCACTCCATTATTATTCCATTAATATTACATCAGATAAAACCAGAAAGATTTGGCTTTCACGGCTTTTTCAACAGAAAAAAGAAAAACACGATCTTGCAGCTGAAGCAATTTAGCGGCTGTTTTATGGGGTTCAGATTCAAATTTATATACATGATCCAATAATGACATAACGTATTCAGGAAATTCCTGCTTGATCTCAAGACAACCTAATGAAAATGCAATACAGATACACGTGTGCAGCAGACTTCCAATGTCCAATTTCTTCATAACCCTGTGCAGCATGTCTCGAATAAACTCCTGAGTCCAGTCCAAGCAAACGTGGGCGTCCTGGTTTGGGGCCTTCGTTTGACATCCCTCACAGGACACCTCAAGAAATTTTGATACACAATACTTCACAATGGTGAACAAACTTGCCCTCAGCAAACTTTTCGTGATTCTTTGTTGTGTTTGTGATTTCAGATTTTTGTTCTGTCTGTCCAGCGGGAGAACCCCTAAAATGTTTCGTAACGTTTTGAAAGCGTCTTGCTTCACATCCTTCTTTGGAATAGCCTACAGAAAAAAACACAAATAAGTATTTTTGATTTTACATTTCAGGCAACACACTCACGTATGCACTCAAGCACAATGATTTACCTCTGCTTCAGTTTCTCTAGGTACAGGTGGTTCTTCCATTGCAAATTGGTAAACCAGGTTCAAAGATGGAAACGGTAACACGTCATCCTCCTCCTCATCCTCGTCATCCTCATAATGCCTACATTTTTGCTTCTTCTTCATAGGTGCCTGCGGTAGGCTTTGAGAATCAGTGGGTCTGTCTGGGGTCTCTGGCTCATCGCAGCTCTCCATCTTGAACAGTTTGCAAATGTAGTTTTGAGAATCCACGGGTCTGACCGGGGTCTCCCCCCCCCAGAAGGCAGCAGGTTCTCCTTCTCCTCGGGACACTCCATCTTGACCACCACCATAGTGTGATTTTCACTCTCCTCCCCGGCAGGCGATGTGGGAGAGCTTTTCAGAGGGGAGGCCATGGCAGAAACAGCAGCAACCGCAAAGGCTGAATGGGTTTCTCCCTCCCCCCAAAGGCCCTGGGCCTTAAATACAAGGACATGTTCGGACCTGTTCCCACTCCCCCCTTTTTTCCCATTGGCTCCACACGGTGTTCCGAGATTTATGAAACCTGCGCCTATTGGTCGGCGGCGATGGGACGAGTTGTTTGAGGGGTCACATGAACCGCTTTCCCACACTTCATTGGCGGGCTCCTTTTCCCGCCAAACCATATAGCCGGGGCCCCAAAAACCCTTCCTATTGGTCGGCGGTAATGGAGTGAGTTATTTGAGGGGTCACATGAACCCCTTTCCCACACTTCATTGGCGGGCTCCTTTTCCTGCCAAACCAAATGTCGGGGTGCCCCAAAAACCCTCCCCAGTGGTGGGGGGCAGTGGGGAGAGTTGTTTGAGGGGTCACTTGAACCCCCTCAGGGGGCGGGATTTCCAGCAAAGAGGGGCGGGACTTCCGCTGTCAAAATAGTTTGAGAAGAAGTATGTACTTCCTACTACTTACAGGAAATGCTCCCAGTGTCTCAACTGATAACAAATTTTATATTCTTGGCATGGCATCTGGCCTCTATCAGCCTGGAGGGATGAACATCAGAATCCCAAAAAGGTCAGCAACACAAACAATTGTTGGATTCATTTCAAATTGTGGGAATAGATCATAAATACAGTACTTAAATTTAATTTTTTTTTAAAGATAATCTTGGAGTTTTGTTTCTTTGTCTTTCACATGTGACATGCAACAACATGCAGCCAATAGTGTATTTTGAACAGATGTTCACAAAGCTGCCCTTCTGAGGTTCATGTCAGGCCTTTGTGGTGACATTGCAAGAGCTATGCCAGTGCAAAGCACTGTGTTTTGGCAAATGAGGCCAAATTCCAAAGGAGGTGCAAAGCACTAAGTTTTGCAGGTGCCTGAATGTGCTGTGCAAGCGGCCCCTCCCCTTCAGAGCCATTCCAGGTGGGGGGAGCAAAATGGAGGTGCCTGGAATGGCTTTGAAGGAGAGGAGCTGCTTGCACAGCGCATTCAGGTGCCTGCAAAATTTAGTGCTTTGCACCTCCTTTTGCCATACCACCAGGCCTTCGTGTGTCCTGCAACCATAGCTCATAAGTGCCAAATGTCATGTTCTGAGTGGGATTTGGCTTTTCTTTCTTACTTAAAAACCAAATTTCTAGCTCTCCAGGCAGAGAAGAGACAGTGGACAGTGTGTGAGCACTATTCAATTAATATTTCTGCCCAACTTTGCATATAGGCACCAGGGACCAAATGTGTACACCTGTGGGCTGGGCAGAAATGGGTTAAATATCCCATGGGAGAGAGCAGTGAAGGGGCTGGATTTCCAGTTAACAAGGACTGGGGCTCCCACCTGTTCTTGCCTAACTCTTTGTCTCTTCTGTAACTAGCAGAACACCTGCTGCAGATTCAGTTCATGCACAGCCATGATATATACAGAGAGGTTGCCGCATCCAGCCTTCCTTTTATGTAGAACAAGAGTTGCTTTTGTATGTAGTATTTGGAAAATTACCTAAATTTGGAAAGCTAAATGGATAAAGGTTTAGCATTTGCTGCCAGGCATTTATTTTATTTATTTTAATTTAAAACACTTATATCTTATCACAGAGAGGTTATTTGTTCCACATTGCAGGCTCCACTTGCATTATTTTTGATAGTGGTGTTGTCATTTGTTGATGTGTATGTATCTTTGAGGTAATCTGCCTTGGGATTCCACTTGCAAAAAAGGTGGCATATGAGCCTTTTGAGATAAAGGTGACAGCAGATGCCACACCTTTATTTAAATAGAATTCTGAATTCTGTAAAGTTAGGTAACTTTCCAAATACTTTGCACAAAAGCAACTTGTGCTCTACACCAAGGGTATCCAAACTTTTCGGCCAGAGGGCCACATCAAATCTCTGGCATGGTGTTGAGGACTGGAAAAAAAAAATTAAATATAAAACTAAAATTGTTGTTGGCAACCTTCAGTCTCGAGAGACTATGGTATCGCGCTCTGAAAGGTGGTTTTGGAACATCATCTAGTGTGGCTGAAAAGGCGAATTCAGGAGTGACAATCCCTTCCACACTGGGAGCAAGTGCAGTCTGTCCCTGGTTTGTCTCCCTGGCTATGGGCCTTCCTTCTTTGCCTCTTTGCCTCAGACTGTTGGCAAAGTGTCTCTTCAAACTGGGAAAGGCCATGCTGCACAGCCTGCCTCCAAGCGGGCCGCTCAGAGGCCAGGGTTTCCCACTTGTTGAGGTCCACTCCTAAGGCCTTCAGATCCCTCTTGCAGATGTCCTTGTATCGCAGCTGTGGTCTACCTGTAGGGCGCTTTCCTTGCACGAGTTCTCCATAAAGGAGATCCTTTGGGATCCGGCCATCATCCATTCTCACGACATGACCAAGCCAACGCAGGCATCTCTGTTTCAGTAGTGCATACATGCTAGGGATTCCAGCACGTTCCAGGACTGTGTTGTTAGGAACTTTGTCCTGCCAGGTGATGCCGAGAATGCATCGGAGGCAGCGCATGTGGAAAGCGCTCAGTTTCCTCTCCTGTTGTGAGCGAAGAGTCCATGACTCGCTGCAGTACAGAAGTGTACTCAGGACGCAAGCTCTGTAGACCTGGATCTTGGTATGTTCCATCAGCTTCTTGTTGGACCAGATTCTCTTTGTGAGTCTGGAAAACGTGGTAGCTGCTTTACCGATGCGTTTGTTTAGTTCGGTATCGAGAGAAAGAGTGTCGGAGATTGTTGAGCCAAGGTACACAAAGTCATGGACAACCTCCAGTTCATGCGCAGAGATTGCAATGCAAGGAGGTGAGTCCACATCCTGAACCATGACCTGTGTTTTCTTCAGGCTGATTGTCAGTCCAAAATCTTGGCAGGCCTTGCTAAAATGATCCATGAGCTGCTGGAGATCTTTGGCAGAGTGGGTGGTGACAGCTGCATCGTCAGCAAAGAGGAAGTCACGCAGACATTTCAGCTGGACTTTGGATTTTGCTCTCAGTCTGGAGAGGTTGAAGAGCTTTCCGTCTCATCTGGTCCAGAGATAGATGCCTTCTGTTGCGGTTCCAAAGGCATGCTTCAGCAGGACAGCGAAGAAAATCCCAAACAAGGTTGGTGCAAGAACACAGCCCTGCTTCACGCTGCTTCGGATGTCAAAGGGGTCTGATGTGGAGCCATCGAAGACAACAGTGCCCTTCATGTCCTTGTGAAAAGATCTGATGATGCTGAGGAGCCTGGGTGGACACCCAATCTTGGGGAGAATCTTGAAGAGGCCATCCCTGCTGACCAGGTCGAAGGCCTTCGTGAGATCTATGAAGGCTATAAAGAGTGGCTGTCGCTGTTCCCTGCATTAAATATAAAATTAAAATATGTAAATACATTAGAGATGGACCTTAGATGAATGAATAAATGAATGGGCTCAAATGTCCAGGATTTCTCCAAGCATGAACACAGCCCAAGAAATAAAGCACACACTTAAATGGACCCCCTTTCTCCCACCCCACAACTCTGGTTGTGTTTGGTCAACTGGGCCAGGGGCTCTAAGGGGATCAGAGGCTGGCTGCGGGCCAGATAGAGGCTCTCTGCGAGTTGTATCTGGCCCCTGGGCTGGAGTTTGTCGACCCCTGATCTACACAAAAGGAAGACTGGATCCGGCAATCTCCCTGTAAATATCATGGCTGTACATGGACTGATTTTACACTATGTGTTCCTCTTCTGCTAGTTGCAGGAGAGACAGACAGTGAGATGGGAGCCCCAGCCCTTGCTGCCTGAAAATCCAGCTTCTCCAACTGCTCTCTCATGGGGCATTTAATCAAACACCTGTATTGCTCACACACTGTCCACCCTCTGCCTGAAGAAGTAGAAATATTTGATTAAGGGCCCAATCTGATCCAATTTTCCAGTACTGGTGCAGTTGTGCCAGTGGGGTCCTGTGGTGGAGGGGCAGATACAGGGGCCTTTTCAAGGTATGGAAACGTGTGTTCCCTTACCACGGGGCTGCATTGTGGCTACACCTGAGCTGGAAAGTTGGGTAGGATTGGGCCCTAAATACCCCATGAGGGAGCAGTTGGAGAGACCAGATTTCCAGTTAGCCAGGGCTGGGGCTCCCACCTGTTCTTGCCCAGCTCTTGGTCTCTCCCATGACTTACAGAAAGAGTGGCAACTTGCTGGCATTGAGCATCCCTTCAGATGCTCCCTGAGACCTCCCTAAGCCTCTTTCATCCCCACCAGATTCCTTGGAAGTCCTCATCTCCCACTCGCTGGGCAGGGTGGTCACCATTTTAGGCTGAGAGATTGATGGACCATTTCCCCAAGATTCAAAGTCACATGGAAGTTTGTTGTTTTTTTTTTTTTTCAAATCATGAAACTAAATAGTGAGGCCTCTTTAGAGGTCCAGAATCTACCACTGGCATTTCTGCGCTGCTCCAGGAGCCCTGCTGGCGGGTCAGTGTGCCTGGCCGGGGTTAAGCCACGATCACGAAGGGGTCTGCCTGCCACATTTGCAGGTTTTCAGTCTCCCAATGGGGTGGCCAGGCCAGTGGCGTAGCTAGAGGGGGGCAAGGCCCTCCGTTCTGCAGGCGCCTGAACGCTTCGCTCCCCTCCAGCTCCGCCACTGGTCAGAACATTCCCGGGATGCGCCTCATCGTCCTTTCCACCTGCTCTCTGCTGGCTGGAGAGCTCCGGCTGCCTCGGCTTGAGCTCTGCGCCTGCTGCTCGCCGCAGCCCCTTCCAGAGGGCGCGCCCGCCCGCCCGCCCGCCCACGTTCAGCCCCCCAGCAGCGGAGGGCGAGCGCCGGAGGGAGGCAGCGCGGGGCCGGAAGGGTTAACTACCTGCCGGCCCCCCGAGGCTCCACCTTGCCGGCCGCGGGGCTGGGGCGGGCTGGGGGCGGCTCCGGAGCGCCACTCTCGTCCTCTCCCCGCAGCAGCCGGACCGGCAGCGCGCCGCCTCTGCCCGCCGCAGCCCCGAGGGAGCATGTTCCAGTGGTGAGTCCCGGCTCAGTCCCTCCCAGACTCCGCTCGGGGATGGAGAGCCCAGTGCTAGGCAGGCCTGCTCAGAAGTAAGTGCCGTTAGAGTCACTGGGGCTTACTCCCAGGTAAGTGTGGAGAGGATTGCAGCCTGAGAGCCCAACCCTGTGCCTGTCTACTCAGAAGCCAGTGCTGTGATAGTCAATGGGGCTTCCTCCCAGGTAAGTGTGGCTAGGATTTCTGTTTGTCCGACGTAGTTCAACCCCCCCCCCCCCGCTTGCTTTGAGTCGTCTGAATCAAAAGGCTCCTTCCAGGGTCCTTCTCCCTGGGGGAGAGAGAAGTCTTCCCCAACCCCCCCCCCCGGTCTGGGGGCACCTTCGGGGCTGGGGGGCATTTTTCCGTCTCCGGACTGGATTCGCCCCCGGCCAGCTTGAGTCCCTGCGCAGGACCAGAATGTGTTGAGAAAGGCTCCCCTGCCGGGGGAGGGGGGAGCCCTTCTTCAGTGGGGCACCACCTGGACCCACCCAAAGGGACCCGCGGTGGGCGAGGAGGCAGGGAGGCCCTTGGAAGCGCCGCGGCCGTGGGAGGTCTGCAAGCACTCGCAGCCCAGGCGTGGAGCAGGGACGGCGGAGGAACGGGCAGGCTGAGTCGGGAGTGCTCGCACACCACACACAGTGCGCTGCTCTTCAGAGGACTCCGACGGGGAGGCTCTGCCTCCGTCCCTGGCTGGGAGGGATGCTCCAGTCTCTTGCAGGTTCCTTTCTGAGGGGCTTCTGGAGTCAGTGCGCGCCCCCCAGCATCCGCCCCGCTTCCCCATTGTTCCTGTTTTGGAGCCACAGCCTGGCACCTTGACGATGCGCTCCAGGGCACTTCCCCTGCGCTCTCCTCCTTCCCTACTGCATTAAACTGAAGCCCAGGCGACTGAAACTGTGCGCTCTTCACCCCACTTCCCCCCCTCTGTGTGACTGTCTCTCAGTGTCCTGACTGCAACCCCCTCAGGGCAGAGTCCTAACTTCTTGCTCAATGCAAAGTGCCACATCCACTGAAGGCACAGGAGACATTCAGAATCCACTTGTGTACTCAGACGTGGGTCACACAAGATCCCTACTAGGCATGTTTATGAGTGCAGCTTGGGGGGGGCAGCATGCTTATGCAGAAGTGTCATCCCACGTTCAGTGGCACTTGCTTGCAACCTTTGCCTGGGGAGACCTGGGTTCAAATGTCTGGTCAGCCCTGGAGCTGGAGCTCAGTGGCAGAGCCCTCGCCTTGGCTGCGCTGACCAAGCATCTGACTCAGAAGAAGCCTGCTTCAAATGCTCAACTCCCAGGGCAGTTGTGGGGATAGCCCACCTGTGTGTGACTCTGAGCTCTTTGGAGTAAGGGAGGCACATGATGGTGATGAGGACGATGGTTTCAAATGGAGGTGGAGATGATTAGTGCACTGACACCAATCTCTGTGTCTGCTGATGGGTGGTCAGTTTGCAAAGTGAACATGTATAGCTAGGACCCCTTAGTGGGTCAGACACGACCACTCCATGCCGGGTAAGCCCAAGCCTGTTCTCCTGCCTGAGCTCAGAACAAGACCTTGTCTTTGCAGACTGGCAAAGAGCCTCTCTGAAAGCAGTGTTCCCCTTCTGTCCACAGCTGTCCCTCTTTGCCCCAGCAAAGTGTCTTTTCCAGTGGCTCTTGCTGGTGCTTCTTCTGCATCTTTTAGACTGTGAACTCTCTGGAGACAAGGAATCACTTGCTAGTTTGTCTTGCTGTGTGAACTGCTTTTATGAACTTTTTTTTGTTGGAATAACAACACTTTGTAGGACCAGACCAAGGCCCACCTAATGCAAGATGTTCTGCAGAAGTCCCAGCAACCAGCAGGCACCAGGGAGTCTGCCCCAAATTGGCTGGCAGGCTACAAGTTGCCTGTTCACCTCAGCCAAAGATAGCAAGGGCTCACTAGCATCAGCTGGCTGTGAATCTTGCCTCCTGCCCAGAGATGGTGGCCACTTTTCTTCTAATAGTCTTATAAGTGACATTGAGCTCTGCTGGATTGCAGGAATGGGGAAAATGAGCTCCTTTCAGGAGTCATCTCTAGATGGAGCTCTCAAGCAGTGACGTTGCTAGGGAGGTGCGGGCAGCCTGGGGGGTGACGTGCACTGGGGGGGTGACACACTAAAATTGTGTGGTTAGGAGTAACCCCATCATCTTATATACTGTTGGATGCGGAATTTTGAGTAGAAATACAGTGCAAAAAACCAGAGTGAAATATCTCCTTTCTAGCAAAAGTTGTGGCCAAAAAACCGAAGAACAAAAAATGCATGGAGCCCTATGGAAAGTGAAACTGAGCTGTATCGTGCGTTTACTCATGAGTAGGCGACCTTGCCTTAGTCCATCAGAAAGGGCAAGCTGAGAGGAATCCAACAACACCAGAATGGTCCTGATCCAATGAATGCAGCCCCCCAAAACATTTGAGAAGGAAGTCCCTCCCTCCAAGCAGACGAATGTATTGAGCCCTATGGAAAGCGAAACTAAGCATCATGGTTGCGTTTACTCACGAGTAAGCAAATGTGCTTTGGCTGGTGGTCAGGCCAAGCAAAGGGGAATGCAGAGCCACCAGAATGGTACTGATCTGATGGAACTGGAGCTCAACAAATGCTCCAGAAGGCAGCCCACCCCCCCACTAAAAAGGATCAAAACAGAGGCTTCAGTTGATAAGGTGAACTTTTTTGAGACTTGCAAAGCCAGGTGGATCCTGACAGTGATCTGGTTTAAACAGAAGTTCTTAAATTGAACTGGGCACTGGGTAGGGCTGAAAACCTTACTGATTTTGGGGTGGGGGGGTATTGCAGACAGGCTACAGAGAAAATTCACTTGGTGGAACAGGGCTGGCTTCTGCTTATTTAATTATTTGTTTTACTTTAAATATTTATACTTATTTATTTTAATTTGCCTGATGATGTCTCTTCCACTTCTGGTGGGTCTTGGACAGATTGTAATTCTAAAAAGTGGGTCCCAGTGCTAAAAGTTTGAGAACTGCTGCAATAAGGTGTTAGTAAGTTGACACCCTTGGGGGGAGGTGACACCACTAGTGACCAAAATCACTAAAATCACAATATGAAGGAATAATACCATCATGTTATATATCAGTCAATGCGTAATTTCATGCAGAATGTGTTTCATCTTTGGTCTATCAAAAGGTACAGCCAAAAAACCAGTGGGGGCAGAGTGATGGTACATTACCAAGCCCACCACCTGCGGTGTTGCTGGGGTCACGCTCTGGCATCCCGCACCAGCGCGAACCCTAGTGACGCCACTGCTCTCAAGAGCAGAGGGAAAGCAAATGGGGGGGTTGCTCTCTAGGTGGAGCTTGAAGTCAGGTGTCCCTTAATGCCAAGCACTCCTGCTCTTCTGGGTTGAAGACTGGATATCCGTGACATTCTTTCCAGTTAAAGCTGTCCGAAGCTGCAGTTTATAAGAATGATTTATTCTGTAAAACCAGAGGAAATGACAACTCTGCCGCAGGGCAGGTTTTTATGATCCTGGAGGAGAGGCAAAAGTGTTCAGAGCAGCTTAGTGTAGGGAAAAAAGATGACTAAGGGAGGACATGGTGGATGATGTGGAGAAAGTGGGCAGAAATTGAGCTTTTCCTGCTTGCAGCAACAGCATTGCCCAATGAACTTAGCAGGAACTGCTGCGGTTGGGGAGGCAGGTGAGGCAGAGCCTCCCCAGTGGAGTCCTTCAAAAAGTGCCATCCTGTGTGAGGTGTGCAAGCACATACAAGCCTTGTACTATGCCTGTGGGTTGTGTGTGCTTGCACACCTCACACGCGGCAGCCCTTTTTGAAGGACTCTGGTGGGGAGGCTCTGCCTCACCTGCCTCCCCACCCACAGCATGTTCCTGGAACTTAACTGGCAGAGGATTCAGGATGGACAAAAGGATTGCTTCTCACAACACAAAATGAGTCTGTGAAATTTGGCACCAGATGGGCTTGCTGCTGAAAGGGGGTTAGGCACATGCAAGAAGGGGAAAGTTCTCTTGGTGGTTATTGGCCATGGTGGCTGAATGGAACCTCCATGTTCAGAGACTGTGTACCTTGGACTATCAGATGCTGCTAAGCAGCAGATAGGGAAACTCTGGCCTCTTTATGGGTTGCCTGGAGGCAGCTGCTTGGCTATTGTGAGAAATAGGAAGCTGGGCTAGGCAGACCTTTGGGTCAGATCCCTAGTGGGGTTAATTAGGATCAAACTCAGCAGGTTTGAGACTCCAGGCTTATCTACAGCTCATGTGATGTGGCTGGTCCTTATCTTCCCAAGCCGCAGGCTAACGTTTCATTTTATAGTTCCATGCCTAAGTTTCATTTTAAGCTTTAATCTCCTCGTAACTGGCAAGCTAATGTAGCGGGCAATGGCATCAGTTTCCGTTTGATAGCAAGAGAGTTAAGTGGCTGTAAAGAAGGTCCCTTCACGTGGTTAGCTTAGTTTCTCACTCTCGGCTTACGTTGTGTGTGAGCATTTTCTTGCCACTTCCAACGCAGAGGGCACCCTGATGAGTTAACAATTTTCAGTTGAAATTCTTCAGTGTCTTTCCTGTTCAGATTGCAATGTTTTCCTGTTTTCTTTTCCTGTTTTCTGATTGCGTGTTTTTCTGTTCTGATTGCAAACTCATTAAAAATCACCTGCTAGCTTGTGGGGTGGGGCCGTAGCTGAGCAGCCAAGCACCTACTGCCTGTGCAGGGGGGTTGCTTGCAGCATCTCCAAGTCGGACTGGGAAAGATCCCGCCTCCCCAGAGAGCGCTGCCGGCCAGACAAGCTGAGTTAGATGGATCAAGCATCTAACTCATCAGGCGGCTGTTCCCAAGCCCCCCCCCCCCTTTTGAAAACTTTCAGTGAATTCAGCTTGGTAGTTCATGTAAAGGGCTTTAAAACAAAAAAACAAACAAAAAAAACCCGAATTCAACACATTTCTCTGATAGCAGAAGCACTGCCAAGTCATCGGGGAGAAATGGTTGTGGTTGCTTGCTTCCATCCGGAAGCTGGACATTTTTGTTGCCTTGGCTTCAGATCAGTGAGAACTTTGATTTGAATCTGTTTGCAAAACCTGGGGTCTGTTTTAGATTACCTGCAGTTGAGAGTGCCCCAAGCATGTGCAAAGAGCATTTTCTTTATCACCTAACACTCTTCCACACATCTAGGTGCTCGTTTTCAGGGCAGACTGCAAGCCTACCAGACATTTGAATACTGGGAACCCCTTTGCTGTTATACTTTACAGACATATTGTAAAGAATATGATTATGATTGTCTGTGCTTTGAACACCTGGACTGTGCTGCAAGGATGCTGTATGTTATCCTCTCGTGTTTTTAGGACAGAGTTCCCAAGTCTATACTTTTCTTCCCCATGTCTTCATTTTGCTAGGCTGCACCCTAACATGCCACAGGCCACTAAACAACTGCGGCCAGGCAAACTGACTGTTGTGGAACTTTCATGCAAACAGTGAATCTGAACGTGCCAAAGTTTGGCTGCATCATGCCCATGGAACTCAGTGTCACAAGATGATGTGATGGCTGCTAGCTCAGACGCCTTTAAAAAGGGATTTGATACATTCTTGAAGGTGGAGAGTCTCATCAGTGGTTCTTAGTCATAATAACTGGACAGAGCCTCCAGGTGCAGAGGCGGTCTACCTGTTTATATCAGAGGGGCTATTCTTTTCAAGCTGTGCTTATGAGCTTTCTGAGAGGCACCCGGTTAGCTGGAAAGTGGGTGCTGGACAAATGGACCCAGGAAGCTCCCTCGTGCTCAGACCATTATGGGTCCATCTAGCTCAGAACAGTCAGCACAGACAGGCAGGGACTCTCCAGGGCTTCAGGCAGGATTTTTGTGTTTCTGCTATCCCCAGAGGTGCTGGGGACAGAGCCAGGATCTCCTCATGGGTGTGCCCACCAGCTTCCTCTCTCTCTGTTCCGTGGATGCAGGGGCCTGTTTTTCCCTTGAGTCTGAAGTGTTGGCACATCCCCCTTGCTTAAAGACAGACCTTTCACAGGCGTCTTGCATTTGGGGCATACAAGAGTCTCTCTGTTGCCATTTTGCTTCTGGACTGTGTGTGCTCTGCTCTCTAGCTTGTGGCCACTTCCTGTGAAAAGGCACAGCAGATCATAAGAACAACCTGCTTAGTTAGACTAATGTGGGTTTGTCCAGGCCAGCATCCTGCTTCCTTCATTCACCTCAAGGAAGCCCACGTGCAGGACAGGATAGTGATATAGCCCTCTCCTGCTTCTGCATCCTGGTGATTTTCATTCAGAGGCAGGCTTCCTCTGCATTGAGCGGGGGAGATGGGACATAAGGTGCTTGGGCCAGATATGGCCTTCATAAGCTCTTTATCTGCCCCCCATCAAAACTGGGCTTTCCTAATACCAGCATTAGCTTCTCTTTGCTGCTGAGCTTCAAAATGACACATTGGCTGAAGTAGCACTGAAAGGACAGAGCTGGGGGAGCCTAGTTATCAAGCAGTTCATCCTTTCAGCAGCGCCTGCCATGGAGTCTCTGCTGAAAGGGCAACCCACATGATAATGGCTCTGCCAGCACTGCCCTTTCAGCAGAAGTGCTTCTGCCAGTTGGGAGGGAGAGATGGAAGGAGGCCTCAGAAGGCAAGGAACAATATGGGGGCAGAAGGGGCAGGCCAAGAAGGGTGAGAAAGAGAAAAGCTACCAAGGGGTTGGGAGAGCCCAATTATCATGTGGCTGCCCTATCAGCAGCACCTCTCCTGTTGAGGTATCACTTTGCAGAGCACCTCTCAGTTGCTAAGCTGTGAAATGATGCCACTGGCAGAAGCAGCATGGCTAACAGGGCAGCCTGTGTAATACAATTGGGCTCTCCCATATCTTGAAAATGATCAAGATTTGCATATAAGTGAGAGTATTGTGCTTAATTCTGGTCATGACTTGCTAATGATGTCACTTCTAGCTTAATGACATCACTTCCAGTCCTCAGCAGGTGCCACGGATGCTATTCAGCCTGCTGTATGAAATTGATTTGGCACCCCTGGCACAGAGGCTTCACTGAGCTATCCTAGCTATTGATAGACCTCACCCCTGGATCAAACAAATTCCCTTTTAATGCTGTTGAAGCTTGTGCCTGCTGTGCTAGTTCACAGAGGAACTTTTGTAATTGAAAGAGACCCCTATGCTTTCCCTGTGTGCTTTCTACCCCCCTTCCTTATGTCAATATCTAGATTGTGAGCCCTTCAGGATAAGGTCTTTCTCCTTTCATGGAGTGCAAAGACAGGGTCCTGTCCAGAAGGGCTCACAGTCTATAAGAACATAAGAAGAGCCCTGCTGGATCAGGCCAAAGGCCCATCCAGTCCAGCTTCCTGTATCTCACAGTGGCCCACCCAATCCCCTCTTAAAGGCATCTAGGCAAGATGCCATCACTACTAGCTATTACTGATATAGAGAAGATGGGGAGAGGCAGTGCAGGCGGGAAAAGCTTATGGATCTGTGCCATGTACATGAATTGTACTGTCTAAAAAGTTTTCTTAAAGACTTTTTGGGAATTCCCATATATAATGTTGACCACATTGCACCCATCTACTGTATATGGTTTCTGACACTCTTAAAGATCTCCTGTGCATAACATTTCTGTCCTTTCTTTCTCCAAGGAGTTCACGAATGACTACTCTGTCTATCCTTGCAACAACTCTGTGAGGGAGGGGTGTTGACCTGAGAGATTGTGACTAGCCCAGAATTGTGGCTCAATGGGGATTTGAACCTGGGTCTCCCAGCGCCTAGTCTGACACTCCAACCACTATTCCATATTACTGAGGCAAGGCTGTGTTCTGCAGAAGCCAGACTAATTCTGCTTCAGCAAGACTTGCTTTCAGTTCCCTCTCTGGTTAGTTGGACCTGTTCTTCCTCAAGTTGTTTACACTGTCTTTAAAAAAAACCAAAAAAAACCCCACCTTAGAAACTGTGAAGGGGTGAATGTGCTTTTCTAAGTCCCTGGTCTTCCTGAAGCTGTAGGGTTGTGCAAGGCAGTATTGTATTGATTTGGGGCCCCTAGAAAGCTCACTATGGTGTAAGCAATTTTTGCCCATACCACAAGTGTACACATTTGATCCTTGTTGCATATATGCAACTTTGGGCAGAAATGGCTTAATGTGCATCAAAGAGCAGGCGAGTAAGAAAGTAAAACTGTGCTGAACTTCATTGGCTGTAGGCTCAGGACAGCTCAACAAAAGCCCCTCTTCTCACACTGTGTGGCATTTACCTGGCACAGAAAGTAGGTGATTTTTTGCCCCAGAAGTGGAAAAGGGGGAACATTTGCATCCTCCCTGGGGAGACGTCAGCATTTCCTGTTTCACTTTGTTTGAGGGTGAGACTGAGAGGCAAAGAAGGGCTGTTCGCTATTTCTGCGCATCAAGCTGAGAGTGCCTGTTATCTTTGGAAAAATGTCCCACCCTGTAGATGCTGGTCGGACAACGCGAAGTTTGTACACAGTGCAGAAGTAACTTATGGAATTCACTCCCACACAATGTAGGATAGGCACTAACCAGAGACTCAGACAATTAGCAAATGACCCCTACCAACCCCCCTCTCCTCCAATGGCTCCCCAGTATTGCTTACTTCGGTCTATCTAGAGTTGTTAACCAAGATAAATGAAGTCTCCATGTTCAGAAGCAGTAGACCACTGATGACCACTTACTGCAGTGCAAACGACTGTTGCATTCATACTCTTTCTGCTGGTCTGATTGGAAACTGGAAGTTAGACTTATACAGTACTCTGACTCCCCAGGGAAATTCTTATGCTCTTATCTGTTTCTGCCCAAGACAACAGAAGCTTCACCCCAAGGAAAAGCCCTACAAAGGTCAGGAGCACATCCAGAGTTTGTTCTGGGGTGAACTATCAGTGAGAAAACTTGTCCCATATTGTATTTCTAGAGCAGCTGTTTTCAACCGCTGTGTGCCACAGGATCAGAGGAGGCAGGCGGCAGCTGCGGGCCTGCGTGCGGTTGCCTACTATGGGGCTTACTTCTGAGTAGACATACATAGGGTTGAGCATGAATGAGGTTGTTGCCTACCTGCATGCTGATTAGCCAACAAGAGAAGCCTGGAGGAGCCAGGAGGTGGAGCTGCGGAGTGAGAAGAGGGAGCCAGAAGCAGGCAAGCAGGTACAGAGCCAGCGAGCGAGTCTGCTGAGGCCCCCAACCCCAGGTTTCAGGGTCCCTGAAAGTCCCTTTTCCTTGCCAGTTTGCCTGCAACTCCCCAAAGCGACCCTCCCTGCACTTTGGGGCTTTTAGAGGAAGGGCGCTGGGCCACAATCCTATCCACACTTTCCTGGGAGCAAGCCCCATTGACTATAATGGGGCTTTCTTCTGAGCAGGATTGGGCTCTGGGGGTGCTATCCATCCACACTTTCCTGGGAGTAAGCCCCATTGACTATAATGGGGCTTACTTCTGAGCAGGCATGCATAGGATTGGTCTTTTGGTTGCACTCTTTTCTCATACACAAGCAGGCAATTGGCACTTCTCTCTCTCCTCTTCCCAGGAATATCCCCCCCCCCCAAATCTCACAATCACAGTTAGCAACTCTCTTACTGTCCCTCCCCTCACTTGTCCCCATCTTCCAAAGATACAAACTCACTGCCTCACATTCTCTCTCTCTCTCTCTCTCTCCCCCACCCCCAGTTTAATCCTGCACTTTTCAATCATGTCTCCTCACTGCCCCTCACCCACATTCTCCACTATGTGATCAACCTGCCCTGTCTTTGCCAACATTTTCTGGCACTTTTGATAAGAATTTGAACATAGAATTTTTCCTCCTTTTCAGAAACCACATATACTTCCCTCTCCATGCTCCTTGTCAATTTTTTTTGTCATGTAATGCTTTAATTGTATTAATTTTATTAATTCAAGATTAACTGTAATGTAGTAATTTAATGTAAGTAAAAAACTGGTAGAGTGCCTTGACAATTTTAGTGCCTTGTCCGTGTGCTGCGAGCTGAAAAAGATTGAAAATGGCTGTTCTAGAGGAAGACAAAAGGTGGGTTCCTCCACCCAATGGCGTCACTAAGGTTTGAGGCACCTGGTGCAGGAGGCCAGTGTGTCACCCCCATGACGAACCTTCTCCCATGCAGTGGGGGGGCAGCACCCTGGGTGGTGTATGTGGTATATGCACCACTGCTCCACCACCAGTGGTTTTTTTGGCTATAGCATTTGATAGACTAGAGATACAGGCTGAGTCTCATTATTCTGGGTTCCGTCTCCAGAACTCCCATGAATGGCAAAAGTTGCATTCAAGCAAATCCATTTAAAATACAATGTCCCTTTGATAGGTGGTTTTAAAAATAGCCTTGCTGGCATTCCTGATGTAAGACAGAGTCATTAGGCAGACAATCCAATAATCAGTCTCTCTCCAGGTGCTTAAAAAAAGCTTTACTCCTTTACTTTATTAGCCAGCGACCCCTCCCTTCACCCAGAGCACAGCACTGGGAAAGAATGCAAAGTGATTATCTTTCTTTCATGTGCTCAGAAGGAAGGGAAGGGTTGCTTGCCTTGAAGTGAAGCTGTTCTAAGTGCCTGAAGAGAAAATGATTGATGGATTGTCAGCCAGCTGCTCTCTTGAATTAATGAGGCTATTGTTAAACAACTTTCTTCCTTTAATTTGAAGGGCCCTTCTCATCTGTGTTGAGATAAAACTTCTGGGTGAAAAAATCTGTGGATAATGAGGTTATACCTGTATTTCAACATGGTTTATCTCATTACATTCAGCATGAAATTACACACTGAATGATATGATGGTATTATACAAAAATACCAAGATTTTAAAAATTTTGTTTAATAGTGTTGTCACCCTCCCTGTACACATCACCCCCTAGCAACACCACTGCCTCCACCCTGTCTGCGTCTCGCTTGCATGAAATGGATTGTGTGTTGCATACGGAGCTTTTGTGTGACTTTCCCTTGAATCCAGTACTTCTCAAGAGAGGCAGTTGGCACACTCAGATACACATGAAGTAAAGTCCCTGCATGTGTGAATCTGTCCCATAGCCTTGAAAGCAGATTAAACTCATTGAACCAACAGCTTTATCTGTGTTTTTTCATGTGTGATTATTATTTCACTTGTGCCTTGCATAACCTATCTTGAGACTTTCCCCAAAAATAAATAACAGCGAGGCACTGGATAACAAATGGTGTCTATGTAGCTGTTTCTATTTGTACAGTTGCGTAGACTGGCAGCACTGATGCCTCCAACCAGGAAAAAAGCATTAAATTATTGAGTTGAATTGAGATGTGTAAGGATTTCTTACGCAACCAGGTGCCCTAGATGCCACTGCACTAAACCAGCGCAGGCCTTGGCTGCCATGAGGTTGTTCTGGCCATACTTGGATATGGTTTTGGCCTCCACTTTGTTGTAGCTGAATTATTAAGCTTTATAGTGAGCTTTTGTAAAAATGTAAGACCTGATACTTTGCATAACACTTGGCCCTAAGTTGTTATCTAAATAACTTCTCTGAGAGGTTATGCCATCAGTGATTCTCACTTTGTTACTCCAGGAAGACTGAAACTAACAGAGTGGGATTTTCCCTGAGGAAATTTTTCCCGTACGTGAGTCCATGGTGTGATATGTGAGGGTCTTTGATTCCAGGGGCAAGTCCAACATCCCTTGAGTCTGAATTTGCATGTAATGATGGTTTTTACATCCTTCCTTTCCGTGGAAACATACCACGGTGGCTCACAATTATCACTCCGTCTTTAGCAGGCCAGCCTGGTTCTTCCAAAACATTTAGTGGTTGGGAACAGCAGTTTCCTGGGAAGGGGGGCAAACTAGTTTTCAGTAATGCAGTGTTTTTCAAACTGTGGGTCGCAAGCCAATTTCAGGTAGGTCCCCATTTCAATATTTTATTTTTAATATACTAGTCTTGGTGCTACCCTGATCTGTAACTGCATTTGGGGAAATGTTACCGACCTGAACTTTTAACAAGCTACTATGTATATTCTTTTAACAATGATAGTAAATGGGGCTAACTCCTAGGTAAGTATGGGTAGGATTGCAGCCTAGGATTGTAACAAATTTTCCTCCTTGCTGATGTCACTTCCAGTCATGACATCACTTCCAGCGGGTCCTGACAGATTCTCTTTCTAAAAAGCGGATCCTGGTGCTAAATGTGTGAGAACCACTGCAGTAGTGAACATAAATTTTCACTAGGAAAAATGCATAGGAAGGCAGTACCAGCAATGAAGAATGTGCAACTGTGTAGGTTTCTGCAGAACTAGTGGTGCTGTTGTAACACACTGGTGTTAGTTTCTTCAGTAATTTGAGGGCTGTGGCCCATTGGGACAATACATTCCTGGCATGCATGATGTCCTGGTTGGTCCCCAGCAACTCTGCTCTGAAGGACTGCAAGGAACAGGGCTGGGATGGCAAGTCCTTTGCCTGCATGCCTGGAGACTGAGTAATGCCCAACTAGCAGCAGCGAGGGTCAGAGTCAGTGGGGGTAGTTTTGGATACATTCATGTTTATCTCTTTAGAACTGAGCAAATGCACTTACTAAGGAGTAAGCCCCATTGAACACAATGGGAATGACTTGTGAGTAAGTTTACACAGATTGAGCCGTTGGTCTCTCTTGACTGCACAGTGATGGCCCAAGACCCTGGAGGGGCCAGAGGCAAGCTACCCCCCCCCAGCTGCTTGTACTGCCTTGAATGTGCCCCCTCCCATTTGGTTTGGCACTTGCAGAATGCAAAGTCTCCTCCTCCTTGGTGCCCTTCTGTATGAAGCAGTGGCATAGCTAGAGGGGGTGCAAAGCACTAAGTCTTGCAGGGAGCCTCACTGCAGTGTGCAAGGGGCCCCTCCCCCTCCCCTTCAGCGGGAGCAACACGGAGGCCTATGCCTTCCGGAAGTGTTCCAGGAGGCCTTCTGGCATATGCCTCCTTGTTGCTCCCACCGCCTGGAATGGCTCTGAAGGGGAGGGGCCCCTTGCATGCTGTGGTGATGGTCCCTGCAAAACATAATGCTTTGTACCCCCTGTAGCTATGCCACTGATTTGAAGGAGGGAAGGGGGTGGAAAAGGCAGTGGGCAGCAATGCTGGGGCCTCAGGGCAAGGACCCCACTTCTGTTGATGGCACATTGGTTGCAGCCGCTGCCCCCATACTGAAGATTTGGGGGCTGGCTGACCATGCGGGCTCTTGGCCAGTGCCTGATCTGGCTGACCTCTGTTGGGGAGGGGAGGCCAGTTCTGGCCTCAGCATCACTGCTGCAGGACTGTCGCTGACGTATTTACTTTTCACATGTTTATACTACCCTTCCTTGAAGAGCTCAGGGTGATGTAAATGGCTCCTCTCCCTTTACAACAACCTTGTGTGATAGGTTAGGCCCGAGTGATTGGCCCAAGGTCACCCAGGAAGCTTCATGACTCATCCCGTCACAGGATGCAGAATGACAATTTTTTGTGAACATGTTATTTATCTTTATTGTATTGATCTATTGACAGCACCCTCAGTGCACACTGGTGTAAAAAGTACAGGACAGCTGCCTGGCCTGAGAGGCTCTCAATCCAAAGTTCAGTGCAGGGGAGGAGAGATCTTCATGTTGGCCTGGCTGCCACCTTGCAAGGCAGTGTTTAATGTTTTTGGGTTGAGAAGATACTGGAAAGGAACATTGGCAATTGAATGGAGTTGGGAGCGAGGGTGGTAGTAGAGCCATATGCTCCAGTTCCCATCTGGGTGGGATGTCGAGAGCTCCACTGCCCTTTCGGAGAAATGCCTTTCAAATCCAGCCTGAACACTGTGCACTCATTCAATTAAACCTGCATCAAAGAGCCCCTCATGACGAGGCTTCCCCCTGCTCTTGCCTTGAGGGGGGTGTGTGCTCAAGAGAACCCAAAATTGGACGGTTGGCCAGCAAACAGACCGCCTTCTATTCCACAAGGGCCCCACTCAGCAAACAGAAACCTGATGGCCTGCTTCTCTCTCTTTTTACCGGTTGAGCCTTTTCGGTGTGATGGCAAAAGCCCAGATGGCTGGAATGTGTGAGGTTTGGAAATGGAAAGGTGGCGGCGGGGGGGGGGAGAACGACGGACTGGACACTGCCTGGAAAGACTTCAGCTCTAAGAAAGGAATACATGTGGGCTGCTGACATCTGTTGCCATTGCAGAGATGTCTGGGGTGGGTGGGAAGCGTAGACCCTTCTAAGATTTCATGGAATGGTTTGGACTACTGAAAGGACGTGCTCTGGCCTGCCTGGGGGGCTCTGAATCCAGTTTTGCTGTTCTCTTCTCCAGCGCTTAATATCTAAACTCACGTTTTTTGAAACTGGATGGAAGCCGCAGCTTGAGGCTGCCTAGAGCTTCTTCCTAATTCTTCAAGGACCTGGGAATGAGAGGCTCTCAGCACATGCTCTATGCCACCGTTCTTGCAATTTCATATGGTTTCAGGGCTCCATTCTAACACTGAAAAAGGTCAGGTGGGGCTAAAGTCTGGTGAGCTTTGTCTGGGGACTCTTGCTAGCTCACAGGGACAGGTAACGGGGAGAACATCATGTCCTTGGCACTCCTTGCGAAGGTATTTGTATCTCCCCTAGAAGAGCTCTAAGATAGGATACCCACAGTATAGTTAGGCTGGGAAGGCTTCCCAGTATGAAGATGGCTGTTGTGGTACTTCAGATACTAGTTCGGTAGCATTCAGAGGTTCTAAAGCATTTTCCCAAATTCAGTGGGTTTGCTGAAGAAGCTCTCCGTTGCAAAGAATTCTGGGAAGTGGCAGGTAGTGCCCATTTCCTTTCTTCAGGACTCTGGCCATGGCCTTTTGGGGCTTGCTATCTCTGTACATGTTTGTACATGCACTCCCCATTGGTCTGTGACAAAGAGTACAAAAGTTGAGTCATGTGCATCTGATAGGTATCATAGGGTCTAATGAGGGGGGGGGGAATACTATAGAAGTAAAACTGACCTGTATTTAAAGAACATAAGAACAGCCCCACTGGATCAGGCACTAGGCTCATCTAGTCCAGCTTCCTATATCTCACAGCGGCCCACCAAATGCCCCAGGGAGCACACTTGATAACAAGAGACCTCATCCTGGTGCCCTCCCTTGCATCTGGCATTCTGACATAGCCCATTTCTAAAATCAGGAGGTTGCGCATACACATCATGGCTTGTACCCCGTAATGGATTTTTCCTCCAGAAACTTGTTCAATCCCCTTTTAAAGGCATCCAGGCCAGTCGCCATCACCACATCCTGTGGCAAGGAGTTCCACAGACCAACCACATGCTAAGTAAAGAAATATTTTCTTCTGTCTGTCCTAACCCTCCCAACACTCAGTTTTATCGGATGCCCCCTGGTTCTGGTGTTATGTGAGAGTGTAAAGAGCATCTCTATATTGCTGTCCATCCCCTGTATAATATTGTATGTCTCAATCATGTCCCCCCTCAGGCGTCTCATTTCTATACTGAAGAGGCCCAAACGCCGTAGCCTTTCTTCATAAGGAAGGTGCCCCAGCCCAGTAATCATCTTGGTCGCTCTCTTTTGCACCTTTTCCATTTCCACCATGTCCTTTTTGAGATGTGGCGACCAGAACCGGACTATACTGGACTGAATATAAGACCTGACTGAATATAAGAATGTACTATATATTGCATTCTGCCTATCTTTCAAGAAGTGTGGGCTGGTGTATATGGGGGGTTTGCACATTTTTATCTTCCCAACAATCCTGCAAGGTAGGAGCGAGAGTGAGATTAGCAAAATCACCCCGTGAACCACATGGCAGAGCAGGAAATTGAACTCTGGAGAGGGAAGCCCAAGGCTGAAGGCACAACTGAAGGCATAACAGACCACAAGTGGTGCTGTTTATCTCAGAGCCAGGGAGTTCCCAGCATGTGGCGTTACCTGCAGGTCTGAATGGGATGGCCAAGCGAGGTGTGGCAACGCATGGAATTTTCCAGTCGAGACTTCTCACAGGCTAGAGAGGGGAAAGGTTGCTCATCAGAAACATTGTTCCTAACCAATGCGAAGCAAGAAATGGAGAACTCCGAGGAGGAGCTGGGAAGGTGCCTTGTAGTAGGGAAGGAGTTCTGGAGAGCTCTTGGGAGTGGTCAGCTCAGAGGCAACAACAAATCATTCCTAGATACTACCTGAGGCCACAACTTCTGTAGCAACTGCACCATAGTGCCTTGGTGGTATGGAAGGTTTAGGTTAACCTAAAGCAGGGGTGGGCAAACTTTCAGCTTTAGCGATCCTGGACCCTTAACAATTGTGCAGAGGAGGGAATTTCAGCAGGTGCAGCTTATCACCTATGAGATGACAAGCTGCACCTGCTGAAATACCATCTTCTATGCAATTGTTAAAGATACAGGAGCCCTGAAGCTGAAAGTTTGCCCACCTCTGACCTAAAGGAATTGTCCTTGATTCTTTTTTTTTTCCCCTACCTTTTCGTCATAGGAAGAAGACAATCTACAAAAGTGTCCTCCTGTCCTTTGTGCTGGTGGTCATGGTGACCATGTTGCAAAGAGGCATCACCCCTGGTCAGTTCCTTCCGGGCCAGCAGCAGAAAGAAGTTCTTTCCCAAGAGCCTGTGAAAACTCAGAAGAGGGATGTTGTCTTCCCCGTTGCCAGCAACTTCTGGAGGAAGGAGGGTCTAGTTACCAAGGCTGTTGAAATGGCAGAGAAACAGGTGACCATGTGGGACGTCACCACTATCAACTGCACAGCCAACCTCAACTTCAGCAAGGATGACTGGTTCAAAGGGCTGGAGCTCAACTTCCGGCAGTTCCTGCTTTACCGACATTGTCGGTATTTTCCCATGCTCATCAACCATCCTGAGAAGTGCAGTGGCGACATCTACCTGCTTATCGTGGTGAAGTCCATCATCACTCAGCATGACCGCCGGGAGGCCATCCGAAGGACATGGGGTCAAGAAAAGGAAGTGGGTGGCAAGAAGATCAGGACCCTCTTCCTTCTGGGTGTTGCTTCTAAGGAAGAGGAGAGGGCAAATTACCAGAAGTTGCTGGATTATGAGAACCGCATCTATGGAGATATTTTGCAGTGGGACTTCCTGGACAGCTTTTTCAATCTCACCCTCAAAGAGGTTCATTTCCTCAAGTGGTTTAACATCTACTGTGATAATGTCCGGTACATCTTTAAGGGTGACGATGATGTCTTTGTAAGCCCCAACAACATCTTGGAGTTTCTGCAGGACCAGAAAGGGGGCAACCTGTTTGTGGGCGATGTCCTCCAAAAGGCCAAACCCATTCGCAAGAAGGAGAACAAGTACTACATCCCCAGTGCCCTGTACAACAAGAGCAACTACCCACCCTATGCTGGTGGCGGCGGCTTTGTCATGGATGGCCCACTGGCCAAGAAGCTCCACAAGGTCTCGGAAACCCTGGAACTATATCCCATTGACGACGTCTTCCTGGGCATGTGTCTTGAGGTTCTTAAGGTGACACCTGTGGGGCATGCTGGCTTCAAGACATTTGGCATTGTGAAAAACAAGAACAGCAAGATGAACAAGGAGCCCTGTTTTTTCCAGAGCATGCTGGTGGTTCATAAACTTCTTCCTACAGAGTTGCTCCACATGTGGGATTTGGTCCATAGTAACTTGACATGCTCCAGAAAACATCACATTCTTTAGCTTTCCTGGTGTGTGTGTGTGTGAAAGGACCATTTAGTCTGAGGGGAACGCAAAGGGAACATGCTTGGGTGCCAGTAGTGGTGGGTACAGTTCCAGAATCCTCTGAAGATGTCTGGAATCTCTTTTCTAGTAATGTGAAGGAAGAGAGTGAAAACCATGAAGGGAATCTGGGGAAGAGGGGTTTGGAAAAGGGGTGTGTGTGTGTGTGTGTGTGTGTGTGTGTGTGTGTGTGTGTGTGTGTGCGTGTGTGTGTGTTACTCCTTTGGGATATTTGGAAAATGCAGAATATACCTGACAAAGATGAAGAAATCACTAATGGGAGAACTATGACAAGAGATGGAACCAGGAGGGTCAAACGATTTTGCCTCGTGGCTTTGTTGAGATGCAGGGGTTCTCACTGGGTTGAGATGCCTCTGGACTTTCCCCCTTTCTTCTTGTGTGCTGTTCAGCTGAGGGCTGGCCCCAAAGCTAAGACTGACGGACAGAGAGGTCTAAAGGCAGTTCTGAAGGCACCCTTGATGTGCAAAGCCAGTGTTGTTTCCTCTCGCCCCAAACACCTTGTTCCCGGAAGGTGCTTTTAGTGATTCCAGTTAAGGAATTTAAAAATTGCTTTGGTGGTTGTGGGTGATGGATTTGCTGTGGGTGCCAAAAGCATCCGGTGCCTGCTTGAAGGGGTGTGTGTTTCTTTGTTAAGGGAGCAGCTTTTTGCCTTCCCTAAGCTGGGTAATGCTCGATTGAGCCTGGGCCACCTGCAAACTGACAGCAAGTATACACAATGTTTTTTTGTTTTTTTTAAAGAGAAATGTCGCCATGAGGTGAGAGATTCCTGTAATTAGTTAGTAGCTTGTTCTGTCCCCCCCCCCCCCCATGAAAAGAGAGAACTACAAATTACCTTTACTGAAATGGTTGGTCCCCTTTCTCTTCTTTTATCCTTCTGCCTCACCACAAAGGGTTGTCTTTATAAGGACAAGTTATGGATGAAAAAGTCACCTCATGGTGAGGTTTCCTTGTAAACTGTAAATGCCTAAATCTTATGAAAGGACTGTTGGCAAGTCTGTTAAAATGGGAGCAGTTTTAAATAGATGGTCCTTTCCCTTTGGCCTTGTTTCTTATCTGGGTAAATAGGTTTTTCCTCCGGATGTGTGGCTAGGCTGCACAGTGTGTATGAGATGTATTTATGCAAGATGTTCTTCATGCAAGGCCGTGGACATCTTTTCCCAGTACACAGAGCTGCCTCTCTCATCTGATGGCGTGGATGTCTAGTGATGGTCCCTGGATGACAACCTGACAGAGGTTAAAGGTGCACAACTGGAAAATGGTTCCTTGTCTCTCCACTCCCTGGACCATGGAGGGCTGTGAATTGCCTGGGAAGCAAAGGGGAAGGGATTGCAAAGAACTGTGTTCTTGCATGAAGATTGTTCCAGCAGGGAAGAGGAGGAAGCATTTTTTGGCAGGCGAAGTGAGTTAACAAAGGCAGCTGCCCCAAAGTGCTTCCTTCTCTCCCCTGTCCCCACAATATTTCTCGCTAAGCCCAAAGGAGTGGTGGCCTGTTTGTGGCACAGCTTGCGTGTGTGTGTGGTTTTGGGATGGAATTCTCATCCTTTAGTCTTGAAGTGACTTGGCCAGCTGGTGCCACGGCTGTAGCATCACTGCCACAGAAGATAGGCTTTCAGTGCCAGCCTGCTAGACTCCCTGGTCCTTCTCCTTCCAGCGAGCTTGAATCACGGTGGCAGCTGCCTGCAGCAAATACTTCTCTAGCTTTGACCCCTGGGCAGACCTCCTACCAGCGTATCCAGCATTGCTTGAATTCATAGCTTTACTAACTTCTGGATGACAAAGGCCAGATTACAAAAGGTGTGAACTTTTGTCCGCATCTAACAGAATGGAAATGGAAATCCAGAAAGACGAACAGAGCAGGGCGAGGAAGGCCTGGGCCCCGCCGTCCAGTTAAAACATGGGTCTTGCACATAGGTTCCCCTGCCCCAGGCTCTAGATATTCCCTCCATGCAAGCACAACTGGAACCTAAATAAGTGGTCATTTTCAAGCTATATTTGAGGCTTCCATGTAGTTTATCAGGTGTCTGCAAATCAGTAAGAAACCTCCCTGAAAGGCTTTGTTGACCTCCGACACTGTCTTTCCCTGTAGAGACCCTGGGCTGCACTGGTGGACCTGGCCAGTGCCTTGGATGAACTAATTGTGTGCTCCCATGTGTCCTGGAACCTTCTCCGCTGCATGGGGGAAGAGAATTGAGATGTGTGGGTAGAAACAGGCAGTGGGTGCTCCTGACAGCCTGCTGTCAGAGGTGACTATCTCAGCTGCTGGCCAGCCCACTTGTGAGGCTGACTGAGTTGCCTCAGGCAGCAGGCTGTCAGAAGCACCCACTGCCGGCTTCTACCTGCCCACCCACCTCAGTTGCTCCCCTTCCATAGATTCACAAATGACAATACTGGCCTGTCACAAGGCAGTTTTGTGTGTAGCTGAAGGCTGAAATAACAAATACTTCTGACCAACAGAACGTGCAGAGCTGAAACCATTTTAATGATTGTTGTTGAAACCAGAATCTAAAGTTTTGTTGTCTCCTCCTTGTTCACACCCCCTGCCCTTTCCCTGGAATCTGCTTGTGGTTTTTTTCTTCTTTTGAGGGCTGCAGACCATAAATACAGCAAAATTGTCATTAACTGCCCTGAACCCTCAGGATAGGGAGGGATATACATCTAATTAACAAAGAAGTCATGGAGCAGAAAAACATTTTCAGCCAATTCTCCGAACAGGCAAGTAAAAATGCAAATCTAACTTCTCTGGAACGTGATCCCCCCCTTTCAACCTCAATGAAATCAGGAACCCATCCAAAGTCAGGAACCCATCCAAACTCCTATAAATTAGATTTACGATAATATTTAACACCTTTCCTCTTCTGCAGAATGCATTCCAAATTTGTTCTAAAGGCAGAGGCAGCAAATAACTATTCATTTGCAGCAAAAATATATTTCTGAGAAATTGGAATACCTTGAAGATGAACTCCAGAATACCCTGAAAGAAGCCAGAGCCCAGAAGTATGTAACTGGCACGTATTCTTTTGTCTGCCTTCTCCAGCTCTAACGATTCATTACTGCCACACTCAGTAGTGTAGCTACAGGGGGGCAGCGGCACGGTAAGTATTGCAGGTGCCACAGTGTGCCGTGTAAGTGGCCCCTCCCACTCGCTGTCGGAGCCATTCGGGCAGTGACAGCAACTGTGTTGCCTTCTGATGGCAAGTGGGAGATGCCACTTACACGGCACATTGCAGCACCTGCAATACTTACCGTGCTGCTGCCCCCCGTAGCTATGCTACTGGCCAGACTGTTTAGTGAATACTTTACAGTGGAGACTGTTGCCTCTTTGCTCCAGCTTCAATTTTGCTGTAATTAACATCTGTTCTATTCACTCCCCTTGAAGTCACTGGACTGCAGGGTCATGCTGGATTCTGCCTGGCAGGCCAAGCCTTTTCCATGAAGCAAACAGAGACAGGTGTGTGGGGCAGCAGACCTGGAGGGGCAGTGAAAGGATGAGCCCCCAGCCTACCTGCCCGCCACCTTCTTCAACCTGCCTCTCCCCTGGGAGTGCTGATCTGCTTCTGACCTGCTGTGAGACACGGCAACAGCAGCAGTACTGGAGAGGGAAGGGGGAAGAGGAGATGTCACAGCTCCCCACCCCCGCACTGCTTACAAAGCACCAGGTAGGCAGGGAGGGGAGAGCTGGAGCCTGCCTCCCTTTCCTTTCTGTGCACAGCCTCCTTGCTCTGCCCTGCAGCTGTTTCCATTGAAGCAGAAGGCACTTGGGCTGCAGGCTGTTATCCTGGCAAAGGGAACGGATGGGGGTGCCTCTCTCTCCCATCCCTGGGGGTATGCTTACCTGCGCCCTACCCTCTTGCTCACTTGCTTCCCCTCCCCCTCATCCACAGGGGGCTGGGTGTGTAAGCAAGTGCAGGGGGAGCAAAACTGTAGGGGGGTTCCGGCAGTGCTGGGACAGGGGCCACCACAGCTGTCTGGACAGTTTTGTGAATGGAACTCACAATTTATTTTTAAATCAGTGGAACCCCCCCCCCCCATTGCAGTACCACTACCAGGGAAGGGGATGAGGGGATGAAGAAGAAGGCTAAACCCTTTGCTCCCAAACCAATTTCTTGACGTAAATCCTTCCCCAAGTTGTTCTTGGCCACAGAGGAGCAAAATTGGCCTCCCCCTCCACAGCCAATAAGCAGCTTTGGAGGCAGGTTGGTTTGGATCAGGGTCACAGTGTGTGAGGCAGATGAGATTTAAGCTCGCCCCTCCCTATACTCTTCATTCAAAACCTGTCCCTGCCCCCCTCCCCAATGGCAGGAGTTCAAATTGCAGATCTCCCATGACAGGGCTAGACTGGTCCCCAGAAGTATGCAACTAGGGCTGGATTGTGTTTCCTCCAAGTAGTAAATTTGGCAGGCTGGTGGCCAATGTGACTAATCAGCAGAACTTGCTGCTTCTATTTACATCTTAAAAAGTATTCCACAAAGCTGAAATAAAAACTGCAGTTCAAAAATTTGCAACCTGTTGTAAGGGCTGGGCTGATCTGTTCTTTTTCCTCTAGTATTAGAACTGGGGGGTTGGATGAGTGGCTTTGAGGGGACAAGTACCCACTCCTCCCTTAGGGCAGGTGGGATCTGGCCCATTTCTTTCACAATCCCAAACAGACTGCAATGCATTTCACATGAGACTGAATGGAGATGCTGAAAAGAGGCACGCAGGGATGTTGGTTTTGTGCCACTGTTTTATTGGCCTTTGTCCCTGCAGGCAAGGTTGGAAAAACTGGTCTCCTCCATGTGGAGCTGCTTAACCTGACCTCTTCCCAGTATGCCAACAACACTCAAACTGCCCACCACCAGAGCTGGCTGTGAGGACCACCTATGTACGCTGTTGTACTTTGACTGGAGCGACTGCAAGACTCTTCTAACTGTGAACATTCTTTTTATTTATGATTATTTTTCCAGAGGAGAAGGAAAGAAACAGAACCAGCCCCCTCTCCAAGAAATACCTTTTCTGAAATACCTGCCCATTTTCACAGGCAGTGGCAGGTGCATGAACTCGATGAGGGCAGAGCCCAACGCACCTTGCTCAGCCCAGAATCCCCCAGCACCACCTATTTCTTTGGCCACACTGATGACGATGGCACAGGTGCCAGATTGGCTGCTGCAAACTGCTGTGTGCCTGCGGTACAGTTGGGTGTCTTAAGTTATGTTGCATCCAGTAGAACACTCTCAGTGTATGGAATTGTGTAGGACTCTCATTGTGTGCTCAGGCATAGTGGGAAATGTACAAATAAATATAATGGAGTATATGACTAGCATGGTTTTTAAATAAAGTTGTGTTCCCCTCCCACCCTACCCCATCATGGGCCAAGGTGGGTCTGAGAGAGTCATAAGAACATAAGAACAGCCCCACTGGATCAGGCCATAGGCCCATCTAGTCCAGCTTCCTGTATCTCACAGCGGCCCACCAAATGCCCCAGGGGGCACACCAGATAACAAGAGACCTCATCCTGGTGCCCTCCCTTGCATCTGGCATTCTGACATAACCCATTTCTAAAATCAGGAGGTTGCGCATACACATCATGGCTTGTACCCCATAATGGATTTTTCCTCCAGAAACTTGTCCAATCCCTTTTTAAAGGCATCTAGGCTAGACGCCAGCACCACATCCTGTGGCAAGGAGTTCCACAGACTGACCACACGCTGAGTAAAGAAATATTTTCTTTTGTCCGTCTTAACCCGCCCAACACTCAATTTTAGTGGATGTCCCCTGGTTCTGGTATTATGTGAGAGTGTAAAGAGCATCTCCCTATTCACTCTGTCCATCCCCTGCATAATTTTGTATGTCTCAATCATGTCCCCCCTCAAGCGTCTCCTTTCTAGGCTGAAGAGGCCCAAACGCCGTAGCCTTTCCTCATAAGGAAGGTGCCCCAGCCCCGTAATCATCTTAGTTGCTCTCTTTTGCACCTTTTCCATTTCCACTATGTCTTTTTTGAGATGCGGCGACCAGAACTGGACACAATACTCCAGGTGTGGCCTTACCATAGATTTGTACAACGGCATTATAATACTAGCCGTTTTGTTCTCAATACCCTTCCTAATGATCCCAAGCATAGAATTGGCCTTCTTCACTGCCGCCGCACATTGGGTCGACACTTTCATCGACCTGTCCACCACCACCCCAAGATCTCTCTCCTGATCTGTCACAGACAGCTCAGAACCTATCAGCCTATATCTAAAGTTTTGATTTTTTGCCCCAATGTGCATGACTTTACACTTACTGACATTGAAGCGCATCTGCCATTTTGCTGCCCATTCTGCCAGTCTGGAGAGATCCTTCTGGAGCTCCTCACAATTACTTCTGGTCTTCACCACTCGGAAAAGTTTGGTGTCGTCTGCAAACTTAGCCACTTCACTGCTCAACCCTGTCTCCAGGTCATTTATGAAGAGGTTGAAAAGCACCGGTCCCAGGACAGATCCTTGGGGCACACCACTTTTCACCTCTCTCCATTGTGAAAATTGCCCATTGACACCCACTCTCTGCTTCCTGGCCTCCAACCAGTTCTCAATCCAGGAGATGACCTGTCCTTTAATTCCCTGACTGTGGAGTTTTTTCAGTAGCCTTTGGTGAGTCAACACTGAAACTCCAGTCTATGTCAAACTCTTCATAGGCACTCCAGGGACAGCTGCTGTCTGGCTGTAAAGTGTGGGGGTCTCGGGTGAGGAGGGGTCTTTCTCACCCCCAGATGGATGGTGCTTTCAACTGGCAGGGAGTGAACTGGAGCCTTCTGCATGCCCAGCAGCAGGGATGGGCCCATTCCTTGCTAATTTTCAAACATATTTATTTATTTACACACTTATACCCTGCTTTATCTCCCTGATGGTCATTCAAAGCAGATTACAAAAATCATAAAAATATAAACATTGTTAAAAAATAAATATAAAAACTCCTAAAAACAGTAGAAAACATAACAATCGCATTAGAAGCTAAGAGGAAGTAAAAACCGACAACAGCAACAAACAATTAAAAATGCAGGTTCATAAAAGCTAATCAGCATAAAGCCCCCAAATATCCGTATTATAAGCCCCAAACTCAGAAGGCGTAAAGAGAAATGTCCTGAGGCTCTGCTGGAAAGCCTCAGGAGGCAAGTCTCTAGCATTGGTGCCACTACAGAGAAGGTGCTATTGCTTGTTGCTGCCCCCTCACCATTACAGGTGGCAGCGGCACCCATAAAAGGGTCCTCTCCAACGACCGTAGAGGATGAGCCGGACTATATAGAAGAAGGCGATCTCTTATAAGCTCACTTTTCCACTCTGCTTGGTGAATACAAACAAACCAATACGGAGTCAAGTATTCAGTGAAATATAACCAGCCCATACCATACATATCTTGGAACATACCAAGATACAGGTCTACAGAGCTTGCGTCCTGAGTACACTTCTGTACTGCAGCGAGTCATGGACTCTTCACTCACAACAGGAGAGGAAACTGAACACTTTCCACATGCGCTGCCTCCGACGCATCCTCGGCATCACCTGGCAGGACAAAGTTCCAAACAACACAGTCCTGGAACGTGCTGGAATCCCTAGCATGTATTCACTGCTGAAACAGAGACGCCTGCGTTGGCTCGGTCATGTCGTGAGAATGGATGATGGCCAGATCCCAAAGGATCTCCTCTATGGAGAACTCGTGCAAGGAAAGTGCCCTACAGGTAGACCACAGCTGCGATACAAGGACATCTGCAAGGGGGATCTGAAGGCCTTAGGAGTGGACCTCAACAAGTGGGAAACCCTGGCCTCTGAGCAGCCCGCTTGGAGGCAGGCTGTGCAGCATGGCCTTTCCCAGTTTGAAGAGACACTTGGCCAACAGTCTGAGGCTAAGAGGCCAAGAAGGAAGGCCCATAGCCAGGGAGACAGACCAGGGACAGACTGCACTTGCTCCCTGTGTGGAAGGGATTGTCACTCCCGAATCGGCCTTTTCAGCCACACTAGACGCTGTTCCAGAACCACCATTCAGAGCGCGATACCAGAGTCTTTTGAGACTGAAGGTTGCCAACAACAGCTTTGATCCTTAGCCTTGTCTTAAAGGATGCCAAGTAATAGGTGCCACAAATGACCTCCAACCAATAGCCTGGAGCACAACTGCTAGTCTGGGTAGGCAAGACTGGGCTAATCCAAAATTGTGTAGCGCCCCCCGCAGGACATCCATAGAGCCTCCACTTTTAAGTACCAGGCAGATAGAAGGGAGGACCACTTGCTCATCGCCAGTGGCATAGCTAGAGGGGGTGAAAAGCATTAAATTTTGCAGAGAGCCTCACTGTGGCGGGCAAGCGGCACCTCCCTTTCCCCTTTGGAGCCAGGTGTTAGCCTTCTTTTTGCTCCCCCTACCCGGAAAGGCTCCGAAGAGGGACACCCTGGTGAGAGTCCCTGCAAAACTTAGTGCTTTGCGCTCCCTCTAGTTACAGCACTCTGTGTACCAAACAGATGAAAAACATACACAATACCATTAAAATAAAGGTAATGTTGGCAATAAACCTCATGCGTCAAAAAGCACACACTGCAATACCAGGATTTTTCTGCCAATTGAGTACATATGCTGCAGCCAACAGGCAGGTAAGATAGGTTACTTTCAGATACCGTTGTGAATTAAAACTCTTCACTGCTACTGTTCTAGTCCTTGGGAAAACAAGTCATCTAGTCCTCTATTTCCCAAGGGCCACAGGGGCTTTCTTTGTGACATGCTACTGGATCTCCCTCATTGCCACAGCAATTGTGTCACTGCTGCCCTGAATGGCAAGCATCTTTGAAGGGGCTTTGGGGATCTGGGTGGGTAGGTGGGAAGGCAAATAAGCTGACCTATTTCTGATTTGGATGGGAATAGGAGAATCTCAGTTTCCATAATTCTGACATAAGCAGTCCTTCCTGGGGGGGGGGGGAGAATTCCAAAGCTGGGGGTGATCACCGAGAAGGTCCTCTCTTGCTTAGCGATGCACCCACCACACCTGCAGCTTTGATCGCATGAAATCCACTTTCATAGCTGAACTTTGCAAGAGATGTGACTTTCACCATGGAGTGAGTCATGGGGACAAAGAAAAACATGCAATGAGGGAACCTAGAGATCGCTTGTATATCTTTAAAAGCCGGAAGGCATGTCACTAGGGAATTAGATTACCATCTTAGCTATGCCCCAGACCTTACTACAGGGAAGGGTTGACCACAAGCTAGTTTAGCCACATAAAAGACTGGCATTCAGATCAAATATTGGTTGCAGGAAGTACTTTGTTAAGCTGACAGGACGCTGAAACATCAAACCACCACCCAAATGACCCAGATAAACATGAATACAGGAGGGTCATGGTTTACTTACAGCTTTCAGAGCATCACTTTGCAAACTCCAGGTCAAGGCGAGAGTTGGAGCAGTGGAGTAGCTAGAGGGGGTGCAAGACACTAAGCCTTACAGGGAGCCTCAGTGCGGCATGCAAGCTGCCCCACCCCCTTCCCTTTGGAGCCATTCTGGGCGGTGGGAACACAACGAAGGCATACGCCAGGAATGGCTACAAAGGGTAGAGGGAGGGGCCAGTTGCACGCTGCGGTGAGGCTCCCTGAAAGACTTATCATTTTGCACCCCTTCTAGCTACACCATTGAGCTGGAGCATCAATGATTCACAAACCAGACACTTCCTCCATGAAAATATTCACCTCTTTTCTCAGATTGTTGAACAGGCCCCTGATTCTTTTCAGCCCCGCCATGTGCCCCACCTACTGGGTTTCTGTACTGGATGAGTCCTGGGAGGTGAGTCAAGAATGTTTTACACTCAGCTTCGCCCTCCGATCTTTTCAGAAATGGGTCACAAATCTCAGGCACTAGGGGTGGCACTTTTTTGTTTCGTAAAAAGAAAGGACCGGTACACAACACATATTGGTTTAATTCAGATAAGCTTCCTTTAACCATAATTATGGAGGCATAACTATAGTTCAGTGTAGTGCCAGGGCATGGTTGGTGGAAACTGTGGTTTGACCTGACCTCTACATTGACCAGCCATAGGTACAGTAATCTCTCCAATTCCAGAAGATACAGTTCAACAGAGTGAACACGAGGTGTTTTTTTTTTTTTGGTTTTTTAAAAGAAGCTGGCAAACTTCTGCATGCTTGGGTGGGTGGCCAAACCATGGTTTGCACACAAAGTTCAAGTTGAACCACACTGGTGCATCTACCACTGTGAGATACAGGAAGCTGGACTAGATTGGCTTTTGGCCTGACGCAGCAGGGCTCTTCTTATGCAATTCTTTCAGTTGCAACCTAGAGACAATACCTTCTTTTAGAGACATTCTGGTCACTGCCATTTGGTTAAGATAACATAAAAAGAGCCCCACTGGATCAGGCCAAAGGCCAAAGGCCCATCTAGAATGACAATATGTTGGGACCCACCAGAAGTGATGTCACCAAGCAGGAAAATTCTTACACCCACATGACAAAATAAAATCAAATTATAAGTAAATTAAAAGTTTATAATAAGTTTAAAAATTGGTTGGCAACCTTCAGTCTCGAAAGACTATGGTATAAGCCTACAGCACCTGGTATTCCCAGGCGGTCTCCCATCCAAGTACTAACCAGGCCTGACCCTGCTTAGCTTCCAAGATCAGGCATGGAAAGACTAAATTATTTTTATTTCTTTAAAAATAAAGAAGAACCCACCTAACTCTCCCATGTAGTTGCTGATTGTTTTAAAAAAAAAATTCTCCAAACATCCTAAAGGTTGCAATCCTATCCAAGTAGACCCCATGGACTATCATTGTTACAGATCAGTGCTTTAAACATTTTCTGAAATGCAGTCACATACCATAGTAGCCTCAAGGCTATTAAAATACACTGAGAAAAGAATGGGGACCCTCCTGGAATTGGCTCACGACTCACCTAGTGGGTTCCAACCCACAGTTTGAGAAACACTTTCTCAGTGAAACGCTTAAGACCTTTTCAAGAGCAAGCCACACCCCAACCTCCCTTGGTGACATGAGCTGCCACTGCCAACTTTGCAACAGAGCTTGGGAGGGGGGTGCATCTTGTGCTTCACTTTAGGTAGCAAAATGTCTTGGGCCAGCCCTCCTCCCACTGGGAGGTATTCCTTGGTACTATAGACTGGCTTAGGTGTGCTGCCTACTGCACTCATACCATACATTTATGCAGAGGTAACACAGGACAGGTCAGGCATCCCTACTACAGAATTCTGAAATCAAAAGTATTCCAGAAACAGCAACTTACAGCACCTAAGTGACACTGCAAGTTTTGGAGCAGAATACAGTGTGTCCAGGGGAGGACTTACCCTACCAGGATGCCCACGCTGAGGACTCCTCAGAGGGGCCTCCCCCCCTTTCTAGGCGAGGCTGTGGGGCCAAAGGGTAGACCAGTCACAAGATCAGCTGATTAGCACAGCCACTGTGGCAGATGAAGGCAAACCAGCTGTGCGATCAGCACAACTGCCCATCAGGTGGTCGGTGACTGTGCTGATCACACAACTGGTCTGGTGCTGATAGCCCTTTTCCACCTTTGCTCACTGGCACCCCCTGGTTTTGCCATCAGCTAGGTACCAGGGCCCTGGCCTGTGCAGAGAAGAGTGGCTGGGGCAGGGCTGTGCACTTCCTCAATTTGCAGCCAGGGGGAACCTCTGAATAGGTGCAATGCAGGTATTAAACCCATCTGCTCTCTTCAGTTCTAGACAAGAATGATAAATGATTTAATTAAAGGGGTTTATACAGCACTGCTGTCTGGTGGAAAAGAAACCCCTGCCAATGATCATCCTCTCAGTCTCTAGCCTGCTACCATTTAGTAATTTAGAGATTTAGTAATCTCATTTGGGCTTTGTTCAGATCTTATTATGCAAGTACAGTATTCCAAAATCTGGTCCCGAGTACTTTGGCTAAGGGGTGCTTGACCTGTCACAGCAACCATGTTCTTGGGCCTCTTTAATAATGACCCCAGCATGGAATCTGCCCATTGTTCTTTGCAGCTCTCCGTTGTGGCCGAGATCTCGTTTCTGGTTCACCCCCACTCAGTGGCATAGCTAATGATTGTGTAGCTTGGTACTGAGCTCAAAATGATGCCCTGGAAGTGCTGTCACAACTGGAGGTGCCGTCACACCGGAGGTTTTAAAACAGTGAAAATCGGAAACCCATCTCCTCCCCCCAGCCAGTGGCACCAGGCTGGGGATGGTCACTTACTTGGGACTTGCTCTTCTTAGGGCCTGTCTTTAGATCCAGCTCTGTGACCTGATCCAGAGACCTGCTATGGGTGGGGAGGCAGGTGAGGCAGAGCCTCCCTCCTGAGTCCTCCGAGAAGCAGCTCCACCATGAGAGGCACGCAGACACTCACAATCCAAGTCTTACACACATCACACAGCACTGATGCTGCTTTTCAAAGGACTCCAGTGGGAGGCTCTGCCTCACCTGCCTCTGCACTCATAGCAGGTCCCTGGTGAAGAGCTGGATCTAAGATCAGGCTGGAAGAGAAGCAAGTCCCAAGTAAGTGACCATCCCCAGCCTGGTGCCAAGTTCCTTAGGCATCACCACCACCTAGTGGTCAGTATTTGTTACTGCAGGATCACCTCTACCATTTGCTTGAGGATCTTTAATCTGCTTTAAAATGGCTGAACCTCTCTCCTAGCAATGGGGGCCTTTATGAATCAGCTAGTTCACCTACAGACTGTGGCTGATTTAGGATTGGCCATGGTTGAATCAAGCTGGCAGCCTCAGACTATCTAGCGCTGACACCACAATGGTAAGAATTTTCACTCACATGATTTTGAAGAGAACACACAGAAATTTTTAGGTATGTCTATTTCAGTGCTTTCCAAACTTTTCAACACCACGACCCACTTTTACTTTCTATCATAACCCATATAGCAATACTGGGCAAAAAATGTGAACTAGAAAGAAAAATGTGCTCCTGAGGCTGCCAGAAGCCTTATTATATTTAGTATGTGTGTAGACATTTGCTAGACGCTCCCTAGAAATGGAGTCAAACCTCTACAGTCTTTCCAAGGTACCCAGCATTCTGTCCCCATTGTTATCAGTCACCTACCATCTGCTATACCCAGAGAAGCTGGACAAACAGCATTGCCAGAGTCAGGCCTCAAAGGTCACCACTGCTGGCCACATGCATATTCTTTTACTTTGCTCTCAAGCCCAGGATCCTCTTCACTTGCCATTAGTTTACCAATTCCAGCAAAGGGCACTCAAGCCTTATTTTTGAACTCTAAAGCAGTGGTTCCCAACCTTTTCTGCACCGGGGTCCCCTTTTTAGGTCTGTCAGGACCCCCCCCCACTTAGGGTCAGAAGCAATATCATAAAGAAACAGGAGTGACCTCATTGTACTGGCAGGTCATACACTAAAAACACTAAACAGGAAGTGAAGTCAATGCTTAGTCTTCAAGTCACACTCTAGTTCTAGTTCGGTGATTTATTCAGCACTGAAAATGACACTGCACAGAATGCACTGTACAGAATGCTTCTTTATACTATTGCTGATCAACATGGTAAAACCAAATTTTAGTCTTCAGAGTATTTACACTTCTCTAGGTGCTGAGACTCCCCTAGGTGTGCACAGGGAAAGTGCAACATGCCCATTTAGAGAGAGACCCAGGAAAGACTTCACTGTGTGCACAAACCAAGATGAGCCCAAGGCAAGGCTGGATTTCCACCCAGCCAGAAGCATTGAGGAAACAGCAGTTTAATAGGAAAATTTTCTAGCCAGAAATTCCCACTGTTCCCAACTGCTAACTTTTGCAATGCTGGTTTGTAAAGGGGCCCAGCAGACACAGGGAGGACAGTATCTTTCATAAATAAAGGAGCAAACCCACCAATCACAAATGATCGCTAGTGCCAATGCTATGCACTATTGCAACCATTACTGTTCAGGCTCTCTCACACCTTACATTCTCACTAACCATGTTCTTAAGCTCTGCCTTTCAAGGTGGCAGCAGATGTGTTGTTCAAAAGAAGCATCCAAGATGGTGGTGCCCAGCTTTTCAAGTTAACAGTGACAAGCTCTCCACAATCCCCTGAAAATCGGTTTGCAACTGGGAACCAATGCACTAAAACCAACCATTGAACCTGTGCAAAATCCGGAACAAAGGTTACTCCCAAATAGTTGCTACTCTCAACATGTAAGTTACTGTATTCAGAAACCTCTCAAAAGATGTGGCAAAAAAATAAAAATGGGGATCACTTAGAAAGTGTACTTAATACATCAGTATCTCCGTTCAGCAGCAGAAACATGAACTTGAAATCATAGGTACAGCTTTATGGTGTAAGTTATACTAAAGAGAGATTTCAGGGATACACACAACTCCCTTGGATGGGCCAAGAACCACCTTCCAAACAGGATCTAAGCTTGCTACAGGGTTCAGTACTAGAAGTAGCCACTAGGTATCAGGGCCCATACGCGGAAAAGCATCAGCAATGCCCATGAAACATTCATGGGAGGGAGGAGGCAACCGAGAAAGAAGTGGGTAGTTAGAGACCCAGTCCCAGGTCTCATTAAATAGCATCTCTTTTGAGCGTAAGTTCCACAATCAAGAGCAAGAACCATTAGCCAAAGCTTATGGGCCCTCCACTGCCTTGTGGCTACATCCAGTTATGGAAAAGGTTTCAGGAGTCAACCTGGAGGCAAAATCCGGAGCCAGAGTCCCTGAGGCAGTTCATGGCTGAACAGTCACGTTCTGGCAACTCCTGCGACGCCGCTGGAACCAACCGTATTGGCTTCTGCCTTTCCATTGGACCATTTCAGTGACGTGGAGAGGGGGGATTTGCTGCATGGGTAACAGCCTATCCTCCATACCTACTTTACCCAGGCTTCGCGCACTGGAGAGGACACTGTTCCAGAACCACCATTCAGAGCGTAACACCATAGTCTTCCGAGACTGAAGGATGCCAACTAATGGGCCCTCTCAGGCTGCAACAACATGACGCCTCTCCAGCCACAAGCCAGTACTGTGTGGATGGCTTTCCTGATAGACAGCTTACAGTATCTCAAGTTTCTTCCCCTCTTTCCATCACCCATATTAGCTCTCTCCTTCTCCCTACTTACTTTCTTAGCTGGTGACAAAGGCTGCAACTTCCTTCCTTCTCTTAACCAGATCGCCTCCCTCACCAGGCCAGGATGAGACCAGTCAACCAACCACTTATATCCCTCATTTTCTTCCTCCCTCCCTCCCATCCTCTGCCCCTTTCATTTTTTCTGCGTAGCTTTCAGCAAGTGTTCAGATTGCTCTAGAATAGGGGTGCTCAAAGTTTTTGGCAGGAGGGCCACATCATCTCTCTGACAGTGGGGGGGGGGGAGGAAAAAAAGAATCAATTTACATTTCAAATTCCAATAAATTTACATAAATGAGATGGAAAATGACTGGATTCAAACCATCATCACATTCACACTCAAAGGGTGTGTGTGTGGGGTCTTCAGACTTACACACACACACACACACCCCTGCCCGCTCACCCTCATTCCCTAGGGTGGCATGTGCTGCGGCCTTTGTCCCACCCTGGCGGGAGAGATCCTGTATGAGGGAGGGGCAGCAGCACATACCACCCAGTCTTCCCCCTCTAGCTCCACTGAGCTCAGCGGCATTGATGGCCAGACGCAGACAGAGCTTGTGCATTGGGCCAGTGTGGGGGCTGAGTGCCCACTGGAGGTGGGGGCACCCCCTGGGGGCCAGATAGGGACCCTTCGCGGGCTTCAAGTGGCCCAGGGCCAGGGTTTGAGCAGCCCTGCTCTAGAACCAAGGCCAGATGGCACAAACTATAGGTGACACACACCCAGGTTCATGACCAAACTGATGAATCTCTAGACCAGGGGTGCCCAAACCCCGGCCTGGGGGCCACTTGCGGCCCTTGAGGTCTCTCAATGCGGCCCTCAGGGAGCCCACTGTCTCCAATGAGCCTCTGGCCCTCCAGAGATTTGTTGAAGCCCACACTGGCCCAACACAACTTCTCTCAGCATGAGGGCGACTGTTTGACCTCTCGTGTGAGCTGTGGGATGAGAGCTCCCTCCACTGCTTGCTCTTTCACATCTGTGATGCAGCAGCGGCAGCAATGGAAAGGCCAGCCTTGCTTTGTGCAAGGCCTTTTATAGGCATTGAGCTATTGCAAGACCTTCATTCATTCATATAAGTTCATCTTTAATATATTCATTTATGTAACTTATGTAAATTTATTCAAATTTTAAATGTAAATTAATTCTTCCCCCCGCCCCCGACACAGAGTCAGAGAGCTGATGTGGCCCTCCTGCCAAAAACTTTGGACACCCCTGCTCTAGACAAAGCTTTTGCTCCGTTGGGGATTCAATCTATCAGCATTTAGCAAATGGTGGGTCAGGATCCACCAGTGGATCACAAGCCGATTTTGGTGGGTTGTAAAAAGTTTCTGAAATATTAAACCTTTCCAAGCACCCTTGCCGTTTGCAGAAGGAAACTGCAGCTGTAGGAAAACCATATGGAGACCGCTCTCATGGCTGGAATACTAACCTGTGCTATGATGTCTTTGTACCCTCAAAAAGCATCACATTTTCAAATTTTCTCTAGTAATTGCTGTTGTGTAGATCAAGTGGGAACCCAGTTTCAGTCTTGTTTGGCCTGGAAATCCTTAACTGCACATCATGCGCTCCAGTTCAGTCTTCTGGGTACCTTGGAATGATTGTGAAGGTTTGGGGGAATAGTCCTTGAACTCCATTTCTAGGAAGAGTCTAGCAAATGTCTACACACTTGTACTATGTAAGGGTTCTAGCAGCTTTAGGAGGACAGGACACACCATTAATAATTTATTAATAAATAAAAATATTTCTATATTTTTTTGTCTAGTAAAGTTATGCAGGTCGCAATATATTGTATTGGCAACCTTCAGTCTCGAAAGACTATGGTATCGCGCTCTGAAAAGTGGTTCTGGCACAGCGTCTAGTGTGGCTGAAAAGGCCAATCCGGGAGTGACAATCCCTTCCACACCGGGAGCAAGTGCAGTCTGTCCCTGGTCTGTCTCCCTGGCTATGGGCCTTCCTTCTTTGCCTCTTAGCCTCAGACTGTTGGCCAAGTGTCTCTTCAAACTGGGAAAGGCCATGCTGCACAGCCTGCCTCCAAGCGGGCCGCTCAGAGGCCAGGGTTTCCCACCTGTTGAGGTCCACTCCTAAGGCCTTCAGATCCCTCTTGCAGATGTCCTTGTTTTAAAAAGTGGGTCCCAATGCCAAAGCGTTGGAGAGGCACTGCACTGCTTTATATTTTGTTTCAACTGCCAAAGACAACACAAAAATCTGTTCAGGCCCTTTAATCTGTCCAAGACAGTGTGCCGAGACACAAATGATAAAACATTTTGCATTTTTACAGCAAGAAAAACAAAGGAAAAAAACCTACAGAAATGTATAAGGAAGTTAATTTTGTACATGGGGTAAAACGTTATAAATTCAGGACAATGCACGGACACAGGTCAACTCCCACATCTCTTTGTTGCTTTTAAAAAGTTCATAGTATGGCCAGGCAGTCAAATGGCTGTTTTTTGTCGAAAGGAATTTTTCCAAGTCGCTCTTGGGGGGTGGGGGGACTGCAACGCATCTTGGAATGTCCTCAGAAGGCTCTGTCATTTTGTGGTGACAGAATTAAAAACCCCAGAGTCCTTTCAGTTACAAGAAAAAGCCACTCAGTCATCAAATTTTATCTTCTTTCCTTGAGGCTTGTGATCACCACCACCACCTCTGCCTCCCCTGAAGCCACCACCTCTGCCTAAAAAGGTTAAAAAAAAGAAATTGATTAAAACCAACTTGCCAAGGCTCACATCACGGCACGCCCCACTAACCCCATGATCTGCAGCACATTTACCTCCAAATCCTCTTCCGCCTCTGCCACCGAATCCACCTCTGCCACCTCGCCCGCCTCTTCCTCCACGACCGAAGCCACTGCCACCACGTGGACCCTCCCCCTTGGGCTTGGCAAAGTCAAGGGTTACTTTATTGCCATCTATCTCTCCATCCTCCATGGCTTCTTTTGCTGCTTTGGCGTCTTCTGGGGAGCTAAAGTCCACAAAGCCAAACCTAGGAAAGGAGAGTACTACGTTACAACAGGGACAACCACCTTCTATTCAGAGGGCCAAATATCTGATCACTGGCACCTGTGGCATATTGAGTGTTACTGTTCCATTTAAGAGCTGTGTTTTGGCTACTAGAGATACCAGAGCAGAGACTGTTTTACTGAGTGCAGCCTTTAAGCTACTACTGTCATCCTTGCTGTGGAGAAACAGGGCTCTGATCTAAGAGACAATAACTTGCTACTACTGTTCTGTGCAAAACATACTGTGCAATGCAGTGACGGAATGCTGGGCAACTCCCTGTCCACCAGTGTCCCTTCTCTCCCTCATCCCAACCAACGCAAGTGATGCCCTTTCTAACTAGAAGAAAAGGTCAGCTTTAGATACTTGAAGTCACTTGCTTCAAGTCCCAGGAGCATGTTTCCTCTCTAGACAGCAACTGAGCTAAATGTCTTTAGGGAGGATATTTCAATAGTTACAGGGCCACCTGAGAAGAACTCACGTATTCCTCCCAAACAAGAGGAGCAAACAAAGGCACCAGCTCATTAATATACACTGCTTTTCAACCAAGTCCCCTTAAAGCAGTTTTACACAACAATCTCAATGAGCAGGAAGTTTGTACAAAAAGCAGGCATTTCCCAAGATGCAATAAGGCCAGGAAAACCATTTAGGGCTGAAAATAACCACACTGCAGATTGTAACTAGTGCAACTAAACTTTAACAAGCTGGCTTCCAAATACAGAGTGCTGTTGTATGGTCCAGTTGCTCACATTCTTGGAGATGGAGATGGTTGGAAACCGCAAACAATATTCTCAGCTGATCCCACTTTCCAGAGTTAGAGACTTGGGGAATGGCAACCACATTCAGCTATTGTCACACCTGCCTGTAAGCTTCACTGCAAGCCATGAACACACAGGCAGGCAACTTGCAAAGCTGTCCCACAGCAGTAATGGCAGCTCATCCGTAGTAGTCAGAGGCACCAACAGTCAGTGCTGCGGATTAATATTCTTCTCGTGCGAATCCGTAGCCTGCCACTGGATTTACAGCAGGAAGGAGCTCATTGAGAAGATCAAGAGGCCACTAGTTTAAACTGTTTGCAGAATAGGCTCAAGTGAAAAGACAGATTTCAAGACAAATTTCAACACAATCCCTCTTAAAACGTCTTGGATCTGAACTTTATTCTTTTCATGCTCTGGCTACGGCTTATGCCACAACCCTATGAATGAAGGCCCCGTTCTAACACATACCCTTTGGATGAGCCAGTCTCTCTGTCAGTGACTATTCTTGCACCAACAGAGCCCTCAAATGACTCTCTCAGTGTCTCTTCTGTTGTGTCCTCAGACAGCCCTTTGACAAACAGTGTTTTGCTTTGTTCTAAAACAAAAAACAAAAACAGTAATAATCAACTTCAATCCAACTGTACTAGCCACCACCAACACCCTCAAACTAGTATAGGGACAGGAAACTTTGTTTATGAGCTGGTCCCACAACTTCAGGTTTAAATGCAGGTTCATAATCTAAAACATCGGGAAGATACAGAACCAGGCATGCCTGGTTTCAGTGTTTCCAAAGGCGTACAAGAAATCATTGTTAAGAATGGGCCCCACTTCCCTGCCTGTCTCAAACAGGACACAAGTGACTTACGCCCAAATCCCCCTCTAGGACTGAAGTTTCTGTTTTGTCCTGCTGGTGTGCTAAATTCCAGTCTGATTGTTCGACCTTCAATCTCTGTGTTGTTGCAAGAATTCATAGCTTCTTTTGCATCTTCTGCTGTGGGGAAGTCCACAAAAGCATACCTATGGAATGAGAATTGAAAGTCAGCACTTCATCTCTTATACAACACAAGCTCAAACTACTATGAGCTGGCAGGCAGTCAAAGAAGAGCCTGCCACTCAGTGACCATTGCACAATGGGGAGGCATAGGCATTGGCAACCACAAGCTCGTTTCCTACTTACCCTTTAGGCCTTCCCTGGTTGTTCTGTGGAATTCTGATTGCTGATGCTTTCTCAAAGACTTCCTGAAGAGAATCTTCTGTTGCATCATATGAGAGGTTGTTCACAACAAGAGTCTTTGATTCACCACCTGTACAAGTGAAACAAGTTTTGAGCATTCTGTATATTAGACAAACCTCTGCACTGAACAAAAGAATGATTTTCACTCAATTGTGCTTCAGCGAGCAGCTGTCTTGAAGCCATCCATGAAAAATACTTTATGCATACCCATCCAAGACAAACACCACGTTTATGGAGAGACTACTCCCTCCCCCAACACAGCAGTACTGCCTGCTTCTCATTTGAGGGTAGTACCAGAACAGCTGTTTCCTTGCAAGATGTTTTGACCTCCTTGCACAGAAACCAGGTAACTCAATTTCCTCACTGCAATTTTACCTGGCTGGCCTCCCTTACTGAATTTTCTGCCATCTTGTTGGCTCTTTTCACCAATGTAGTCAACAATGATGGCACGACCTTCAACCTCCACACCTTGCTTCTCCTCCAATGCTTTCTCTGCTTCAGCCTCAGATTTAAACTCGATGTAGGCAATCCTGAAGGGGTGGCAAGAGAATGATAAAGAAAACTCAGCGTGCGAAAAGTGAAGGATTGTCCAAATAAAGTTTGAAGATTTGATATATTTTAAATCTAAATAAAAACTTGATTGGACCCCACTGCTGAATTCGGCTACATACTTTTTGTTGTTCCCATCCTTGGATACCAGTCTGACCTCCATTGCGTTGTCAAATACCTCTTGCAAGTCTTCCTGGGTTACGTTGTAGGCAAGGTTTTTCACGAAGATGGTCCTTGCATCTCTCTCTGGCAAGCGAAAAGCCACTTATAAGTTATGAACAGAAAGAAAGTAAACCCCTTGTTTTCTGTCACCTATATAGTCAGCTTTATAGAAGCCAGAATCAAGTTCCAGCAGAAATGGATGGCCACCGAGCAGCAAGCTATTCATTTGAGCTACATGAAAAAGTTCTAAGAACATAAAGACCTGGAAGAACAGCACTAACCCATCAAATCAGACAAGACAATTGACTTACCTTTCTTGTTTTCTTTGATGCTCTCTTTACTCTTTGCTTTTTCCAGTTTCATTTCCAAGCCCAGAAATTTCTTTCCATTGAACTTAAGTGCTTTATCCAGCTCAGCTTCTGTAGAGAAATCTACATAGCCAAATTTCCTGCAACACAAAGGGACAATCTGGGTAAGGATCTGTTATCTAGATAACTCCAGTATATTTTACTCCAGGCGTTGTAATCTGATCCTATATCCTCACCGGGCCCAGCTTCGTTTAAGAAAATACAGATCATGAGTCTATCTCTAGATCTGTTGCGCTCACTAACCTCATCCCAAGGTTTCAGTTATTGAAACCAAGGCTTTTGGATATGAACAGACAAGTCCTGCATGACACTGCCTCCAAGATTTGTTCCCCTTTATATTGTCAATTGCTGTTCTTTTATCGTAAAAGGTCAGTTTATTTATATTTCTTGGAACATCCACAGGATCGATAGCCATTTACTCAGGCCAGATGTAATGTCATGCCACCTAATGTCTTGAGTGACAGATATAGCGAACTTGATGTGAAGATGAGAGTTTGTGTACATGGTTTGGGGTGGTTGAATTTCTACAGCTTTTACTTGGTATATACAGCATATACTCAGTATCAGGATCTGCACTTACACTATCTAAACTCATTTTTCTCTGATCATTCTGGCTCGGCTGATTTGCATAAAATCTGTTATTTGTTAAGAGGCAGCAATAAGGAGTTAACTAAGGGCCCAATCCTATCCAATTTTCCAGCACTGGTGGAGCCACAATGCAGTCTGAAGGTAAGGGAACAAATGTTCTCATACCTTAAGGAGGCCTCTGTGACTGCTGCCCCACCACAAGATGCAGTGCATGCCCCACTGGCACAGCTGCACCAGCAATGGAAAATTGGATAGGACTGGGTCCTAAGTTGGTAATTAAATACATTAATTTAAATTATTCAGAAGTACTGCGAAATGCTGCTATTTACTCTTAAGCCTTAATGCTTTGAATTGGGTTTCGTTTTGTTACACAAATTACAATTTTGTTTTTTTTACCCACTCACCTCCTGGGAGAAGTCAATAAAACAAAAAGACACACTTTTGCACATGGAAAACGAGAAGTGCCTCACAGCAGGGCCTAAACCCAATCTCACTATTGCTTTAATGGAACACTGTTAAATTCTGAACTCTAGTTCATTTGGAAGGAGCTGCAAATGACCACCCCACACTGGCTGTGTTGCTTGCTGCCAAAATTGGACTTTTTGCATTGAACAGTCTAGTTTGCTAGCAAAAGCACATTTTAAAGTAAGTTTTTTTAAACTGTAAACCGTTGTGCACTTTGTAAGACACACACTAAATGAAGTCCTTACCTTGAGCTGCCAATTCTGACTTCTTGGACTTGAAGGTCTTTTTTGGCAAAGAAATCCCGGATAGCAGCCTTCAGCTCATCAAAATCTTTGTTTGAATTCAAATTGCCCATGAAGAGGGAGAAGGCAGTTTCTAAGAGTAAGCAAGAAGTTAGTGCTACAGCAACAGCTCTAAGGAGCAGCTAAAGCAAGGGACCTCTCAACACTCCAGACATCTTTATTCTGCCTGCACAATGGTGATGTGGTGGTAGAGAGGTGATGCCCTTCCTGAACTGCGGTCCTGCACTTCATCCCACAGAACTGAATGGCAGCAAAGTGAAGTGCTGGTCACACTGGACAGGATTAACCCTACTTGCTGCAGAACCCAGGCCCTACTCTGCAGAACTCAGGCCCTACTCCTACTCTTACCCTAATCACATACTGGGATTTGACTCTCAGCCACTCTAGAGCACAACATATTGGAAAGCCAACTTCTATTTAACACATACTTGAAAGAGTTATTTGACAGCAACAAGCACTCTTGGGGGGGGGGTAGTCCTTGCATTGAGGAGGCACTTCTGCTGGTTTGTTTCCTCTTGTGCTACTTCAAAGGGCAACACAAAGGAAAGCTGTGGGTCTCATTTGTCTGCTTACCTTCAGTTTTCTTTTTCTTGGCATCTGGGGTGCCTTTTTGCTTGGCCATTTCCTTCTTGCGTTTTCCAGATACTTCTTGCACTGCGTCTGTGAAATAGCAAAAGAAATAGATGTTAGAAAAATCTCAAGATGAGAAATACAAAGAAAAAGTCAGAAAAGATTGCTGGATCAGGACTTGACTATCTTGAGTAGTGTTCATGTGTGATTTTTACCACATCATTTCAGCGAGGGATCATCATTTCCAGCTTCCAGGTAAAATAAGAAAATTTCCCACTGGTAGAAATGCTTAGAGAACCAGGAGGACGTTTTTCACAACACTTAAGCAGTTGTCTATGCTACCTTCATCGTCATCTTCCTCCTCCTCATCTTCATCATCATCATCATCGTCGTCATCATCTTCATCCTCATCCTCAGACTCTTCCTTGGCAACCTTTGCTGGTGTAGCCTTTGCTGGTGTAGCTTTCTTTCCTTTTGCTGGAGTGATCTCCATGGGTTCATCTTCCGATTCTGAAAATGTGACAGTTTTAGTCCACAGGATTAAGAGATACACTTACACTACTATGTATGGACCTTACTTTTCTTTTGTAAGAGCAAGCACATCTATATTCCAATGCTTACCACAGAGGCACTCCTCACTGCTGATAGCAGCAGCTCCATGCAGCAAAAGAACACAATCCCAAACATGTTCTCAATGGAGAACAGATAAAATATTTGAACACACAGTTCTGCTTGCAAGGTAACACAGCCAACAGCAGCTTGGGAAGGCATGTGAATATTGCAATTCAGAGTGTATACACTCTTGCCTCAGGTCAGCTGGAAAGAGGCCAGCTTGTTCCTACTGCTCACATAAGTTGTCTATGTGAGAGAACAGGGTGCAACACATCAGCTTGCATTGGAGACATCACACCAAGCTCAGTATTAAGTCCCAATACTCATCATTTGTGCTGATCTCCAGGAAAAGACAAGACAGTAATGGTTAGTCAACCCACAGTTTCCCAAAACCTTTTCCTTCCCTTGTGGTTTGAATGCAGGCTAGCGGCTTGGCTTGTGTTGTTCCATTCCTGCATTTCTTTCCATCAACACAGTGTCTGCCAGCATAGGCAATAGAAATGCTACAGCATAATGAAGGCTCACAAGCTCCACCTGAGCCCTGAAGTTCCCCAGCATTTACCTTCACATGGGATGTTGCCTTCTTTCTTGTTTACTCTCAAGGAAGGTGTGGCTGGCAGGTGAGTGGATGAGCACACTCTTGTGCCAATTCTGCTTCCTTCACCCCCCCCCCCCAGCCAATCATAACTGCTCTCCAAAGACCAAGATTCCTGGGGTGCAAATCAACTAACCAGGGGACAAGTCTATGCTGGTTTTACCTTATGAACTGTGCAGTCAGTTCTCCCTCCTGGACCTGCCATCTTGTCCATCTGGCGATGAACAAACATGTGGAGAAGAGAGATTTCCTTCATTCCCCCAGTGCCTGTGGTGCAACCTGACAGTGACACTGCCTGCCAGTAAGGCTGTAAGACTACCCTTGTGTTTAAGCTTGCTTGCTGTTTTTCCTAACCTAGTGGTTGTAAAATCTTTTTTACAAGCATGTTCACAGGATATTCCCTGGTGAACTGTTGACAACACTCTTCAGAATAAAACTGACTCACCATCCTCTTCATCATCCTCATCGTCTTCATCATCCTCATCTTCCTCAGATTCCTGTTTGGCTGAGATAGCGGCTACAGCTTTCTTTGCTGCCACTTGGACTGCTGGCTTTTTGATTGGCTTAGCAGGTGGCTCCTCCTCAGACTCATCTGTAGCAAGCAGTTTATCATTCACGATTAGCAAATGTATCGGTAACCACAGTGCAGCTATGTCCTATTTGCCCACTGGGCCCTTCTGAGGACACACTTACAAAACCAGCACTCATGGGAAGCCCTTACATATCGTTCAGGAGCTGAAATTAGTACAAAACACCAAGACTGGCTACATGCTATTGATTTTGGGTTGCAAGAGATTTAATATAGGCACCATACAATGCCAACTACATGACCTCAACCAAGTTGCCTTTGTCAGAGTCTCCTTTAATTCAGTTGCCTTTAATTCAGAGTGAGATTAAGATCTCACAAGATCAAGATGCTAATGCCAAGCAGAATATTGCATGCAAGAATAAAAGCAAAAACTCTTGTGTTTTCCTGGAAAAAGTAAGAAAATACAGTCTCACCTTCCTCCTCACTATCATCCTCCTCATCGTCCTCTTCTTCATCTTCTTCCTCCTCACTCTCTTCTTTCTTCGCATTTTTCCCATTTTTAGTTCCTTTGGCAGGGACTGGTGTCTTCTTGGCTGGGGTAGCTGCTCCCTTCTTGGCTGGCGTAGCAATTCCCTTCTTGGCCGGGGTAACCACAGCTTTTTTGCCAGGAGTTACTGCTTTTTTGTTTGGAGTAGCTGCAGTGGCTTTTGCTGCTTTCTTTAGAGCAATCATCTGTGAGAAGAGAAATATTCCAGACCACAACTAGTAATGCTATAGTTTAAAATGTAGGCAGAAGAGACAAGAAGAGTATGATACTACAGGTATATCCTAATTATCCATGGATTTTTCACCTGCAATTTTATCTCAATGCGATGAGAAGCGCCTTTTCAAAAGGGTTCTTTCTCCAGGCACTAAGAACAGCTTCACTCCAAGGCAAGCAACTCCTCCCTTCCCCCTGAGCATGTGAAAAAAGGTTAGGTGGAAGTAATTATCACCTCCTCCATTGGCTCTGGTGAAGGGAGGGGTCATGACTTGCAGTGAAGCCTTTCTAAGCACCTGGAGAGACTGATTTGTCTGCCTGATGCATTACAAAGGACAGCAAGGCTGTTTTTAAATCACCTAGCAAAGGGACATTGTTTTTCAATGGATTTGCTTTAATGTCATTTTTGCATCCACAAATAACCCGATTGTATAACCCCTGGTTATACAGGGGTCTAAACTTTTAGGCCAGCAAGCCACATCTAATATCTGGTATGGTGTCAAGGGCCAGAAAAATAAATTTTAAATATAAAGTTTAAATATATTAGAAAGCCTCAAAATGCCTAAGGCCTTCAGAGAGCCCAAAAATGTCACTTCTGGTTTTTCTGAAAAACCAGGAAGTGATGTTTAGGCCTTTAAAAGGGATTGTGAGGGGAGGCACATGGCCTCCCCAGCTCTCAGAACACCCTCCAGACACAAATGGAGCATAGCTCTGGTCACATTCGGTTCAGCAGGCCAGAGGCTTGCAGTGGACTAGATAGAGTCTGTTGCAGGTCGCATCTGGTCCCTGGACATGGATTTGGAGACCCCTGCTGTATACATGTACTAAAGAGATCACACTGAAGACAGGTGGGACTTACTTTCAAGTCAGTGTGCACAAGACCATACTATTCCTTGCCAAGTAAAGGAGAATGATAAGCATACCCAGAGTTCTTTACAAGATATTGTTAGATGAAACGGAGTGTGGATGGAGTTTAGGAGGAAAAATCTACAGAACAGACTTTGCCCATAATGTGCCTTCAACCATCTAGCATCTTGCCACTGCCAAACCCCCCCCCCCCCGCAACTGGCATTCCAAATGGAAAAAATGTTTAATTGAATTGCCAGAACAATTCAAATAGGTCAGTTACACCCCTTTGGGGGAGGGAGGCTCTGCAAGCACGGTTTTAAGGATCCTCAAGGTGATAAAGGGAACATTTTCTAGAAATAACTTTAAAAAGATGTGAACGCTGTTTTCATAACAATTGTTATACTGCTATTACTACCTCAGGTGTACACAGTTGGTCCCTGTTGCAACACTGGGCAGAAATGGCTTAATGTAGAGTAGGCCCTCCTTATCTGCAGGCTCAGAATCCACACATTTGAGTATCTGCAGGTGCTGAGTCCACAGCTGGGGGGCCTCAGGACCTCCTGGACAAGACCAGAAGTCACTTCTGATCTGCGCCAGTGACTTCCAGTCACATCCAGAGGAGCTCTGAGGAGGCCGACAGCTAGATGCCAACCCCAGGTAAGTAACGGTGGCACTGAGCCCCCCAGATTTCATTATCCACTGAACTCTGTATCTGCATGGGGTGTGTGTGTGTCCTGAAAGTATCTTGTGGTCTTGTGTGCTCCCTGAGGCAACTGGTGGACTGCTGTGACATACAGGAAGCTGAACTAGATGGGCCCTGGGTGTGATCCAGCAGGGCTCTTTTTATGATTACAACAAAAAAGTAGTTAAGTGCAAGTGGTTGGTTCTCACCTCTTCCTCGCTACTCTCCTCTTCGGAGGACTCCTCCTCTTCACTATCATCTACATCCTTTGGAGGAACAATAGCCATTTTTTTCTGTTTAGGCTGGGTTTTAACATTCTGAAAGAGACAAACCACGACTTAGTTCTGCTTTTCCCAAAGTGCAGAAACTGTACTTGATAGTAGGGTCACCACCATTTAGAATTCCGTTGCATATCATGGGTACTCATTTTAAAAATACCTCTGTGCCATCTTCAATAGCAGCAACATGCCCTCCCTACTTTTGTGACTTATGCTCCGTTAGAAGGAACACCAAAACCTTCTAAGACCATGTCAGAAAAAGTAGAATATCATGATTATGTGAACTGGGCCTAAAACTAAACTGTTTTACTTTTTCTGGTCAAAAGTTATTAGATAGCAACCAACTAAGTAACTGCCTGCCCACAGCCAACAAACTTCTTCTGTATATCTGAAAGAGGTGCAACCAATGGCCAGATTCACATTTCTTAGGGCAACCAAACATGCAAATCATTCAAGCAGCTGTTGCTCTGGGATACTAAACAATTATTATACAAATGTATGGAAAACTGCATGTGTTGCATCCACCCACAACTCAGAGCAGAGCACATTGTGCCTAAGAAGAAATCTCTAGTTAGGAGATATTTGCAGTTTTCTTCTAGCACACCCAATTCTTCTATCACAGAGATGTCAAACTCATTTCATACAGAGGGCTGAAGTTAGCATTCATGGCACCTGCTGAGGGCAAGAAAGTGACATCATTAGGCAGATGATGGCCAGGAATAAGCACTTTGTTCTCACACAAAACTAGTTAGCTGTAAATGACAAGAGAAAGCATGCAAATCTTTACAAGAGATCCCAACAATCACACTGGGGAAGCCCAATTATAATGGTGGGGGGGGGACATACTGGATAAATCGCTTCCAGGGGCTGCTTTGGCCCACAGGCCTTATGTTTGACATCCCTGTTCTATCAGAAAATAGAGCTGGAACTTTCCCCTACACATGGTGCTGCCTGCCAGTCAGATGAGCCCTTAGAACAAGCCCTTAGATCCCACACTTAAAATCATTAAAAAAAAAAAGCATTGAGAATAAAATGGCTAATGTTATAATGCCAATGTACAAATCAATGGTAAGGCCGCACCTGGAGTATCATGGTCAGTTCTGGTCACTGCATCTCAAAAAATGTATAGAAGCGACCACAGTGATTACCAGGCTAAGACGACTCCCTTATGAGGAAAGACTACTGCGTTTGGCACTTTTCAGTCTAGAAAAGAGGCGCCTGAGGGGGGGGACATGATTGAGACATACAAAATTATGCAGGGGATGGATAAACTGGATAGAGGGATATTCTTTTCCCTCTCACACAACACCAGAACCAGGGGACATCCTCTAAAATTGAGTGACAGGAAAGTTAAGAGAGACAAATCACAGGGTTACAAGGTATGTGTACCCTCCTGATTTTAGAAGTGGGCCACCTCCAAATGCCAGATGCAAGGGAGGACAACAGGATGCAGGTCTCTTCTTGTCTTGTGTGCTCCCTGAGGCATCTGGTGGGCTGCTGTGAGATACTAGACGGGCCTTTGACCTGATCCAGGAGGGCCCTTCTGATATTTTTAACCTTGAGGCACCATGGGGGTTCTTATGTTCTTAAGCCTTGAGGAAACTGCATCAGAAACCGTCCCGTTCTAATACATTAGGGAGGAACTGCTGTTCAGTGGTGCACACGCTGTGCAAGCAGAAGGCTCCCGACACCATGTGAGAGCATTTCAAGTCCGAACACGTGCCTTGGTGGTTCTATGTGAGGTGCGGGTCCAGGCACCCCATCTGTTGGAGGCTCTCCAAGGCCAAGGCACAGGAAGGCTTCAATCTATATCCTGTAAGGCTATGCAGTGGGTGCGGAGGCAGGTGAGGCAGAGCCTCCCCACTGGAGTCCTTCAAGAAGTGCCTCACACGGCAGAGGCGCTTCTCGAAGAACTCCAGTGGGGAAGCTCTGCCTCACCTGCCCCCCCACCCACAACTGCCTCAGGCTCTGGGCGCCTCAAGCCCCTCCACACACCGTGAAGCGCCTGAGGCCTGCAGCCCCATTTTCCCGCCTCCCTGGGAGAGCCACTGGGCGCCATTTTGGGCTCCCCCTCGCCCTCCGCGCACACGTCAGCCACGTGGGGGGGGCCGCACCGCGTGGCGGCTTTCACTCTCTCCCCCTCCACGTGCTTCTCACAGCCTGGACGGAGTCACGTGGCCAAAGCGCGCGCGCTCGAGGCCTGAAAGAGCACGCGGGAACGCCCCCCCCGCACCCGAGCGCGCGCGCTTTCATGGGGAAGAAAAGAGGAGCCTAGAAACCGCTCCCCCTCCGAACGCGCGACGCTCGTTTCCTCACTGGCGGGGGGGGGGACTAGAAACTGCCGAACGTTCGCTGCTAACCGCGCACGCGCCTCAGAAGCCCGTGAGAGGGGACGCTACGGAGAAAACGCGGGGGGGGGGACGAGCGCGCAAGGCCTGGGAGCCCCCCCGAAGGCCCCCCTCGTGAGGCGGGATAGGCTTCGAAGGTGCAGCTGCAGAGGAGAAGCGCCGCCATCTTCCCTCGCCGCCTAGGCCGCGGCTCTCACCTTGGCGAGCTTCACCATGATGGCGGCGGAGTTGTCCGGATGTCGAGAACCTCGAAGCCAGCACCGCACAGTCCTCCTCACGCCCCGCTCGCCTCCCGGCCTGAACCAAAAAGAGTGAGGGCGAGCGCTGGCTTAACTCTTTCTCCCACCCCACGCTGCCGCCTCGGCCAATCGGAAGCCGCCTCGGCCTCTCGCCCCGCCCACTCCCCAAGACGGACAGCCTCTCCCCGGGCTTTCCCAGGGATAGAAGCGACTGACCAATCAGAGGGCTTGGTTCCGCCCCCTCCATTAGAACAGTAGGGAGAGGGCGTAGCCAATAGGGAGGCGCAACCGGGAGGCGCGGGCTGTGATAGGCTCGCTCTCGCGGGGCGGAAGTGGCTGAATGGAGGAAGTGGAGCACGTGGCGGAGTGCTCCGTCTGCAACCACGTGGGGACGCTTATGGTTCCTCTGTGGCGTGCTGGCCTATGTGCCTGGCGGGCCTTCGATGGCATTCCCCCCCCCTTCCAGGGAAAGCTCGTTTCCCTACACTCTGCCCCTTCCCAGACTGTAGCTGGGTGGAGGTTGTCAGAGGCAGCCTGCTCTTCTACAGGATCAGCCAGTACACTTGGAGGCACATGTAGTGGGTGGGGAGGCAGAGCCTCTGCCCCAGGGCAGTGGATGGGGAGGTAGGTGAGGCAGAGCATCCTTCCAGGGCAATGGGTGGGGGAGCAGGGCTGCCTTCCCACTGGAGTCTTTTGCAAAGCACTACCGCCGTCTGTGGCACCCAAGCACTCACAACCCACGCGCGTGGGTTATGAGTGCTTGGCAGCAGCGCTTCACAAAAAGGGAGGCTTTGCCTCCCCTGCTCCCCCACCCACTGCCTGCTCCTGTACTATACTGTACCTCCAAAGCATAAATATCTGAAGCAGTCACCTGTGGTTCAAAGTGCAGGAGGTCTTCACCACATTCCCCCAAAGCCACACTACACTACTTAACAAAATAGTGTTAAAACGCTTTAACACAACTTAAAACGCTTTAATTATGTTTTTAAAAAAGGCCACATTTGTGCCCAATGTTGCATATATGCAATGAATCAAATGTGTACACCTGTGGGCTGGCAGAAATGAATTATAATAGCTGTAAAAGCATTCTCTTAAAAATTTCTTTTAAAATATCCCAAATTATAAAAGGTATATTAAGAACATAAGAACATAAGAATAGCCCCACTGGATCAGGCCATAGGTCCATCTAGTCCAGCTTGCTGTATCTCACAGTGGCCCACCAAATGCCCCAGGGAGCACACCTGATAACAAGAGACCTGCATCCTGGTGCCTTCCCTTGCAGCTGGTATTCTGACTTAGCCCACTTCTAAAATCAGGAGGTTGCACATACCCATTATGGTTTGTAACCCGTAATGAATATTTCCTCCAGAAATTTGTCCAATATTAGGGTGAATTTTTCAACCACAGTCCCTCAAACACTGAATACGCATTCCAGTTGAGAAATCAGGTGTGGCTGATGATGCTGGCCATGTCTTGCTCTGCTGTCTGTTTTTTTTCTCTTCCACAGGCAGCTGTCCAACAGGGGGAAGGGGACTCCCATGGACAGGTATGCAGACTACAATGAATGCCCTCAGCATGCCTGCCTGCAGTGACCAATGTGATCCCAGAGGTTCCTCCATGGGATTGCTGACCTATTTCTTCCAAACAGGGCCCCTATTTTATTTATTTATAAGATTTTTACCCTGCTCTCCCTACCAGGCACTCAAAGTGGCTTCCAAAAATTATCAAAAAAATACACTTATAAACATTAAAATGTCAAAAGAATAAAAGACCTAAAAACTCATAAAAGCCCAGATTAAAAACCAGCAGCAAATGGTAAAATGATGAAAAAAGCAGCCCACTAAACAGCATAAAGCCCCCATATGGAGAGATTTTTTTTCCTCTCAAAACGCTGACAGTAGGGGTTATCCAATGAAAGTGATTGTTTGGAGATGTACATAAAAACAGCCCCACTGAATCAGGCCATAGGCCCATCTAGCCCAGCTTCCTGTATCTCACAGTGGCCCACCAAATGCCCCAAGGAGCACACCAGATAACAAGAGACCTGCATCCTGGTGCCCTTCCTTACCTTTGGCATTCTGACATAGCACGTTTCTAAAATCAGGAGGTTACACATATACATCACAGCTTGTAACCTGTGATGGATTTTTCTTCCAGAAATTTGTCCAATCCCCTTTAAAGGCATCCAGGCCAGACGCCATCACCACATCCTGTGGCAAGGAGTTTCACAGACTAACCACGCGCTGAGTAAAGAAACGCTTTCTTTTGTCTGTCCCAACTCTCCCAACACTAAATTTTAGTGGATGTCCCCTGGTTCTGGTGTTGTGCGAGAGGGAAAAGAGCATCTCTTTAGCCACTCTATCCTTCCCATGCTTAATTTTGTATGTCTCAATCATGTCCCCCCTCAGGCATCTCTTTTCTAAGCTGAAGAGGCCCAATTGCCATAGCCTTTCCTCATAAGGAAGGTGCCCCAGTACAGTAATCATCTTAGTCACTCTTTTGCACCTTTTCCATTTCTACTATGTCCTTTTTGAGATGTGGCAATCAGACCTGGACATAATACTCCAAGTGCGGCCTCACCATCGATTTGTATAACGGCAGTATAATATTAGTTGTTTGGTTTGCAATACCTTTTCTAATAATCCCAACCATAGAATTGGCCTTCTTTACTACACACTTTCATCGACCTGTCACTTTCATCGACCTGTCCACTACCACCCCAAGATCTCTCTCCTGATCTGTCACAGACAGCTCAGAACCCATTAGCCTATATGTGAAGCTTTGATTTTTTGTCCCAATGTGCATGACTTTACACTTACTTACATTGAAATGCATCAGCCATTTTACTGTCAGGTCTCCCAGTCCTTCTGGAGTTCCTTACAATCACTTCTGGTCTTCACCACTTGGAAAAGTTTGGTGTCATCTGCAAACTTAATGTAGGAACCCAAAAGAAGGTGCTTCATCATATAGTGCAGAATTAATGCATGGGATTTGCTGCTGCAAGATGTGGTGATGGGCATCAGACAAAGCACACCATTTCCAGTACATGTTCTGCTCAGAGCTGCGGGGGGGTGGGGGGGGAAGAAGGTCACATGTTGCACAGTGAAGCTATATTGTATGGGGCTTTGTTTTTCCTGCCAGAGTTATGTACCCCTCCATTGTAATGTTTCAATCAAAAAATGCTTCTATCAAAGCATAGAAAAAATGCTTCAATCAGAATTCAACTGACTCTGCTTTTCCTAATTAGTAGTATAAAGTGGGAGGAAGACACAGTCTAGATTAGAACCACAGTGGTGGCAAAGTGTTAAAACCTCCCGCCCCACCATGGTTTCATGCTGTTTTCATGCTCTGTCCAATACTAATTAACAAGAATATTAGACCAAAACATGTATTTAAAGTTTTGCAATTCTTAGGTCAAACTGCATATTACAAAGAACATATTCATTTGGTTTTCTTGCTTTTCTCTTTAGAGTAGTACAGGGCTGTGTGAAATGCCATAGAACTATAGCATATAGGGGTATTATAAGGATCAGGCCATCAACCAGTAATGTTCCACCCCTGGCCCCATTGTCCCAACTCAAAGCAGTTCAGTGGCTTACATGCCCAATTTAGTTCTTAGGTAGACTAGACACCTAAGGATTCAGTCTCAGCTTAAGTGTCAGGCTTACAGTTTTTTGAGTTCTTCCAGTCCTTGCGATCTTAAGGGGGCACAACATACCTCAAGACAGCAAGGCACAGTTCTTAGCCAACTAAATTGCAGAGTATCAAATCTTTATAGGACTGCTACCACACTGATTTTACCAGTTCCTCAGATCAGGGACTCTGAGGACCTACAGCAGTCTTTGCACAGGCTGCCTCTCACTTAGGGTCCCAGGCCTCAAGGCTCTGAACTTTTACATTGGCAGTTAGATGAAGCAGCTAGGCTGGATAGCTGACTTTTATTCCTTAGTACTCAAGCCAGGCATAGGCATGTAAAATATATTTTTGTTTATTGAAGATTAAGGTCAAATATACATGAAAAGGCCATTAAGGTCAAATATACATGAAAAGTACATGAGTTTAAGACTTAGAGAAATACATACATTCAAAAAATAATGAACTTCCTTAGACCTCACCTGGTTCTTCCAACCATAAGAGGAATCTCCCAGACTACCTGTCTGACCAGGCACTCATGTTAGGAATCAAAGCCAAATAAAGAAATACCCAAGAGCACCTGCTCTCTGTGAGGATCCTTTTTATACACTTGTGGTAATTACACCTGATCCAGCCAACCTGAACATGAGATTGCCGGAAACTAAATTATTTTCTATCACTTGTTCTTACGCTTCCCAACCAGAAACCACACAGCTGTAGCAATTCTCTTTTGATGAGCATGTCCTTGATCCAGCAAGGAGCGCCTGACTTCACTATGTTATCTCATTCTCTGGCCACTGAGAAGTAGATAAAGAATTCTTTCTTACCAGCTAATTAACTCCTTTCTCATCAGCTGCAGAGAGGCAGCTGCAAGTTCCAAGATGGACACAGATTTGGGCCTAGACTCATGACAGGGAGTAGGGGACCTTTATCACTTAGCCTTGCTGTGGTGCCTATTCTGATCAGGTCTCCTTGTGCACTATTTGCAGGAAAAAAAGCCTTGGTCAACTCTCATTTGACTTTTTCCCCTGCCCCCCCCCTCTCTCTCTCTCTCTCTCTCTCTCTCTCTCTCACACACACACACACACACAAACTGTGGTGGAGGATGCTAAAGGCTGTTTATCACCCTTCACAGTTTTCCATTCCCCTTTTCCCATTATTTAGAAAAGAACAAGGGAAAAACCAGGCCAAACCAACATATAGTATTTAAAAATTACAGTAATGTCTAGTCCTGCCCTGATTTGGCTTTAAAAGGGATTTGGCTATTCATGGAGGGCAAGTCTATCTGTGGCTAGTAGTCATGATGGCTGTGTATGCTACCTTCAGATTCAGTGGTAATTTGCATGCACATAGCAAATGCTAGTTTGGGAAGTCACAAAGTTAACCCAAATATGGAGATAAACATTTAACATCTGAAGTGGTGCATCTCTCTTACGAGGAAAGGCTGCAGCACTTGAGGCTCTTCAGTTTAGAAAAGAGGTGCTGGAGGGGGAACATGATTGAGACGTACACAATTATGCCAGGGATCAATAGAGTGGATAGAGGGATGTTCTTTTCCCTCTCACACATCACCAGAGCTGGGGACATCCACTAAAATTGAGCATTGGGAGAGTTAGAACAGATATAAGGAAATATTCCTTTATCCAGCATGTAATTAATCTGTGGAACTCCTTGCCACAGGATGTGGTGATGGCATCCAGCCTAGATGCCTTTAAAAGGGGATTGGACAGATTTCTGGAGGAAAAATCCATCACATGTTACAAGCCATGATGGGTATGTACAGTCTGAGATTAGCTGGTTGCTCATGAGGTCCAGGTAGGAATTTTTTTCTGTTACCTGAATTGGCCATGGATGGTGGTATTTCCACCTACCCCAGACTGGCAAGGGAGGGAAGGTGTGTTCAGTAGGTTCCATGTGTTAAAATTGGTCACTTGTATTGATCCAAGTGCAATTTGACCAAGTGCAAGTAACCCAAGTGCAGTCTGGTGTCTTCCTTTGGGGATGCAAAGGTAAATAGAATGCAGGGGAGGGGCAGCAAGATGCAAGTATCATGTGGTCTTGTGTGCTTCCTAAGGCATCTGGTGGGGCACTGTGAGATACAGGAAGCTGAACTTGATGGGCTGTGGGCTTGATCCAGCAGGGCTTTTCTGTTGTTCATGTGTTCTTATGTTGAAGTCTCTGCTGCAGCCCACTGTAGGCTGAGTTGTATGAATTGATCTAGAGGAGTTAGGGTCCTATCCTATCCACCTTTTCTGCACTGGTGCAGCTCTGAGGCAAAGGAACAGATTTACCCTTACCTTGTGGAGGCCTCCTAACTACCCTCCTACCACAGGATGCAGCATGCACCCCATTGGCATGGCTACACCAGGGTTGGAAAGTTGGACAGGATTGGGCCCTGAGGCAGGTAAGTGGATGGTGTTGCTTTGGATCTGTGGTGTGTTTCCCCTTGCATCTTCCACCATGGGTGGACATTTGCTTTGGGGGTCACTTTCTTTCACTGGGTTGGAAGAGTGTCATGTGCTTTACACACTGACTGAAATACTCCTGCATGAATCCTGTAGAGAGGAATTAGGAATCAGGTTGGAGATTCCTTTGACTTGGTAATGCCACCTTCTTATTCCTGCCAACTCTTTTGGAGCACTGGGAGAGATCTCTGCATTTTGGACTGGACCTAAGCTGTAACATTTGTAAGAACCAGCTTTTTGAAAAAATGGATGATCTTTGCTCCTGATGCTGCTGCTGCTTTTGAAGAAGTCTTTATGGTAAACAAGCAGAAATTCCATGGAAATCCAGAGCAAATATCTGGATTGTCTGGAGCAAATTTCTGGAGTAAAATGCTCCAGAGTAAAATCCCCTTCCTCCCCCCATGCCCCCACTAATCTCTCTGCAGTCCGGTCGAGTAGGCTCGCTCTGGGTCAGCTCCGGTGCTGGGTCTGTAAATGTGCCTTATGGCTCTGGATCAGGCCCTGAGGCTGTTCAGTAGCTGTGAGGGAGGGAAGCAGAAGAAGATGGCAGCCATGATTCCCACAGGGGCAGCATTGCCATCCTCAGATGAGTACTGCCTGGGAGCACAACATCCCCCTGCCCCCTCTTTAGCTATGTAGGTTGCAGTGAAACCAGGGCAGGCTCCGCTGCATCCTGCAGGTGACCAGAGACCATGTTGGGGCAGAGGGTTAAGTAAATGTTTCATTCATTTCACTGCTCAGGAGAAAGATCTTGGGATGCTGGTGGACATTTCAATGAAAGTGTCAACCCAATGTGCAATGGCAGTAAAAAAAGGCCAATTCCATGCTTGGGATCATTAGAAAAGGTATTGAGAATAAAATAGCTTACTATAATGCCATTGTACAAATTGATGGTATGGCCGCACCTGGAGTATTGTGTTCAGCTCTGGTCACCACTTCTTAAAAATGACAAAGTGGAACTAGAAATGGTGCAGAAGAGAGCAACCAGAATGATTACTGGGCTAGGGTACCTCCCTTATGAGGAAAGGCTACAGCGTTTCAGGCTCTTCAGTCTAGAACAGGGGTGTCCAAAGTTTTTGGCAGGAGTGCCACATCATCTCTCTGACACTGTGTTGGGGGCAAGGGAAAAAGAATTAATTTACATTTAAAATTTGAATACGTTTACATAAATTTACCTACATGAATATATTAAAGATTAACTTATATGAATGAATGAAGGTCTTGCAATAGCTCAAGGCCTATAAAAGGCGTTGCACAAAGCAAGACTGGCCTTTCCTTTGCTGCCACTACTGCATCACAGACATGAAACAGCAAGCAGTGGAGGGAGCCCTCATCCCACAGCTCATGTGAGAGGTCAAGCAGTCGCCCTCACACTGAGAGCAGTTGCGTTGGGCCAGTGTGGGGTTCAACAAATCTCTGGAGGGACAGAGGCTCTTTGGAGACTGGGGGCTCCCTAAGGGTCGCATTGAGAGGCCGCAAGGGCTGCAAGTGGCCCCAGGGCCAGGGTTTGAGCACCCCTGGTCTAGAAAAAAAGTGCCTGAGGGGGGACATGATTGAGACATAAGAGCATAAGAACAGCCCCACTGGATCAGGCCATAGGCCCATCTAGTCCAGCTTCCTGTATCTCACAGCGGCCCACCAAATGCCCCAGGGAGCCCACCAGATAACAAGAGACCTCATCCTGGTGCCCTCCCTTGCATCTGGCATTCTGACATAGCCCATTTCTAAAATCAGGAGGTTGCGCATACACATCATGGCTTGTACCCTGTAATGGATTTTTCCTCCAGAAACTTGTCCAATCCCCTTTTAAAGGTGTCCAGTGTTGGTGGTTCTGGTGTTATGTGAGAGTTATGTGAGAGTGTAAAGAGCATCACTGTGAGAGTGTAAAGAGCATGTCCCTATCCACTCTGTCCATCCCCTGCATAATTTTGTATGTCTCAATCATGTCCCCCCTCAGGCGCCTCTTTTCTAGGCTGAAGAGACATACAAAGTTATGCAGAGGATGAACAGAGTGGATAGAGGGATGTTCTTTTTCTTCCCACACAACACCAGAACCAGGGGACATCCACTCAAATTGAGTGTTGGGAAAGTTAGAACAGACAAAAGAAATATTTCTTTGCCCAGCTTGTAATTAGTTTGTGGAAGTCCTTGCCACAGTTTGTGGTGATGGCATCTGGCTTAAATGTCTTTAAAGGGGATTGGACAAATTTCTGGAGGAAAACTCTATCATAGGTTACAAGCCATGATAGGTATGTAACAGTCTGAGATTAGCTGGTTGCTCTACATGGGCCAAGTAGGATTTTTTTTCCTGTAATTCAAATTGGCCGAGGATGGCAATTTTTTTTGCCTATCCCTGACTGACAAGGAAGAGAAGGTGTGTTTAGTAAGTTTCATGTGTTAAAAATGAAGACCAAGCCCTCTGAGGCCTCCCACTCATCCCTTCCCTGCAAGTGAATGGAGAAAGGTTGTCATGCGCTCTCTGGGCACTGCCTGTCAGCCAGCCACAGACTATGTCAGAAGGCCAGATGCAAGGGAGGGCACCAGGATGAGGTCTTTTGTTATTTGGTGTGCTCCCCGGGGCATTTGGTGGGCCGTTGTGAGATACAGGAAGCTGGGCTAGATGGGCCTATGGCCTGATCCAGTGGGGCTGTTCTTATGTTCTTATCCTCTGGCCCACCTCCCACCAGAACATATGAAGAGCCTTGCTATATCAGACCCAGGGCCCATCTAATCCAGTTCCCTGTATCTCACAGTGGCCCACCAGAAGCCTCAGGGAGCAAACAAGACAAGAGACCTGCATCCCGGTGTCCTCCCTTGCATGCCATCGGGATGCTGCAAGATTCTTCCAATGAAGAGACCTGGAAATAAGCAGGTTAAACTGGCAAGCCTGAGGTCCAGACCCTCTGCATTTGTTCCAGGTGCCACCAATCCATAGGCTTCAGGTGCCTGCCAGTCATGGGGTGGATGCTTCACATTCCATGGTGCTGGCTGCAGGTTGCTGAAGGAGCCCGGCAAAGCCCTGCACTACTCCTCCATGGCATCCCACCCATTCCCTGCTTATGCATTGGGTGCTATTGCTGCTATGCTGTTGGGGCTTCAGGAGCTGGCTCAATGGCTTATCGGTCTATTATTATTATTAATATTTATGATATCCACTTCTCAACGATCTCCGACACTCTTTCTCTTGATCCCGAGCTAAACAAGCGCATCAGTAAAGCAGCTACCACATTTTCCAGACTCACAAAGAGAGTCTGGTCCAACAAGAAGCTGACGGAACATACCAAGATCCAGGTCTACAGAGCTTGCGTCCTGAGTACACTTCTGTACTGCAGTGAGTCATGGACTCTTCGCTCACAACAGGAGAGGAAACTGAGCGCTTTCCACATGCGCTGCCTCCGACGCATCCTCGGCATCACCTGGCAGGACAAAGTTCCAAACAACACAGTCCTGGAACGTGCTGGAATCCCTAGCATGTATTCACTGCTGAAACAGAGACGCCTGCGTTGGCTTGGTCATGTTGTGAGAATGGATGATGGCCGGATCCCAAAGGATCTCCTCTATGGAGAACTCGTGCAAGGAAAGCGCCCTACAGGTAGACCACAGCTGCGATACAAGGACATCTGCAAGAGAGATCTGAAGGCCTTAGGGATGGACCTCAACAAGTGGGAAACCCTGGCCTCTGAGCGGCCCGCTTGGAGGCAGGCTGTGCAGCATGGCCTTTCCCAGTTTGAAGAGACACCAGTCTGAGGCTAAGAGGCAAAGAAGGAAGGCCCATAGCCAGGGAGACAGACCAGGGACAGACTGCACTTGCTCCCGGTGTGGAAGGGATTGTCACTCCCGGATTGGCCTTTTCAGCCACACTAGACGCTGTGCCAGAACCACCCTTCAGAGCGCGATACCATAGTCTTTTGAGACTGAAGGTTGCCAATACAATCCACTTCTCAATTAAAAGCAGTTCTCAATGCTGTTTCCATAGAGAAAGGAATAAGAAAAGGGTTCCCTTTCCTAAAGGGGCTCACTGTTTGAAAAAGAAAAGGCGAGGCTGGGCTGGGCTGGGCGAGGGAGCGTGGGGCCAGACCAACCTTTGCTGAGCTCCAGAAGGCAACGCATCCTGCCTCAGAGTCAGTGCGCCGATGGGGTGTCTTTACATGTGGTCCAGATGCTTCCACCAGGTGGCAATAGAGAGCTACCAGGAAGTTAGATTGTAGAAAGCAGGGGCCAACTGAAGAAGGTGGTGGAAACTGGACAGAACTATGTTAAGAAATGCATTTACGTAGCACCACTTTTAAAAATACAGCATGGAACATTCAGCTCATTAGACTTAACTGGTAGCTCTTTCAGCATGCCAGTGAGGCAGAGAGCATCTCTGAAGCCTTCTGAGGGGATAATTCATTTTTAATGGACTTGAGGTGTGTTTTGTTGCAAAAAGAGTGCAGTGATCAGGATTCCCCTGCTGCCACCTGACCTGCAGCCTTGGCTGCATCTCTGGAACACACAGCACACCTGCCAGGCTTGCAGTGGAAACAGCTGTGAAGACATTGGAGCTTGACTGCTGGGTGCTCCTGTGTGGCACCCACGCACTGGTGCACAATTAGTTCACAAAGGATGCTGAACTGTGCCTGGGGAACTACATTAAGCCCAAGAGGAGAGATGACGGGTTAAGGAACCACCTCTCTCCTGATGGTAGGGGCTAGTCGTTCACTGCCAGTGGGTTCAAAAAGTGCAGCTGCCAGCCCCATCTTGCCCAGTATTCCTGCCCCCTTGACTGCTTGTTTTCTTCAAGCTTAAAGCCAAAAGGTGACACAGCTGGCTGTGTCACCATGAATCATGAAATCAACACCCAGAAGCTGTTAAAAAGAATAAATCAGAGCCCCTTTCTTTTCTGAGCTTGTCAAGGAGAAATCTGCAACCTGCAGTGTGATGCATTTCCCAGTAACAGTGATTCAGAGTACAAGAGCTGAATTCGAATCATAAGGATGAATATGAATCTCAGCCATGACCTGCATTTCTGTTCTACAGAGATGCCACATCCTAACATCACTTTCAAATAGTGCACAGAACAGCTCTCAGAGCAAGGGTTTTCTCTTCCCAGGGCAAGACTAAGTGTGCAGTGGAGGACTTCATTTGGTAGAGGAGTTCATTGAACACTGCTGCAAGCAGCAGGCATCATCAGAGGCAAGATGAAAAGCAGCAAGACCTGCAGGACCCAATCCTATTTGGACATCGTGCTGATGGTGCACCAGTGCCGAAGCAATGACTGACATATCCTTAGCTTGTCTAGGCAATGTCACACTGGTGCAGCCCTCCCAGTAAAGCCAACAGCATCCCTGAAAACCCTGCCACAGCCCATCATCCATGCAGCTGTGTCCTGGTGTCAGTGCAACATCAGCACGTCATCTGTGTGACACCCAAGAAGCCAGTTACTGCAGCCATCTGGCCCCAGTGTTGGTGGCTAGAGAAACATTGTGAGGGGGCTCAGAGCAGCGCAGGGCCAATGAGTATTCAAGGCTGGGGGAATGCTCCCCTGCCAGCCACTGGGAATGAATAGCACAGCAACAGGCACTGCTGCTAACCATGAGAAGATGCTCCAAGGTCATCACAGCCCCCCCCCCCAGCTCTTACAGAGTTGCAGTGGCATTAGCAGCAAAAGGGCAAAAGCAAAGACCCACATCCACATCCCACCCATATAAACACACACATCCAAGGAATACCTTTTTGACCAAAGCAGAGGGAAGGCAGAAAGAGAGCTTCTTTGGAAGAGGGCAGCCTTGTGCCACAGCCACACAAGCCTCTCCTTGGCAAGGGCTGGAGTTCCTATGGGGGTGTTCACCAGCTGGAAGGAACCCTTTTGCCAGTGGAGGGACTGGGACAAGTCACAGGGGGTGCCTCAACAGCACTCAGGGAAAGCAGGTGCTGGTTTTTCACTGCTTGAAGATGCAGGCTGGGAGCCAGGCAAGTCAAGTTTGAGCCCAGTCATGGGATGTGCCCAAACTAGCAAGGGACTCACCTTTTGCATGACTGACCAGAAACACTCATGGCAGGGACAAATGGGGAGAGAGAAGCAGGTCTAGAACACACATCACAAAGCTGTGCTCACCACCCAGTCACAGCAGGAGGCAGGAGGAGAGACTTCATTCAACATTTAACACTGCGTTACAGGCAATCATGAAAGCATCCCTGGTTGCCTGCTGCAGAGTCTACACTAATGTTAAGCAGAAGAGCAGGCCAGGTACATATTTTTCCAGCCAGTTGGCAACCAGTTAGCAGCATGATAACAGAGAATGACCTATGACTGAAACCAGAATCTGCCCTTCCAGAGATCTCAAAAGCTGCAACTAGGAAATGAATTAGGAGGTGGATGTACCCAGTGGCGTAGCTGGAGGGGGTGCAAAGCACAAAGTTTTGCAGGGAGCCTCACTGTGGCGTGTGAACAGCCCCTCCCTCTCCCCTTCAGAGCTATTCCAGGGGTGGGAGCAAAATGGAAGCATTTGCCTCCATTTTGCTCCCACCACTGGGAATGGCTCCAAAGAGGAGGGGAGGGGCTACTTGCATGCTGCAGTGAGGCTCCTGCAAAACTTTGTGCTTTGCACCCCTTCTAGCTTCACCACTGGAAGTACCAAATGAGGCTTTTGCAAGCATGGAGATAAATGATGGGACCAAGTGGCACTTTCTAAGTTTCTAAATAGAGTTGGCATCCTTCAGTCTCGGAAGACTATGGTGTCACGCTCTGAATGGTGGTTCTGGAACAGAGTGTCCTCTCCAGTGCGCGAAGCCTGGGTAAAGTAGGTATGGAGGATAGGCTGTTACCAATGCAGCAAATCCCCCCTCTCTGCGTCGCTGAAATGGTCCAATGGAAAGGCAGAGGCCAATACGGTTGGTTCCAGCGGCGTCGCAAGAGTTGCCAGAACGTGACTGTGTTCAGCCGTGAACTGCCTCAGGGACTTCGGCTCCGGATTTTGCCTCGAGGTTGACTCCTGAAGCCTTTTCCATAACTGGCTGTAGCCACAAGGCAGTGGAGGTTTGGGATCAGAGTTTTCCTTCTCTCAGATGAGCTGCCTTCCCAGGCTGACGAGTCCCATCTACCCGGTGGCTGTTTAGTCGCCTCTTACGACAAGTACAGCCAAACTGAGGGCCTATTCTTATCCCCAAGTTTCTAAATAAAACTACTGTTAGAGGCATAAGAGTGAGGTCCATCAACAGATAGTAGTCCTGCTCTGAAGTGAACCTGTCTTAACCTCATGGTTCAAAGCAGAGCTGCATAATATGTGACAATATAACTCCTGTGCTTGGCCAGCTGCTCTGGTTGGCAGTATATTTCTAGACCCCGTTCAAGGGGCTGGTGGTTACCTTTAAGCCCTACCTGGCTTAGGACCCAGATACCTGAAAGATTGCCCTGCCCCACATCTATCTTCTCGCCCACTTCTTTTTACATCTGAAGTCTTGCTTCTGCTCCTGCTGCTTGGTGAAGCACAGCTGGTGGGAAGGAGGGGCAGGACTTTTTCAGTGGTGGCACCCAAACGATGTCACTTCCTTCTTTGAAAGGCATGAATGGCTCAATATTTGGTGTGTTTTAAACAGAAGATCAAGACTTCTTCGTTATTTATATAAACCATATTATAAAGCAGCGATTTTCAATCTTTTTCATCTCATGGCACACTGACAAGGTGCTAAAATTGTCAAGGTGACACCATCGGTTTTTTGACAATTGACAAGGCACACCTCACTGCTGGTGGCAGGGGGTTCACATCCCTCAATCCCTACTAATAAATGACCTTCCCTAAACTCCCACGGCACAACTGCAGATCATTCTCAGCACACTTATGTGCCATGGCACACTGGTTGAAAATCCCTGTTATAAACAATACCAAAAGCCTTCATCACATTTCAAAGTATCCAATACAATTTTAAACTATGTATTTTATGTGTTACATTTAAAACAAGACAAACATTATTAAGCAATTCATATAATAAATACAAAATTATTTAGAACATTGACATAGTGGGCATAACGGAAACCTGGTGGAATGCAGAAAATCAATGGGATACCGCAATCCTGGGCTATAAGCTCTACAGGGGGGACAGGGAGGGGCGTGTTGGAGGTGGGGTGGCTGTTAACGTTAAGGAAGGGATAAAATCCAGCAAAGTAGAGATTGAAGGCAGGTCAGACGCCACCATAGAATCTCTGTGGGTTAAATTACCAGGCCTGAGGAGCAATGTAATACTGGGGGCGTGCTATCGTCCTCCAGACCAGAAATCAGAAGGGGTCCTTGAAATGAGGAAACAGATCAGGGAGGTGACAAGGAGGGACAGGGTTGTAATCATGGGGGACTTCAATTATCCTCATATTGACTGGGTCAATTTGTGTTCTGGTCACGAAAAGGAGACCAGATTTCTTGTTAAATGACTGTGCCTTAGAGCAGCTAGTCATGGAGCCCACCAGAGGCCAGGTGACTCTGCATTTAATATTGTGCAGTACTCAGGACCTGGTTAGAGATGTCAGTGTTAGTGAGCCATTGGGGAACAGTGATCATGCTGCAATCTGTTTCGACATGCACGTCGGGGGAAGAATACTGGGCAAATCTCTCACAAAAACCCTTGACTTCCGAAAGGCAGACTTCCCTCAAATGAGGAGGCTGGTTAGAAGGAGGTTGAAAGGGAAGGAAAAAGAGTCCAATCTCTCCAGAGTGCATGGAGGCTGCTTAAAACAACAGTAATAGAGGCCCAGCGGAAGTGTATACCGCAAAGGAAGAAGGGCTCGACTAAGTCCAGGAGGGTGCCCGCATGGCTAACAAGCCAAGTTAGAGAGGCCATAAAGGGCAAGGAAGTTTCCTTACATAAATGGAAGTCTTACCCTAATGAGGAGAATAAAAAGGAACATAAACTGTGGCAAAAGAAATGTTAAAAGGTGATACGGGAGGCCAAGAGAGACTATGAGGAACGCATGGCCAGCAACATTAAGGGGAATAATAAAAGCTTCTTCAAATATGTTAGAAGCAGAAAACCTGCCAGAGAAGCGGTTGGCCCTCTGGATGGTGAGGGGGAAAGGGGAGATAAAAGGAGACTTAGAGATGGCAGAGAAATTAAATGAGTTATTTGCATCTGTCTTCATGGCAGAAGACCTCGGGCAGATACCGCTGCCCAAATGGCCCCTCCTGACCAAGGAATTAAGTCAGATAGAGGTTAAAAGAGAAGATGTTTCAGACCTCATTGATAAATTAAAGATCTATAAGTCATGAGGCCCTGATGGCATCCACCCAAGAGTTATTAAGGAATTGAAGAATGAAGTTGCTGATCTCTTGACAGAAATATGCAACTTGTCCCTCAAGGCCACTGTGCCAGAAGATTGGAGGATAGCAAATGTCACGCCGATCTTTAAAAAGGGAAAGAGGGGGGACCTGGGAAACTATAGGCCGGTCAGCCTAACATCCATACCAGGTAAGATGGTGGAATGCCTCATGAAAGATAGAATCTCAAAACACATAGACAAACAGGCCTTGCTGAGGGAGAATCAGTGTGGCTTCTGTAAGGGTAAGTCTTGCCTCACAAACCTTATAGAATTCTTTGAAAAGGTCAACAGGCATGTGGATGCGGGAGAACCCATGGACATTATATATCTGGACTTTCAGAAGGCATTCGACACGGTCCCTCACCAAAGGCTACTGAAAAAACTCCACAGTCAGGGAATTAGAGGACAGGTCCTCTCCTGGATTGAGACCTGGTTGAAGACCAGGAAACAGAGAGTGGGTGTCAATGGGCAATTTTCACAATGGAGAGAGGTGAAAAGCAGTGTGCCCCAAGGATCTGTCCTGGGACCGGTGCTTTTCAACCTCTTCATAAATGACCTGGAGACAGGGTTGAGCAGTGAGGTGGTTAAGTTTGCAGACGACACCAAACGTTTCCAAGTGGTGAAGAGCAGAAGTGATTGTGAGGAGCTTCAGAAGGATCTCTCCAAACTGGCAGAATGGGCAGCAAAATGGCAGATGCGCTTCAATGTAAGTAAGTGTAAAGTCATGCACATTGGGGCAAAAAACCAAAACTTCACATATAGGCTAATGGGTTCTGAGCTGTCTGTGACAGATCAGGAGAGAGATCTTGGGGTGGTGGTGGACAGGTCGATGAAAGTGTCGACCCAATGTGCGGCGGCAGTGAAAGAAAGCCAATTCTATGCTTGGGATCATTAGAAAAGGTATTGAGAACAAAACGGCTAATATAATGCCATTGTACAAATCGATGGTAAGGACACACCTGGAGTATTCTGTCCAGTTCTGGTAGCCACATCTCTAAAAGGATATAGTGGAAATGGAAAAGGTGCACCAGAGAGCAACTAAGGCAGTAGGTCTGGTCTAGAGGGTTGAGCCTCCGTTTGCCTGAAGATAACATCCAAAGGTCGCCAGTTCAAGGCCACTGGCACCGTGCGACCTTGAAGCAGCTGACAAGCTGAGCCAAGTTATTCCATCTGCTCTGAGCGTGGGAGGTTGGAGGCCAGGATGGAGGCCAGATCAGAAGGAAACATCTGAATTTTTGTAGCTCTTGAAAGATAGAACCTTCTTTCAATTGTAAAAATCCCTACGGGGATTTAAATTAGCCTGCCTATGTAAACCGCCTTGAATAAAGTCTGAGGAGAAATCTGAGGACCTAGAAAGGTGGTATATAAATACCTGTATTATTATTATTAACAAAGATAATTACTGGGCTGGGGCACCTTCCTTATTAGAAAGGCTATGGCGTTTGGGCCTCTTCAGTCTAGAAAGGAGACACCTGAGGGGGGACATGATTGAGACATACAAAATTATGCATGGGAAGGATAGAGTGGATAGAGAGATGCTCTTTACACTCTCACATAACACCAGAACCAGGGGACATTCACTAAAATTGAGTGTTGGGAGAGTTAGGGCAGACAAAAGAAAATATTTCTTTACTCAGCGTGTGGTTGCTCTGTGGAACTCCTTGCAGCAAGATATGGTGACAGCATCTGGCCTGGATGCCTTTAAAAGGGGATTGCACAAGTTTCTGGAGGAAAAATCCACTACGGGTTACAAGCCATGATGTGTATGCTCAACCTCCTGATTTTAGAAATGGGCTATGTCAGAAGGCCAGATGCAAGGGAGGGCACCAGGATGAGGTCTCTTGTTATCTGGTGTGCTCCCTGGGGCATTTGGTGGGCCGCTGTGAGATACAGGAAGCTGGACTAGATGGGCCTATGGCCTGTTCCAGTGGGGCTGTTCTTATGTTCTAGAAGACAAAAGAAAAGCAAGAGAGATTAAAAATATTCTGCCTTTTTACCATTCATCATACTATACAGTCAATGAAGCTACTCAATAAGTTATTATCTTGATTCTATTACATATTTTCTCTCAATTGTGTCTTTTGCAATAATGAAAGAGTTGATTATATGCTCTAAACTGATGAAATCTCCTATAATGTCTTCTCTGTATTGAATTATATATGTTAATGTAAGTAGATTTTTTTTTAAACCTGCTTTTCTTGCAGAGATCCAAAGTAGCTCACAATAAATTGTGCCATTGATTCAAACGCAGCATTTTAAAAATGTAAATTGGTATTCTGAAACTCTGCATATTCTCCTGCTGGTGCTCCATCGATCATCTTTCCACAACTTTGTTGCTGGCTTCATTTGTTTTCATCTTGGGGCCTCCCAGAGATGCAGATTCCAGACTTACCAGTTGGAATCTGGTAAGAATGTGGGAATGTCTTCTGGTTTTCAGGAATCCAAAAAACTACACATTGCTAGGAGCAATGGTGCTATGGGCCCAGTCCTATCCTCTTCCCCCTGCAGATGCAGCTGTGCCAAAAAGGTGCACTTTGCATCCAGTGGTGGTGGTGGGGGGGGGGAGGTTTGACACAAGGGGAAACAGGAGGTAAATATATAAGGCTGCAATCCTAACCTCTCTTTCCTGAGAGTAAATTCCATTGAACACAATAGGACTTACTTCCGAGTAGACCTGGTTAGGATTCTGCCCCAACACATACACTTACCTCCCTGTTCACCCTGGAGCCACCTATGGGTCTCCTCAGGCATATACCACCATTTTTAGTGATATGTGTCCAAGAAGAGTGACATGTGTCTCTGTGTCACATGTGTCATGTGTATCATGTTTAGTGATATGTGTCTCTGCAGACGCGTGTGGCCTCTGGGAACCAAGTGCCTCGGGAACTAAGTGCCAGGTAAGGCACGAGAGTTTAGCATCTGGGCGAGTTCAGCAGCAGGGCGAGGAGGCCAGGGCCCCATACACTGCCCTTCCTCTTCCCTTGAGAAAAGGGCTGCTATCCAGTGTACGGTTTTTAAAAGGACCCCTAAATAAAACAACAACAACAACAACAAAAACAGGCTGAGGGAGAGTCAGCATGGCTTCTGTAAGGGTAAGTCTTGCCTCACGAACCTTATAGAATTCTTTGAAAAGGTCAACAGGCATGTGGATGCGGGAGAACCCGTGGACATTATATATCTGGACTTTCAGAAGGCGTTTGACATGGTCCCTCACCAAAGGCTACTGAAAAAACTCCACAATCAGGGAATTAGAGGACAGGTCCTCTCATGGACTGAGAACTGGTTGGAGGCCAGGAAGCAGAGAGTGGGTGTCAATGGGCAATTTTCACAATGGAGAGAGGTGAAAAGCGGTGTGCCCCAAGGATCTGACCTGGGACCGGTGCTTTTCAACCTCTTCATAAATGACCTGCAGACAGGGTTGAGCAGTGAGGTGGCTAAGTTTGCAGACAACACCAAACTTTTCCGAGTGGTGAAGACCAGAAGTGATTGTGAGGAGCTCCAGAAGGATCTCTCCAGACTGGCAGAATGGGCAGCAAAATGGCAGATGTGCTTCAATGTCAGTAAGTGTAAAGTCATGCACATTGGGGCAAAAAATCAAAACTTTAGATATAGGCTGATGGGGTCTGAGCTGTCTGTGACAGATCAGGAGAGAGATCTTGGGGTGGTGGTGGACAGGTCGATGAAAGTGTCGACCCAATGTGCGGCGGCAGTGAAGAAGGCCAATTCTATGCTTGGGATCATTAGGAAGGGTATTGAGAACAAAACGGCTAGTATTATAATGCCGTTGTACAAATCGATGGTAAGGCCACACCTGGAGTATTGTGTCCAGTTTTGGTCGCCGCATCTCAAAAAAGACATAGTGGAAATGGAAAAGGTGCAAAAGAGAGCGACTAAGCTGATTACGGGGCTGGGGCACCTTCCTTATGAGGAAAGGCTGCGGCGTTTGGGCCTCTTCAGCCTAGAAAAGAGACGCTTGAGGGGGGACATGATTGAGACATACAAAATTATGCAGGGGATGGACAGAGTGGATAGGGAGATGCTCTTTACACTCTCACATAATACCAGAACCAGGGGACATCCACTAAAATTGAGTGTTGGGCGGGTTAGGACAGACAAAAGAAAATATTTCTTTACTCAGCGCGTGGTCGGTCTGTGGAACTCCTTGCCACAGGATGTGGTGCTGGCGTCTAGCCTAGACGCCTTTAAAAGGGGATTGGACGAGTTTCTGGAGGAAAAATCCATTATGGGGTACAAGCCATGATGTGTATGCGCAACCTCCTGATTTTAGGAATGGGTTAAGTCAGAATGCCAGATGTAGGGGAGAGCACCAGGATGAGGTCTCTTGTTATCTGGTGTGCTCCCTGGGGCATTTGGTGGGCCGCTGTGAGATACAGGAAGCTGGACTAGATGGGCCTATGGCCTGATCCAGTGTGGCTGTTCTTATGTTCTTAAGAGCAAAAGGGCAGAGGACTTTAAAAAGGAGGAATAGAATCTGGCATGCGCCATTGCCGCTGGACCGATCCCCTCCTGCCTGCTTCCTCCCCCCACCCAATTTTGCCCCCAGTCCTCCTCACCACTTCCGGCCTCCATCACGGAAGTACTGGTCCAGTGGGCATGGTGCTGCCCGGCAGAGAGCTGCTGTCTCATAACATAAGAAGAGCTCTGCTGGATCAGGGCAAAGGCCCATCTAGTCCAGCTTCCTGTATCTCACAGCGGCCCACCAAATGCCCCAGGGAGCACACAAAGCAACAGACACAACCTGTGTCCTGGTGCCCTTCCCTGCATCTGGCAATCAGAGGCAGCCTACCTCTACCTGGCACATACCTGCCATGACTTGTAACCCATGATGAATTTTTCCTCCAGAAATTTGTCCAATCCCCTCTTAAAGGCATCCAGGCAAGATGTCATCACTACTTCCTGTGGCAAAGAGTTCCACAAACGAATCACACGCTGGCTAAAGAAATATTTCCTTCTGTCAGTCCTAACTCTCCCAACACTCAGCTTTCATGGAAGTCCCCTGGTTCTGGTGTTATGCAAGAGGGAAAATTGCGCCTGTCCACTCTGTCCATCCCCTGCATGATTTTGTATGTCTCAGTCATGTCCCCCCTCAGGCACCTCTTTTCTAGACTGAAGAGGCCCAAATGTTGTAGCCTTTCCTCAAAGGGAAGGTGCCCCATAGGAAAGGTGCCCTCATAGGGAAGGTGCCTCTTTTGGCAGTCATTGTAGAATGGCCACTGATGGAGTCCTGTGCACACCATTGGTGGTCATTTCACAACAGTGGAAGTTGCTTCCACTGTCATTATGAGGAGGCAGGAGCTCCGTGTCTCCTGTCTCTGACCTTCCCCAGTTGAACACTTGTCTCTGCTCTCAACTGTGAGTTGCCCAACCATCCTTTGATGCTGTGCCTGCCACTCCTATCTCCCAGCCCCTGTCTTTGACCTTCAGTCCTGTCCAATGCACCTGTGCTGTCAACTGGATGGCCTCCTCATACACAGTGATGCTCCGAGCCACAGTGCTCCACCCTCCAAAGGATACCACTGCAGATGCACCCCGGAAGCACCAGCCTCCTCCACAAACATCAAGTATGTGTCTTGTCCAGAGCACATGTCTTGCCAGTAGTGCAGTCCGTTCCTTGTTCCTCTCTCTGTGTTTCTCCTTGCTTCTCCTTGTTGGAGACCCCATGCAGACTCCTGCAGGCCCGCCTGCTTGCAAGGACCAGTGTGAGCTCAGCTCACGATTCTGCTGACTTACCGTGGGATCACATGCAATGGCACAAGCGCTCTCTCTGCTGGGAAGAGATGGTTGGAAATCCCCCTCCCCCGTGTGTTTCTCTTTCGGGTGCTGCTCTATCACTGATGCCGTTGACCGAATTACTCTGGTTACTTCTTCATTAGCAGAAAGGGGTCCCTTCTTCACATCCTGCCTCAGCTGCCCTCAGGGTGGGATTCTGCATGGAGGGGTGTTCTGCATGAGAGATCACCATACAACGCTCCATACAGTGATCTGCTTCCCACTTACTAGAGTCAGAAGCAGACTCAGATTTGGCTCCTTCCCATGCTCCTTGCAGGCTGCCATGAAAGCCAGAAGTGCCAGGCTTCCAGGTTTGTTTACAGAGAAAGCGCAAGTGTAAGTGAAACTGGAAGTCCCACACTTCTGGGCTGCACAGCAGTGTGGGAGATGCATGGTGAAGGTCTGGGATTGCTTGCAACCGAGGCAGAGAACCCCAGATGGCATCAGGCGGCATTCTGGATCACCCCTGTCTCCATTCAACCAAGAAGCAGGTCTTGGGAGGATTGGGGCTCCTTCAAAGTTTCCTTTTTAAAACATGGATTGCAGAGCACCCATAGACCACAACTCAAGCCATAATATGCATCGTGTGTTCAAGGAATTGCATCTGAAAATATTCACTGTCACTCTGCCTCTGTGTGTGCATGTGCACAGAGAGAGAGAGAAAGATAGAGAGAGACATGCTTACATCCTTGCTACATATGTGCTTCCATGACATGCACAGGCACACGGTCTCCCTCTCTCACGCCGAGGCACTCACAAAACACAGCTGATCTGGTGGTGTTAGCAGCTGTTTCCATCTGCTCCTCACCTTCCAGTTTCTCCCCCTTGCTGGCTGGCAGAATGACGAAAACACAAACTGTGTGATGTGAGTGTTGTGCAGTTGTCTGCTCTTCCCCTGAAGCTGCTTCACCTGCAGTAGCTTCAATAAACCTGCTCACCGCTGACTACCTCCCACGGCAACTTTTAAAAATCTCCTGAACTTCACACAACCCTGGTTTTACCAAAACACTAGACATCCCAACAGCATAATCAGTGGAAAACAAGAACTTTAGTTATTTGATTTTTCTCTGTAAACCACTTTGTGAACTTTTAGTTGAAAAGCGGTATATAAATACTGTTAATAATAATAATAATAATAATAATAATAATAATAATAATAATAATAATAATAATAATAATAATAATAACAACTTTGATGGGCAAAAAACAGCCAGGAAGAAAAGAGTCCCCGTCCAACATTCACACTGTCTAAGCTACTGAAATGCAACGGCCTGTCAGAATTTTGTCAAGCTTGTTTAATACATATCCCTCACCAAGCAGAATCTCCATGCAAAATGTCCCACTGATAACACAGACAATATCATTCTTATCTAGAATAGGGCAGTCCTACTTTCTAATGAAAGCTCCACTACAGATCCATTCCTGCCTTAATTTACAGAGCTCTTGGTGTTCTATCAAGATGCAGACTTGTTGGTTCTCTGTGGAACTAGTTACAAAAGACTGACATTTAAAAAATAGCAAAGAGAGACCATATCACAGCCTGGAAGATCCCTGAGTCACTCACAGCTGTAAAAAATAACTTTGTTTTCCTACAAAGGAAGCCACGTTTATCATGCCTTGATGCAAATGCATGGCTTCTGGGGCCCACATGGAATCGATCTGTAAACTGGATCCAGCCTGTAGCTGTAGCTAGTTGGCTGTTCCTGCTGCCTCTTGTTCTCAGAGACCAGCACAATAGCTCTGTGCATAATTTAACAAGACTGGGCTTCCTTTGGAAATGCAAACCGCTTGCAAACACCAGTCCATTTATTAACTGGGGGAGCCTAGTGGCTAAATTGTGAGCTGGGAAATCCCCAGGTCAACTTTGGGCATAAGTCACCAGCGCATTAGGCTGCCTTAGGCAAGCTCCTACTCACCCAGGTTTGCCTTCCCTTCCCCCAGTTCCTGGTCCATCTGCAATACAGAGATGATACCAGTCTACCTTACAGGGTTGTTGGAAGGATTCTCGAAAGAACATATTTGAAAGGGTGTTGACAAGTGAAATATTTCACGAGACATTAATTTTATCAAGTGGCCCCACCTTGTTTAATTGAACATAGTTTCTGGGACAACGCAGTTCATTTCTCTTAGACATTTTGCTCTGGTCATTTTTGAGTGAGGGAAGTCTTCACTGCATGCAGGTAGTCACAGGTCAAGCTGAATGGCCCCTGGAGAGGGTTGTCCATCTCTCCCTCACATCCGATTTGTTAAATATGCATTACATCTCTATGAACACTGTGCGCTGTCACCTTCTTCAGGAGGTCTGGTCTAGAGGGTAGAGCCTCCATTTGCCTGAAGATTAACATCCACAAGGTCGCCAGTTCGAGGCCACCGGCACCGTGCGACCTTGAAGCAGCTGGCAAGCTGCAGCTGAGCTGTTCCATCTGCTCGGAGCGTGGGAGGATGGAGGCCAGAATGTTAAACCAGATCGGAGTGTAACAGCTTGAATGTGGTGGTTCTTGAAAGAGAGAACCTTCTTTCAATTTGTAAAAATCCCTGCGTGGATTTAATAAGCCTGCCTGTGTAAACCGCCTTGAATAAAGTCTTGAATAAAGACCAAGAAAGGCGGTATATAAATACTGTATATTATTATTATTATTATTATTATTATTATTATTATTATTATTATTATTATTATTATTATTATTGTTATTATTATTATTATTATTATTATTATTCAGTGCACAGATCTCCTTTACTGAATTAGGGCAATTGGACAGACTTTCCACCAAAAGCTTGATCCAATGCAAGGTAGACTATAATCTCTATTTTTGGAGTTATTCCTACCATGATGCAAACAAGGCTATCACCATTCAGTTTTTAAAGCTGCCTTTAAGATCCCCATGATGGATCTTGGCTTTTTGGCTTTCAGTGTAGCTTTGAGAATGAACAGACCACAGTGAGGTTAGATCTTGGCTAAGGCCTGCTGTTTCCTAAGCTCCCACAGTGCAAGGGCTGCATGGCCTGCCTGAGAAAATCCAGATGTTAGAAGAAGCCTTCAAAACAGCAGGACAGCAGGATTTTAACACACTTCCATATCTGACTTCCTGACCAAAATAAAAACCACCATGGCTCAAACTGGATCCCTACTTTGCACAAGAGACCACAACTCATGTTGGTATCAGACTCCCCAGTGAGGCTGACAAATTGGGTGGCTGTGTTTCATGGTCTGCGTCAGGAAACCTGCAAAAAACCAAGCAGCTTCAGGAGACCTGTGAGAAAAGGTGATTCTGGTGGATCACATGGAGACTTGCAAATAGGAAATGGGGCTTTTAAGTCAAATTCGAAGGGGCAGAAACAGAAAGGCACTTCTTGGTTGATAAGCTTGTCTCCCCTCCTGTTTAAGGCAATAGTGTAGCTACAGGAGGGGGGAATGGTGCAGTAAGTATTGCAAGCGCCGCAACATGCCATGTAAGCAAGTGGGAGGGGGTCACTCTGATGGCGAGTGGGAGGGGTCACTTACATGGTAAGTTTTGGTGCCTGCAATACTTACTACACCACCCCCTATAGCTATGCTACTGGTTTAACAGGACGAGCTGATCCCCCTCATCCTGGGTCAGATTGCCTTTCATGCTGCTGCCTGAACAGTCATATCAAGAACATAAGTGAGTCTCTGTCTCTCTGGGCCACCACCTACCCTCTTCGGCAATGTGAGGAGCTGTGGCATAGCTAGAGGGAATGCAAAGCATTAAGTTTTGTGGGTGCCTGAACACATTGTGCAAGTGGCCCCTCCCCAGCATCTGGAATGGATCCAAAGGGGAGGGGAGGTGCCATTTGCATGGTGCATTCAGGTGCCTGCAAAACTTAGTGCTTTGCACCCCCTCTAGCTATGACACTGGCGAGGAGAATAATACTGGTCTACTATTCAGGGTTGTAAGGACCATAACAATATAATGTCTATGTAAAATGTTCTGAGCCCTCCAAAGTGTGATACAAACCCTAACTCTTCCTTGGACTGAAAATGCTACAGCATTTTTACACACGCAGTTGCCCGTGTCACATCACCCAGTGCGTGCAAGTGTGCCTTTTATGCTGCTGTGTTAATGATTTTTAATTATTGTCTGTTGCTAGTGGCCCTGAAAGTCATGCTGATAGGGCAGGGTGTAAATTTCAAAAGTAAACTATTTAGATAATTAATAGTGCAGTCCTGTGCGTGTTTACTTGAACGTTTATCCCATTATATTCAAGGTATAGGATTGCAGCCTACAACAATAAAATACTTCAAGAGTGACTCAGTGTCAGAAAATGAATGCCTAACAGCTGCAGGGTCACTGAATAAGAATGCATTATACTGTATTTTATGTATTTTTTCTATAGAGCAACCCTGACATAAAGGAGGCAGAAATGGACATAGGAGCCACAAGTGAGTATTAATCTTTGTCCTAACTGCATGGCCTGTGGCTGGAGTGGATGTTCTGCTTTATTAATGCCATACATCACTTTCTCCCCCCTCCTCTCCTAATTGAATGGTCCTCATTAGCTCTCTGAAAACACATTCAGGCCACAGTGCTGGGAAGCCAAAGAGGTGACTGTGAGACTTATGCCTTGATTTCTGAAGCTGCAATCTCATTTGGAACCTGGATGACAAATGGTTTCTCAGTAAGGTGGCAAGCCGTGGGCTGGTTCATCCTCAGGCACTGGGGCAGCCCTGCAGAGCAGACAACCCCTATAACAGAAACCTTCTGAAAGTGTCACATGCAGTTTGACTCCCTTTCCCTGGGTGGTGAGGAGTTCACTGCAGATTCTGCAGGGGTTGGTTTCCTTAGGAAGAGAGAACACTGCAGACTTCTTAACCTACAAGGCAGCTGAAATGAATGGCTGGAGGGCAGCAGCTAGCAGAGAAACACATTCCACAGCAGAAACCATCCATCCATCCAAATATGAATCTGAACTTGGGGAAAAATATTTCCCCCTGAATGCAAAAGCCGGTCCTCACCAAGGGAGATAAAGTTATTTCTGAATGTAACACTTCAGATTGCAGGTGTACTTGCATACTACTTGCGTACTACTCTGCTTGGTGCTGAGCAGTGGCATAGTTAGAGGGGGTGCAAAGCACTAAGTGGCCCCTCCCCCTCCCTTTCAAAGGCATTCCAGGCGGGGGAGCAAAACGGAGGTATGAGTCTCCCTGCCTCCTCGCATTTGACTCCATTTTGCTGCCCCCTGAATGGCTCCAAAGCGGAGAAGGAGGACCTGCTCGCATGCTGTGATGGTCCACACTGTCTCACTGTATGCTTCAGCTGGTAGCAGTTCTCTAACACCTGTCGTTTTCACCAGCCTTGCTGTAGCCATGTTCCTTTTTACATTGGATGCCAGGGACTGGCCCAGGGGCCATCTGCATTTGCTCTGGGCCAGGACCACTTCCCTGGGGTCAACCTTCAGGCTCACTCTTTTCATCTTCTCAACACGCCCACACCACAATAGTTACATTCTCTTCTATTACCCACAATATTATTTCTGTTATGACTTCCTTTTCCTTTTCACACAGATCTGTTTCCTGAAAGGTGAGTCAGACATCATGAGTAATGCCAGCTGGTTGAGTGTTGCTTTCCCTGGACCCCTTCCAGTACGTCTCTGCCCACACCACCCCCTCAGGTATGGCTAATCTTTCTGCCTTTGCCCCATGGGCAGCCTGGCTCTATCCCTTTTGAGGTAGGTCAGCCTAGACTCACCTCTTTACAGATTTTAAAGCCAGGGATGAGCCAATCTTCTTTTTATTTATTTATTTATTTATTTATTTATTTATTTATTTATTTATTTATTTATTTATTGGATGGATGGATGGATGGATGGATGGATGGATGGATTTGTAATCTGCCTTTCTCCCCGGAGGGCACCCAAGGTGGCTAACAACATTTAAAAGTCATAAAATGCATTAAAACAACAACAATAAATAGATTTTAAAAAAAACAGCAGCAATAAAATCAGCAGTAAAAACAGTTGTTAAAAGCAGCCATCAGGCATCAAAGCCTCGCTGAAATAAAAACGTCTTCAGGCCTCCACGGAACGTTAACAATGAAGGAGCTGTTCTCAGCTCAAAGGGGAGGGAATTCCACCATACAGGCACCATCACCAAGAAGGCCCTATTTCTGGCCGCCATATCCCTAACCTCTCTTGATGACGGCACAACCAACAAGGCCCCCCTCTGATGACCGAAGAGGACGGGCCGGAATATACAGGAGAAAGTGGTCTCTCAGATATGCTGGTCCCAAGCCGTTTAGGGCTTTAAAGGTCAAAACCAGCACCTTGAATTGGGTCCGGAAATGAATGGGCAGCCAGTGGAGCTGCCAGAGCAGCGGCATGACAGAGTCAAACCGCCGACCTCCAGCAACCACACGAGCCGCCACATTCTGCACTAGCTGCAACTACTGGACTGTCTTCAAGGGCAGCCCCATGTAGAGCGTGTTGCAGTAGTCTAATCTTGATGTCACCATGGCATGGACCACTGTGGTCAGCTCTGACTGAGGCAGGTACAGCTGCAGCTGGCGCACCAACCGAAGCTCGGCAAAGGTGCTCCTGGCCACAGCTGATACCTGGGCATCCAGGAGCAGCTGTGAGTCCAGGATAACCCCCAAACTGCGAACCTGCTCTTTCAGGGGGAGTGCAACCCCATTCAAAGCAGGGCGATAGTCCAGCACCCACATCGTGGATTTCTGCACTAGGAGGACCTCTGTCTTGTCCGGATTTAATCTCAGCTTGTTCACCCTCATTCAGATCCCAACTGCCTCCAGGCAGTGCTCCAGGACAGAAGCAGCCACCCTGGAGTCCGGTGGAAAGGAGAGATAGAGCTGAGTGTCATCAGCATACTGATGGCACCCAACTCCAAATCCCTGGATGACCTCTCCCAGCAGCTTCATATAGATGGTAAATAACATGTGGGACAGAATGGAACCCTGCGGTACCCCACAATCTAAAGGCCAAGGTGCCGAACAGGAGTCCCCCAGTACCACCACCCGGGACCTGTCAGCCAAGAAGGAGCAGAACCACCGCATAATGGTGCCTCCAATCCCCAACTCAGCCAACTGTCCCAGAAGGGCACCATGGTCGATGGTATCAAAAGCCGCTGAAAGGTCCAAAAGGACCAGCATGGATGCACTCCCACCATCCAGCCCTTGGCGTAGGTCATCCACCAAGGCGACCAAGGCCATCTCCGTCCCAAAGCCAGGCCTGAAGCCAGACTGAAAGGGATCCAGATAATCCGCTTCATCCAAGGCCCTCTGGAGCTGAGACACCACCACCTGCTCGACCACTTTGCCCAGAAATGGGAGGTTTGATACTGGTCGATAATTATCTTAGAAGGGTCCAGAGAAGGCTTTTTCAGGAGGGGGCAAACCACAGCCTGCTTTAAAGCCAGTGGCAACACCCCCTCCCTCAAGGATGAATTTACTACCCTCTCTGTCCTCTTGGCCAGTCCCTCTCGGGCAGATCTAATCAGCCATGCTGGGCACGGGTCGAGCGGGCAGGCAGACGGCCTCACACTTCAAAGGATCCTGTCCACATCCTCAGGGGTTCCACAAGCTGAAAAGAATCCCACACACCAGGACCGACAGATGCCATGGGGACATCACCAGACTGCCAATGTGGAGTCCAATCCGAGCGATTTTATCTGCAAAGTGCCTGGTGAACATGTTACAGCAGACCTTCGTGTGGTCCTCTTGATTAACTGGTGGGGTCTGATGGAGGCGACCCCCCACTACACGGAACAGTTCCGCTGGCCGGCTTTGTATGGACGCGACAGTGGCAGAGAAGAAGGAGCGCTTCACTGCCACTATTGCCACAGAGTAGGCCCTGTAGTGGGCCTTAGCCTGTGTCCAGTCGGATCTGTCACGAGTCTTCCTCCACCGTCGCTCAAGATGCCTACCCTGCCACTTCATCATTCGTAGCTCCTCGGTAAACCAAGGAGCCACTTTGACTCTGCTGGCTGGGAGGCGCCGCTCAGGAGCAATCTCATCCACAGCCCTGGCCATCTTCATGTACCAGAGATCAACCAGAGCCTCTGATGAGACAGTGGCCTTAGCAGCAGGAAAATCCCCCAGAGCCCTCAGGAAACCATTCGGATCCATCCGTCTTCAGGGAGCGGACCATACAATAAGGTCCTCCGCCTCTGCGGAGACAGGAGGCCGTGACAAGTCTAAACCTTACCAGGAAGTGATCTGTCCATGACAACGGAGCTCCTTACTTGCAGTGGCATAGCTAGAGGGGGTACAGAGCACTTAGTTTTGCAGGGAACTTCACCACAATGTGCAAGTGGCTCCTCCATGTCCCCTTCAGAGCCATTCTGGGGTGGGAGCAAAACAGAGGTGCAGGCCTGGCTCCACAGGGGAGGGGAAGGGCCCCTTGCACGCTGCAGTGAGGCTCGTGCTAAACTTAGTAGCTACGCTACTGCTTGCCTGTTCATGCTTTATCTGCTGTTTTGAATGGCCCAACTTCTTATATGATTTGGTCTGAGGCACCCTCCTAGTCTCATTTGCAACTCAAGACTATGCGTGTCTACTCAGAAGTAAGTGCTATTGTGTTCAATGCAGTTCATTTCCAGGAAAGTGTACCAAAGGTTGCAGTCTTCTGGTGCAATCCTAACAGCCCACTGTGCCATGAGAGCTTGCTTTCTGCTCGTGCCCCAGAAATGGTGAGCGGCGACAGCCATGCAGCAACTGCCTCTACAGATGCCTCGGTGCTGGGATGTTAGTGGAGGGGGTGGGCAGACTGGGGCGAGGAGGGGGAAGAATGTGTCAGGGGCAGAGATGGAGAGGGGTGTGTGTGGAGGGTTGGAAGGGTGTGGTTAACAGCGGCAGTGACTGCTGATTTCCCACCCCCTATCCCAGCCTCAACCCACCTCCTCAAGTTCATTTGGAGCAGCCAAGGAACTGGTGCAGGCCCAAGTAGACCTATTGGGGAAGTGAAGGCTTACCCTTACGTAAGGGAATGAATTTTCCCTTACCTCAAGGTCTCTGAGATTGCCCCCCTCCCCCCTCTGTTGCTTGCACTGGCAGGCAGGATCAGTTTGGACTGGGCTTCAGGTCTCAGAGATGCTTCTCTATGTTCATGCCTGCCGGGGCTGCAAAGGCTGGCTTGCCCTTCAGATCTCCACACACAGCTAGCCCAGAGAACAGTCTCAAACCGAAGGAGGGGGAACATCCAGAAGAGCAGGACGGGGCTGTTGAAAACAAGAGTTAAGACCTGAGCCACTCTGACCCCATGCCTTGGTTTCAAACTGGAAGAAAAATCAAGTGCTCCTGGGATTGTAAGAACGTTAATGTAAGAACATAAGAAGAGCCCTGCTGGATCAGGCCAAAGGCCCATCTAGTCCAGCTTCCTGTATCTCACAGTGGCCCCACCAAGTGCCCCAGGGAGCACACCAGATAACAAGAGACCTGCAATGCCTCCTGGGAATTGTAGTTTAAGAACATAAGAACAGCCCCACTGGATCAGGCCATAGGCCCATCTAGTCCAGCTTCCTGTATCTCACAGTGGCCCACCAAATGCCCCAGGGAGCACACAAGACAACAGACGCAACCTGCATCCTGGTGCCCTCCCCTGCATCTAGCACTCTGAGATAGCCTATCTCTAAAACTAGGAGCTTGCACATACCTATCATGACTTGTAACCTGTGATGGACTTTTCCTCTAGAAATTTGTCCAATCTCCTCTTAAAGGCATCCAGGCAAGATGCCATCACCACCTCCGGTGGCAGGGAATTCCAAAGACTAACTACATGCTGGGTAAAGAAATATTTTCTGTAATGTGTAATGTGTAATTTTCTTTAATGTAATGTGTGCTTTACATTACACCTCTGCTTTACATTACATTACAACTCTGAGGAGTTGACACCAGTCATTGAGGAAAAGAGGAGAGCTCAAGCAGCATACAAGGCCTGTCCCAGTGAGCGCAACCTGCAGGTCCTCCGAGCTGCTCGCAGCAAAGTCCAGCAGACTGCCAGGAGATGTGCTAACGACTACTGGCTCCAGCTCTGTTCCGAGATACAGATAGCAGCTGACACGGGCAACATCAAGGGGATGTATGATGGTATCAAGCAGGCCCTAGGTCCAACACAGAAGAAAATTGCCCCTCTGAAGTCTGCCACAGGCGAGGTCATCCAGGATCGGACGCAGCAGATGGAACGCTGGGTGCAGCATTACTCTGAGCTATATTCCAGAGAAAATGTAGTCACCGTAGAAGCGCTGAACAACATTGAGTGCCTGCCTGTGCTGGAGGAGCTTGACAGTGAACCAACCCTAGAAGAACTTCATGTGGCCCTAGACTCCCTTGCCTTTGGCAAGGCACCTGGAAAAGACAGCATCCCTGCTGAAGTCCTAAAGTGCTGCAAAGAGATCATCGTCACTGAGCTGCATGAAATCCTCTGTCTCTGCTGGAGAGAAGGTGGAGTACCTCAAGACATGAGGGATGCAAACATCATCACGCTGTACAAGAACAAGGGCGACAGGGGTGACTGCAATAACTACCGTGGCATCTCTCTCCTTAGCGTTGTAGGAAAGTTGTTTGCCCGAGTTGCACTAAAGAGGCTCCAGGTACTTGCAGAGAGCGTTTATCCAGAATCACAGTGCGGATTCCGAGCCAACAGGTCCACCACTGATATGGTATTCTCCCTTAGACAACTGCAGGAGAAATGCAGGGAACAGTGACAGCCACTCTTTATAGCCTTCATAGATCTCACGAAGGCCTTCAACCTGGTCAGCAGGGATGGCCTCTTCAAGATTCTCCCCAAGATTGGATGTCCACCCAGGCTCCTCAGCATCATCAGATCCTTCCACAAGGACATGAAGGGCACTGTTGTCTTCGATGACTCCACATCAGACCCCTTTGACATCCGAAGCGGCGTGAAGCAGGGCTGTGTTCTTGCACCAACCTTGTTTGGGATTTTCTTCACTGTCCTGCTGAAGCATGCCTTTGAAACTGCAACAGAAGGCATCTATCTCTGGACCAGATGAGACGGAAAGCTCTTCAACCTCTCCAGACTGAGAGCAAAGTCCAAAGTCCAGCTGAAATGTCTGCGTGACTTCCTCTTTGCTGACGATGCAGCTGTCACCACCCACTCTGCCAAAGATCTCCAGCAGCTCATGGATCGTTTTAGCAAGGCCTGCCAAGATTTTGGACTGACGATCAGCCTTAAGAAAACACAGGTCATGGTTCAGGATGTGGACTCACCTCCCTGCATTACAATCTCTGCGCATGAACTGGAGGTTGTCCATGACTTTGTGTACCTTGTCTCAATGATGTCTGACACTCTTTCTCTCGATACCGAACTAAACAAATGCATCGGTAAAGCAGCTACCACGTTTTCCAGACTCACAAAGAGAGTCTGGTCCAACAAGAAGCTGATGGAACATACCAAGATCCAGGTCTACAGAGCTTGCGTCCTGAGTACACTTCTGTACTGCAGCGAGTCATGGACTCTTCGCTCACAACAGGAGAGGAAACTGAACGCTTTCTACATGCGCTGCCTCCGACGCATTCTCGGCATCACCTGGCAGGACAAAGTTCCAAACAACACAGTCCTGGAACGTGCTGGAATCCCTAGCATGTATGTACTGCTGAAACAGAGATGCCTGCGTTGGCTCGGTCATGTCGTGAGAATGGATGATGGCCGGATCCCAAAGGATCTCCTCTATGGAGAACTCGTGCAAGGAAAGCGCCCTACAGGTAGACCACAGCTGCGATACAAGGACATCTGCAAGAGGGATCTGAAGGCCTTAGGAGTGGACCTCAACAAGTGGGAAACCCTGGCCTCTGAGCGGCCTGCTTGGAGGCAGGCTGTGCAGCATGGCCTTTCCCAGTTTGAAGAGACACTTGGCCAACAGTCTGAGGCTAAGAGGCAAAGAAGGAAAGCCTATAGCCAGGGAGACAGACCAGGGTCAGACTGCACTTGCTCCTGGTGTGGAAGGGATTGTCACTCCCAGATTGACCTTTTCAGCCACACTAGACGATGTTCCAAAACCACCTTTCAGAGCGCGATACCATAGTCTCTCGAGACTGAAGGTTGCCAACGATGAATGTGTGCTTTGGCCCTGGTAAACCGCCTCCGCCCATGGAGGTTCCATGTAGCTATCTCTGCTGATTGAAGCATGGCCCATGAATGTGTCTAAACCCTTTCTGAAGCCATCCCACTTAGCACCTTTCACCACATCTTGTTGCTCTGGATCATACTGAGATGAGACATAATGTATTCCATCTCTCCTTTGCTCCCGTCAGACTTTTGTGCCTTTGACTTCATAATTTGTTCCTCTCTCAGCCGACAATTGAAACTATGATTAATCCAACATCGGATCTGCATTCTCTGTGCCTCTTTCCAGATAAAACAACTTCATCTTTGCAATCTTCATAACTTGCATCCCCTGTGGGTCAGGATTTTAATATTCCATGGAGTCTCCCTTCTCTGCTTACACTAAGTCAGACGGGAAGGGGCTGCCTCTCCGTTTTCTCTGCAGATCTCTTGGGCTCAGTTCTGCCAGAAATGATTATTTCTGCCCCCTAGATGTGTGGCACATGTGCTGACAGAGAAGCAGTCTCCCTACAGACAACCCTTTCCAAAGTCAGCAGCCTCTAACCAACTCCATGGTCCCAAATCTCAGAGCCCCAATTCTCAGCCAGAGCACAATATATTCCAGGCAAAGTGGGGGGGGGGGTCGTTAGCATAGGCTAAATGGAGGATGGGAGCACTCCTTGCTTTGCTTGAAATCGAATGTGACACCCAGTCAGTTTCAGGGCTGTGTGAAGATTTGACTCCAGGCCTCTCAGATGCATGTGATTGGCTCTGGCTGCACAGTTACACACAGCAACAGCTGTGGCATAGCTAGAGGGGATGCAAAGTGCTCAGTTTTGCAGGTGCCTCAATGCGCCATGCAAGCAACCCCTCCCCTTCCCCTTCGAAGTCATTCTGGGTGGGGGGAACAAAATGGAGGCATTTGCCTCTCTTTTACTCCCACCGCCGTGCTTTGCACCCCCTCTAGCTACACGACTGCAGCTTGGTCCTAAGCATTACCAGTTGCTATAAAGCAGAGAAAGCCAAAGAGAAAGGAGGAAAGAAATCCTTAAAAAGAAAAGGGGGCATGGAATGGTGCAAGCACAGAGTGATGGAGAAAAGTGGGAGGAAAAAAATGGGGAAATTAGAGCATCAGGAAGGGGAAAGCTGGAGGAATGGAAGAGACCAAAAATTCTCAACTCTCTCTCTCTCTCTCTCTCTCTCTCTCTCTCTCTCTCTCACACACACACACACACACACCACAATCACTTACACAAAAAAGTGCTCCCTGAGAGTGTGTGTGCTTGTGGGAGGGAAGTTGCTCAGATCAATAGAAACTGTGACCTTCCTGGCCTGTGAACCGGGGACAACTTCTTGCCCATCAGTCCTGCATCACGGCTGGCCTAGGCCATGCTCTCCTGCCAGGCACTCAGCTCCACACACATATGCACAAGCCTCAAAAATTAGAAATAAATAAAAAGGGATCAGACAGTGCCCACAATGGGAATTTAGGGCCCCAGAACAAGGAGCCATCCCACCCACCTTTTGCCCGCTGGGTGCAAATCATCAGTTTGTTCCATGTAAGGCTATAGCAGCAAAAAGTGCCCCCTTGATTTGAGAATGGCTCACTCTCTTGAGAGTTTTCGGCAAGGCCTGAAAACACTGTTGTTTATACAAGCCTTCTGATTTCTGGCCTTCTTAACATTTTTATACATCTTTTAGCTTTTTTACAGGCTTGATTCCTCTGTGACTTGCTCTTTTTATTCTGTCTTTTAATCTGACTACTGTTTTTATGGCCTCTGTTAATGTGTTTTTAAATGTTTTTATCTGCTATGTGTTAATGTTTTTTAAAATCTGTTTTTTTTTACATGTTGTTAGCCGCCCTGGGTCCCTTTGGGGAGAAGGGCGGGATACAAATAAAGTTTATTATTATTATTATTATTATTTTTCTTTCCTCCTATGAGCTGAGAATGATAAAATATCCCTTGCTGTGATTCTTTTATCTCAAAGAGACATCTGCCTCTCATTGGAAACTCTAATTAGATCATTTTCTTTATTGTGAAGGTTTAGCGTCATCCATAACCAAGTAGGTGCCTTATTTTAATATCCTTCAGTGGATCAGCACTCTGTGGCCATTTCTCATTTGGAGTTGGCTCTTTTGTAACAAAAATAAAAATCATCATAATCATAATTATTATTAACAGTATTTATATACCGCTTTTCAACAAAAAGTTCACAAAGCAGTTTACAGAGAAAAATCAAATAACTAACGGCTCCCTGTCCCAAAAGGGCTCACAATCTAAAAAGATGCAAAAGAACACCAGCAGGCAGCCACTAGAACAGACACTGCTGGGGTAAAGACATGCTATTATTCATTTATTTAATTTTGTCTAAATATTCTTAATAACAATCATCAGAGGTAAGACTAAAACTCCAGTTATGTGAGTGTCGTCAAGTTGGCCATTGATTTTTTGTTGGTTCCTGATTTGTTGGGTGACCCGTGCTTTTTTTACCACCACCCCCCACTTCTAGAGGGAAAAAAGGCAAAAAACGGCTGCTCAGAGCTCCATACAGCCACTCCAAGTGCACCGTAACCCGAAGTAATTGGTGGTGATGTCCACCAATTGCAGCTCCACAGCTGTGTCCCTAAGCTTCTTTATGCTCCTTCACAGTGGTGCATCCACAAGCCAAAAGCTACTGTAGCAGGCCAGTTTCCTCCCAGATTTGACACTGTGTTAAGGAGTGTCATGTATGTATTTCTCGGCCCAGAGCATATGGCTTGTGGAAGCAACAGCAGCTGTGCACTCAGCATCCCTCACGGGCAGCGAGTTCGAGCGAAATAGGAAAATGTAAGATCCCTGGAAATTTCTGTGCTCCCTCCTGCGGCTCCTGGCTTTTTTGACCCTAAGCCTAAGTACAAATTAAAACCTGTACTCCCCTGTCATGGGCACCAGTGACGTCCTCATGTCACCGCAGTTACTTTTGGATTTTGTTGAATGGGGGCGTAAAAAATTGTGTGCGCCCAGGTGCCAGATATCTTAGCTACACCCCTGGAGGGAGGTTAAACAAATGCCCCACCTTCTTTTGTGTCAGCATTATTAATATTATTAATATTAATAATAATAATAACAACAACAGTATTTATATACCGCTTTTCAACTAAAGTTCACAAAGCGGTTTACAGAGAAAAAAATCAAATAACTCATGGCTCCCTGTCCCAAAAGGGCTCACAATCTAAAAAAGATGCAAAAGAACACCAGCAGACAGCCACTAGAAAAGACACTGCTGGGGTGAGGTGGGCCAGTTACTCTCCCCCTGCTAAAAAGAGGAGCACCCACTTGAAAGAGTGCCTCTTCCCAGTTAGCAGGGGTTGCACATGTATGCACTATGTATGCCCAATAGTGTGTGCCTGGGAGGTGCTAGCTTATATTTTGGAAATGACAGGTAGCACCACTGCCAGAAAGCATGGCCATTGCTGATCTAAGGCAGCTGCCTGTCTGAAGACATGATATCCTGCACTTACCTCCCCCTTAATGATGTCTGTCCCATGATCCCTCAGAGTGAAGACAGGTGGACTCTTAAAGACAAGTCACAGAGGGGTTTCTTCCTGTGGTGGGAATCCATCTTTGCAGTGCTGTCAGTTTCAGCTGAAGACTGTACCAGCCCATCCCTTTGTGCTTCAGGTGGGCAGCTTGCCTTTCTAAATGCTTGGAAAATAGACATGTGTGTGTTTAGCCTTTTAGATATTAATCTTCTGCCTTCCTTTCTAATAACAGGAGTATAATGAAAGCAGTTGCTAAACTGCTTCCGTGAGTGGGAAAGGATAGTTGTCTTGGTGACAGCACGAGTGCTGGCCATTCAGGACTGCTCATAGCTACCTTTTAGGGCAAAATGGAGTTTTTCAGAGATCGACCCGGAGATGAATTGTAGGTTTGTAATATTGTTTTGAAAGCTGTAAGAGTGCTTCTGAACTGACCCTGATTTTCTCCAAGCGCTACACCTGTCATCATCACCCTTAGGAATATGCTGCAAAACCAATTCCACAGCTGGCACAAGGAGCGAAAACTAAGGCAGAAACTCCCTTGGAGTATGTGAGTGAGGCCCATTTCGAGAGCAACTGCTGCTCCAACAAGTCTGCCCATCTTCCCCTGTCGGACGACATGAAGCCATTTGAAAAATCACTTCCAGTGAGTCAGGTGGAAGAAAAAAGGGTGCACCTTCAGGGTGTTTGGAATGCCTCCATTTAAAGATCTGGGTGCCCCATTTTCTGCCAGGTAGCTCCCAGGCTCCATTTTATTATATTTAATGCCTGGCAACTTATGATACTTTGCTATGATTTTTATTACGTTGCATGCAGTGAGTGAAAAGACATCCCTTTTACTCCTCTTCCCCTCCACTCCTCTCTTCCTTTAGAACAGCGATTTTCAACCAGTGTGCCGCGAAAGGACCGTAGGCGTACCATGGAAATTTGGAGCACAGTGGTTGAAAATCGCTGAAAAACTGTGCCAAGTTCTGTAGCACTGATTCTAGAGCGACTGTCTGTAGTGATGAATTGTCTATCCCTATGTCTGCAGAAGAAGCAGGACAGACAATTTGTTACTGCAGACAGTTGCCCCAGAAACAGAGCTGCAGAATCTGGACAAGTCTCCCAAAAGCTGCAAGTTACATCACAAGAGGCAAAGATCGTAGAGAAGATCATAGAGGTCAGTGTGCCATGAGAAAAACAACAACTTTAAAATCACTACTTTGGAATGTTATGGTTAAAATGTTACAGTTATGGTTAAAAGGCTGTGAAAATGTGAGTGGTCTGGCTGGATAGAGGAAGACCAGGTGCTGAGAAGAGGCCGTTAGAGGGGGAGAAAGAAGCCTAGAAGGACTGTCACACACAAACAGGTCAGCAGTCCTTCCTCTGAAGGGAGAAAGCAGCCAGATGACCGGTAGGTTCTTATCAGGACTCTTATCATAGTCTTTATGAAAAAGTGGCAGCAACAGGGCCTAGAAAGCAGCTTTGGCAATTGGGAACCCCCAATTGGGTACTCACGTAAGAAGCAACAGTGGAGATGGATTGTTAATCTAGCCCGAGAGACAAAGGATGATGATGTGGAGAATCCATCCCTGAAGGCAAGCCCCCTTCCTGTAGGAAACAGCCCAAGGAGTGACAGGTAAGACCACTGTGATGTCCATGGAGAAACAATTCCATCATGGTTCTCTCCAACCTTGGTTGCATCATCACCATGGCCCCAAAGACCAGACTGGCTGAGGGTGATTAACATGGTGCAGTTGAAGTGCTCTGAATACTTAGGAAAAGCAAATACAGGTATGTGCCGCTGAATGATGGGGATACATTCTGCAAACCCCATCGTTAGGTGCAATAGTGGATGTCGGACAACTACTAACGGTGGCTGGGTTGAACCCCAGAATGCCTTGTGGCAGCCCTGTAACATCCCAGAATGCCAGAATGCTGGTGCTCCCCCCTTATGAGGAAAGGCAAAAGAAAATATTTATTTATCCAGTGTGTGATTAATCTGTGGAACTCCTTGCCACAGGATGTGGTGATGGCATGTGGCCTCAATGTCTTTAAAAAGGGATAGGCCAGATTTATGGAGGAAATGTCCATCATACGTCCATTGCAAACATCCATTACGAGCCATGATGATAATACGCAGCCTCTGAGTTTTAGAGGTAGCCTATCACTGAACACCAGATGTGAGGGAGTGGCAACAGGATACAGGTGTCTTCTTGTCTTGTGTGCTCTTTGAACCTGGTGGGCCCCTGTGAGATGCAGGAAGCTGGATGAGGTGGGCCTTTGGCCTGATCCAGCTAGGCTGATGCTCTTATGTTCTTTCTGCAATCTCCTTGAATGAAGCTTATCTCCAGCTGCAGCAAGTGGGCGAAACAGTTTTCAGTCTGTGGAGTTCTCAGAGAAATAGGTGACATTTGGGAGCGGGAAGGTGGCTAATTGTTCCAGCACAGCAAGCAAGGGCTGCATTAAGTGAAATTAAGATTGTTCATGCTGGCCTCCTGGTAGCAATACATGATATCGGGGAACATGGAGATGACAAGCCCTTTCTCAAGTGATCTTAGAAGTGGAACAGTTTGATCTTAATTTGGTTTAGCTCTCTGAACGCTTGTGCATCATTTGCCTTCATTACGGCTTTCTGAGTCCCATCATACCGTCAATAATGTGGCTCATGTCCAATAAAAAGGGCCATTAATATGATCAATGCCTCATTGTCGCTTGTTGTGGCACTGGGAATAGCACACTGATGGTGCAGAGTTCTCAGCTGAGAAGTACAAATTTTGCCCAAGTACTTCCTGCAAGGGAGAAATAACCAGTCCTTGTACTGTTTGTCTTCTGATCCTCTCAGCCTTTTTTCATCTCATAGCCCACTGAGAAGGCATTAAAATTTTCAGGGCACATCACCACTTTTTGACAATTGACAAGGCACTCCACACCCCAATGGCCCTACTCATAAATTAACCTCCCCTCAATTTCAGTGGCATATCTGCAGACCATTCATGGCACACTAATGTGTTGTGGCACAGTGGTTGAAAATCACTGCTCTGATGATTTGATCTATTATATGTTCATCAATTGAAACTGAGGTGCCCCGGAAGAAAAGTTTCTTTTGCAACTTGGGAGAGAAAGGGAGAGCAGCTCCTAGCTTAAGAAGCCTTAGAAAAACCTAGGCTGCAATTCTATCTTTATTTGGAATAAGTCCAAACAGCCTCAGGGGTCAGGACTCATTTGGGAAAGAGAGACAGGGTCCTGGAGCGCATGACTGCCTCTGAGATCTACCCACTCCTGCCTTCGAACTGGCCTCTGTCCTCCCTGCTGCCCTCACCGATCCTCCCCTGAACCCCCCACAACCAACCCACCATCATCTTACCTGCTCCAATGTGGCCAGGGTGGGCCTTTTGCATGGGGTCTCCGACAATTTGTGCTAGTGGTCCCACAGTGCACGACAGTGATGTGCCTTTTGTGGCGCTGCACCAGGACTTGCAGCTGCAGGTTGGGAGTAGTGGCGTAGCTAGAGGGGGTGCAAAGTGCTAAGTTTTGCAGAGAGCCTCACCGCAGTGTGCAAGCGGACCCTCCCCTTTGGAGCCATTCCAGGCAGCAGGAGCATAATGGAGGCAAATGCTGCCACCTGGAATTGCTCTGAAGGGGAGGGGAGGAGCTGCTTGCTCACTGCGGTGAGGCTCCCTGCAAAACGTAGCACTTCGCACCCCCTTTTGCTATGCCACTGTTTGGAAGATCTGCTGCCATAAGCACCCAATAGGATTGCGCTGCATGCCTAATGGATTGATCACTTAGAATCTTAGATTAATCAATCAAAAATAAGAAAGTCACTCTGATAATTATCTGGGCAGCAGCTTTAACGTACCTTCGCAATCAGAGTTTGGGGGAGGTTACCCAATTAGTAGGACAATGACTGCTCACCAGATGTGCTAGAGGGAGTTTCTGAATTTTTACTTTTGGCGATTTCTAAGCCTTCTTAATGTAATTTGTCAAAAATGTTGATATTTTATGTTGACCTGTAAATGTTTTATTAGTAATTTAGTATCTTAACTCCGTTTTTGATAAACGGGATTAGGACTAATTATGTTTCCTTTTATGATTTCTCTATCTATGCCTAATAAAGGTTCATTCATTCATTCATAGTAGGACAATTGGGGTTGTGAGCCCCCCACCCAGCACTGCAGTGTGCCTTGTCTATTGTCAAAAAAAAACTGACGGTGTGTCCTGAAAATTTTAGTGTCTTGTCAGTGTGCTGTGAGATAAAAAAGACTGAAAATTGCTGGCCTAGCACAATATTTGAAGTCTCATTCTGACACATCCTTTTCCCCCTGTAGGAACACACCTTGGCAAGTATGTTAGAAGAGATGATTGTTGGGAAAAGGAAAAACATCCTACAGTAGTTATAATGGATGGTAGCAGTGAAATGAAAGTACAATCAAGAAACAAAGTAATTCTAATGTACCACTTGTGACTGAATGGAAAGAGACTTCACCTGCATGAAAAATTAGCAACTAACATAACTCGCTTCTTTGCCAGCCTACTTCAAAGGCAGTGAAAAAGGGTGCGCTTGAAGAATGTGGACTGATCTTTACTCCTACAAGAAAAGCATGCTCTTTTCCCCCACACAACACCAGAACCAGGGGACATCCACTAAAATTGAGTGTTGGGAGAGTTAGGACAGACAAAGGAAATTATCTCTTTACTCAGCGTATAGTTGGTCTGTGGAACTCCTTACCACATCATGTGGAGATGGCATCTGGCCTAGATGAAGAAGAATGAAGTTGCAGATCTCTTGACTAAGGTCCCTCAAAACGGCCACGGTGCCAGAAGATTGGAGGATAGCAAATGTCACGCCTATTTTTAAAAAGGGAAAGAGGGGGGACCCGGGAAACTATAGGCCGGTCAGCCTAACATCCATACCAGGTAAGATGGTGGAATGCCTCATCAAAGATAGGATCTCAAAACACATAGACGAACAGGCCTTGCTGAGGGAGAGTCAGCATGGCTTCTGTAAGGGTAAGTCTTGCCTCACAAACCTTATAGAATTCTTTGAAAAGGTCAACAGGCATGTGGATGCAGGAGAACCCGTGGACATTATATATCTGGACTTTCAGAAGGCGTTTGACACGGTCCCTCACCAAAGGCTACTGAAAAAACTCCACAGTCAGGGAATTAGAGGACAGGTCCTCTCGTGGATTGAGAACTGGTTGGAGGCCAGGAAGCAGAGAGTGGGTGTCAATGGGCAATTTTCACAATGGAGAGAGGTGAAAAGCGGTGTCCCCCAAGGATCTGTCCTGGGACCGGTGCTTTTCAACCTCTTCATAAATGACCTGGAGACAGGGTTGAGCAGTGAAGTGGCTAAGTTTGCAGACGACACCAAACTTTTCCGAGTGGTAAAGACCAGAAGTGATTGTGAGGAGCTCCAGAAGGATCTCTCCAGACTGGCAGAATGGGCAGCAAAATGGCAGATGTGGTTCAATGTCAGTAAGTGTAAAGTCATGCACATTGGGGCAAAAAATCAAAACTTTAGATATAGGCTGATGGGGTCTGAGCTGTCTGTGACAGATCAGGAGAGAGATCTTGGGGTGGTGGTGGACAGGTCGATGAAAATGTCGACCCAATGTGCGGCGGCAGTGAAGAAGGCCAATTCTATGCTTGGGATCATTAGGAAGGGTATTGAGAACAAAACGGCTAGTATTATAATGCCGTTGTACAAATCTATGGTAAGGCCACACCTGGAGTATTGTGTCCAGTTCTGGTCGCCGCATCTCAAAAAAGACATAGTGGAAATGGAAAAGGTGCAAAAGAGAGCAACTAAGATGATTACGGGGCTGGGGCACCTTCCTTATGAGGAAAGGCTACAGCGTTGGGCCTCTTCAGCCTAGAAAAGAGACGCTTGAGGGGGGACATGATTGAGACATACAAAATTATGCAGGGAATGGACAGAGTGGATAGGGAGATGCTCTTTACACTCTCACATAATACCAGAACCAGGGGACATCCACTAAAATTGAGTGTTGGGCGGGTTAGGACAGACAAAAGAAAATATTTCTTTACTCAGCGTGTGGTCGGTCTGTGGAACTCCTTGCCACAGGATGTGGTGCTGGCGTCTAGCCTAGACGCCTTTAAAAGGGAATTGGACGAGTTTCTGGAGGAAAAATCCATTATGGGGTACAAGCCATGATGTGCATGCGCAACCTCCTGATTTTAGAAATGGGTTAAGTCAGAATGCCAGATGTGGGGGAGGGCACCAGGATGAGGTCTCTTGTTATCTGGTGTGCTCCCTGGGGCATTTGGTGGGCCACTGTGAGATACAGGAAGCTGGACTAGATGGGCCTATGGCCTGATCCAGTGGGGCTGTTCTTATGTTATGTTCTTATGCCTTTAAAAGGGGATTGGACAGATTTCTAGAGGAAAAGTTCATCATGGGTTACAAGCCATGATGTGTATGTGCAAATGCATGTGGAAAACCAGCTCACCAGGGTTCTATCCTTTCCCCTAATGTGCTAGTTTTCTCTATAGGGAAGCTAGTTCGTTTTTAAGATGAGGAAGCATTCAAATGTGAGTGAACTTGGGGGAAAAATATTATTACAACAACTTCAGTGAATGCCAAGGAATGAATCCAAATGTCTACCTGGTAATTTGTGTTCCTGCTTAATTTGTATGCCTATCAAAAAAACCAATATTACAAGCATGGTATATGCTCTGGATTAGAACGTTCTGCTTCAAAAGAAACAGGTCTTATAGGATTCCTCCTGAAATTGCTATTAACTGAGGAAGTGGGGAGCTGTGAAGCAGTTTTGTTTAGTAGCATTGTGTGTTTTTTTAAAAGAATTGCTGACTCAAGGCCAAATCCTATCCAATTTTCCAGTGCTGGTGCAGCTGTGCCAAAGGGAAGTGTGCTGTATCCTGTGGTGGTGGGACAGTCATAGAGACCTCTCAAGGTGTGGAAACTTTTGTTCCCTTACCTCAAGGCTGCATTGAGGTGCATCAGGGCTGGAAAGTTGGATAGAACTGGGTCCTCAGACAGTTGTCTGCACTTGTGGCAAAGTCTGAGAGCTGGACAGGTGAACAGGTGGGGCAAAAAATCAGAACTTCACATATAGGCTGATGGGTTCTGAGCTGTCTGTGACAGATCAGGAGAGAGATCTTGGGGTGGTGGTGGACAGGTCGATGAAAGTGTCGACCCAATGTGCAGCGGCAGTGAAGAAGGCCAATTCTATGCTTGGGATCATTAGGAAGGGTATTGAGAACAAAACGGCTAATATTATAATGCCGCTATACAAATCAATGGTAAGGCCAAACCTGGAGTATTGTGTCCAGTTCTGGTCGCCACATCTCAAAAAGGACATAGTGGAAATGGAAAAGGTGCAAAAGAGGGCAACTAAGATGATTGCTGGGCTGGGGCACCTTCCTTATGAGGAAAGGCTACAGCGTTGGGCCTCTTCAGCCTAGAAAAGAGACGCCTGAGGGGGGACATGATTGAGACGTACAAAATTATGCATGGGAAGGATAAAGTGGATAGAGATATGCTCTTTTCCCCCCCACAACACCAGAACCAGGGGACATCCACTAAAATTGAGTGTTGGGTTAGGACAGACAAAAGAAAATATTTCTTTACTCAGCGTGTGGTTGTTCTGTGGAACTCCTTGCCACAGGATGTGGTGACGGCATCTGGCCTGGATGCCTTTAAAAGGGAATTGGACAAGTTTCTGGAGGAAAAATCCATTACGGGTTACAAGCCATGATGCGTATGTGCAACCTCCTGATTTTAGAAATGGGCTATGCCAGATGCAAGGGAGGGCACCAGGATGCAGGTCTCTTGTTGTCTGGTGTGCTCCCTGGGGCATTTGGTGGGCCGCTGTGAGATACAGGAAGCTGGACTAGATGGGCCTATGGCCTGATCCAGTGGGGCTGTTCTTATGTTCTTATGTTCAAATCCTCCTGCAGGCAGCAACAGGGTGTAATTGATACTTCAGAGCTGTCAGCTGTTCCAGGTTTTGTGGTCAGTTTTCCAGTACGTGGCTGTTTCCTTCCTTCTATGTCAAGGTCCTGGCCACTGGCCAAGGACCTTGAAATAGGAAGAAAAAGCCAGATGGGATCAGTGGCACAAACCACAGAAGTACTGACTTTGGGCCCTGACACTGAGCCTGACAGCTGTGAGCTCCAGGAGTCACTCCTGAAGTGGGACCCCAAACAGAACACCTCTGGAGCCAGATGTTCCTGAAGCACTCTTGCCCCAGGTGTGCTTTCTTTGAACATGCTTGTCGACATGTGTCTGCGGTGCTCGGCGTGTTCCCCGAGAGCATGGCTCAGAACAGTCTTGTGGTATGTTGCTTGAGCTAAGGGCAGCAAAGCCGTAGGGCCCGCAGGCCTTAAAAAAAACACCCAACTTGGGTTCTTCAGCGCAATCACCTTCTCGCACTGTCTGCCAGCCTTGCTGGCTGGCTGAGGAGAAGCTTTGAGGAAAATTCCATGATCAGCCACACCTTGCTGGGTCAGCACATTCCCACCTGTAAATGAGGCTAAACTAGCAGCACAATTGGCACCCCTCAAACTGGGGCTAGACTGTCAAGGGCCATCAAGGAACACAAGAGAGGTCTTTGCTGAGGTCACCCCACAATAGCCTCTCCACTTCCCAGTGGGGCTCTGTGCTATAAGAAGGTGGGTCACAGAACTCTGGCATTCTTCCTCCTTTCCTTCTACTGCCTGCCTGTTGCCTGTGTGCAGCCTGGGAATTGCTCAGGGACTCTCGTGCGCTGTGTCAAGCATCCCCATTCCCTCTGCTACCCAAGAACCAGGCTGCACCCAGGGCAGGTACCAGGTCTTCCTTTTCCTCCCTTTCCTCCCTTCTCTCCTGCATTCTTTCCTTGAGCCCAAACACAGGTCACAGCTCCAGTGCCACTAAACCACATCTTAAGGAACCTTCCCCCAGGAAAGGTTCCACTCCCTGCCTTGCTTCTCTCCCTGGAACCAGCTAAGGAGCAGCCAGGGGAAGAGGGGACATGATCCTGGCACAAGCTGCTGCTGCTGAGATCCACCCTCTTCTTCCCTCTCCACACCCTGACACTCCCTCTGCCCTCCCGCTCCCTGCCCAGGACACGCCTCCACCTCCGGAACCAAAGGAGGCCTCTAGAGCTGTTGCTGCTTTTGCGCTGCTGGAGCACGAATTCTGGAAATGCAGGGCAACTGTGGGATTGGGCCCTTGGTGTGGGGCCCTTAGCACCAGTGCAGACCCCTTAGAGGGAGAAATGGGCAGAGGGGCAGCAGAGTTCAGGCTATGGGGCTGTCCTTTGAAGTCCCTCTGCTCTTCAGGAAGGAGGTGGCCTCCTTAAGCTCTGATGCCCTTCCTTAGCCCTGAAGGCAACTGTTCTCTTAATGGAGCAGGCAACATCCCCAGCTACAGCAAACCTTTAAAGAGGCCTTAGAAGTAACAGTGACAGCCTCAGGTACCCATTTCCATCTGGGAAGGAGTCCTGCAAGGAACTTTAGCCATTGCAAACACATTTCAGCACATGCCTCTTGCGGGCGGACCTGGGATCCATTTTCCGCTGCCCTGCTGCTCGATCTTCTGCAAATTAGATTGGATTTACTTGGCTGGGGCTTTTGAGATTGTTTTCAATTATCTTACTGCATCTTGCAGCAATAAGGGAAATGTGCAAGGCCTGTTTGCTTCCGCTGGCAAGTGCAAGTGACTGGAACCTCAGGGATCCCGCATGACAAGCATTTACAGGAAGAGTGGCGCCAAAGCCACTCGCTCATTGGAGGTGCTGCTGCCAGCACATTTCGGGTGCACATTCTAGCCTGTTCCTCGGGACGTGTGCAGCTTGAGACAAGCTCCGCAACCTGGATCTGGCGAAGCACCTGGCCTGAACTCTGGGAACAAATGAAACACAGAAACAGTCATCCGTATGGGGGAATCATTAACTGGAACAAAGCTGCTTTTTGGAATGGGATGGAAGGAAAGAGGATTTCAAGAGAGCTCTCCTGGGATTTAATATGCTAAAGGCAGGGCTGAGTATAGACCTCTGTTGGCAACCTTCAGTCTCGAAAGACTATGGTATCGCGCTCTGAAAGGTGGTTCTGGAACAGCGTCTAGTGTGGCTGAAAAGGCTGATTCGGGAGTGACAGTCCCTTCCACACCGGGAGCAAGTGCAGTCTGTCCCTGGTCTGTCTCCCTGGCTATAGGCTTTCCTTCTTTGCCTCTTAGCCTCAGACTGTTGGCCAAGTGTCTCTTCAAACTGGGAAAGGCCATGCTGCACAGCCTGCCTCCAAGCGGGCCGCTCAGAGGCCAGGGTTTCCCACCTGTTGAGGTCCACTCCTAAGGCCTTCAGATCCCTCTTGCAGATGTCCTTGTATCGCAGCTGTGGTCTACCTGTAGGGCGCTTTCCTTGCACGAGTTCTCCATAGAGGAGATCCTTTGGGATCCAGCCATCATCCATTCTCACAACATGACCGAGCCAACACAGGCGTCTCTGTTTCAGCAGTGCACACATGCTAGGGATTCCAGCTTGTCCAGGACTGTGTTGTTTGGAACTTTGTCCTGCCAGGTGATGCCGAGAATGCGTCGGAGGCAGCGCATGTGGAAAGCGCTCAGTTTCCTCTCCTGTTGTGAGCGAAGAGTCCATGACTCGCTGCAGTACAGAAGTGTACTCAGGACTCAAGTATAGACCAGCAATTTTCAATTGGTGTGCTGTGCAAGGTCTTCAGGAGTGCTGCAGGAGTTTGGAGCACAGCAACTGTGCTATTCTATTGCAGCCGCAATCACTATTCTAGACATAATAATGTAGCCAGTATATTTCAGATATGAGACTCGTGAGAATATTTGCATCTTAATTTGCAGAGGCATCTGGTGGGCCACTGTGAGATACAGGAAGCTGGAGGAGACGGGTCCTTGGCCTGATCAAGCAGGGCTCTTCTGATGTTCTCATGTATGTTATGAAGTTGGCATCCATGCCCAGGAATGAGGCTGGCATCAAGCTCTAAACCAGGTGAGCACTCACAATGTGCCAAACAGAGGTTCTTGCGTGCAGGACTCTGAGAAAGGATAATGTGCTCATGATTGACACTCGTTAACAGCCATGATGAGTCCAGGCTTATCCACTGGCAGGTTGCCAGGAGTGCTCAGCTTTTAATTACAAGCATTGCAACCCTTAGTGAAGTGCAGTACAAACTCCCAAATGAGCGCCGGATTCCCAGATGCCCAACAGCAGCCTGAGATATGCAGGAATTAATTTTTTCAGTGCTTTCTGCAGGCCCCATCCTCAGTTTTGTACTAATTGCTAGCATATATGTACTGCTAGAATGTTCAAAATTTGTCACCTCTCAGTAATCCTTACAACAAGCCTGGAAGGTGATTGTTTGATTCCCATATTGCCAACAAGCTGCGAGAGAGTGGTCACCTAATAGAACCAGGTTCATGTGGGCAGGGGCTGCTGGCCGTCTCCTCCAGAACTTTCTGGGATCCCCCCCCCCACGAACGTACAACCTTTCAAATCAGCATTACTTGTGGAAATATAAGGGATTGCCCCCAAAACTGTGCCCTTGGTACAAGAGTCTCCTCATTAGTTCCTTTGAGAACTCCGCATCAGCATAATAATTATCCCTGAATGACTTGTGACTTGACTTTTTTGTTGTTGGCAACCTTCAGTCTCAAGAGACTATGGTATCACGCTCTGAAAGGTGGTTTTGGAACATCGTCTAGTGTGGCTAAAAAGGCCAATTCGGGAATGACAATCCCTTCCACAATGGGAGCAAGTGCAGTCTGTCCCTGGTCTGTCTCCCTGGCTATGGGCCTTCCTTCTTTGCCTCTTAGCCTCAGACTGTTGGCAAAGTGTCTCTTCAAACTGGGAAAGGCCATGCTGCACAGCCTGCCTCCAAGCGGGCCGCTCAGAGGCCAGGGTTTCCCACTTGTTGAAGTCCACTCCTAAGGCCTTCAGATCCCTCTTGCAGATGTCCTTGTATCTCAGCTGTGGTCTACCTGTAGGGCGCTTTCCTTGCACGAGTTCTCCATAGAGGAGATCCTTTGGGATCTGGCCATCATCCATTCTCACAACATGACCGAGCCAATGCAGGTGTCTCTGTTTCAGCAGTGCATACATGCTAGGGATTCCAGCATGTTCCAGGACTGTGTTGTTAGGAACTTTGTCCTGCCAGGTGATGCCGAGAATGCGCCGGAGGCAGCGCATGTGGAAAGCGTTCAGTTTCCTCTCCTGTTGTGAGTGAAGAGTCCATGACTCGCTGCAGTACAGAAGTGTACTCAGGACGCAAGCTCTATAGACCTGGATCTTGGTATGTGCCGTCAGCTTCTTGTTGGACCAGACTCTCTTTGTGAGTCTGGAAAACGTGAAATCCCTGAATAGTGATAATAATTATCATTATTAAAGCATCAGCATTGCTTAATGGTTGATTTACAAGCTTTGGGCAGTTCAATCTTGAGCTGCCCAAAGTGCAGGGCTGCCATAGCGCCAAAAATGACTGCTGCAGTATCCAGCGCACCTGGGCAGCAGCTGCTGGCTCCTCGGGGACTGTTATCTCCTTCCCCCAGTTAGGGGAAGCAGCCCCACAATGGAGCTACTCAATTCTGCGGCGGCTCTTGAGCCAGCACAGGATCAAGGAGTCACGTGTTGGGCTGTGAGGCCCGACACAGGGCTCAGGACCCAGTGGAGCTGAACTCTGCAGGTCCTGCCGCCCCTCACCCAGCTCCCTTCCCCTTCCATACCTCTTCCTCACCCTCTTCCCACCTCCCCCCACCCCAGAATACTTCCTCCCCGCCTCCCACCACACCCCCACTTACCTCTCCGCTGCCCAGCCGCCCAGGCGTCAGGTGGCGGACCGCTAGCCTCCCACCAGTGCTGCCCCAGCACAGACTCATGCTGGGCCAGCACCAGCACTCAGCTGGCGCTAACCCTCACAAATGTGCTTTATGGCACATTTGCGCCGGCGCGCGCCAGCAGTAAGTCGGTGTGCCAAGCTTAGGATTTGGCTCTCAGTTAACTATTGCTTATGTCACTGTGGAGATGCTGATATGGAAAGAATAGCTCATCTTAAGCCATAAGCAACAGGGATCAAATGGGTACAACTGTGGGCTGGGCAGAAATGGGTTAAGTTGATCTGTTTATTTTATCAGGGTTTGAGCAGAGATTTCACCAGTCCATTATTGTCCCCTTTCCCAGGAAGGTTGTCTGTTTTATTTTTCTCCTTGCTGATAAGGAGAAATCAATTACATTGAAGACCTTGAAATTGTTAGCAATGGCTACGTCGTAACTTTGAACACTAGTTATATTAATGATGATGTTTTATTGTTTTTATTAAAAAATATTTATATACTGCTTTTCAACAAAAAAGTTCACAAAGCCTGGTTAACAGATAAAATAGTTAATTAATTGGCTCCTTGTCCTAAAAGGGCTAACAGTCTAAAAGTCTATTAGTTTAAACCAGTGTTCTTCAACGTTTGTCCTCCACTGTACCGCTTCACACGGTCCGCCTATTCAAAGTGCCCCTGGAAGTAACTGGCAATGACATCATTGTTAGTTGCTTCTAGGTTGGGAGACCAGATGCGATGCAACAAACACCAGTAAGAGGATCAGGGTGGAGAGGAGAACTTTTCTGAGTGCGGAAGAGCATGCTTTGGAGCAGTGATTTTCCACCTTTTTCGTCTTGCAGCACACTGACAAGGCACTAAAATTGTCAAGGCACACCTTGAGTTTTTTGATAATCAACAAGGCACACCATGCTGTTGGTAGGGGGCTCACATCCTCCGATGGCTCTACTAATAAATGACCCTCCCCCAAACTCCTGTGGCACACCTGCAGACCGTTCGTGGCACACCAGTGTGCCATGGCACAGTGGTTGAAATGGTTGCTTTGGAGTCTCCTACTGCTGTTTGTTGTGTTGTGTTCATGGTCTCACTGCTGGGCAGTCCCACGAGTACCACCAGACACCTCAAGTACCACTGGTGGTACCCATGCCACTGGTGGAGAAGCACTGGTTTAAACTGTAATCTAAACTACAGTGTATTAGTTTTGGCCTGGTTTCTAAATTTTGTATAGTAAATTGTTTGCAGTGGCTTATTTCTGATGGGATTTTGTCAGGATTGATTGAAGCTTGTTTTCAGTGTAACAACTAAGCTCTAAAAGTTAAACGAGACAGAGAAGAGAGTGCATCTGCACATTTGCGAAGTACATTTCTTTCATCACTGTGTACCCACCAGTCACTTCCATATTTCTGGAGTTAGAGGTCTTGACTTCCAGGTTTGGAGATGTAGCTTTCAGGAAAACTGGATTCTAGCACTTCTCTTGAAAGGAATTCCATGCACTTCCTACACATCTACATTGTTCTGTCCTGGAGTCAATACTGCCCTATCCGTGTGACCACAATAACCCAGCTCAACCTTCCCATTTTTCTTCCTCCACCAGGACTGCAAATCCTTTGGGAATTATGCATCTCAGTCTCTAGCTGTGTACTGAAGTGGTCCTGGGAATATGAACAGGGCTACAGGAATTTCCAACATCACATCAGATTGGGAAACAAATTTCTGTGAATAGCTCATTGAAAATTGACAGCCCTATCTGCCCTGCAGCCAGGTCAAAAGACCACCCCCCCACCCCAATTTGTTCTACTCCTGTGGCTTTACCAGCAGCTTGAAATTCAAAAACCATTACGTTAAGCTATTCACAACATGGTGTTGCTTATCATGATCAGTTGATACCTGCTTCAAAGGCACAGGAACAAGGGTAAGGAAAATAATTTGCAATCCTAGCCAGACCCCAGATATACAAGGGCCCTTCTGGATGTTTGTTCCAGCAAGAAATGTTCACTGGCAGAACAGCTGAAGGAACAAGGGCTCCTGGGTTGGATCCAAAACTCTGCCAAGCACATGGGTACTAATGTGTTTTTCCTTTTGCTGCTGGCACACCACAACAAATTGAGAAGAGGTCTGTTGAGATTGCAGAGCAGGTGAAATTAATTGTTTAATTATTGGGAAGCTGCTGCCTAAACATTCTCATTTGGGGTGGTGGTGGACAGGTCGATGAAAGTGTCGACCCAATGTGCGACAGCAGTGAAGAAGGCCAATTCTATGCTTGGGATCATTAGGAAGGGTATTGAGAACAAAATGGCTAGTATTATAATGCTGTTGTACAAATCTATGGTAAGGCCACACCTGGAGTATTGTGTCCAGTTCTGGTCACCACGTCTCAAAAAAGACATAGTGGAAATGGAAAAGGTGCAAAAGAGAGCGACTAAGATGATTACGGGGCTGGGGTACCTTCCATATGAGAAAAGGCTATGGCGTTTGGGCCTCTTCAGCCTAGAAAAGAGATGCCTGAGGGGGGACATGATTGAGACATACAAAATTATGCAGGGGATGGACAGAGTGCATAGAGAGATGCTCTTTACACTCTCACATAACACCAGAACCAGGGGACATCCACTAAAATTGAGTGTTGGGAGAGTTAGAACAGACAAAAGAAAATATTTCTTTACTCAGCATGTGGTTGGTCTGTGGAACTCTTTGCCACAGGAGGTGGTGATGGCGACTAGCCTGGATGCCTTTAAAAGGGGATTGGACAAGTTTCTGGAGGAAAAATCCATTACCTGGTACAAGCCATGATGTGTATGCGCAACCTCCTGATTTTAGAAATGGGTTATGTCTGAATGCCAGATGCAGGGGAGGGCACCAGGATGAGGTCTCTTGTTATCAGGTGTGCTCCCTGTGGGATTTGGTGGGGCCGCTGTGAGATACAGGAAGCTGGACTAGATGGGCCTATGGCCCAATCCAGTGGGGCTGTTCTTATGTTCTTATGTTCTCAGGAGAGCAGCTTCTGGATGCTTTCTCATGTCTGAATTGGATCCGACAAGTTGCTGCAGAAAAAGAAGTACAGTAGTTAAGAACTGCATGAACTTCCTGGTGGCATAGCCGGAGGGGGGGGCGGAGCACCCAGTCTGGAGGGGAGCCTCAGCCCGGTGGGCAAGCAGCCCCTCCCTTTGGACCCATTTCCAGTGGGGGGGGGCAAAACATTTCCAGTGGGCTCTGGCTACACCACCCGAACTTCCTCCTTATTTGTGAGAGTTTCTCTTGAAATTTTCAAGTGCTGTAGTTAATGGCACCAGCTGGGATCTCAAAGCTAAAGACTGCAGGTTCTGTTCTATCTCATGGGCCATTATAGTGAAGTAACTGGGCTGGGTTAATTCCCTGCTAGAGGCTTCATTGTGATCTGGAATGAATGCTTTCGCTCTGTGCAGTTAGAAGAAGTTGCTAATGTTTGAACACTCCAGTAGGAATCTAGGCCGGATACTGACGTTTGTAGAAGTGGGCAATCTGAAAGAGTTAAAAAAAGTTCCCTCCAATTACAATAAAAGCAACAAAGCAAAACAAAAGGAAAAGAGGGGAAAGGGTAAAAATATACTTAGTAAACATACAATCAAACAGCAATTGATAAAATAGATATTGATAAACGTAGTGCGTAACAGTCCTACCTAACCTATCTAATCCTACCTAACTCCCCTGGTGCTGATGCAGCTGCACCAAAAAGCTCTGCATCCTGCAGGGAAGTTTCACATCATGGGATTCCTTGAGGTAAAGAAACATTTGCTCCCTTGCCCCAGAGTAAATCTTCACTGCCCCACTAGTGCATGTCTGAGTAGATCCAAGAAGATAAATCAAGGTCTAGGAAAGGGGATTGGATATTGACTGCGCCACTGTCACCAATCTTGCTCCCTTTCCTGTCTTGATCCGCCTTCCTCTCTGCCCCAGTCTCCACTCTTTTCCTCCCTTCCCTGTTCCACCCACACCACCCAGCTCCAACCCTGTAATGGAAGATCAGAAGATCATCAGGTGGATGATGTGGTGTTGACAGCTATTCCATGTTTTGACAGCTGTTTGACAGCTCTGGGAAGGGCAGGGCTGGCTCAAGGCCAATGGAAACCTGGATGGACACCTGAGCTTCATTTGACCTTGATGGGACTTTGAATGGACATGGACTAAGGGATGGCTCACCTGAGCCTAATTTGGATTTACAAGGGGCTAACAAGGTAGCTCACAGGTAAGCTGCATTTTGGATTATGAGACATCCAAGAATAAAAGGCAGCTTCAGAAGGAGCAAGGCTACCCAGGCAGAGTACCCTGACCTAGAGAGATGCTACCTGATCCAGAGGGAGCCTATCCAAGAGCTTCCTGACCCATACCTATGGGAGAAGGGGACTGCCAGGACTCTGCTGGAGGACACAGAAGAGAGGACTGTCAGGAGTGTGCTGGAGGAAGCACTCTGCTGGAGAGGAGGGACTCTGCTGCCGAAGACTGAACTGGGAAGACTGGACTGTGCTTTGGAGACTGGATTGGACTTGGACTGGAGGCTTCAGGCCTTTACCCACTGAGTTAAGTGGAGTTTTGGGGAGGGAAAGCCTCTGGGCAAGAGGACTTGCAGGGAGTGTCAGTATTTGTAGCAATAAATTCTTATTGATTGCACAAACTGACAAGGAGTTCTGTTAGTTTCCTTTGCACACTGCAGCTGTTGTTTGTGGAAAAGGAGGGTGTTAATTAGCCAAAAAGTGGGCATTAGGAGGTAGTTGGAATACTTGGATCAGACAAACTCCCAATTTGCCAACACTGGGGTTCCTATGGTGGCCACTGTCATGTGCGCATGGCCACTCACCTCTTGTGGCAGGAGCCAGGCTGCATTCTGTTTGCAATGGCTGTCAAGTGTGCTGCGACTCTGGAAGACACAATCCAGTGGCACAGAAACCCAGTAAGAATGGGCCATAAGCTTCTAAAAAGGGTTCCCAAATCTCCCCACTGGTGGCATAGCTAGAGGGGGTGCAAAGCACTAAATTTTGCAGGAAGCCTCACTGCAGTGTGCAAGAACCCCTCCCCCTCCCTTTCAGAGCCATTCTAGACAGTGGGAGCAAAACAGCGGCTGAGGCCAAGGGGAGGGGGAAAGGCCCCTTGCATGCTGTAGTGAGGCTGCCTGTAAAACCTAGTGCTTTGCCCCCCCCTCCAGCCATGCCACTGCTCCCCACATTTGACTTGCAAGAATAGTTCACTGCAGTGGCATCACTAGAATTCGCGTCACCCAGTGTGGGAGGCCTGCGCATCACCCCATGCAATGGGTGGGGCAACGCCCCAAGTGGTGAGCATGGTGATGTACCATCACCCCGCCCCCACTGGTTTTTTGGCTGTACCTTTTGTTAGAACACAGATATTTTGATGTGGATTGTTCCATTGCGTTCTGCATGAAATTATGCATTGATTGATACATAACATGATGATCTTATTCCTCCAAATTCTGATTTTAGTGATTTTGAAACCTTGTAGAGTCTCTGTCTCTCTCCCACCCACCCGTGTCAACTTACTAGCAACTTATTGCAGCAGTTCTCAAACTTTTAGCACTGGGACCCACTTTTAGAATGACAATCTGTCCAGGACCCATTGGAAGTGATGTCATGGCCAGAAGTGACATCATCAAGCAATTAAAATAAATATAAATAATTAAATTACAATAAAATAATTAAATAAGGTGGAGCCAGTCCTGTTCCACCAAGTGAATCTACTCTGAAGTAAGTCCTATTGTGGCCAATGGGGGTAGAATTGCAGCCTGTGAGCCCAATCCTAGGCATGTGTACTCTGAAGTCCCATAGTGGTCAATGGGGCTTACTCTGTAGTCTGCCTGCAATAACACCCCCCTCCCCCCCCAAAAAAAGAATCAGTGAGATTTCCAGCCCTCCCAGTTCCCAGTTTAAAGTTCTTCTATTTAAGGTATATCCATATAAAGACCCTCCTGGCTTTGCAAGTGCAAAATAGAAAACTTTCCCCTTACCATTCAAGCCTCTTTTGTTCTTTTGGGGGGGGGTGCTGCCTTCTGTTGCACTCCAGCTCCATCGGATCAGGACCCTTCTGGTGTCCTCATATTCCCCTTTGCCTGGCCTGACCACCAGCCAAGGCACGTCTGCCTACTCATGAGTAAACATGGCTGTGAGGTTGCTTTGCTTTCCATAGGGCTCCATAGACTGGGAGGGAGGAACCTCCTTCTCTGGTGTTTTTGGGGGCTGCACTCATTGGATGAGGACCATTCTGACACCTTTGGAGCCTCTCAGCCTGCCTCGACTAAGGCAAGTCCGCCTACTCACAAGTAAATACGGTCATGTGGCTTCGTTTCAGACTCGCAGCTGGGAGGGTGGAGCTTCTCGGGTGTTTTGGGGGGGCTGCATTCATTGGATTGGGACCATTCTGGTGGTGTTGGATTCCTCTTAGCCTGCCCTTTCCAATGGACTATGGCAAGTACACCTACTCATGAGTAAACACGTGATACGGCTCACTTCCCCTTTCCATAGGGCACCATGCATTTTTTCCTTCTGGTTTTTTGGCCATAACTTTTGAAGAAAGGAGCAAGTTCGATTCTGTTTTTTGCACTGCACTCCGCTGGCCATTCCACATCCAACAGTTTCTGGCATGACGCAGTAGCTCCTAACTCTGTGATGTTAGCGTGTTCTCCCCAGGGCGTCACCTGGTGTGGCCCACACCCCCTGCACCTAGCGATGCCAGTGGTTCACTGTATCTGCAGCACCAGTCATGCAGCAAAGAAGAACTTTTGGTACTATTCTCCTTTTCCCCACCTGAGTCCACCAGGCTCTGGCCACTGATCTCTCGCAGACACTACACCAGGCCCTGCCCATGTTCCAAAATCTTTGAAATCACTGGCAACCTTTGTCCAGCTGCAGGTTCACAAGCTGCGCAGGCCTGATTTGGGGTATAAATTAACAGGAACCATACTTCACAGGCATAGGAGAGGGGTCGTGTTTGCAAAAAGCATCTGCTTTGCATGCAAAGGTTATACATCCAGTTAAAGGATCAGGCAAGAAAGACTACTTTCTTTCTGAAGCCCTGGAGTTCAGTAGGTCTGAGTAGACAGTACTGGGTTAGATGGACAATCGGACAGTCTAAGGCAGTTTCATAGGTTTATGCATGGCTGGCTCATCTGTGGGGCCAGCTGAGATACCAGCTTCAGGTAGCTGGTTGGCACAGGGTACCCACCTCCATGGCTCCTCCTCCTCCCACTCCCTGGATTGGAAAAGGAAAGGGGAACCAGGCAGAAGAGGAAGTGTGGAGGAGAGGCAAGTGGTGTTCTGGAGCATAGGCGAGTGGGAGAACTCTCAGTGAGCAGGGGGAGCAGAGGCTGCTTCTGACCAGATAAGGGGGAAGCATTTGATTGGCTGCCTCAGACACTAGGAGGTTTTGGGCTGGCCCTGAATTTCAGTAGTTCATGTTTCTGTTCAAATGAAGCATTTCAAGCTCAGCGAGAAAGAGATGGGCTTTGATGCCAAGCCTCATTTGCTGCAGAACATGGCATTTCTTGCTCATATTCAAAGCACTCTCCCTTGGTCTTGGCTTCTCCCTTGGATGTATCTCCCAACCATTGTACAATAGTTTGTATCCCTGCCACGGAGCACAATGATTTCTCAGCCTAAATAAATTATCACTCAGCAGGCTTCAAGGGAGAAAGATAAAGAGAGGAATGCTGGCTGAGAAATTGTTCAGACTGCGCATGCAAAAAGGTGAAGATGACCACACGGGGCTCTGCTGACACTTTGCTCCCCAAGAAGGAGCAGCTACAAGGGCAAGTTTGGCTTCTCTGCTGATTGCCCTTTGTTTGGAGTGAGCTGTGAAACTCTTATGTAGTCCACAGGTGGCCCACTCCACATACCTAGGAGTTGTGTCCACAGCAGGTTGGTTTTCACTGTTTTCTCCCATGTCTACCTATAATGCATCTGGCCAGTTATGCAAACCAGGCCATCACTAGAATCCAGTGGCTTTTCTTCTTCTTCATCATCATCATCATCATCATCATCAAATATTTACATAGCACTTTTCAACAAAAAGTAGTTCACAAAGTGATTGACCAAGCAAAACAAACCAATAAAGGCACCCTGTCCTGAAAGGGCTCACAATCTAGAAAACCAGTAGCATAGGTAGAGAGGGTGCAAAGCACTAAGTGTTGCACTAAGTGCCTCACCGCAGTGGGCAAGTGGCCCCTTCAGAGCCATTCTGGGCTGCTAGAGCAAAACTGAGGCCAATGCAACCTAGGAATGGCTCTAGTGGCCTGGAATGTCTCTGAAGGGGAGGGGCCACTCACATGCTGAGGTAAGGCTCTGTGCAACACTTAGTGCTTTGCACCCCTCAGCAACAGCCACTGGAAAAGACACTGCTGGGGTGAGGAGGGAGCAGCTCCCCCCCTACTAAACATGAGACGACACCACTTTAAACGGTGCTTCTTTGTCCAATTCCTGTTTCTGTTTCCTGCCAACACAAAGCCAACCCAGGTCTGGAGAAAAACCACTCCGCATCTGCTGATGTGGATACAAACATCTGTTCAGGGAGGGGGAGGGGCTACACATCACTAATCTTGAAGGTGAAGCAAGAAAAGGAGCAGCTTTTCTGCAAAAAAGGGAGCTTTTAACAATTGCCGAATGAGATTTTACTTGCAACTAAGTCGGCTCCTTTCATTATTAATTAAAAGTTTCCTCTTTGCAGATCCTGCTCATTAGAGAATGATGCAGGGAATTGAACTCAGTGCTGTGCTGAACCTTCATTTCAATTCAGCTTCCAGCTTATCACCGAAAGGCAATTCCCAGGCCTGGTACAAGCCCCTGCATTTCCAGACTGTCCAGCTCTCCCCTCCCCCTTCCTTTCCTTGAGCCTGCAAAGTGCCCCACTTGCCTCATGCCGTTTCCCCAATTTCTTGTTTTTGAGGCATGGGGATAAACTGGTTATTTTCTGCAGCTCACCTTGCTGTTCAGGGCCATTGGAGAAGTTGGACTGCTTAAGATCTGTGTTTGCTCTCTTCATCATCAGGCTGGGCAAAGGCATCTGTCATTGGCTAGAAGGAAGAGCTCCCTTTGTTGCGTCTATGTCTGCACAGCTGTATATTTGGGCCTTAAAAGTTCAACATCCTCCTTACTCCGAGCAGCTGTGCAGTGCAAACAGTGATACACATTGTGATTCCATTGAACTGGGAGTTTAGTAGAAAAGGGAGTTGGACTTGAGGGATAACAAGTGTTTCTGGAAGGAGCTCAAGCAGAAGCCACAGCCGTGCAGCATGCAGAGAGATTGCATGATTTCCAATAATATATTGGATGCCTCCTGGGTCATTTGTCTCTCCAGTATTTATTGGCACATGAATCCCAGAGCGGTCCCATAGATGTGCTCACTGGCTGTTAAATAATTGCCTGAGATCTGCAACTAGAGATTTGGCTGAGTAGCTCAAATCGATTTGTTAAAATTAACTCACAGACCTGAACCACACACTGCACAGAATTTTGGGTAGAGTTCTGGACTGCACATCTTCACACAACAAGCGAATCGTTGTATGTGTGTCATTTGAATGTTCCCCAGTGCAGAAAGCACCTGGCATGAAGTCAGATGAGCACACCAGGAAGAAAGGGAGGGCTGTTGGGGCTTAGTGCTGTAGTTCAATCACAGAGCACCTACTTTGTGCAAAGAAGGTCCCAGGTTCCTTCTGTAGCACATTTCCAAGTAGGCTGAGAAACATTCCACTCAGACACTCTGGAGAACAGCTTCCAGTCTGTGTTGATGATGCTGGGCTGAACCAAGGGTCTGACTCAGGCTAAGGCAGATTCCTATGTTTAAAGTGACACTGACAGCCCAGTCCTATCACTGGGCTGCACAGCCAAAACTTGTGCTCCAGCAGAACGGTCCAACTTACAGCATCGCAAAATGCAGTGCTCCATAGCATGCAGTGGTGTAGCTAGAAAGGGAAAAGGTGCAAAAGAGAGCAATTAAAATGATTACGGGGCTGGGGCACCTTCTGTATGAGGAAAGGCTATGGAGTTTGGGCCTCCTCAGCCTGGAAAAGAGGTGCCTGAGGGGGGATGTAAGAACATAAGAACAGCCCCACTGGATCAGGCCATAGGCCCATCTAGTTCAGCTTCCTGTATCTCACAGCAGCCCACCAAATGCCCCAGGGAGCACACCTGATAACAAGAGACCTCATCCTGGTGCCCTCCCTTGCATCTGGCATTCTGACATAACCCATTTCTAAAATCAGGAGGTTGCGCATACACATCATGGCTTGTACCCCGTAATGGATTTTTCCTCCAGAAACTTGTCCAATCTCCTTTTAAAGGCATCTAGGCCAGATGCTGTCACCACATCATGTGGCAAGGAGTTCCACAGACCAACCACATGCTAAGTAAAGATCACGCTGTGTAAGGGACATGATTGAGACATACAAAATTATGTTTGGGAAGGATAGAGTGGATAGAGAGATGCTCTTTACAATCTCACACAACACCAGAATCAGGGGACATCCACCAAAATTGAGTGCTGGATGTGTCCATCATCCATTCTCACGACATGACCAAGCCAGCGCAGGCGTCTCTGTTTCAGCAGTGCATACATGCTAGGGATTCCAGCTTGTTCCAGGACTGTGTTGTTTGGAACTTTGTCCTGCCAGGTGATGCCGAGAATGCGTCGGAGGCAGCACATGTGGAAAGCGTTCAGCTTCCTCTCCTGTTGTGTGCGAAGAGTACAGGACTCCCTGCAGTACAGAAGTGTACTCAGGACGCAAGCTCTGTAGACCTGGATGTTGGTATGTTCCGTCAGCTTCTTGTTGGATCAGACTCTCTTTGTGAGTCTGGAAAACGTGGTAGCTGCTTTACCGATGCATTTGTTTAGCTCAGTATTGAAAGAAAGAGTGTCAGAGATCGTTGAGTCAAGGTACACAAAGTCATGGACAACCTCCAGTTCATGCACAGAGATTGCAAAGCAGGTTGGCGAATCAACATGCCATCCATATCAACAGGCTCCTCAAGGGCAACTATACACATGTCAGTACATTCACAGCTACAAAATAAAAAAGCTAGCTGAATCTACACTACTCACTCACATGCCTGTGTACAGGATGCAGGGTTACATCTTGATGTTCAGAGCAGCAGAGTTTCCCCTTGGCATACGCCAACCCCGATGGGACCCAGTGCCAAGGCCCAGCCCAAATTTATGGCACAGCCTGCCAATCATAATTTCCTAATTCTGCTGAGTCATGCCCAGCCCACTTGTACCATTGGACCAATCAGATACCAGGGCCCGCTCTGACCATTGGGCCAATCAAAACCTTTGCACATACTCCCTACTTGTGGCATGATCTCATCATTTGCACCCGTGTGTTATCTTCCTGGCTCTGTTGCTGACCTGCTTGTTCCCAAGGCCATCTGGCCTTCTAGAGTTCTTCAGACTCTTTACTTCAAATTTAACTCTTAACACATGCTCCACTCCATCATGCTGTCTGGTTACATTACTTCCTTTCCCATGTTCTTTTACAACCCATATGCACCTGAATGTTATATAGTCATACCTTATCCCATCACCTTGATATATTTCAGCTATTCCCTGATAACTCCAAAACCCCTTAGAATCCCATACACTTCCTTCACATGCTCAGCTCAGGGTGAGTTGATAATTCACTCAATGATTGAGTTGAGTTGAATGATTCACTCAATGATTGAGTTGATAATTCACTCAATGTTTTAAATGCAGTGGTTCTTAAAGTCCTACTCGGATGCTGAGAATCCTGTAAGTATTTGCGGGGGCAGGGAGAGGGTGGTGATGGCACTGCAGGAATTGTGCTGGCTCTGTGAATGATGGGCTTGTTAACATATCTGAGGGGTAGCACCAGCTATCTGGAGGTCTCTGGCACCAGGATGAGGTCTCTTGTTATCTGGTGTGCTCCCTGGGGCATTTGGTGGGCCGCTGTGAGATACAGGAAGCTGGACTAGATGGGGCTATGGCCTGATCCAGTGGGGCTCTTCTTATGTTCTTATGTGTGGGGTACTCGCAGGCCTCCTCGCTGCTTAGAAAGGCTCCTTGCTGTGATTGTGACCCATTGCCATGTTCACAATTGCAACCCCAAAGTGGGTCACTATTGTAGCAGGAAGCCTTTTTAAGCGGAGAGGCCCGCAGAAGAGGCTCCGAGCCCCTTGCACCCTCCAGATGGCCAGCTCTATCCCCAGATATGTTATCAAGCCCCTTGTTTGCTGCAGCAGCACAATCGCTGTGGTGCCATCGCCAGTCATTTCTTGGCCACTCCTCTTAAGGGGTGATTGCCTCCTTCTGGTTGGCCTGGTGGTTCACAACCCACCAGTTTAAGAACCACTGTTTTAATGGCTTAGCTGTGTTCCCATGTGCAGTTTGGTGGTGTGCCATCTCAGGTGATGATCTCATGGTATTTTTGGGATGTGTGGTGTTTGTCTCGTTTAGACCAGGTTTTGCACCTAGTCTCAGCCTCCTTGCCTGTGCAGCCCAATGGCACCCTGCTCCCCCCCCCCAACCCTAGCTGCTCTCACATTATGCCTCTGGCATGGACTTCTTGGAGACATCAGGCTGCCCATTCAAGCTTGATGACTAGTGAGCAGGCCAACACAATGGTTCTGATGCCAGGAAATAAAAGATTGTCTAGGCAAATAGCCCTTCGGGTACTGAACAAAAAGGTTGAAGTGTGCACACACACTTGCACAGATTTCCTGTTTTCTTTTTTTTAACTACATCCCCACCCCACCAAATCTGCTGGCATTTCCTTTCCTTGGTAGTAAAGGTAGTAACATGTTTCAAGTCATCTAAACAACCTGTGCAGCGTGGAAAAAGCTTGACTGTTCCGGAAGGAGTTGTTACCTGGTCTGTTTCCCTGCTCATTCATCACTGGTCAAAATACGTGAGATAATACAGCTCCGTTTCTCCCCAAAAGGGAAAAAATAAAATGTCACTTTCACCGACAACAGCTCCAAAGAGAGCCTTACAAGGCTGGTGAAACTTCCTCAGATGGATGGACTTTTAATCCTGAAACTGAGGTGATCAATCTTCCCACTGGAAGGACTGTATATACAGTCATCCTACATTTCAGACAGCAGAAGCTTGGTGAGCAATGCTGGGGGGGGGGGATGAGGATGAAGGATTCAGGGCAGGCCCCTCTCTGTGCAATGAGGTTGTCTTGTGAGTGGGCTTCTGAGGATCAATTCCCCTCCCCTTTGGGGAAAAACATCATAAATTTTGGTCTCTCCTTGCACAAACTGTTTGCAACACATTTTTTCCACACTGGCTGAACCAGTCATTGGATCCATCTCTGACATGAGGTTGCTCCAGTTTTTGTGGAACTGCTTCTCCTTTTCTCCTCCAAGAAGGCAGGCTTGGGTTGAAATCCTACACAGGACAAAACAAGTACTGAATTCAGTTGGATGTGCCTCTGCTGTGAGAGCAGGACAATGTCACCAGTTAACAAAATCTGAGAGCACCGTCATACGTAGGTTTATTCAGAAGAAAATGTATTACGTTCAGTGGAGCTTATTCCCAGGTAAATTGCATAAGATTGTTGTCGGGCAGCAGTGACCACAGCGCTGACAAGCTCAACATGGATGTAACTGGAAGGAAGTCTTACCAAGGAGGTCCAGTGCAGACTTTCTGGTCTTCAGAAAAGGGACCTTCTCAAAAAGGAGAGGACTTGGAAAAAGGAACCTAAGAGGGTCTAGTCCAGTGATGGCTAACCTATGGCATGCGTGCCACAGAGGGCACGCAGAACATTTTTGGTGGGCACTCGAAGCCATCGCCCAGCTGCCAGGCTCAAGCCTCTGTTTGCTGACCCTGGAAGGCACCAGCAGCCGGGGCAAAGGAGGGAGGGGCGAGGCCAAGCTTGGAAAAGGAACGGACAGCAGGGGGAAGAGCCAGGCCCCCAGGGAGGAGTCACCCCCAGCAGCCCAATGGGAGCGCTTCCTTCCTCCCTCTGTCTGGGGTAAGGCGGGAGGCGGCGTGTCGGCGGGCTCAGCAAAGCTGCTGCTGCTGCAGGCTTTGAGGTGCCAGCCCTGCATGAAGTAGGACTCATTAAAGTCATTGGGGCTTGTTCCAAGGAAAGTGTGGCTGGAATTGCAGCCTCAGAGCCCAATCCTACTGTAGGATTGCATGTCTACTCAGAAGTAAGTTCACTGTAGTCAGTGGGGCTTACTCCCAGGAAAGTGAAGGTAGGATTGCAGCCCTAGTCAAAAGGGGGGGGGGGTGTATAAGAGCCCAATCCTATGCATGTCTACTCAGGAGTCAGTCCCATTAGAGTCAATGGGGCTTGCTCCCAGGAAAGCATGGCTGGGATTGCAGCCTCAGAGCCCAAGCCCATGCATGTCTACTCAGAAGGAAGTCCCATTAGAGTGATTGGTGCTTGCTCCCAGGAAAGTGTGGCTTGGATTGCAGCCTGAGAGCCCACTTCTATGCATGTCTACTCAGGAGTCACAGAGTTTCAAGCCCCAGAAAGCCACGGGGCTGGGTTTTTGCGAGGATGCCAGGCGCACCTCGGCTCTGGAGGCCCGGCTCTCCATGGGGGTGGCCACTGCGCCCGGCCCCCTCCTGTGCCCCCGGGCTTCCTCGGCCAGAGCAGGGATGAACTGACAGCACCAGGGCTTGGCTTGGCATGTGCTGGCTGCCGGGCTGAGTGGTCGGCTGTTGGGGGCTGACTTGGTCTTAGTGGCCAGCTGTTGGTGGGTCTGCGGGCGGGGTGGTCGTGGGAGTGCCTGCCCCCGCCATGAACTAGCAGCAGCAGTTGGCCATCCGGGCAGAGATCCAGTGCTTAGATCTGGGAGCACATCATTGCCATCAAAGCTGGGTCGCTGCTCCTCATTCGCTAAGAACAGCCCCACTGGATCAGGCCATAGGCCCATCTAGTCCAGCTTCCTGGATCTCACAGCGGCCCACCAAATGCCCCAGGGAGCACACCAGGGAACAAGAGACCTGCAAGACTTCCTGGGAATTGTAGTTAAGAACATCAGAACAGCCCCACTGGATCAGGCCATAGGCCCATCTAGTCCAGCTTCCTGTATCTCACAGCGGCCCACCAAATGCCCCAGGGAGCACACCAGATAACAAGAGACCTCATCCTGGTGCCCTCCTTTGCATCTGGCATTCTGACATAACCCATTTCGCTCTCAGTCTCTCTGTCCTGGACAAATTCACTAGCTGCCTGGGGGCTTCATCCCCGCAAATTGGGCAGGTGGAAGCTTCAGGCTGCAGTCCTGTCCACACTTGCCTGGGAGTAAACCCCACTGACCATAATGGGGCATACTTCTGAGTAGACAGGCATAGGCTTGAGCACTGAGGTTGCAGTCCTGTCCACACTTGCCTGGGAGTAAACCCCACTGACTATAATGGGGCTTACTTCTGAGTAGACAGGCCCTGAGAGCTCAATCCTACCCAACCTTCCAGCACCAGTGCATCCCAAGGTGATGGACCAAATGTTCCCATACATTAAGGAGGCTTCTGTGACTGCGACCCCACCACAGGAAGCAGTGCATACTTCATTGGCACAGCAGCACTAGCACTGGAAAATTGGATAGGATTGGGCCCCAAGTCTGTAGTTATCCTCATTCCACCTCCACCTCTCTTTCACTTGGGCGTGAGTCTGGTGCAGGCTTTCTCAGAAGTAAGCCTTTTTTCAATGTAAACTGAATTCTGAGTAAACTGTCACAGGATCACTCTGCACATTCCCTGTTCAGTTGTGCCTGCTGCCCTATTCCTTTGCTGTTGTATTTATACAGGAGGTGGTAATAAGTAGTAGTAGTTGGCATCCTTCAGTCTCGGAAGACTATGGTGTCATGCTCTGAATGGTGGTTCTGGAACAGTGTTCTCTCCAGTGCGCGAAGCCTGGGTAAAGTAGGTATGGAGGATAGGCTGTTACCCATGCAGCAAATCCCCCCTCTCCACGTCGCTGAAATTGTCCAATGGAAAGGCAGAGACCAATGCAGTTGGTTCCAGCGGCGTCGCAGGAGTTGCCAGAACATGACTGTGTTCAGCCATGAACTGCCTCAGGGACTCTGGCTCTGGATTCTGCCTCAAGGTTGACTCCTGAAGCCTTTTCCATAACTGGATGTAGCCACAAGGCAGTGGAGGTTTGGGATCAGAGTTTTCCTTCTCTCAGATGAGCTGCCTTCCCAGGCTGACGAGTCCCATCTACCCGGTGGCTGTAATAATTACCGGCTGTAATATTACCCGGTGGTAATAAATATTAATAAGTATTTATGCAGCACTTCAAAAATGCTGCCCTGGCATTGTCTTGTCCATACCTGCAGTAACTCTCAGGTAGGTCAGTATTATTATCCTCCTGTTGCAGATAGTTGACGTCTCTTAGCCACTACACTACACTTGCTAAGGTTCATTTCTCCCTAGTGAGTGGAAATGCCCTTCTTATTCAGTGTAACTTTGGTAACTTCCTTATGTTTAACCTTGTCTAATTGGATCCTGGGCAATCCAGTCATCTTTTAAAGTAGGGGAGAGCAACTGTGTACCCTCTTTACCTGCGTGAAACACTTGAGAAGATAGAAGGGATGACAAAGGACAGCACAGTTAGTTCTGAAAATGAAATCCTTAAAGTGTGGAATTCTCTGTCAAATAATTTTAAGTCAATGAAAGCACTTGGGATTGCTTTGTTTGGATCATCTTATGCTTGTGAGCAACTATTTTCAGCTTTGAATGATATCAAATCTGACACCAGAAACAGACTAACAGAAGACCTGAGTGGTGTTGCATATGTTGCTCTCAAACTTACAAAGTATGAGCCAAGGTTAGACAAATTATCAGCATGCATACAACAGCAAAAATCACATTAATGGTTCACAAGCAGGCCAAATGCAAACTTTGACCTTTCAATAAATAGTTGTATCATTGAAAGCTCTGTTATTGTGTTTTTCTTTAAAGACAAAAGATGTTAATGTATGAGTTGTTTTTTCTAAACTAAAACCTCAGTATTCAGGTTTTGCTGTGTTGGCACTTCGCAATACATAAATGGATTTTGGGTTGAAGTTTGGGCACTCGGTCTCTAAAAGGTTCGCCATCACTGGTCTAGTCTCTCCATAGTGCATCAAGCTTGTTTCAAGCCAGAATGACAGAAGCTCAATAGCAGAGCATACCACTAAGGAGCAGAGGCGTCGCTGCGGGGGTGTGGTGGCGCGGTAAGTATTGCAGGCCCCACAACGTAGCATGTAAGCCCCCCCTCCCACTCGCTGCTGGAGCTATTCTGGACAGTGATGACAACACTCAATGGCTGTGCATTGCTGTCACCGCCCGGAATGGCTCTGCCAGAGAGTGGAAGGGGCCACTTACACAGAATGTTGTGACACCTGCGGTGCTTTACCACACCACCCTGCCTATAGCTAAGGAGGAAAGGCACTGCCGGATCTAGGAGGCGACCAGCTCACAGATGGAGTCAAAGAAGATATAATAGGCAAGAAGGCTTCCTTTCGAAATCAGAAGTCTTGCCCAAATGAGGAGAACAAAGGAGGAAGGCAGACTTTGGCGAAAGCAACACAGGCCGACAATAAAGGACATGAAATGAGAATATGCTCACATGTGACTAAAAATAGCAAGGCAAACAATAAGAAATTCTTCAAATACATCCAAAGCAGGAAATCTGCCAAGGAGGTGGTTGGGCAGTGAGATAAAAAGGGAATAGAAGGGAAGCTTTCAAAGGATGGGAGGCTGCAGAGAAGTGAACAAGAGTTCTTCGCCTCTGTCTTTGTGGAAGGTTCCTGTGCCTGAACCGACCTTCTCAGTGAGAGGTAATGACAGGAGTGACAAGGGGTGGGGTTCTATTGACAAACTGAACGTTAAATCCAGATGCCATCCAACCCATGCTAATTGGGTAAGAGGCACTTTTTCAAGTGGGTGCTCCTTTTTTTAGCAGGGGGAGAGTAACCGGCCCACCTCACCCCAGCACTGTGTTCTAGTGGCTGCCTGCTGGCATTCATTTTCATCTTTTTAGATTGTGAGCCCTTTTGGGACAGGGAGCCATTTAGTTATTTGATTTTTCTCTGTAAACCGCTTTGTGAACTTTTAGTTGAAAAGCAGTATATAAATACTGTTAATAATAATAATCCACCCAAGTGTTCTGAAGGAACTCAAATGTGAAATTGAGGATCTTCTTACAAAAAGCCATGATGTGTATGCGCAACCTCCTGATTTTAGAAATGGGTTATGTCAGAATGCCAGATGCAAGGGAGGGCACCAGGATGAGGTCTCTTGTTATCTGGTGTGCTCCCTGGGGCATTTGGTGCGCCGCTGTGAGATACAGGAAGCTGGACTAGATGGGCCTATGGCCTGATCCAGTGGGGTTGTTCTTATGTTCTTATAAAAAGAACTTGCCCTTTAAATTGGCCTCTGTGCTGGAAGGTAGTCAGTGCAACACTAGTATTTAAGAACAGACCTAAAAAATTAGAGGCAGGTCAGCTTCACATCTACTCTGGCAAATAAGTGGAAAGCATAGAGATAAAAATGTTAAATGTCTAGAAGAATGAGATTTGCTGAAGGAGAATCAGCACAGTCGGTTCTGCCTCTCTAATTCTCTAGAGCAGTGGTTCCCAAACTCCTGCAAGAGAGTTAGGACTGCTCTAAGTTTGCGCAGGGCAGGGTGGGAGCGAGGAGGAGGCCCTGGTGGTGCGGTACAGATTGTGGCACTGCTAGGAGCAACAGGGTTTCTTCTTTAGTCGGGGGTTGCACTGGCCTCTAGGAAGATCTGAGAGGCTCACAGCCTCTTCTGCGGTCATTTCCAATGCTCAAAATTGCTCTGATCAACAATTGGAGTGCACGTCCAGTTTTCACACCATCAGGGCACTCATTTCTGGGCCACTTAAGGAAGAATAGAGTACTTCTGGTTCCCCTGGTGGGTCACAACCCACCAATTTGGGTTGTGACCCAACCCACCACTGCTCTAGAGTTCTTTGTGATAGTCGGCAGGCATGTGGTAGATGTGATCCAGTTAACACTGTAAACTTGGACCTTCAAAAAGCTTTTGATAAAAGGCCCAATCCTATCTAAGTGATAGGCAGAACAGATCCTGGTGTTGCAAGGTCCAAAAAGCAAGACTCAGTAGTCAAGGGTGATCGTTTGCAAGCTTTTATTTCATTGCTAGCAACGGGCATCTCATGGGACTACTGTCCAAAGCATTGAGAGCGAGTATCAGTCTTAACCAGACCCTTTATGACATTTTGGGTCCTTTGTTTGAAGATTTGAACTTCCCATTGGCTGAAGTTTGACATCATAGATGGGGCTAACTCTTAATAGGTTGTAGATAGCCTTAGAGGCACTTGATAGGCGAGCTTACAGGTTTCCAAATAAGGTAAAATTAAACAATAAAACATTATGTATTACAAAGTTTTCAAGAACCAGTAGAGTGTGCTATAACATTCTTTTATTCAGGACTGACCTGGCATTGACCATTTGGCAGATCTCCAGACCTATTTCTTGGAATACATCTCCCTCCCTGGTTAGGATGGCCTTGCTTGAGCCACCTATCTTATCTTTCCTGAATTCCTTCTCCTGTTTTTAGCAAAACACTGTGGGGCTCTCTGCCAACCTCTGTTAAGCAAGGTCCTTTAAACTTTCTTTTAACAGTTTTACTCTATGTCTTAATTCTATTTGACTATTGTGACCAGTTACCTATTAAGGGGTATAGAGGTGTATATCTTTGCCAAGAAGTGACCTTTTCCCTTTAGTGGCTAGGTAGCACCTGTTAAAGTGTAATCCCTTTGAGCTAAGGCTTCAGCTAGTTTCTTGTGATTTTTCATATATTTTAACATAAAACAAGCCAAACTTTCACTGCATCACATTTTTTTTTTAAGAAATCATTCTCCCATTTACCTTTAAACAAGTTACTCAGACATTACATGCCAGGCAAACTTCTTGAAGCAACCCTGCACCAGCCCCCTTTAACATTCATTTCTCCATTTCAGTTGCAATTCAAACAAAGACTGATTCTCAAGAATGCTCTTGCTTATCTAATTAAATGTATTCTTTTTTTTTTCTAAATTCGTCTCTTGCAGGTGTCTGTGTCCAGCTAGCTAAACACTATATTAGCCTGCCAACTGATAAGCCTTCCCTGCAATACTAAGGTTTTTCTTACTTCTAATGACTACAATGTTGCATATATGTGTTTTCTCAGCTTGTGATATCTTGGCTGGCCATATACTTCTGCCAAGATGTAGATACGACCCCCTTTTCCAAATTCCAAGGTCTGTGAAACTAGCAAAACAGCTTCCTAAGCAGCTTTTCTGTAAGACTAACTTATGATTTTTAGATGAAAACAGGTTTCACTATTCTATGTGCCTTTATGCTGTAGCAGTATGCTTTAGCAGTGAAATGTGAAACATTTCATCAAGCAGAAATGGGCATCTGTGGACATTGCCATGCAGCCCCGGTGATGGCAAGTCCTGGCACAATGTCTTTTATCAGTCAGATGGGCATGACATAGACCAGGGGTGCCCAAACCCCGGCCCTGGGGCCACTTGCGGCCCTCGAGGTCTCTCAATGCAGCCCTCAGGGAGCCCCCAGTCTCCAATGAGCCTCTGGCCCTCCAGAGATTTGTTGGAGCCCACACTGGCCCCACGCAACTGCTCTCAGCGTGAGGGCGACTGTTTGACTTCTTGCGTGAGCTGTGGGATGAGGGCTCCTTCCACTCTTTGCTGTTTCATGTCTGAGATGCAGCAAAGGAAAGGTCAGCCTTACTTTGTGCAAAGCCTTTTTATAGGCCTTGAGCTATTGCAAGACCGTCATTCATTCATATAAGTTCATCTTTAATATATTCATTTTTGTAAACTTATGTAAATCTGTTCAAATTTTAAATGCAAATTAATTCTTTTTCCCCAGCCCCTGACACAATGTCAGAGAGTTGATTTGGCCCACCTGCCAAAAACTTTGGACACCCCTGACATAGACAAACAGGCCTTGCTGAGGGAGAATCAGCATGGCTTGTGTAAGAGTAAGTTTTTCCTCACCAACCTTTTACGTAGAATTCTTTGAAAAGGTCGACAGGCATGTGGATGTGGGAGAACCCGTGGACGTTATATATCTGGACTTTCAGAAGGTGTTCGACATGGTCCCTCACCAAAGGCTACTGAAAAAACTCCACAGTCAGGGAATTAGAGGACAGGTCCTCTCGTGGATTGAGAACTGGTTGGAGGCCAGGAAGCAGAGAGTGGATGTCAATGGGCAATTTTCACAATGGAGAGAGGTGAAAAGCAGTGTGCCCCAAGGATCTGTCCTGGGACTGGTGCTTTTCAACCTCTTCATAAATGACCTGAAGACAGGGTTGAGCAGTGAGGTGGCTAAGTTTGCAGACGACACCAAACTTTTCCGAGTGGTGAAGACCAGAAGTGATTGTGAGGAGCTCCAGAAGGATCTCTCCAAACTGGCAGAATGGGCAGCAAAATGGCAGATGCGCTTCGATATCAGTAAGTGTAAAGTCATTGGGGCAAAAAATCAAAACTTCACATATAGGCTAATGGGTTTTGAGCTGTCTGTGACAGAACAGGAGAGAGATCATGGGGTGGTGGTGGAGAGGTCGATGAAAGTGTCAACCCAATGTGTGGCGGCAGTGAAGAAGGCCAATTCTATGCTTGGGATCATTAGAAAAGGTATTGAGAACAAAATGGCTAATATTATAATGTTGTTGTACAAATCGATGGTAAGGCCACACCTGGAGTATTGTGTCCAGTTCTGGTCGCCGCATCTCAAATAAGACATAGTGGACATGGAAAAGGTGCAAAAGAGAGTGACTAAGATGATTACTGGGCTGGGGCACCTTCCTTAGGAGGAAAGGCTACGGCGTTTCGGCCTCTTCAGCTTAGAAAAGTGGTGTCTGAGGGGGGACATGATTGAGACATACAAAATTATGCATGGGAAGGATAAAGTGGATAGAGAGATGCTCTTCACACTCTCACATAACACCAGAACCAGGGGACAGCCACTAAAATTGAGTGCTGGTAGAGTCAGGACAGACAAAAGAAAATATTTCTTTACTCAGCGTGTGGTTAGTCTGTGGAACTCCTTGCTGCAGGATTTAGTGATGGCATCTGGTCTAGATGCCTTTAAAAGGGGATTGGACAAGTTTCTGTAGGAAAAATCCATTATGGATTGCAAGCTGTGATGTATATGTGCAACCTCCTGATTTTACGAGAAATGGGCTATGTCAGATGCAAGGGAGGGCACCAGGATGCAGGTCTCTTGTTATCAGGTATGCTCCCTGGGGCATTTGGTGGGCCACTGTGAGATACAGGAAGCTGGACTGGATGGGCCTATGGCCTGATCCAGTGGGGCTGTTCTTATGTTCTTATGACATATGCATGAATTAAGGAATAATACACCAGACATAAGTGTAGTCAAGCAGAAAGAAAAACAAGTAAAAAAAAATCAATATAGCAATACCAGGTGACAGTAGAGAAGAAGAAAAAGATCAGGAAAAAAATAACAAAATACAAACATTTACAAATAGATATTGAAAGGTTGTTGCAGAAGACCAGAGTAATCCCAGTGGTGATTGGCACCCTTGGTGCAATTCCAAAACATCTTGAAGAACACCTGAACCACATCGGGGCCACAGAAATTACCATCCACCAACTACAAAAAGCAACTTTACTGGGAAGAGCTTACATCTTGCAACAATATTTATAACAGCAAAATAGAATCAAAGTCAGGCATCCCAGGTCCTTGGGAAGGACTCAATGTCTAGATAAAACATACCAGTTGATAACACCTGTCGGTCTATGTGAAAATATTATCATCATCATCATCAAAAAGAAGACTGATTTATAACAGGAGAGATTTCACCTCTAGATTCCAGTGAGAGGAGCAATGATAACACATGTAAGCAGAGTCAGTTTTAAAAAGGCCACTCCAAATTCAGATCAAGGGGGTCAATGATAGCCAAGTTTGACTGGACCTGAAAATAGGGGCTGTCTCTGATAAACCAACATGGACAGTTGGAGCTGCCCCCAGAGGTTTTGTCAAATTTGTTACTTAAGTGCTAGAGCCCTCTCTTGTTACAACAGAATGTAGGGCTCAAATGCATCATGGAAAAGTTGAACACACACAATTGTCCCATTAATGCTAATGACTTCTGCTTGGTCTACTACATATGGAAAACGGAGATTCTCAAAACAAGTATTCATCATGAAAACTTGGCAGGAACTCCCCTGCTGAGAACAAACACCATTATATTGGCTCCATTGCGGTCTGTTTATGAAAGTAGATTAGTGAGAAATTGCTGAAATGTTCAGAATTCCCTGCTCGTGTTTTCATAGTACCGTTGTCCAGACAGAGGGCATGGCTTAGGTGGGATTGTAAGGTTCACCTGTCCCTTTCAAGACTGCATGGAGAGGGGCAAGGGAAGGGGGAAGGTAAGTTCAGATCTGCTGGAAGAATACTGGATAATTTGCAGTTGATCTAAAAGGAACTGACTGACAATAATTTAACTAAAAGAAGATAGGGAACAGTCAGGGAATAAAAGGAAATGTCCTTTTATGGATTAGGTACTGATTGAAGACCAGGAAACAGAGAGTGGATGTCAATGGCAATTTTTTCAATGGAGAGAGAGGTGAAAAGCAGTGTGCCCCAAGGATCTGTCCTGGGACTGTGCTTTTCAACTTATTCATAAATGACCTGAAGTCAGGGATAAGCAGTGAGGTGAGCAGGTTTGTGGATGACACTAAACTTTTCTGGTTGATGAAGACCTGAAGAGATTGTGGGGAACTCCAAAAGGATCTCTCCAAAGTGGAAGCAGCCAAATGGCAGACTTGCTTCAATGTAAGCAAATGTAAATAATAGGCATTGGGGCAAGAAGTCAAAACTTCACAAATACACTGATGGGCTCTGAGCGTCTGTGATGGGTTGATGCAGTGTCAGCTCAGTGCGCTGCAGCTGTGAAGAAGCAATTCCATGCTCTGGA